>NC_066584.1:361568818-362254818 GCF_024323335.1 Lathyrus oleraceus
ACAATCTCAGCTTCTGCGATGAAGAACTCCTTGAGGAGGGCAGAAACCATAATTTGGCTTTGCACATCTCGATGAATTGCAAGGAAGATGCTTTATCAAATGTGCTTGTTGACACCGGGTCGTCACTAAATGTGCTTCCGAAGTCAACTTTGTCAAAGCTATCTTATCAAGGAGCGCCTGTTGAAAAGTATATTTTCGGCAAATATTTTTATATCGTATCCACAGAGATTGGTTGTTATTACCGCCGTTCTATAATCCAAATTGTTATAAGTTTAGAAAGTAACCAAGTTGTTTTGTTTGAAAAGTTATCTTTTGAGTAAAATGTCACTAAAACAATAAAATAGTTTTAATCAAATGTAAAAGGCTTGGCAAGATTGGAGTTCACTATTCAAATTGCTTATGATTCCTTATGACAACTATATAGATTTAAGATTATTGATGATGTTCAAGTATCCTCTCAATATCATTTATGTCTAAATGATATTGTGATAATCACTATATTAATCTTTAGACGATTTCTCCACCTAACTATCAATATAGCAATCTTTAATGGTTGATACAAAATAAGAGTAGTGAATAAATCTATTTCTACAACTTATTCACTACTTGAAAATATATTTTATGTCAAGACTTAAATAATCTCTTTCAACAACTACTCAAATCTAATATTCAACTTAGGGCAAAAATATCATTCAATACATCAACAATCTTTTATCATATATAAGAGTAAAATCAAATACATAAACAAATAAGAATAGCTACTACCTCCAATCTTGACAAAATGGGGTTTAGCTCCTCATCATCATTTTGGAAAGCAAAATGCAATGGTAAGAAATCTGTTTTTCTCCTCCAAAATATCAAACTATCAATAAATGAATGAACAATTTCCATTTTGTTTTCTAAAAAGGGTTGACCTTTCCTAAAATTCTCATTTTCATCTAAAACTGAAAAGCCCCCTAAAACAGATACAGATTTGTCAAAACACAGTTGGCATGGGAAACAGAACACTTGGTCAAATCAGCTTGCTGGATTCGCAAGGTTCGCGACGCGAACTGAAGCTACTTCAGCTTCCTTGCCTTGCAAGCTTCATCCAATTATTCTTCCAAGTGTAAATATTCAAAATTAGGCCTCCAAATTGCATTAAACACTTCTTCCAAATTATGATTAAGCATTCCGAAACTCTCTTGCCCAAAACTTCTACAAAACTAACAAATACGTGAAATAACCACTCAAAACAGCATAAATTAAACCTAATTGCATTTATACAAAATAGTGAGAATAAAAGTGTGTAATTACATCAACAATTGGTAAAAGGGACCAATAAAATTATGTAAAAAGTAGTACTAATTGGTCCCTAACAACTCTCCCCAACTTAGCATTTTGTTTGTCCCTAAACAAAAGTTTCCACTAACACAACCAAAGCAATGACACAAAAGATTGAAACAAGGATTAACCAAAGACATTCAAATGGTTCAAAAGTGTTTGGCACTTTCTCAATCCACCTATCTCAATGCTAAACAAAACATGAACAAGAGCAATGGTTGGGTGCAAAAATCATACCAAGGAATTCAAAGCCATATATGTCAAAATTGAATCAAACTTACACACACATCATAGTTATGATGAATAACATAAAGGTTTACTTTTACTCATCCAAGCAATTAAATCAATAACAACTCAAATCATGCGGTCATCAAAACAAATATCAAATCATGTGAAAAATAAGAATCAAGAGTTCTTTCAAGGGTTGTAATGTGGCTTGGGTTACAAGAAAGGATATTATTAAGAGAATTCAACAAAGTTGCCTATCCTAAGGGAGCATTCCCAAACATTCAACTCTACACAATTTCCATTTCTTTGATCCCCGTCTTTTTCCTTTTCTCATCTTTTTTCTTTTTTTTACATCCACACAACCATGAGCCTTTTCTTTATTTTTTTCTTTCTTTTCTTTTTCTTTGCTCTATGGTTTCAAGGGTGATTTCTTTTTCTTGTTTCTTTTCATATTTTCACCCTTTCATAAAAACTCACTTCTCCAAGTTTCTAATCAACTCTTTTTACTTTACTCTCCCCAACTTTAGATTCCAAAACCAAATTTATTGAATAATGCTCCCTACTTAGACATAAGCAAAAGGCAAAATTTGCAAACAACTCGGTTTGAGGGTTCAATTGACACGAAAGAAATTAGGATTCATTTATTCATAAAATTTTCAATTGATTTTACACTTATCAATCAAATGAATCCTAAAGTAAGCTCAAAGGGGGTTAACTAAGGATTACTCCTCACAAGGTTCGTTGATTCAAAACTTTTTGGTCAAGTGGTTTTTCTCAACAAACAATGCCTCTATCCTAAGGGTTGTAATGTGGCTTGGGTTACAAGAAAGGATATGATTAAGAGAATTCAACAAAGTTGCCTATCCTAAGGGAGCATTCCCAAACATTCAACTCTACACAATTTCCATTTCTTTGATCCCCGTCTTTTTCCTTTTCTCATCTTTTTTCTTTTTTTTTACATCCACACAACCATGAGCCTTTTCTTTGTTTTTTTATTTCTTTTCTTTTTCTTTGCTCTATGGTTTCAAGGGTGATTTCTTTTTCTTGTTTCTTTTCATATTTTCACCCTTTCATAAAAACTTACTTCTCCAAGTTTCTAATCAACTCTTTTTACTTTACTATCCCCAACTTTAGATTCCAAAACCAAATTTATTGAATAATGCTCCCTACTTAGACATAAGCAAAAGGCAAAATTTGCAAACAACTCGATTTAAGGGTTCAATTGACACGAAAGAAATTAGGATTCATTTATTCATAAAATTTTCAATTGATTTTACACTTATCAATCAAATGAATCCTAAAGTAAGCTCAAAAGGGGTTAACTAAGGATTACTCCTCACAAGGTTCGTTGATTCAAAACTTTTTGGTCAAGTGGTTTTTCTCAACAAACAATGCCTCTATCATTTCCAATATTTTCACACAAAAATAGCTTGATGCATGATTTAGCATGATAAGAATGAGTTGAAATAATGTTCGGTTTCCCGCATTTTAGTGTACAATGGAAAGCCTCCTCACAATTGGTTAAGTCCTATTTTGATTCAAAAATGACATGTATTTCAATGAATTTATGATATGGAATTTGCATACACCATCAAACTACTCATGTTAAGTCTAGAAAGCGATAAAGTGTACCTTGAAATGCCGACACTAATTCTTATCATCACCACTCAAAGTGTCCTATGCTTATTTCTTTGCGAATATTTCTTGGTTGCTTTAAGCCTGACTTAAGAGTAAGAACAATTAAACAAAAAAATGTTGGTAAACCAAATTCATTGTAACACACTTAAATCTCACAGAGTATTCATGCAATTAACAAAACAAACTAACAAACAAAAGTTTTGGTGAACTAGAGCCACCCAAAAGTACAATATAATTTTACAAAAGCAATAATAATACAAAGAAAACTCAAAATAAAAATAACTCCTCAAATTCAACAAACTCCTCAATCTTCCTCCTCTTGGCCACCACCAACAGATCCAAGGACGTCCTCCATCTCATCGTCATGGGTTGCACCACCTCTTGCACCCCCCATAAAAGCTGGCCTGCCCTCAGGCCAATTAGTATAAGCAACATATTCCGCCTGGGAAGGAAATGTGCGGGCTTCAGGTGCAAGGAAGGTGTTCTAAAATTGTTGCTGCATAGCATCAAAGATGAATTATTGAGACCTCCTAGAGGCCTCAAAGCTCTCACAACAATAATTAGCAAACACCATCTGATCGAATGCTGGAGTAGTGCGGGCTCGGGGTCTAGAGGACGAAGTCCCAACTCCTTCGGCTCTGTCCATCTGGCTCTGGCAGAACCTATTCAGATAAGCATCGTTAATAACACCAGTAATAGACAAATGTACCTCATCCGGAATGGGAACATTTTCCCTTCGGCAAAGTCCCATAATCAGCCCCGGGTATGCAAGAACACCTGCTTTACCACCAAACTTTGTTCCGCTTATAGCCATCTTGCGCATTTCCCCCGCAATAATGGATACTACATCAACAGATTTGCCTATCATGATGTAATACAATAAACACCCTACATCTAAAGGGATAGTGGTGCTGTGGCTCCTTGGCCGGATATTGTTCAACAGCAGCACCAAAAATGCCCTTGCTTCCAGATTCAGATTTTCTCTTTTCAATGACTTTTGAAACCCCTGATCATTTAAGTCAAATGTCCTTTCTTCAAGGCATAAAGTAGCGCTCACCGTTGGAAGGTCCCAATCATTGGCTAGTTCCTTGGTACGGTACTCGCACCGCTCATTCTCTCCCAAGGTGAGAGGATTACCAAGATATATGTTAATTGCATCTCTGCCGAAAGAAATAATCTTGCCTCTCACTCTTGTTTGGTAATGGAAAGCTACTCCGTCTTCAAGATGCAGAGCATTGGCATAAAACTCTCGCACAATGTCGTAATTGATTGCCGACTCTGGTTCACAAAGTTTGCTCCATCTTCTTCTCTCAAAATTTGATACCAAATTCCGATAAGTTCCACCCGGTGATAAGCGGATGAACCTTTCCGGTTGGATGGTTCTCTTGATTAATTTTTCAAATCTTTCTTCATGTTCATCACTTGTGAACCGTCTCAATGAACGAGAAGGACCGGAATACATGGTTTTTGTTCTCTTAGACATCTGCAATAAAAATCAGAACAACCACACAATAAACCAATAGGGGAGTTAGCAATCAAAAGCATAAAACATGAGACTGGAATTTCCCAGTTCGCGGCACGAACCCTGCGAACCAGGAAAATTCCAGGAGCCTTCTAGGGTTCCTAAGGTTTGCACCACCACAATCATAATCACAATCCCTATCCTAATCCTAATCCGAATTCACTTTAGACATGAAAGGTTATTTCAAGTATCAAATTCCAATCTTTGCAAAACCCTATTCATACCTAAGTGAGAAACCCAAAAGGAATGGAGAGGAAATGAAGAGAACAAACATACCTTGTTGAAGTTGACTTGATTCTTTGTTAACAAATTGGAATTTGGGAGATGGAGAGGAAAATTTTGAGTTTTGGAAGTGGGGTAGTGGGAGTGTTCAAGACAAGTTGAAGTTTGTAAAAATAAGGATGACTTGAAAATAACCTAAACAGAACTTAAGTGGTTCTGCCACGCTCAGTTCGCTGGGCGAGCTTTGTTCGTGGCGCGAACTGAAGCTTTCCATTCAGTTCGCGGGGCGAAAGATGATCGCGGGGTGAACTGAAGGAATTTCTGGAAAAAATTAATTTGCAATGGACAGAACTCAAGTTTCACAAAAATTAACACAACAGAATATCATAACAATCAGAATTGACAAAATATAAAATGCAGACTTACAATGTTGGGTTGCCTCCCAACAAGCGCTTTGTTTAACGTCGTTTTGAGCTCGACGGTTCAATGATTCTCTTCACGATCCGACTTTGTTGAGCAACTTACTCAAGGGATTTGTTGTCTTCAAGAGGTTCTTGATGAACCTTTGATAAAATCCGATACCACCCTTTTTCGGAACTACTTGCACCAGACTCACCCATTCACTATCGGAGATAGGGCAAATCATCCCGACCTCCAATAGTTCGACAACTTCCTTCTTTTTCAGCACTCGTATCAATTGATTCTCCTCTTTTGTGGACAAGGTATTGCTAATGATCACCGGTTTAGTACAATCATCACCAAGGAACACATACTTCAAGTGTGGCTCTAGTTTTGGCTCTTCCACTTTCTTTGTCATATCCAAGCCTTCGTTTGTCTCTTCATGATACACAAGTTCTCCACAATACTCTAATTCATGCAACATTGCTTCAATCTCTTTTCCTTCATTTTCGGTCGAAACTTTGTAGACTCCGACAAGAGATCTCTCTGATGGATTAGAAACATGAACCTGGTTTGCCATCTCCAATAGTTCCTCCTTGGTGGCATCGATTCAGAAAGAATCATGCTTATCATTAGGATGCTTTTTGGATTCAAAAAGATTGAAGGCTACCTCTTCATCTTGCACCCTTACTTTCATTAGTCCATCATCAATGTCAATCATCATTCGGGCTGTTTTCATGAATGGTCTTCCAAGAATTAGAGGAACATCACGATCCTCATCCATGTCTACTATCATAAAATCTACCAGAAACAAGAATTTGTCCACCTTTACTAACATGTCTTGAGCAACT
Organism: Lathyrus oleraceus; assembly: GCF_024323335.1. Classification (NCBI taxonomy): domain Eukaryota; kingdom Viridiplantae; phylum Streptophyta; class Magnoliopsida; order Fabales; family Fabaceae; genus Lathyrus; species Lathyrus oleraceus. The sequence goes on from NC_066584.1 coordinate 361,575,002, forward strand.
CCATATGGAGAAGTGGTAGACTTATCGGCTAGTTGTAAAGTCATCCTTGTAGATTTGATCTCAACATTTCCCAATCTTTTAACAATGGATAGGGGGATTAAATTGATGCTAGATCCCAAGTCAATCAAATCATTACCAATGTAGGTGCCTCCAATGGTTACCGGTATAATGACTCGACCCGGATCGGATTCCTTCCTTGGGAGAGTCTTTTGAATGATGGCACTACAACGTGCATCGAGCAAGATTGTCTCGTCTTCCACATGTCTCCTTTTCTTTGTGAGAATATCCTTCATGAACTTGGCATACCGTGGCATTTGCTCTAATGCATCGGCAAATGGAATATTGATTTGAAGTTGTTTGAATATGTCCATAAACCGTGCATAGTGTCTAGCATTATCCTTCTTTGATGGTGCGTGCGGATAGGGTAGATGTTGAACTGGAATGACATTCATTCCTTTGTCTCTTTTTTTTCTTTTTCTCGGTTCGATTTCCTTCTCCATTTCCGCTTCACACTGCTGTTCTGCTATCAATTGCTGGTTCTGCTTTTTTCGCGGCGCGAAGGGAGATCGCGGCGCGAACTGAAGAGTTCCGGCCACTTTCTCCTTTCCACAAACCACATCCTCGTTTTCCAGCACAATATCCATATCATTCTCTACTGTAATTTCCTCACTTTTTCCACTTGTCAACTCTCTGTCGCTTCTAGTAAAAATTGCTTTACAATGCTCATTTGGATTAGTTTGAGTGTTAGCGGAAAAAGAGGATCCCACAGTTTGTTACAACAATTGTTTTGCAAGTTGACCTACTTGGTTTTCCAAATACTTGATTATGAGATTCATGGCCTCTTCGAGCCCCATAATGCAAGCTTCATATTCTTCCATGTTGTTTGTACACTTGAAAGTCAATCTACCTGTAAATGGTAGATGCGTGCCTTGAGGAGTAATGATCACTGCCCCAATGCCATTTCCATACTGATTACTAGCTCCATCAAATACCATGCCCCAACTGGAACTAAGTTCTGGCACTTCCTCAAGCAATGGTTCATCACAATCTTTCATTTTCAAGTACGAAATCTCTTCATCAGGAAAATCATATTGCACTGACTGGTAATCTTCAATTGGTTGGTGAGCCAAATGGTTTTCCTTCAACAGGTGGAGACAAAATCGAAGGTTCAAGCAAATATTCCTTGATACTGTCAAAAGCTTTCTGGCAATCTTCAATCCAATCACAAGACTGATCTTTCCGAAGAAGCTTGAATATAGGTGCACATGTGGTAGTCATGTGGGAAATCAATCTGGAAATATAATTCTCAGTTTTGGGCGCAGACATCTCTTGTATTGCTTTGACCTTGGCAGGATCAACTTTAATACCTTTCTCGCTGACAATAAAGACCAACAACTTACCAGAACGAACACCAAAAGTACACTTATTGGGATTCAAGCGGAGTTTATACTTCCTCAAACGCTGGAATAGCTTCAACAAATGCTCAACATGTTCCTCTTCATCAATCGATTTAGCAATCATGCCATCGACATATACCTCGATCTCTTTATGCATCATATCATGAAAAAGAGTAGTCATTGCTCTTTGGTAAGTTGCACTAGCATTCTTTAGACCGAAAGGCATCACTCTATAACAGAATGTTCCCCAAGGTGTAATGAATGTGGTCTTCTCCATATCTTCAGGTGCCATCTTGATTTGATTATATCCAGAAAATCCATCCATAAACGAAAAGACTTTGAATTTAGTAGTATTGTCTACCAACATATCAATGTGTGGCAGAGGGAAATCATCTTTCGGACTGGCTTTATTCAAATCTCTATAATTGACACACATGCAAACTTTTCCATCTTTCTTCGGTGCAGGCACAGTATTGGCCACCCATTGCGGATACTCAGAGGTTACAAGGAAACCGACATCAATCTGCTTCTGCACTTCCTCTTTGATCTTCACAGCCATATGAGGGTGCGTTCTTCTCAATTTCTACTTGACTGGCGGGCATTCTGGCTTCAATGACAATCTATGCTCCACAATCTCAGAATCTAAACCAGGCATGTCTTGATAGGACCAAGCAAACACATCTGAATACTCTCGAAGAAGATCAATCAACCCCTTCTTGACATATGGACACAATTGAGACCCAATCTTGACTTCCTTCACATCATCCTCGGAACCCAAGTTGACTAACTCAATCTGCTCTTTGAATGGCTGAATGGTCTTTTCATCTTGCTCAAGAAGGCGAGATAATTCATCACTCACTTCTTCATCACTTTCCTCCTCGACTTCAAACACAGGGAATTCAAAATTTGGAGAAGGAGAAGGATCATTGTATTCAATGGGGTTAGGAACCAACCTGCATAATGATTTGATATTTTGATTTTAGAGAAGTGAATTTGTGACCAAATATTATGCAGATGGACAATTATATTGTTTATTTATATTTTTTGTGATTACCTTTTTCAGAATAAAGCAAAAAGTAAAAACAAGACATCATAGACGTGGATGAATATAATTAATTTTATTAATGATCAATTTGAAAATGCCCAAGCAATGTTCACTTCTCCCTTAGGCATAGGAGAAGGATTTTAAAACATATAAAAGCAATTACTTAGATCGATGCAAAATAATAGGAATATCAACAGCAATCCAATTGTTGCAAGCCTTTCCATGCGTCACAAAATTGGTGCAGTCTTCCCCTTCGTCATCTCCTAGCACAACAACTAATTGTTGTTCATTGCCATGAATGAACCCTCCGCTACGGAAGCTAAGTTGCATATCTTCAGGCCTTGCAGCTGATGAACCTCTCTGGAACCCCAAACCGGTTTTGCCTTTGTTGTCGGAGATCTCTACCACGCGCCCCCACTGATCAACATCACCTTCTTCCATAATCTTCTTAGCATCTTTCAATATGGACATAGGTTCCCCAACCCTCTTTTCAACAACAATAGATAAGGCTTGGAACAGAGTTCCAACCTCATTCTTAGCTTCAACATAAGAGAAAGATGACAGGTGGCTAACTAGCAGCGCCTTCTCCCCACCAACGATCACATGCTTGCCATTATTCAAAAATTTGAGCTTCTGGTGTAATGTGGAGGTAACAGCTCCTGCCTCATGAACCCATGGCCTTCCCAACAAGCAACTGTAGGCCGAGTGGATATCCATTACTTGAAAAGTAATTTGAAAATCACTCGAACCTATCTTAACTGGAAGGCCCACTTCACCAATAACCATTTTGCGTGAACCGTCAAAAGCTTTGACGATTACACCGCTATACCTCTTAGGCGCTCCTTGGTATGACAACTTTGACAAAGTTGACTTCGGCAGTACATTCAATGACAACCCGATGTCAACAAGCACATTTGACAAAGCATCTTCTTTGCAATTCATGGAGATGTGCAAAGCCAGATTATGATTTCTTCCCTCCTCAGGGAGTTCTTCATCACAAAAGCTAAGATTATTGCAAGAAGTGATGTTAGCCATGATATGATCGTATTGATCCACTGTAACATCATGTTCTACAAAAGCTTGTTCCAGAACTCTTTGCAGTGCTTCTCTGTGTGCTTCAGAATTCATGAGCAGAGACAACATTGAGATATTAAACTCAATCCTTTTGATTAACCAAAGTACCTCATCATCATTGTTAGCCTTCAAATCGATGGATTCAACAGACTTACCCTTTGAAACACCAACTGGATCTACAACAAGCACTTCCACCTTCTTTCCAACAACTGATTCTTCTTTATCTTTTGGGAACACCAGCCCAAACACTCGACCACTGCGGGTCACCTTGGTAACATCAGCAATGCTCACCATAGAGCTAGTCGTAGGCAACAGGACCTCTTGACCACCTTCTATCATTGCAACATTATACTGATACGACACAACTTTATCAGATGAATACGGGACTGGGCCCACTAACTGTATAACCAACGGCGATACTGATCTATTTCTGACATTGTTACTATTGTTGTTGTCATACTAGATTACCAATCTCTCTGGCTACTTGAAAATAGGCACTATGACATTTACATCGTCATCTACATGACAGGATTGAACAATTTGAATCATGCCTTCATCCATTAGTCGTTGGATGTCCCTTTTCACAACTTCGCAACCCCTCGGGTTAACACTATAGATAACACAACTGTCATGGTTGTGTTCACAATCACTTACCAAACAAACATCCCTATGCATCTGCACCAAGGATCTCCAGATAAAACACACATCAAAAACCTTAAACTCGCCATGAAAACCATCCACCATATTCACAGAAGAGTTCCCATGGGTGGGTAATAAATTTGCTTTCACATTCGGCGCACGGTCCTCAAAGGACACCATTCCACTCTTCATCAGCTTCTGAACCTCACACTTGAGTGGATAACAATTCTCTATATCATGTCCGGGTGCTCCTTGATGAAAAGCACAATGGAGCTCAGGCTTATACCACCATGGAAGTGGTTCTGGAATTTGCGAAGGGTTCCTCGGTTGGATTAAGTTCTTGAGAACTAAAGAGGGATATAATTCTGCATAAGACATAGGAATTGGGTCAAAAGAGACCTTCTTCCTCTCAAAGTTTTATTGATGATGATTGTTATTGGTACTGCTGTTGTTGTCGGTGTTTGTTCGTTGTTGCGGCTGTTGTTGTTGACGTTGTTGTTGTTGAACTGGTGTTGATTGTTGATTAGAAAATACAGGGATAACTGAAGATACTTGATAATTATGTTGACGAGATGGTGGATTCCTTCTGATCTGAGGCCTTCTCTGCCTCCCACTGCTTATTGCATTTGCTTCATTGTCCTTTTTCTTCCCAAAATTGCTGCCATATCTCTTACTCGATGATGCTTCATCTTTCGACAAACGTCCCTCTCGGACTCCTTCCTTAAGCCTCATCCCCATGTTTACCATCTCAGTAAAGTCACTGAGGGCATTAGCAATCATATGTTCATAATAGAATGAACTCAGAGTTTTCAGAAAGATCTTTGTCACCTCTTTTTCCTCCAAAGGAGGAGTGAACTGGGCAGCCAATTCCCTCCATCTCTGCGCATACTCTTCGAATGTCTCCTTATCTCTCTGAGACATAGACCTTAGTTGGTCTCTATCAGGCTCCATATCCATATTATACTTATATTGCTTGACATAAGCCTCTCCCAAGTTATTGAAAGTACGAACGCTTGCACTGTCTAATCCCATATACCAACGGAGCGCAACATCGGTCAAACTATCTTGGAAGTAATGAATCAAAAGTTGATCGTTGTCAGTCTGAGTACATATATTGCAATCATACATCACTAGATGACTGAGTGGACAAGTGTTCCCTTTATACTTTTCAAAGTCAGGCACTTTGAACTTCACCGGGATTTTGACGTTGGGCACTAAACACAACTCAACAACACTCTTTCCAAATAAGTCCTTACCTGTTAGCGTCTTCAATTCCTTGCGCAGCTCGAGAACCTATCCATTTTCTCATAGACATCCAGACCCTCAGACGCCTCAGAGTGATAAATGGTGTCCTCTACACGAGGTAAGGTGTGCACAACGGGAGGTTGCACAGACATGACCGAGCCAGATGTCGGCATGGAAGCAAAAGTAGGCGCAAAACCTTCAGGCATAAAGTTGGACGACATTCCCCACGGGAATCCGGCAGGCATAGTGGGTGCAAAATAAGCGGTAGCAGTAGGCATGGTAGAGGTAGCCACCTCTGAAATAACTGCCATCTGAGGAGGAGGAGTTGCAGGTGTTGGAGAAGCTTGGCTCTGAGCGGCAAGAACTGACTCCATCATGGTAGTCAGGCGGGCGATCTCGTCCTTCAACTCTCTGTTCTCTTGCTCTAGATGCTCCATAATTCTCAGATGATTGGCACGGGTGTTGTACCGATGAGTCAGCTTGGCTAAAGCACAGAAGAAACACCAATGAGACATCTGGCGAAAGAGAAACCTACTTATGCAAATGATGCATGAAATTCAATGCTTGATTATTTTTTTTTTGTTTTCAAGGAACTTACTTATATCATTTGCAAATATATATATATATATATATATATTATATATATATTATATATATATATATTATATATATATATATATATATATATATATATATATATCAACAATTGCAATAATTTTTATATGACCAAAAAATCTCTTTTCATTTATAATTGGAAGGATTACACTGAGTACAATTTCAGAAACCAAATGAATAATACAAGAGAAAAGGAGACTAGTCATCCTAAGGATCCCTAACAACAATGTCAGAAGCCCTAGCTGAAGGCGCGTACTTCCTTCGAATGCGACGAATCTCAGTCTCAAAAGAAGCTTTCGTCTGAGTCTTCTTGAGGACAAGTTGATCAAGAATCTTCTTCCAAGCAACGGAAGGCTGAGGCATGCTAGAAGATGAAACCTCTGGCTCTCTCTGTCTCTTTGTCACTCGGTCTTCAAGTAGCTCAATAAGTGCATCTGTTTCCTTAGACTCCAACTGCAACTCTTCATGCTTCTTGCTCAAAGCACGGAAACGCTCTTCCCACATATCCTTCTCTTGCTTCATCTTGATGAGCGCGTCTTCCAACTCCTCTACATCTTGGTTAGGGAGAGTTAATGGCTCAACCACAACCATAGACATAGGTCTTTCACAAGGATAAGGCATCTTCAACTCTAAAGCTCTCTTCTTCACCCAAAGAGTGTAAGCTTCCAAAGCTACACAATTGCATGGACCAAGCTCGGATCTTCCCTTCTTATGCACATTATGCCAAGCATGCATAATCTTCTACTTCAGATGTTGGGGATCTTTACCCTCTTTATAGAAAAGACCTTCTAACAAAGTGTTATTAGGTTTGTCTCTCAAGGGGAACCCAAGCTGACGACGAGCCAAAGCAGGGTTTTAGCTAATTCCTCCTTGTGTACCAATGAGAGGCACATTAGAGAATTCACCACAACTATCAATAATGTCCAAACTTCCCAAAGAAGGATCATACCAAACTATATCATTATTAGTGAGAGACATAAGTCTCTGAGACCATCGTAGACATTCTTTGTTCTCCACAAAAGCAGGCGTCTGAGGCAAGTGCAAAATAAACCACTTGTACAGAAGAGGAATGCAATAGACAATAGTTCCACCACCCTTAGAATTCCTTAGATGCAAAGAGAAATACATATCACCAAACAAAGTCGACACAGGATTCCCAATCAAGAAAAGTCTAATGGCGTTAACATTAACAAAATCGTCAATGTTAGGGAACAAAGCTAATCCATAAATGAGCAACACAAAGATAGCTTCGAAAGCATCCACACTTCCGGCTTGAGCAAAAGTAGTAGCTTCCTTGATGAGGAAATCAGATGGCAACCCAAACAATCTTCCTTTCTTCACCCAATGAGCCTCTATCTCAGATTTCTTCAAGTGAAGAGCTTCAGTAATAAGATTAGATTGGGGAATCACCTCCAATCCACTAAAAGGTACTCCACTAGAAACAAGTATCCCTAAAAGAGGAGAATACTCCTCCAAGGTAGGCACAAGCTGAAAATCTGGGAGAGTGAAACAACGATAAAGAGGATCATAAAACTGCACTAGCATACTCAGAAGTCCTTGAACCACATCCGTAGACAAGATAGACAAAAGCTTCCCATGATGTTGTTTTGAAGTCCAAGGGATATAATACGAAAGATGTTAGCTTCCTTAACTCTTTCAAGTCGGGACATATGAAACTGTACTTCTTAGTGTTCCTTCATCCACAATCCATGGTCTGAAAAATATTTGTAAATAATACCTCAGTTCCTTGAAATTTTCGTGTGATGAATATTATGATGCGCATGAATGCAACAATCACAAATAAGGGATCACACACAAGGCAAGCAAACAAAGGTCAAGGGATGAATCGAGTCATTGTCAAGATCAATCATCCATTTTGGTGGATTATGGTTTACACCTTATCAACACCCAAGTTCCATTGATACTGACAATACTTGATTGGATCAACCATGAATCAAGGGTTTGTTGTAAGTCACAAGCATGGAGTCTGGGTAAGAACCATCCCAAAGGAGTGAACTAAGGATAAAAACCTGTAGATCATGTTCTAAATAGTTCCCAGAGTCTTAATTCCATCTATCGGATATTACAGGTTAAGATGACTGACTCATCAACCCATAACATTCTCAAGAGAAACTCGTCTGAGTGTAGTATCGCGTAACAACTGTTATCAAGTCTACACTTGAAATAGTCTCCGTACTACATCCTAAATAGGCCAAGAGGGGTTAAATGTTCTACGGTCGTCAGCTTTTCGGACCCAAATCAGAGATAGTAATGCCTAACCACAAATACTTGTGTGACATTTCCAAATCCAAAAGAGTCTCCACTGAGCAGATGGATCTCAAGCCAACTTGTTAAGGACTACTCCACACAAGTCGAACATGACTATACCATCCTCTTATCTTAATTGCACTCAAGTTCGGGTTAGAACTTATCTCACCACTCAGAGATCACCAAGCACAACAATCAGATTATATCACATATACATATATACAAACATCACATATATACAAATATATACACACAAAAAGTAGGATAAACCCACTAGAGACTAGTTCCCAACAGAGTCGCCACTTAATTTCTGTAGCGGTAAATTCATGATCATCAAGTTATGGATAAGCTATACGTCAAATAACAAGAGTCGCCACCGCGTTTTTACTGTTTCCAAGGGAAAAGGGAAAAAGTACGAGCTTTGGTTTCCTCACCAGTCCGTATGGTTATTGTAGAGCTTTGGTTTCCTCACCAATCACCATCAGATTCGCTCCCAATCAGAGATTCCTCCTGGTTTCTGAGCAGCTTTTCGCGCTTGTTCCTCTGCAGGGTTGTCTCACATTTGATATGGTGTTGACCTAAAATTCCTCGCAGACTCGATAATGTTTTTTCAGCAGATCTCCTCCTTCCCTAGCTAGGTTTGAGCCTTTGGGATGTTGATGTCTCTTTTCTCCGGCATTTGTCTCCCTCTCTTGTGGATTGACCGAGAATTGTACCAATGAATCAAAATTGCGACATCATATACATATACATATATACACTCATATAATTTCATGATTGCATAATTACGTGTTCACAGTGGTTGATTCATTCCTGTGATTATTGTTCTCTTTTATGGCAGTACTTTATCCCCATATGAGTTGGATGTCTGTCCTCCCTCAATTGTAGAGTGTCAGCCCCTTAAGCAGAAAGACTTTAACCTTTCTCTTTTCCCCACTGAGTTATTTCCTCGTGGATCATTATTGCTTTAGTTTCCTCCCTAGTTGATTATCTGGATGGAACCACTCCCCTTGAGTTATATCCTCATTGGGTTGAGTCTTGATTGATCGTTTCTTTCTAGCTCTTACCTAGATAGAGGCTTTGGGTCCCCTAAGAGTTTATTACCCAGTAACTGGTAATATCCTTCTTAGTTTGCAGTTTGCTACTTCTTGCCCAATACCCGACAAATGTACCCCTGTATTCTCCTCGGTGGAGTCCCCAATGGATTCATTTTTGTGATTCCCCAGGAAGTCTATCCTTGATATGTTCATCCTAACCGATGACGGATATTTTCTTCCCCTTTTTGAGTTTATCCTTGACATGTTCATCCTAACCGATGACAGATGCTCTCACCTTTGGTATTCTACCCAGTAAAAAGGTAGTTGTAATCTCCATTTTGTTCCCCGGAGGGTTAATCCTTGATATGTTCATCCTAGCCGATGACAGATTTCCTTCTCTTTGCAATCTTCTACCCAGTAACCGGTAGTTGTAAATCCTGCTTTTCTCCCATTTGTAGAGTATATCCTTGATATGTTCACTTTAACCGGTGACGAATATTCTCTTTGATGGTACTCTATCCAGTAACTGATAGATGTAATCCCTATTTCTCTCCTCGTAGAGTCTATCCTTGATATATTCATCCTAACCGATGACATATTTTCTCTTTGTTGGTTTTCTATCCAGCATTCAATAGATGTAATTCCTACTTTTTTTAATGGGTTTATCCTTGATATGTTCATCTTAACCGATGACAGATATCCTCCTTAACATCCTCAGGAAAGTCTATCCTTGATATGTTCATCCTAACTGATGACCGATTTTCTTTCCTTTGAGTCTATCCTTGATATGTTCATCTTGGCCGGTGACGGATATTCTCATCTTTGGTTTTTTGCCCAGTAACTGGTAGTTGTAAATCTTATTTCTGCAGTTTTCCCCCAACAAGGTTATTCTTACCCAAGTAACCGGTAATGAATACTCCCTCCTGGTGGTAATTCTAGTGAGTCATCCTGGATATGTTCATCCTAACCGATGACAGGTGTCCTCTCTGTCAGATCTTTATTATCTCCTTATCCAGTAACAGGTAGTGGATAATAGATTTCTGCTCCTCCTGTGTTGAAGTTTATTTCTTCCCCAGTTGAGTTGAGTGCGTATTTCTTTAGTGAAATCGCTTCTCCTGCATGATTCGAGTACTTCAGTTTTATTCTGATTTATTTGTTTCCCCTACGGAATTTCTTTTGTTTCCCCGACTGAGTCTTTCCATTTTCATGGAATTCCTCTAGTCTCCCAACAGTTTTTTAAGTCGTAGCCTGGTCTACGCAAACCACTTTTATCCAGAGTCTCTATCTCCCCAGTGAGTTTTCTTTATGGAATGCATTGTGTTCTTGCGGACCTTTAGTCTCTCTGATTTTCTTTTCCTTTGTGGAAATATTTCCCCATAGAGAATTCACTTTTACATTCATATCATATGCATCATGAGGTCTCTTAGGGACCAAAAATTGTTTCTATGTTGTTATTTAAGCCCATTCTACTGAGTCGATATGAAGATTTTAACCTTCGCCTCCTCAGTTAGAATATCCTTAAATAGGGGCAGCTGTAAGACCCCAATTTTGACCCTAAAATCCCTCATGCAACTTCATCATATGCATTAACATTGGGATCATACCTTGGCATCCTCCTTACCCCTCTTTCATTGGGTTTATTTTGGGAGAGATCACCAAGCACCATGTGATTGTATCATACTTGTATATTATCATTTTTTTACTAACCAAAATACCAAAAATATGTCTTTGCATTTGTCTAACTCTTTTATAGGTAGGGCATGATCCCCATTGATCTAGCAAGCTCATATCTAGGGTTTAAGACCCTTGGGGCTACAAAATCACAACAAAGGAATGATCCACAATGGCTCTAAGCATCATATATGAGTCCTCATGATCTCCATATGTTACTTTGATCAAGTATTCTTCAAGAGTTTGGAGGTAGTTTGCCTTGGAAACCCTAGTTTGTCTGGGTATCTTGAGTAACTTATTCAACAAACTTCCTCACCAATTGATCAAATTTCTCAAGGGACACTTCAAATTTCATAATCTTATGCATATATGATCTACCATGAGCCTAAAAAGTCAATAGAATTGGAGGTTAGCAAGTTGGTTGATGGTGGTTGGCCAGATGAATTCATCTGATCAAAACTGGGTCTCCTTAGACCCTATATCCTATACTTTTCACCATATGAAAATGTTTCCAAGATCAAAGTTACTCTAAATTAGATTCCAAACAACTTTAATGTTGAGACCTATACCTAGGTTTTCTTGGAAAATCATTTTCTATGTTGAAACATTATAGGTCATTTTGTCTAAACCCTAATTTGAAAGTCAACTTCCCAAGGACATAACTTGTTCAATTTTTATGAGATGAACGATTTATAAGTTGCAAAATGAAATTCAAGATGTCTACTTCAACCTTTATGTTTAGAGTGAGAGCTAATTCAACTTTTATGAGCATGTGATATGAGGAAACATTATAGGTCATTTTTGCCCTATACCATTGAACAAGTGATTTTCCTCAACTTCAAAAATGCATAACTCTATCATTCTAGATCCAAATGACATGATATTGGTGACCATTTTGAAGGTATTTGAAAGAGCTATAACTTTGAGGAAGGCACTTTTCTCATTTGAGCTCACATGAAAAGTTAAGTAAGGTGGAATATTGAGATATATGACTTAACACCTAGAAAAAATTTCAACATGTTGAAATTTCCAAACTTACACCTCAAAATTCACCTTGATCCAAATTCCAAATGCAAAAGTGTCAAACATCAAAGTTGTTCCCCTTGATCTAAGTTTTCCAAATAGTCCTATTTCATGCATTTTGGATGAGGTTTGCTAGGGCTGCGCATGGTCTTAACAAGTCTGCATCAAGTGGAAAAATCAAATCTCCAAAACTTCACATTGCCTTGCCTTGCCATTCAAGCATCATTTGAACTTCAGTATAGTTGGAATTGGATCAAAATGGATTGCTTCATGGGCATGTACACGCACATGCAAGCTTGTGCATGACATTGACAAACTTAGCAAAATTTCAAGGGTGCAATTATCAATCCCAAATGCTATAAATACATGGCCTCTAAGCTCATTTCAAACACACCTTGCGCGCCAGCTTTGTTGCCTCGTTTCAAACCCTCACAATTCAAAGGAAAACCTGAGAATTTTCAACTTGAAAATTGAGTTTGAATCTCACTGTTTGGAGATTCAAAAACTCCAGGATCCAAAGCTTTGTTCCATTGCCAAACTACTTCTGCAAGCTCCTCGAGTGTGATCAAGTCAAGTTTGAAGCAAGCAAGATCCAGTTCTGCACAACATTGAAGGTATTTTTCTGAAATCTTCTTCTCTTTGATTCTCACTCAATTCTCATCAATTCTCTTGGATCTTTGGTTGTCTGAAGTCTTACCAATGTAGGAAAGAAGATTAAGTTGCTGAGGTCAAATCGAAGAACCTTAGTTGACACACCTCAAAATTCAACTCCTCATATCTTTCTATATGTGTTGAGTTAGTTAAAATTGAGGTCAGATTCATGCTATACACTATTTTTTCTTTCAGATCATGTCCTCCTTTTTCATTTATGTGATGGTGATGATTGAACCAGTCCAGTGAGCCTCGCCTGAGAAGGTGACAGGAGTTCCAGCGCCGGTGGTGTGCTGGACAGGTTCTGAGCCATTGATCTTGTTTAAAATGTTTTAATCTTATGCGTTGGTTTTAATTACCATTCCTGTGGCGCATTGACTTAAGTCCATGGTGGAAAGCGCGCGGATGACCACTTGATCTGCCACCTCAATTAATGAGGGAGATTAAGTGGTCCACGTTTTTTCTGATTATTTGAATTTCATTTAATTTGTTTTATTTTCATTAATTCATATTAAATTTAACATTGATCCAAAAAATATGAGAGTTTCACCAATTTTTTAAAAATAAAATCCTCTTTCATATTTTGAATTAAAATCATTTTTTGGATCATTATTAATATTTTTCATGATTTAATTGATTTTGTGAATATTTTTAATTGTTTAAAAATACTTTTAAGTCTCCAAAAATTCTGAAATTTGTTCTCCAAGGTCCTTTGACCTTGTTTGACCTATGATAAATCTCATGGCCATTTCTTTGGTGTTTTGATCAGATTATAGGAATTTGACAAACCATATTTAATTTAATGCATTATTTTTAGTATTTTTAAATTGAATAAATGCCAAATAATTGTGTTGAGCCATTTTGATTGTTTGTATAAGTTTGACTTGTGTTGCTGAGCCCTGGTCAAGGTTGATTTGACTTTGTTAGGTTAAGATCATTGAATATAGGGGATTGATGGAATGTACATTCCATCTCCCAAAATGAATGAATGATCTTAATTTGGTAAAAGTCCTCCTTTGTCCAATTTGAGTTTTGATCCATTCCCCTCCCTCTTCATTTAATTCCTCTTCTTTATGCATGCATTTCATTTGGCATATGATATCTCAACATCGTAAGGCTAGTTGATTGTAAAATCAACATAAGTATGGATAAGATTAGGCAACCTCTTTTGCATATTCTTTTTGTGCGTGGTATGTTTCATGAGCATAGTCCATTATATTATGTCTCTAACATGCATTAACACCAAAATTCTATTGCCCGACCTCAAATAGTTGTGACTTCTACATAAGTCCAATTATGATTGCTTAGCATAACGCTAAATTTTTGACACAAAAGGCATAACATTCTAGTTAGTGAGATTGTAAGTCTCCCCTCTTTCATGGTATTGTGTGGAAACTTGACCTTTTTTCCTTCCTTTGGAAGATGTCTTGGTTCAAGTGGGTTGAGTGTTCTCCAAAGAATGACTTAACCAATAACAAGCAAAAGTAATACTAACTTCTAACTCATTAACAACTAACATTTAATTTCCAGTCTTTTACTTTTAATGCACTTTATCTTTAAGCCTTATTCATTTGCCATTATTCATTCAATTCTAATTGTTTATGTTAATGTCCTTTTAACTTTGTCCATTTGGACCATATTTTGTGATATATTCTGCTTGTGTATATTTTGTTTGCTTGTGTGGTCTTTGACCATTAATGTACATAATAAGAACAAAATCCCTAAAAAACTTCTTATGAGGACTGTTGGTTTGATCTGAGACAATTGGACTTAGAATTTAGGTAACACTCCCTATGCAAAGGGTTTGGCCAATGCCAACTTTCATGTAACCAAGTGCTTGTAATTTGAAACTTCATCTAATACATCATTGAAGATCCCTTTGAGTTCATCTGCAACATGATCATTGTGAAGCTGTTATTTTGAACATGTGACTTGTGGAATTCATCTGTTACATGGGAAAATTTGAAGGAGATCATGGAGTGGTTAAAGCTTGGATGTGGCCATCTTTATTTGATGCCTTGCTCCTCAAGTTAATATTGTATGCATTGTTTGTTGCTTGATTCTAATGTTCAAGGGAATTTGGGGTTTGTATATGACATTCTTGTCTATTGGATTGCAGCCCATTGGTCAGATCTTTTCAACTCTTAACTTTTAAATTTATGCTTAGGATTAGTCGCTTCATCTCCTCCCCATATCTTTAATTTAAAATTTTCTCCCTCCTTTTAAATACTTCTTTGCTTGTGCTTGTCTTTTTTAACTTAGACCCTTTTCAAATTAGAAACTTTGGCCTTATGCCATTGCATTTTCAAATTTCTTTTCTTAAATCAAATTTGTAAATAAACTTAACTATACATGACTTAAAATTTTCAAAAGCCAAAAAGAACTAACTCATTCAAACCACTTTCTAGGCCCTCGTGCCTTTCAAACTTAAATTTTGATAAAAAGCAATTCATCCACTTTGAATTTTGTATCACAAACAACGAGGTTTTGATCCCTCATTTTTATGTTGGTACGTAGGCACAAGTCCGAAGGTCTTGTCAAACACAAAAATATAAATGATGAATTATTTTCTCATCCCCCATTCTATTGGTTTATAAACATCACTTTGTACAAAATACATATGCACACAAGAAAGGGCTCCCAAGGAGTACCTAGGAAACTTTAGGTGCTAACACCTTCCCTCTGTGTAACCAACCCCCTTACCTGTAATCTCTGGCATTTTATTAGTTTTGATTTGAAAACTTCTTATTTTTGGGTTTTGTTCGTACTTTTCCCTTTTCCCTTGGAAATAATAAAAGTGTGGTGGCGACTCTTGTTATTTGATATCTTGCTTATCCATAGCTTGATGATCATGAATTTACCGCTAGAGAAATTAAGTGGCGACTCTGCTGGGGAGTAGTCTCCAGTGGGTCTAGCCTACTTTTTTGTGTGTATATAATTGTATATATGTGATGTATGTATATTTGTTTGTGTGATATAATATGCTTGTTGTGCTTGGTGATCTCTGAGTGGTGAGATAAGTTCTAACCCGAACTTGAGTGCAATTAAGATATGAGGATGGTATAGTCATGTTCGACTTGTGTGGAGTAGTCCTTAACAAGTTGCCTTGAGATCCATCTGCTCAATGGAGACTCTTTTGGATTTGGAAATGTCACACAAGTATTTATGGTTAGGCATTACTATCTCTAATTTGGGTCCGAGAAGCTGAGGACCGTAGAACATTTACCCCCTCTTGGCCTATTTAGGACGTAGTGCGGAGACTGTTCAAGTGTAGACTTGATAACAGTTGTTACGCGATACTACACTCAGACGAGTTTCTCTTGAGAATATTATGGGTCGATGAGTCAGTCATCTTAACCTGTAATATCTGATAGATAGAATTAAGACTCTGGGAACTTTTTAGAACATGATCTACAGGTTTTTATCCTTAGTTCACTCCTTTGGGATGGTTCTTACCCAGACTCCATGCTCGTGATTCACAATAAACCCTTGATTCTTGGTTGATCCAATCATGCCTTGTCAATATCAATGCAACTTAGGTGTTGATAAGGTGAAAACCATAATCCACCAAAATGGATGATTGATCTTCACCATGACTTGATTCATCCCTTGACCTTTGTTTGTTTTCCTTGTGTGTGATCCCTTATTTGTGATTGTTGCATTGATGCATTCATGCACATCATAACATTCATCACACGAAAATTTCAAGGAACTGAGGTGTTATTTGCAAATATTTCAGACCATGGATTGTGGATGAAGGAACATTAAGAAGTACAATTTCAGATGTCCCGACTTGAAAGAGTTAAGGAAGCTAGCATATTTTGTATTAGATCCCTTGGACTTTAAACAATGTCATGGAAAGCTTCTGTCTATCTTGTCTACTGATGTGGTTGAAGGAATTTTGAGTGTATTGGTGCAGTTCTATGATCCTCTCTACCATTGCTTCACTTTTCATGATTATCAGCTTGTGCCTACGTTGGAGGAGTATGCCCATCTCTTGGGGATACCTATTTCTAGTAGAGTGCCATTTAGTGGGTTGGAAGAGATTCCCAGATCTCATCTTATTGCTGAAGCTCTTCACTTGAAGAAATATGAGATATAGGCTGATTGGGTGAAGAAAGGAGGATTGTTTGGGTTGCCATCTGATTTCCTCATCAAGGAAGCTACAACTTTTCCTCAAGTCGGTAGTGTGGACGCTTTTGAAGCTATCTTTGTGTTGCTCATTTATGGATTAACTTTATTTCCTAACATTGACGGCTTTGTTTATGTTAACGCCATTAGAATCTTCTTGATTGGGAATCCTGTGCCTACTCTGTTAGATGATATGTACTTCTCTTTGCATCTAAGGAATTTTAAGGATGGTGGAACTATTGTCTGTTGTGTTCCTCTTCTATACAAATGGTTCATTTCACACTTGCGTCAGACGTCTACTTTTATGGAGAACAAACAATATCTACGGTGGTCTCAGAGACTTATGTCTCTCATTAATGATGATATAGTTTGGTATGATCCCTCTTTGAGCAGTTTGGAAAGTATTGATTGTTGTGGTGAATTCTCTAATGTTCCTCTCATTGGTACATAATGAGGAATTAACTACAACCCTTCTTTGGCTCGTCGTCAGCTTGGGTTCCCCTTGAGAGACAAACCTAATAACACTTTGTTAGAAGGTATTTTCTATCAAGAGGGTAAAGATCCCTAACATTTGAAGGAGAAGATTGTGCATGCTTGGCATAATGTGCATAGGAAAGGAAGGTCCGAGCTTGGTCCGTGCAACTGTGTAGCTTTGGAAGCTTACACTCTCTGGGTGAAGAAGAGAGCTTTGGAGTTGAAGATGCCTTATCCTTGTGAGAGACCTTTCCCTATGGTTGTGGTTGAGCCATTAACTATCCCCAACCAAGATGTAGAGGAGTTGGAAGACGCACTCGCCAAGATGAAGCAAGAGAAGGATATGTGGGAAGAGTATTTCCGTGCTTTGAGCAAAAAATATGAGGTGTTGCAGTTGGAGTCTAAGGACAAAAATGCACTTATTAAGCTACGTGAAGACCGAGTGACAAAGAGACAGAGAGAGCCATAGGTTTCACCTTTTAGTATACCTCAACCTTCCGCTGCTTGGAAGAAGATTGTTGATCATCTCGTCCTCGAGAAGACTCGGATGAAGGCTTCTTTTGAGACAGAGATTCAACGCATTCAAAGGAAGTACGCGCCTACAGCCAGATCTTCTGACGTTGTTGTTAGGGATCCTTAGGATGACTAATCTCCTTTTCTCTTGTATTTTTCATTTAGTTTCTGAAATTGTACTCAGTGTAATCCTTCCAATTATATAAATGAAAAGAGATTTTTGGTCATATCAAATTATTGCAATTGTTGTTAAATATATATATATATTTGCAAATAATATAGTAAGTTCCTTAAAAAATATAAAAAATGAATAAACAAGCATTGCCTTTCATGCATCATTTGCATAAGCAGGTTTCTTTTTCACCAGATGTCTCATTGGTGTCTCTTCTGTGCTTCAGCCAAGCTGACTCCTCGGTACAACACTCGCGCCAATCACTCTAGAATCATGTAACATCTTGAGCAAGAGAATAGAGAGCTAAAGGATGAGATCGCCCGCCTGATTTCCATAATGGAGTCAGTTCTAGCCGCACAGAGCGGGTCTTCTCCAACGCCTGAAACTCCTCCTCCTCAGAGGACCGTTATTTCAGAGGTGGCTACCTCTACCATGCCTGCTGCTACCGCTCATTTCGCACCTGCTATGCCTGCCGGATTCCCGTGGGGAATGCCGCCTAACTTTGTGCCTGAAGGCTTTGCGCCTACATTTGCTTCCATGCCGACATCTAGCCCGGTCACGTATGTACCACCGCCTGTAGTGCACACCTTACCTCGCGTAGAAGAAACGATTTATCATTCCGATCCATCTGAGGGTCCGGACGTTTATGAGAAAATGGATGAGATGAAAGATCAAGTTCTTGAGCTACGCAAGGAGTTGAAAACTTTGAGAGGTAATGACCTTTTTGGGAAGAGTGCTGCTGAATTGTGTCTGGTGCCGAATGTGAAGATTCTAGTGAAGTTCAAAGTGTTTGACTTTGAAAAATACAAAGGGAACACATGTCCGCTCAGTCACTTGGTGACCTATGCCCGCAAGATGTCTACCCAAACTGACAATGATCAACTGTTAATCCACTACTTTCAAGACAATTTGACCGGTGTTGCACTAAGATGGTATATGGGGTTGGATAGTGCAAGCATCCGCTCTTTCAATGATTTGGGAGAAGCATTTGTTAAGCAGTACAAGTACAACGTTGATATGGCTCTCGACCGAGATTAGTTGAGATCACTATCTTAGAAGGACAAGGAAACATTTAAGGAGTACGCGCAGAGATGGAGAGAACTTGCTGCTCAGATCACCCATCCTTTAGACGAAAAGGAGATGACCAAGATATTTTTGAAGACCCTTAGCTCATTTTATTATGAGAAGATGATCGCCATTGTCCCCAGTGACTTTACCGAAATGGTAAATATGGGCATGAGGCTTGAAGAAGGTGTCCGAGAAGGACGATTATCGAAGGAGGAGGTATCATCTAACAAGAGATATGACGGTAGTTTTAGTAAGAAGAAGGATAATGAAGCCAACGTGATCATTAGTGGGAGGCAGAGGAGGCCTCAGGCCAGAAGAAGTCAACCATCCCGTCAACACTACCATCAAATATCATCAGTAATCCCGATATTTTTAGCAAATCAATCAACACCAATTCAATAACAACCACATCAACAGTAACAACCACAACAACGAGCAAACACCTGCAACAACAAGAATACCAACAATCATCAGTAACAAACTTTCGAGAGGAAGAAGGTATCTTTCGACCCAATTCATATGACATATGCAGAACTTTATCCGTCATTGGTTCTCAAGAACTTGCTACAACCCAGAAATCTGCCACAAATTCCTGAACCACTTCCATGGGTGTACAAGCCTGACCTACGTTGTGCTTTTCATCAAGGAGCACCCGAACATGACATTGAGAACTGCTATCCGCGCAAATATGAAGTTCAGAAGCTAGTAAAGAGTGGGATGGTGTCCTTTGAGGACCGCACACCTAATGTGAAAGCAAACCCACTGCCAGCCCATGGAAATTCAATCTCTTCTCTTCAATTAAGTTCAGTTGGTCATATATGGTCTGGCACCATTCAGCTTATGTCAACTTGGCTTCCATCAAGACACGCAATGATGGGATCTTAACCTCTACTGGGAGCACAACTTGCATACCATAAACAAGAAAGAAAGGGGTTACCCTTGTTGAAGTGCAGATGGATGTACGGTACCCATGAAAAGCAAATGGGAGCATCTCATGCCAATCTTTATACGTCACAACCATTTTCTGAATGATCTTCTTGATGTTCTTATTTGCAGCTTCAACAACCCCATTCATCTTGGGTCTGTAGGGAGTAGAATTATGGTGTGTAATCTTGAAGTCTTTACAAAGAGCTTCCACCATTTTATTATTTAAGTTCGATCCATTATCAGTAATGATCTTACTCGGCACACTATACCGGCATATAATTTGAATCTTGATAAACCTCACAATAACTTGCTTGGTTAAATTCGTGTATGATGTCGCTTCAACCCACTTTGTGAAGTAGAAAATAGCCACCAGAATGAAACGATGTATGTTTGAAGCTTTGGGCTCAATCATACCAATCATATCAATTCCCCACATGGAGAAGGGCCATATGGAGGAAATAACATTCAACAGTGTCAGAGGAACATGAATTTTATCTACATAAATCTGACACTTGTGGCATTTCTTCACAAACTTGCAACAGTTAGATTCCATTGTCAGCCAATAGTAACATGCTCTCAACATCTTTTTTTCCATAGCATGTCCATTGGAATGAGCACCAAACGACCCTTCATGGTCTTCAGTCATCAACATGTCTGCTTCGTGTCTATCCATGCATCTGAGCAAAACCATATCTAAATTTGTCTTGTAAAGTGCATCACCATTCAGGTAGAAGTTTCCAGCTAATCTCCTCAAATTCTTCTTATCTTTTAAAGATGCCCCAGGCGGGTAAGTCTGACTTTGGAGGAAACATTTGTTATCAAAATACCATGGATTTTCATCTTTAACTTCTTCAACAGCAAACACATGAGCTGGCCGATCAAGACGTATCACAGTCAATTGGGGACTTCATTCTAAAATTTCACCATAATCATTGAAGCCAACGTTGCAAGAGCATCTGCCATCCGGTTTTCCTCTTGAGGGATATGATGAAACTCAACCTTTGTAAAGAAAGTTGAAATCCTCCTCGCATAGTCTCTATATGTTATCAAACCGGGTTGATTCGTCTCCCATTCACCTTTGATTTGATTCACAACTAAAGCTGAATCTCCATAGGCGTCGAGATACTTGATTCTGAGATCAATGGCCTCTTCAAGCCCCATAATGCAAGCTTCATACTCAGCCATGTTTGTACCTTTAAGGGTCCGTCTAGCTATAAACGGAAAATGAGTGCCTTGAGGAGTAATAATCACTACACCAATGCCATTACCATACGAATTAACAGCTCCGTCAAATACCATGCCCCAACAGGAACCAGGTTTTGGTCCTTCTTCAAGCAATGGTTTATCACAATCTTTCATCTTCAAGTACAAAATCTCTTCGTCAGGAAAATCATACTATACTGACTGGAAATATTCAATTGGTTGGTGAGCCAAGTGTTCAGCCAAGACACTACCCTTGATAGCTTTTTGAGATTGATATTCAATATCATACTCAGATAATAACATCTGCCAACGGGCAACCCTCCCAGTTAAAGCTGGCTTCTCAACAATGTACTTGATTGGATCCATTTTGGATATCAACCAAGTAGTATGATTCAACATATACTGGCGCAGGAAGTTAGCAGCCCAAGCTAATGCGCAACAAGTCTTTTCAAGTATAGAATACTGAGTCTCGCAGTCAGTGAACTTCTTACTGAGGTAGTAAATTGCATAGTCTTTTTTTCCAGTTTCGTCTTGCTAACCCAAAACATAGCTCATACTCTCATCAAGCACAATCAAATGCATGATCAAAGGTCTTCAACAGGCGGAGACAGAATCAGAGGTTCAAGAAAATACTCTTCGATACTGTCAAACGCTTTATGGCAATCTTCGATCCAATCACAAGAATGATCTTTCCGAAGAAGCTTGAATATAAGCGCACATGTGGCAGTCATATGCGATATAAATCTTGAGATATAGTTCAAACGGCCGAGAAAACCTTTGACTTGCTTCTCTGTTTTGGGCGCATGCATTTCTTGTATTGCTTTGACCTTAGCAAAATCAACTTCAATACCCTTCTCATTGACAATAAATCCCAACAACTTACCTGAACGAACACCAAACATGCACTTATTGGGATTCAAGCAGAGTTTGTACTTCCTCAAATGCTGGAATAACTTAAACAAATTCTCAACATGTTCTTCTTCATCACTTGATTTGGAAATCATATCATCAACATAAACTGCAATCTCTTTATGTATCATATTATGGAAAAGAGTGGTCATAGCTCTCTAGTATATTGCACCAGCATTCTTTAAACGAAAGGCATCACTCTATAACAGAATGTTCCCCAGGGTGTAATGAATGTGGTCTTCTCCATATCTTCAGGTGCCATCTTGATCTGATTATAATTGGAAAATCCGTTCATAAACGAAAAGACTTTGAATTTAGTTGTATTATCTACCAACATGTCAATGTGTGGCAGAGGGAAATCATCTTTTGGACTACCTTTGTTCAAATCTCTATAATCAACACACATGCAGACTTTTCCATCTTTCTTCGAAACAGGCACAATATTGGCCACCCACTGGGATACTCAGAGGTAACAAGAAAACCATCATCAATCTGCTTCTGCACTTCCTCTTTGATCTTAAATGCCATATCAGGATGGGTTCTTCTCAACTTCTGCTTGACCGACGGGCATTCTGGCTTCAACGGAAATCTATGCTCCACAATCTCAGAATTTAAACCAGGCATGTCTTGATAGGACCAAGCAAACACATTTGAATATTCTCGAAGAACATCGATCGAACCATTCTTATCCTCTGGACATAATTGAGACCCAATCTTGACTTCCTTCACATCATCCTCGGAGCCCAAGTTGACTAGTTCAATCTGTTCTTTAAACGTCTGAATGGCTTTTTCCTCATGCTCAATTAAACGAGATAATTCATCAGATACTTCTTCATCATCAGTCTCTTCCTCAACCTCAAACACAGGGAAATCAATGTTTGGAGAGGGAGTAGGATCATTGTACTCAATGGATTTGAGAATCAACCTGCATTATGATTTGATATTTTGATTTTAGAGAAGTGAATTGTGACCAAATATTATGCAGATGGAAGATTATTATTTATTTATGTTTTTTGTGATTACCATTTTCAAAAAAGCAAAAAGTAAAAACAAAACATCATAGATGTGGATGGATAAAATTATATTTTATTGATGATAATAGAAATGCCCAACAATGTTAACTTCTCCCTTAGGCATAGGAGAAGGATTTTTCTTTAAAATGAAAAACAAATTACTTAGAGCGATGAATAACAATAGGAACATCAACAAAAACCCAATTGTTGCAAATTTGGCTATGCGTCACAAAGTTGGCGCAAGCTTCGTCTTCATCATCACTATCTCGAATCACAATAGCTGAGTGTTGATCACTCCCATGAATGAACCGTCCACTGCGGAAATTCGGTTGTACATCTTCAGTTTTGACGTTGAACGACCCTGGTTGAAATCCCAATCCAGCCTTATTCTTATTCTCAACAATCTCTATCATACGGCCTCACTGATCAATATTTCCATCCTCAATAGCCTTTTATGCATCCTTTAAATAAGACATGGGTGCCCCAGTTTTTTTCAATTCACCAGCAATAGATAAGGCTTGGAGCGGAGTTTCAACCTCCTCCTCAGCATCAACATACGAAAAAGATGACAAATGGCTTACCAACAATGCCTTCTCTCCACCAACAACGACAAGCTTTTCGTTCTTCACAAATTTCAACTTTTGGTGAAGAGTACATGTCACTGCTCCTGGTTCATGAATCCATGGCCTTCCCAATAGACAATTGTAGACCGGGTGGATATCCATTACTTGGAAATTAATTTGGAAATCACTCGGACCTATCTTAATTGGAAGGTCCACTTCACCAATGACAGTTTTATGAGAACCATCAAACGCTTTGACAATCACGTCACTGTATCTCATTGGGTGTCTTGGTAGGAAAGTCTTGACAAAGTTGACTTTGGAAGCACGTCCAGTGATGACCCAGTGTCAACCAACACATTGGACATAGCATTCTCCTTGCAGTTCATAGAAATGTGTAACCCCAAATTGTGATTTCGGCCTTCCCTTAGGAAGTTCTTCATCACAAAAGCTCATATTATTGCAAGAAGTAATATTAGCAACTATGTGGTCAAACTGATCCACAATAACATCACACTCAACATAAGCCTGCTCGAGCACTTTCTGCAACGCCTCCCTATGTGCCTCAGAGTTCATCAATAATGATAGCACGAAGATCTTTGACGGGGTTTGGAGTAACTGCTCCACCACATTAAACTCACTTATTTTTATCAACTTCAAAAATTCATCGTCATCACTAGCCTTTAGTTTGCTGGATTCACCAGACTCACACACTGAAGTGCTAACCGGATTCGCTATTGTAATCTCTGCCTTCTTACTGACTACATCATCTTCTACCTCTCTCGGGAAAACCGGACCGAACACACGACTACTCCGGGTCACCTTTGTGATATCAACAATATTCACCATGGAGTCTGCAACTAGTAAAGGAACCTCTTGACTATTTTCTACCATTGTGGTGTTGTATGGGTAAGGCACAACTTTATCGGATGCATACGGAACAGGGCCTGCTAATTGTATAACCAACGACGATACCGATCTATTAACATTGTTGTTGTTGCTACTATCAAACTGAATAACTACCCGCTCAGGGGTCTTGAATACTGACACAATTACATTCATATCATCTAAATCCCTTTACTGTTGAATATGAATTACATTCTCATCCACAGGGGGTTCACACTACAAATCGTACAAACATCATGGTCGTGCTCACAATCACTGATTAAACACAGGGTCCTATGCATTTCCACCAACGACCTATGGATACATCGTACATCGAATACCCAGAAATTCCCTGGACATTCGTCCACCATCTTGACAGTAGCATTACCATGAGCACACAATGGATTAGCTTTCACATTAGGTGCTCTGTCCTCAAAGGACACCATCCCACTCTTCACAAGCTTTTTTACTTCATACTTCAACGAATAATAGTCCTCTATGTCGTGGCCAGGGGCTCCCTGGTGAAAAGCACAACGAAGTTCAGGTTTGAACCACCATGGAAGTGACTTAGGAATTTGTGGAGGATTTTTGGGTTGAATGAGGTTCTTGAGAACCAAGGATAGATATAATTCTGCATATGTCATAGGAATAGGGTCAAAGGAGACCTTCTCTCTCTTAAAGCTTTGTTGTTTATTATTGTTGTTATTGTAGTTGGTTCTTTGTTGCGGTTGTTGTTAACGTTGTTTTTGCTTAATCGGAACAGATTGATTGTTGGAATTGTTGGAAAGTACAGGAATCACTGATGAAACTTGATGTTGATGTTGACAGGGTTGAGAATTATTTCTAACATGAGGCTTTCTCTGCCTCCCCACTGACACTGAATTAGTTTCTCCCTCCTTCCTCTTAGAGAAACTCCCACCATATTTCTTGCTAGACGACGCTTCTTCCTTGGACATACGTCCTTCACGGACCCCCTGTTCTAACCTCATCCCCATGTTTACCATTTCGGTAAAGTCATTGGGGGCACTGGAAATCATACGTTCCTAATAAAACGAACTCAACGTCTTCCGGAACATATTCATCATCTCCTTCTCTTACAATGGTGGACTAATTTGGGTAGCAAGCTCTCTCCATCTCTGGGCATACGCCTTGAATGTCTCCTTATCTTTCTGAGACATAGACCCCAATTAGTCTCTATCGGGCGCCATATCAAAGTTGTACTTGTACTGCTTAACAAAGGCTTCACCCAAGTCATTGAAAGTACAAAAACTTGCACTGTCCAACCCCATATACCATCCCAAAGCAGCACCAGTTAAATTGTCTTGGAAATAGTGAATCAGCAACTGATCATTATCAGTTTGAGTAGACATCTTTCTGGCGTACATCACAAGGTGTCTCAGCGGACAAGTGTTTCCCTTATACTTTTCAAAGTCAGGGACCTTGAACTTCATCGGGATTTTCACATTAGGCACTAGGCAGAGCTCAACAACACTTTTCCCAAACAAGTCCTTTCCTCTCAGAGTCTTCAACTCTTTACGCAACTCGAGGAACTGATCCTTCATTTCTTCTATTTTCTCATATATATCTGGGCCCTCAGATGGCTCAGAATGGTAGATGGTGTCCTCAACACGAGGCAGCGTATGAACAACTAGAGATGGCACTAACATGACCAGGCTAGATACCGGCAGAGAAACAAAAGTGGGTGCATACCCTTCTAGCATAAATTTGGATGGCATTTCCCAAGGAATCCAGTAGGCATAGAAGGACCGGATTGGCTGGAAGCAACAGGAATGGTCGAGGTAGCAACCTCAGAAATAACAGTCCTCTGGGGAGGAGTTGCAGAAGATTGGTTTTATGTAACAATGACATATTCCATCAGTGCTGTCAACCTGGAAATTTCATCCTTCTACTCTTTGTTCTCTTTTTCTAAGTGTTACATGATCCTTGGTTGATTAACACAAGTGTTGCATCGGTGAGTCAGCTTAGTTGAAGCACATAAGAATAACCGATAAGACATTTGGCGGAAGAAAACCTGATTTGCAAATGATGCATTAAATCCAATGATTTTGTTCATTTAATTTCAAGGAACATATGAAATTCCATTTGCAAATATTAAATAATAACAATAGTAATAATTTGGTTGACTATAAAATCTCTTTTTATTCATAAAATTTGGAAGGATTACACTGAGTACAATTTCAGAAACCAAAGTACAAATATAAGAGAAAAGGAAACTAATCATCCTTAGGATCCCCAAGCAATAGTATTGGATGATCTGGCTGCAGGAACATACTTCCTTCATATGCGTCTAGTCTCGGCCTCAAAAGATGTCTTCTTCTGGGCTTTCTCAAGGACAAGCTGATCAATAATATTCTTCCAAACACCGGAAGGCTGATGCATACTAGAGGAAGATAGACCCTCTGGCTCTCTCTGTCTCTTCACTGATCGGTCTTCAAGAAGTTTAATAAGTGAATCCTTGTCTTTCGACTCAAGCTGTAACTCCTCATGCTTTCGGCTCAAAGCATGGAACTTCTCTTCCCACATATCTCTCTCTTGCTTCATATTAGTGAGTGCATCTTCCAACTCCTCTACATCTTGGTTAGGGAGAGTTGATGGCTCAGCCACAACCAAAGACATAGGTCTTTCACAAGCATACGACATCTTTAGCTCCAAAGCTCTCTTCTTCACCCAAGTAGTGTAAGCTTCCAAAGCTACACAGTTGCTTGGACCAAGCTCAGATCTTCCTTTCCTATGAATATTATGCCAAGCATGTACCATCCTCTGCTTCAAATGTTGGGAATCTTTACCCTCTTGATATAAAAGACCTTCTAACTGAGTGTTATTAGGTTTGTCTCACAAGGGGAACCCAAGTTGACGACGAGCCAAAAAAGGGTTGTAGTTGATTCCTCCTTGTGTATCAATAAGAGCCACATTAGAGAATTCACCATAACTTTCGATAATATCTGAGCTACTCAATGCAGAATCATACCAAACAATATCATCATTAGTGAGAGACATGAGTCTATGAGACCACCGTAGACATTGCTTGTTCTCCAAGAAAGAAGGCGTTTGAGGCAAGTGCGAAATAAGCCACCTGTACAGAAGAGGAACACATCACATAATAGTCCCACCACCTTTAGAATTCCTCAAGTGCAAAGAGAAATACATGTCACCTAATAGAGTAGGAACAGGATTCCCAATCAAGAAGATTCTAATGGCATTAACATCAACAAAACCGTCAATGTTAGGGAATAAAGCTAAACCATAGATGAGCAACAGAAAGATGGCTTCAAAATCATCCACACTACCGGCTTGAGCAAAGACAATAGCTTTACCAATGAGGAACTCAGAAGTCAACCCCATAATTCCTCCTTTCTTCACTAAATAAGCATCAATCTCAGATTTCTTCATATGAAGAGCTTTAGCTATAATATGAGATCTGGGAATCTCTTCCAATCCAATAAAAGGTACTTTGTTAGATACGGGTATTCCCAAGAGATGGGCATACTCCTCTGACGTAGGCACAAGCTGATAATCAGGGAAAGTGAAGCATCGATACAGAGGGTCATAAAAGTGAACCAAAACACTTAGAAGTCCTTCAACGACATCAACAGATAACACAAACAAAAGCTTCCCATGATGTTGCTTGATGTCCAAGGGATCTTATACAAAGGATGACAACTTCCTTAGCTCTTTCAAATCAGAACATTTGAAACTATACTTTTTAGTGTTCCTTCGTCCATAATCTATGGTCTAAAAGTATTTGCAAATAAGACCTTAGTTCCTTGAAATTTATTTTTCTGTGATGAATGTCATGATGCACACGTATGCAACAATCACAAACAAGGGATCACACATAAGGCAAACACAAATAAAGGTCAAGGGATGGATCAAGTTATCATCAAGATCAATCATCCATCTTGGTGGATTATGGTTTTCACCTTATCAACACCCAAGTTCCATTGATATTGATGAGACTTGATCGGATCGATAGAGAAGCAAAGGGTTTGTTATGAGTCACGAGCATGGAGTCGAGTTAAGAACCATCTCAAAGGAGTGTACTAAGGATAAAAACCTATAGATCATGTTCTAAAAAGTTCCCAAAGTCTTAATCCCATCTATCGGATATTACATGTTAGGATGACTAACTCATCAACCCATAATATTCTCAAGAGAAACTAGTTTGATTTTAGTATTGTGTTACAACTGTTATCAGGTCTACACCTGAACAGTCTCTGCCTTACGTCCTAAATAGGCCAAGTTGGGTTAAATGTTCTACGGTCCTCAGCGTCTCTGACCCCAAATCAGAGAAAGTAATGCCTAACCACAAATGACTTGTGTGACATTAGTAACTCCAAAAAGGGTCTCCACTGAGTAGATGGGTCTCAAGCCAACTTATAAGACCCCAATTTTGTCCCTAAGATCCCTCATGGCATCATATCATATCATACCATTGCCTCAAGGATCATTGCATGCCCTAGCTTCCCTCCTAGTGGGTGGGTACCTTGTGAGTGTGGTTCTTGATCACCAAGCATGTATTGCATTTGTATGTCATTGCTTTTCATCTGTTTATTAACCAAAGGTACAAAAATATTGTCATCTAACCATATTACTTGCAGATGAAGCAAATTAGGTCAAATCAGTCAAAGTCAGTCATTGAGATAGATGGTGGCCATTCTTGCAGAATTTGGGCACCATGATCATTCATCAAGAGTTCATATGAGTTGTGACATCATTTTGAATCAAGATATCAAGTGGTAGGGGCTTGGAATTCATCAGAACATGGTTCAGTCAAGCAAAACCCTAGCAAAGTCAACTAAAGTCAACCTTGGTCAACTGTGCATTTAATCAGTGATTTGATGGTGGGAATTAGTTTGAGAGGTCTCATTCATGTCCATATGAGCCTCATATAACATGTCAAGCATCCACAGTGAAGAATTTGAAGTCAGACAAGAAATTTCCAAAAATAGAAAGTTGACCTGTAATTGGAATTTGCCAAAAATGGAAACTTCTTCTCCTCAACATTACTTCATCATAAAAGCTTCAAATTAATTTTTGCTCAACATGAAAGTTGAAGATCTTGTTCTCCTATTTTCAAAAAGTCCAAGAACACTCAATTCCCATTTATGGTTGGCAAGTTATGATCAAATCATTCTCAAATATTTTTGAACTTCAAAAGGCCATAACTTCCAAACCATTTGGCCAAATTGAGTGAGGTTTTTTGCTACAAGTCCTATTTGATGTGCTCTATCCAAATCTTTCATCATAATTCATCAAAAACTCACCAAGAAAAATGGCATTTTTAAGGTGGTTTGAATTAAATTAAGTGAGGTGAAAAGGTTGACTTTCAAAATAACTATTTCCAACCATTTCTACCATTGGCAAATGTTCAGAATTGGCATTTAGAGTTTGCCCAAAGCCCAAATTCGTGCATGTACATGCATCCCCATGCAAACTTGGTTAATTTTTAGCAAAGGGCAAAAACACTTCATTTAAGTTAACACTTCAATTAACCAACTTAAAC
Source organism: Lathyrus oleraceus (assembly GCF_024323335.1). Classification (NCBI taxonomy): domain Eukaryota; kingdom Viridiplantae; phylum Streptophyta; class Magnoliopsida; order Fabales; family Fabaceae; genus Lathyrus; species Lathyrus oleraceus. Next base: position 361,605,046 of record NC_066584.1, read on the forward strand.
ACATGCTAAACAGACTATATATGGACATTTTCTGCAGAAACCCTAGCAACCACTATTCACAAACAGAAAAAACTCTCTTGCTCTCAAAACCTCATTTTCTTCATTTGGAACTTTTTTCTGAAAAATCTCAAAGAACACGAGCCTTGGTTAGTTGTTCCATGATCCACCAACCTTTTTGAGCTCATTGCAAGTATCATATTCCATCTGTAAGGCCATCTTCCACTACTGTTTTGAAGAAGCTTCATCCATGGCAGAATTCAAGTGGAGCTGTTTCGAAGATTGTTGAGCTAAAATACCTCGACCATTCATCATCTAAATCAACTTTGGTCATCTGTTTCAGCCTTGCATAACCAAACAACCACTGCATCACCACTGCACTTCAAATCAAGTGAGTTTTCGAATCTCTCTATTTCCAAAATCATGCCATGCTTTAGATAGATCTTGCTTTGCTGGTCACAATGAGCTTTGAATCATTAAAAATGGTTGAGTATTTTGAAAGTTAGGTTGAATTGAAATTTGATGTTTAAATATGTTTCTGCTCGATTCATTCATGACAGCATGTTTTAGTGAAAATGAATGCTAGATTATTAATGTACTTGGTCTGCTGGTTCTAATGGTATGCTTGATTCAAATTTCTGGGCAAAATTTTCATTTTCGATTTGGTGATGGTGATGAACATGAACACTGTTGCCCAAAAACCCTAGTTTTCAAACCCAGGTCGTGTATTGGCTGTGTGGATCTTTTGCTTTGCATGCTTCTACTGTTTTATTGGCCATGAGCCAATCCGCGCTCGCCACCTCCCTAATTGAAACGCACCGTTTCACTTAAGGGACTCCATTTTTACCAAAATGCCACTGCCGTTTATATTATTTAATTAATTCATGTTATTTCTCAATTTTTATTTCATTTTGATACCAATCTTCCAAAAATCATAAGTCAATCAATTTTGATCCAAATTTCATGGGATTTTTTGCAAAATGTTCATCTTGATCTCTAGTTTTTTATCATGTTTTTTCCAGATTTTTTGCATGTGTGGATTTTAAATTGTGCTAGGGTTTGTCATATGTGTCCATTTTATGTATGTCTTGCCAAATCAATTGTGAAATGATGATACATTATCCAATGCTTCCCAAATTTTTTGTGCTTAAACTAGACACATTCATGGTGATTTTGGTGTAGAGTTTGTGAATTTATCAGTGCTGGTTGTGGAGTTATGATTTTTTGAATTAGGGTGTGACAATTTGTGTCACACCATTGATGTCCAACTTCATGATTTTCATTACCATGCTTCTTGAACACAAATTGGCTTGAATTTTTGCATGAACATACTTGTGGATGTCTAGTTTACATGTGATTGTTTCTGGAATTATTGATGGCATTTCCTATTTGTTTGGGATTTTCTCCCTGTTTGGTCATATGTTGACTTTTTGTGACACATGTTCTCATTTGATTTGTGAAATTCTCATACTTAATTGGATGAATTTGAAATTTGACATGTGATTAGTAGACATCTCAAAGTTTGTCATGGTTTTAGTCCCATTCATTTCTCATATGTTGTCACTGTTTTATGATTTATTGAAGTTGGTGCATGTTTGGTTGACTTCTTTGAGCATGCTTAAACTTGCCTTGCCTTTTGATTTTCATTGACCAACTTCCCTTTATCCAAATGAGCTGATATTTGGTATGCTTATCATGTTATGGATGATGTTTGATCATGAATTATTTGAGAATTTATTGAAATGTTTATGGCTGGTTTTGAGTTAAGTCTTGCTGTTGACTTCTATGAGCTTCTATATGCCATGCCTTGACCTAATTTGCTTCTGAAATGATGATGATGATTGATATGAGCATGAAACCAATTGAGTTGCCTTCTTGATTGCTTGAACTTGATTTTGATTGAATTTCACTTGCTGTTTTGACTTTCTTATCTCTTTTTGACCCTAGGCTTGTCCTAGTGGTCATGTTGCTCATGTTTAAGTTTGTTGTTTCAGGTTAAGCAACAAATGTTCCAAAGAGATCATTACAAATTGAATGAGCTTGATTGATTTATCATGACTAACTTGCTTGTTTTGTAGGTTGCTTGGCTCACATGCTTTGAGCTTTGTGCATTGCACATTTAACTGATTGTGTTGACTGTTGATCCCTATCTTATTTTGGTTTGACTTTGAGTTGTGTACTGATTCTGTTTGACTGGTTTCAGGTACCCTTAGTTGCTTAGTTCTTTAAGAACTTGCTTTGCTTTGCTTTAATAGCAATTTGCATTGAGGTATAATTCCTTATCTTCATGTAGTCTGGAAGACCTGGCCTGTTACTTGGCCAGGCAACTGTCTGAAGTCCTCCTTAAGAGGCAATGTTTTTGCTTGTTTACTTTTGTCCCAAGCAGGAAAAGTCCTTTAAATAAGGCAATTGGTAGAATCCAAGAGATATGCAACCTATCTCCTACTATTCTGTGAGTCACTCACATTACTCACACCACATGTGTTTGATGCATGTTGAGTAAAAACCCAAGATCTATCGAGTCAATAATTTGTGGAGAGAGTTCCTACATTCTGAACTCCCACACCTTCTGATATTCAATGCTCTCCCTGGCCAGGGATAAGAGCAATGAGGCACACCCCTCATATCTTTTCATCTGCTTCACCTTAGCCCCTCAATGGCAAGGTTAAGAGCATCATTAACCCTATTCCAGTTGGCTTCAATGCCTAACCCTTTGTGTGAGCCTGATTGTTTGGTTATAGTGTGTGCTGAATGACTTTAATTGATTGATTGCCCACTTCATATACACATGTTTGCTTGTATGCTTTGTGCATTTATCATCATCAATTACTCATTAGTGCATGATCATTTCATTTGTCTCTGTGACATATCTTTGTTTTTTGCCCATTGAGGACAATTGTAAGACCATTCATTGGCCATTGTTCCTATGATATGGAAGTGAGTATAAGACCATCTCATTGGCCACTCATCTTCTCTTTGCTTGATGCATTTGCATTTGTTGTATGTGAGGATGCAATTGTAAGTCCCTGCAAGTTGGCCTTTGCTTTCCTATGATCATATGTTGGATATTGGTATAAGCCCAGACAGATTGGCATCCAGTATCCAAGTTTCGTTTTGTTTAGGGAGATTGGAATAAGTCCAGCTATTGGCTTCCGACATCCTTGTTTCTTTGTTTAGGAGATTGGTGTAAATCCATCTATTGGTATCCGGTATCCTCTTTTGTTTGTGAGATTGGAGTAAGTCCATTGAGTGGCATCCGGTATCTTTTGTTTGCTTATTTTGCTATTGTTCATTGCCTATTCCAAAGGACACACTTGAATCATCTTCTATATGATTTCAAGAAGTGAACCTCCTAGGAAGTTTTACAATCCATCCTCATCCATTCATCCCCATTATGTCCTAAACCTTTTCACACATTACTTTCAAACTTGAGATAGATATTGTGCAAACATCTTCATGTTTTCAAATCAAAAACCTGGACCCAAGTCCTTGACTTTTTCAAATTCCCTTTCATAATACTTCTTTGAATCAATCTTAATCATACTTTGACCCTGCTTTCATGAACACTCATAATCAATTAACTTCACCCATTCAATTGTTTTGGCTTTGTCCATTCCTGCTATGTTTTCATGCATTAGCCATAGGTTTCAATTATCATTGTGGTTTATGTAAACCTCACCCTATCCTTAGTGAGTCGACTATAAGACTTCCGTACTGAAAACAGGGTTAACCCCTCTAGTACGTTGAAGCTATCCTCGCATGGTGGATGTTGGCTTGGTCGAGTTTTCTCCCATTGATAATGAAGGGCCTCAGTGTTATTGTTTAAAATTGAATCCACTAACTTTTGGAAATCTTTTAGCCGAACTACGGCGTTTTGATCCTTACCTTTGATGGGAGGTACGTAGGCAACGGGTTCATCCGTTCGAACACAAAAACAATAAAAATTGTATATTCTTTTCTCATCATCCCAATCATGTTTGCACAATGCTTATGTCATAACAAATAAAATTTTTATACGACAAGTGTGAAAAGGGCTCCCTAGGAGTACCTAGGACGTAGTGGGTGCCTAACACCTTCCCATTGCGTAATTTACACCTTACCCAGACTCTCTGATCTTTTTATTAGTTTTCTACGTGTAAAACTTCTTAGGCTTTTGTTCGCTTTTTAGCCAGTCCTTTGGATAAATAAAAGTGTGGTGGCGACTCGAATTCATTGTATGCTTTGCTTATGGTTTAATCAATAAATCATATAGCGACGAATACACCGCTACAGAAAAGTGGCGACTCTGCTGGGGATAACCATCCCTGGTTGTATTGCCTACTTTTCACCTTTGTTGTATGATATTGTTATTTGTTATATGACATATTTTTGTACCATTTGGGATGACTGTATTGATTGTAATGCTTGAATTGCTTGACATACAATTGCTGTTTGCTTTGGTGATCTGTGAGATAAGTTCTATACCCGAACTCGAGTGCACTCTAGGATAGGAGAATGGCATAGTCTTGTTGACTGGTGTGGAGTATTCCTTAGCCAGTTGACTTGCGAGCCCATTCACTTGGTGGAGGTCATGTTGATTTAATAATGTCACACAAGTTATTTGTGGTTAGGCATTATTCTTTCAATCATGTGCCGCAGAAGCCAAGGACCGTAGTTTACCAAACCCCTCTTGGCCTATTTTTAGGAACGTAGTGCGGAGGTCGTTCAGATGTAAGTTCTGATGCGATTGTTATGCGATACTACACTCATAAGAGTTTCTCTTGAAAATATTTTTGGAATACGAGTATTCGTTCCTCCGATAATATTCGAAAGATGGAACGATGATTATGGGAACCTCTGATAGAACATGTCTGGCAAGTTTAAACCCTAGTACACTCCCTTTGGGTGGTTCTTAACCGAGACTCCATGCTCGTGACTCTCAATAAACCCGTGATTCGTGGTTGAGTCGTTCAGACAACCTTAATATCAATGGAACCTGGGTGTTGATCAGGTATAAAACCTAAATCCCCCAAAACGGATGGTTGATATTAAGGATGTTAGAGTCGGTTCATGTACCGTTAATATCAATGGAACTTGGGTGTCGATAAGGTGAAAACCTAAATCCACCAAAATGGATGATTGATATTAGGGATACAATGAGCTTTCCCACGACCTTTGTTTGGTGTGCCTTGCTTGATCCTTGAGTGTGATTGTTACATTCATACATTCATGCATTCATCTGCACTTCATGTCATCAGAAAAAGAAAATTTTCAAGGAACTTAAAGGGTTTATTTGCAAAATTTTCAGACATGGAAAGACCAAAAAGGCATACGAAGAAGTACAGCTTTAAACAGCCCGATGTAAAAGAGTTAAGGAATCTGACATCTTATGTATTAGATCCCTTGGGTTTCAAAGCTCGCTATGGGAAGCTCCTACCTCTGCTGACTACTCAGGTTGACGAAGGGCTGATGAGCACACTAGCTCAGTTTTATGATCCGTTGTATCATTGCTTCTTATTTCCGGACTTCCAGCTGTTGCCAACCTTGGAGGAGTATTCTCATCTCATTGGGATTCCGATTCTGGATCAAGTGCCGTTCAGTGGCCTAGAGAGTATTCCGACTGCTCGAGAGATCTCCAGTTTGTTGCACATAGATGAAGATTTGATTAGGGCTAATCTGACTACCAAAGGCGGAATTCAGGGTTTTCCTTCCGAGTTCCTTATTGCTCAAGCTACCTTTTATGGGAAGGCCATGAGTGAGGATGCCTTTGAGGCCTTGTTTGTGCTGCTCATCTATGGATTGGCGTTGTTTCCCAACTTCGACAAGTTCGTGGACATGAACGCCATTAGGATCTTCTCAGTTCTTAATCCCGTTCCGACTTTGTTGGGCGATGCCTATGTCTCTTTGCATCTGAGGAACGCAAAGGGTGGAGGAGTTATTGTCTGCTGTCTACCTCTGCTGTACAAGTGGTTTATTTCGCACTTGCCGCAGACAGTTGCTTTCAAGGAGAACAAGGGGTGTCTACGGTGGTCCCAGAGACTTATGTCTCTCACCAATGATGATATCACTTGGTATGATCGTGTGTATGATACCGTCCAGATCATCGACTATTGTGGTGAATTCCCTAATGTGCCTCTTCTTGGCACATGTGGTGGGATCAACTACAATCCCATTCTTGCACGACGTCAGCTTGGGTTCCCCCTAAAGGATAAACCTAACAACATTCTGTTAGAAGGTGTGTTCTTCCAGGAGGGTAAAGATCCCCAAGGCCTGTAAGCCAGATTTGTCCGTGCTTGGCGCAGTATTCACAAGAAGAGTAGGAACGAGTTGGGTCCAAAGAACTGCATTGCTTTGGAACCATACACCTCTTGGGTCAGACAGAGAGCTGCCGTCTACTTGATTCCGTACGATCATCCGAGACCTACACCGTTGGATGTGGCTGGGCCTTCAACCCTCCCTACCCAACGTGTAGAGGAATTGAGAGAAGAAGACCTTTCACGTGCTTGGATCCGTGAAAGGGAGGAATTGCTGCAGCAGCTTAAGGAAAAGGACGCTATGATTGAGTTCCTCGAGCATCGAGTGATCGACGATCCGAACGACGCTTGGACCTCTCTGCTTCCTCAGTCTTCCAAATTCTGGAAGAGGAGGTATGATCGACTTGCAAAGGAGAAAGCAGACATGGAAGCGGCCTATGAGAGAGAGATCAAGAAGTTGTGCACTTCTCGTCTTCCAGCATCCCGAGCTTCTAGGGATCCATAGGATGTTATTTCCCTTTTCTCTTTGTAATGATCAAAAATGCTGTACTTCTTTGTCTCAATATATTGAATGAAATATTTTCCATGAGTAATTAAAATGCTTTAACTATTCAAAATATTGCAAATAATACCCTAAGGGTTCCTTGAAAATAAAGCATCTGCACAAGCATTTCATGCATCATTTTTGCATAAGCAGGTACCCTTTGTTTCTGGTCTTCTTGTCCTAACACTTTGATCTTCATTTATTTTGAAGACAAGCTGACTCACCGGTATTATACGCGAGTCAATTCTGCCAGAGTGATGGAGCAACTAGAACAAGAGAACAGAGAATTGAAGGAAGAGGTCGCCAGACTTGGCGCTTTGATGGAGCAACTCCTCGCTGCTCAGAATCAACCTGCTCCGACGCCCGCAACTCCCGTTCAGAGGACGGTCATTTCAGAAGTCTCTACTTCGACTGTGCCAGCTAGTGCTCCAGTGCCCAACGTTATGCCAGCCGGGTTCCCTTGGGGAATGCCCCCAGGTTTTATGCCGAATATTCCCGCTCCAACTTTTGCTCACATGCCGGCATCTAGCCCGGTCCCTGTTCCCGCTCCTCCTGTCGTGCATACCATGCCAAGGGTAGACGACACCATCTATCACTCCGAGCCGTCTGAGGGCCCGGACGTTTATGAAAAGATGGACGCCATGAACGACCAATTCCTCGAGCTGAGAAAGGAATTGAAGACCCTTCGAGGTAAAGATCTCTTCGGCAAGTCTGCTGCCGAGCTCTGTCTTGTTCCCGGTGTAAAGATACCGATCAAATTCAAAGTACCTGACTTTGAAAAGTACAAGGGGAACACCTGTCCACTCGCTCACCTGGTCATGTACGCCAGGAAGATGTCTACCCAGACTGATAATGATCAACTTCTGATTCATTATTTCCAAGATAGTCTGTCTGGTGCCGCGCTCAGATGGTACATGAGCTTGGACAGTGCCAACATCAGATCCTTCAATGACCTTGGCGAAGCTTTCGTCAAGCAATATAAGTACAACGTCGATATGGCGCCTGACCGAGATCAACTCAGGTCCATGTCGCAGAAAGACAAGGAAACGTTCAAGGAGTACGCCCAGAGATGGCGAGAGCTGGCAGCTCAGATCACTCCACCGCTTGAGGAGAAGGAAATGACCAAGATCTTTTTGAAGACTCTTGGCTCATTCTATTATGAGCGGATGGTAGCAAGCGCTCCCTCTGATTTCACCGAGATGGTGAACATGGGGATGCGTCTCGAAGAAGGTGTCCGTGAAGGACGATTGGCAAAGGATGATGGTTCTTCTTCTAAACGATATGGGGCGTTTAAGAGGAAAGAAGGGGAAGCACATGCTGTGCAATCCCAGCCCAAGCATAAAAGACCCTCTGTTCAGAGGAAGCCTGCACGTCGTGCCGGTCATCAGCACCAGGTGGCTCATATAGCACCTGTCTTCAAAGACAATGCTCAGCAACATCAGCAATACCAACATCAACAGTATCATCATCAGCAACAATATCAACAACCTCAATATCAGCAACAGTCTCGTCCACAGCAACAGGCTTACCAGCCTCGTGGTAGTACAAGTAATCAAGCGAACATGAGTTATGATAGGAAGAAGAACAATTTTGATCCGATTCCCATGTCTTACGCAGAGTTATATCCCTCTCTAATAGAGCGGAAGCTGATTACTCCAAGAGATCCTCCGGCTATACCGATCAACCCTCAGTGGTGGTATAAGCCTGACTTGCACTGTGTCTATCATTCTGGCGCTCCGGGCCACGATATAGAGAACTGTTTTCAGCTGAAGACCAAGGTTCAGGACCTTGTGAGATGTGGTATTCTGAGTTTTGAAGATTCAAGCCCAAATGTCACCAAGAACCCATTGCCTGCGCATGGGAAATCAGTCAATATGATTCAGGAATGCCTTGGGAAGTACAAGGTCAGATATGTGAGCCACATCAGGCAGTCGTTGGTTGAATTACACCGTTTGCTGTGTCAGTACAGCTACTTGGAGCATAACCACGACAAGTGCCGCGTCTGTTCGGTTAACCGCTTGGGTTGCGACCAAGTACGCAGAGAACTTCAAAAGCTGTTGGATGAGGGTACCATTGAGATTCTGCAGAATCGCAATGTTGATAAGGCCGAACCTGAAGTGAATGTTATATCTCCAGTGTTCAAGTTGCCTGAGCCTGTTGTTATTCGCTACAATAGCAACAAGCCGAAGGCTTCCCCTTCCTTGGTCATTAAACCTGCAGGCCCTGTGCCTTATTCATCTGATAAAGCTGTACCATTCAGATATAACCCTGTTGCTGTGCAAGATGGGGTCGAAGTACCTTTACCTTCCACTTCCGTAACCACTGTCGCTGATGTAAGTGGGTTGACCCTAAGTGGTCGTGTGTTTTCTGCACCTGCCAAAGCTCCTGTTGCTTCTGATACCGTTGAGCGTCCGGTTGGGACAACTGTGAATGTTCAGAATCAGGCACTTGATGTCGCCAAACCATCCTCCTCCGTACAAAAGACTCCTGTTTCTTCAGTTGGCCCGAGTGGCATTGTAGATGAAGAATCTGATGAGATGCTGAGGCTCATCAGAAAGAGTGAGTACAACATTGTAGACCAGCTTCTACAAACACCATCCAAGATTTCCATTCTTTCTTTGCTGCTGAATTCAGAACCCCATAGAGAGGCTCTGCAAAAAGTCTTGGATCTGGCGTATGTTGATCACGACGTCACCATCGAGCAATTTAATAGTATTGTTGCAAACATCACCGCTTGCAACACTTTGAGCTTTTGTGATGCTGATCTCCCTGAGGAGGGAAGAGACCACAACATGGCCTTACATATCTCAATGAACTGCAAATCTGATGCAATGTCCAATGTGTTGGTGGACACTGGATCTTCTCTAAATGTATTGCCAAAGACCACACTCTCCAGATTGTCGTATCAAGGTCCTCCTATGAGGCAGAGTGGGGTTGTTGTGAAAGCATTTGATGGGTCGCGCAAGACCGTGATTGGGGAAGTTGATCTCCCTATCAAAATTGGACCAAGTGATTTCCAAGTTACCTTCCAGGTAATGGATATCCACCCATCTTATAGCTGTCTCTTAGGCAGACCATGGATTCACGAGGCTGGTGCCGTGACATCCACCCTACACCAAAAGTTGAAATTTGTCAAAAACAAGAAATTGGTTGTAGTAGGGGGAGAAAAGGCTCTCCTGGTTAGCCATCTTTCTTCTTTCTCGTACATTGACGCTGAGGATGAAGTTGGAACTCCATTCCAAGCTTTATCTATTGATGAACCAATTGAGAAGAAGTCTCCTTCATTCACTTCCTACCGTGATGCGAAGCTGGCCATTGAATGTGGTGCAGTTGCTGGATTAGGGAAAGTGCTTGAACTTGAAGACAATAGATCCCGGGCTGGCATTGGCTACTGTTCTGGGGCATGTAATGAGCAAGGTTTGTTTACAAGTGGAGGATTCATCTATGATGATCAACCTGAAGAGGAAGCTGCTGCTATCTTGGAAGAGGATACAGAGGACGTGAACAACTTCGTTATTCCTGGTGGTGTCTGCCACAACTGGGTCACTGTAGATGTTCCTACAGTCATCCATAGATCAGAGTAATCGTTCACTTTGTTTAAAACCCTTCTCCCATGCCAAAAGGAGAAGTGATGACATTGTTGGCAAAGCATATATACAATGATGTTTTCATTCAATTAAATGCATTTTTAAACATTTGTTTTTCCTTTGTTTTCACTTTTTGCTTTTCTGCATGAAATCAGTGATCACAAAAAACCCATAAAAAACAAGAATAAAAACAAACCTTTTCATCTGCATAATGGTTTGCTTGTTTAAATGCTAAAGTTTTTCATTAACCAAAATCATTATGCAGGTTGATCCTAAAACCCATTGAACATAATGATCCAACGCCATCTCCCAATTTTGAATTCCCTGTATTTGAGGCAGAGGAAGATGACGTTGAGGGGATTCCTGATGAGATTACCCGTCTCCTTGATCACGAAGAGAAGATCATTCAGCCACATCTCGAAGACTTGGAAACAGTCAACTTGGGGTCTGAGGATTGTGTTCGCCTGGTGAAGATTGGGGCACTTCTTAAAGGGTCTATCAAGGAAGATTTGATCAGCTTGCTACGAGAATATTCAGATATCTTTGCTTGGTCCTATGAAGACATGCCGGGTTTAGATACAGATATTGTGCAACATTTCCTGCCTTTAAAGCCTGAGTGCGTGCCTGTGAAGCAGAAGCTCAGAAGAACTCATCCAGATATGGCAGTGAAAATCAAAGAGGAAGTTCATAAGCAAATTGATGCGGGGTTTCTGGTGACTTCTACATATCCTCAATGGGTGGCCAATATTGTGCCTGTTCCTAAGAAGGACGGAAAAGTCCGTATGTGCGTTGATTATAGAGATTTGAATAAGGCTAGCCCGAAAGACGATTTCCCTCTACCACACATTGACATGTTGGTAGACAATACAGCTAAATTCAAAGTCTTTTCCTTTATGGACGGATTTTCCGGATATAATCAAATCAAGATGGCACCAGAGGATATGGAGAAGACAACATTCATCACACCTTGGGGAACATTCTGTTATCGAGTGATGCCCTTCGGTTTGAAGAACGCCGGAGCCACGTATCAACGAGCTATGACCACCTTGTTTCATGATATGATGCACAAGGAGATAGAAGTCTATGTTGATGATATGATTGCTAAGTCCCGAACGGAAGTTGAGCATATTGAGCATTTGTTGAAGCTTTTTCAGCGTTTGAGGAAGTTTAAACTCCGCCTGAATCCGAACAAATGTACATTTGGAGTCCGTTCCGGCAAGTTGTTGGGTTTTGTGGTAAGCGAAAGAGGTATTGAGGTTGATCCCGCAAAGGTCAAAGCAATACAAGAGATGCCCGCACCCAAAACTGAGAAGCAAGTCCGAGGTTTTCTTGGCCGCTTGAACTACATTTCCAGATTTATATCCCACATGACTGCCACATGTGCGCCGATATTCAAGCTCCTCCGGAAAGATCAGTCTCATGACTGGACCGAGGATTGCCAGAAAGCTTTTGACAGTATCAAAGATTATCTGTCTGAACCTCCGATATTGTCTCCGCCTGTGGAAGGAAGACCTCTGATCATGTATTTGACAGTTCTTGAAGACTCGATGGGTTGTGTACTCGGTCAACAAGATGAATCAGGGAAGAAGGAATTTGCTATATACTACCTCAGTAAGAAATTTACTGATTGTGAGTCTCGGTACTCTACGCTTGAGAAGACGTGCTGTGCTTTGGCTTGGGCTACTAAGCGTTTGCGCCAGTACATGATAAATCATACAACTTGGTTGATATCCAGAATAGATCCAATTAAGTATATCTTCGAAAAGCCTGCTTTAACTAGGAGGATTGCCCGTTGGCAGATGCTGTTGTCTGAGTATGATATTGAGTATCGAGCTCAAAAAGCTATCAAAGGTAGTATCTTGGCTGACCATTTAGCGCACCAGCCAATTGAAGATCATCAGTCTGTCCAGTATGACTTCCCTGATGAGGAAATCCTGTATTTGAAGATGAAAGATTGCGATGAGCCTACACTTGATGAAGGTCCGGAACCTGGTTCCAGGTGGACGATGGTGTTTGATGGCGCTGTTAATCAATATGGAAATGGAATTGGGGCAGTGATCATTACTCCTCAAGGTTCACACATTCCGTTTACAGCAAGGCTAACTTTCAAATGCACGAATAATATGGCGGAGTATGAAGCCTGTATCATGGGACTTGAAGAATGCATTGATTTGAGAATCAAGTATCTTGATGTGTATGGTGATTCGGCCCTGGTTGTTAATCAGATCAAGGGTGAATGGGAGACGAATCAACCTGGTCTCATTCCGTATAGAGATTATGCAAGGAGAATTTCAACATTCTTCACCGAAGTTGAATTTTATCACATTCCTCGAGAGGATAATCGGATGGCAGATGCTCTTGCAACGCTTGCTTCCATGATTGTGGTCAGATGGTGGAATGATGTCCCCAATATTACTGTGATGCGCTTGGACAGACTAGCTCACATATTTGCAATTGAAAAAGTGAAAGATGACAAGCCTTGGTATTTTGATATCAAGAATTTCCTCCAGAACCAGGTCTACCCGCCTGGGGCATTTGTGAAAGATAGGAAAACTTTGAGAAGGTTGTCAGGCAGTTTCTACCTCAGTGGTGAAGTGCTGTATAAGAGAAATTTTGATATGGTTTTGCTCAGATGCGTGGATAGACACGAAGCAAACCTGTTGATGACTGAGGTCCATGAGGGTTCATTTGGTACTCATTCCAATGGACATGCCATGGCTAAGAAGATGTTGAGAGCAGGCTACTATTGGCTGACAATGGAGTCTGACTGTTGCAAGTATGTGAAGAAATGTCACAAGTGTCAAATTTATGCGGATAAGATTCATATTCCTCCGACACTTCTGAATGTGATTTCATCACCATGGCCTTTCTCTATGTGGGGAATCGACATGATCGGCATGATTGAGCCGAAAGCGTCCAACGGACACAGGTTTATTCTCGTAGCAATTGATTACTTCACCAAATGGGTTGAAGCCGCTTCGTACGCGAATGTAACCAGGCAGGTGGTTGTGAAGTTTATCAAGAACCAACTGATTTGCCGTTATGGTGTGCTAGAGAGGATCATTACTGATAATGGATCTAATCTGAATAACAAGATGATGGATGAGTTGTGCGCTGAGTTCAAGATTGCCCACCATAATTCCTCTCCCTACAAACCCAAGATGAATGGGGCTGTTGAAGCTGCTAATAAGAATATCAAGAGGATCATCCAGAAAATGACTGTCACGTACAAAGATTGGCATGAGATGCTGCCATTTGCTTTGCATGGATATCGTACGTCTGTACGCACTTCAACAGGGGCAACCCCTTTCTCTCTTGTTTATGGCATGGAAGCTGTTCTCCCAGTAGAGGTGGAGATCCCATCAATACGAGTCTTGATGGAAGCCAAGTTGACTGATGCTGAATGGATTCAGAGTCGTTACGACCAACTGAATTTGATCGAAGAGAAGCGATTAATTGCCATGTGTCATGGTCAGTTATATCAGCAGAGAATGAAGAAAGCATTCGATAAGAAGGTCAAGCCTCGTGTGTTCCGAGAAGGTGACCTCGTGCTCAAGAAAGTCTTGTCTTTCGCGCCCGATTCCAGGGGCAAGTGGACTCCAAACTACGAGGGTCCATATGTTGTTAAGAGAGCCTTTTCAGGCGGTGCTTTGATGCTTACAACAATGGATGGGGATGATGTCACTCGTCCTGTGAATTCAGATGCAGTCAAGAGGTACTTTACCTAGAAAAAAAGTATATGCAAAAGAAAAACAGAATAACTCGCTAAGTTGAAAACCCGAAAGGGCGGCTTAGGCAAAAATGAGCGTCTCGGTGGAGAACCCGCAAGGGTAATCCAGGCAAAAGTTAGAGACTTGAAAAAAAAAAGAATATTTGCATCCCGCTAGATTGAGTACCTCACCCTGGGGCAATCTAGGCAAAAATTAGGGATTTGGCAAGTGACTGCATCCTGACAAGACTTTTTGTTCACCAATCGTCATTTCGTCAGAAGATTCTCGATTCGTCGTCAACCGAAGCTTCGGATACATCGAGATTCAAATTGGTAGAGAAAGGATCATTATGTTCAATGTAGCCCTCTTCCAATATATATCACTGATTTCAAATTTGTACAGATCTATGGAGTCTTGCCATTTGCAGGCTACCATTCCATCAAATCAATTTGAGCTTTTTATTCAATTATTTGCACTCTTATTTGTTTCAATTCAACAAATGTTTTGCATGTTTTAAATTGATAAAATGTCATTGTCTTAAACAAATAAATTTTTCAAAAATATTGTTTTAAACGAAGTGAACATTCACAATATTGAAAGGATACTCAAGAATATCTCAGTGCTCTCCCGAGGGTGGCATGATTTCCAACAGGTAAGACATTTGTTCATATTCCTGGTTTGGTTGTATCCTCTTTCTTCAGATCTTTGTTGGGGTTGTTCCTCAAACAGAGTTGTTGTTGGGGTTGTTCCCCCAGTATAGTCGCAAGCAGAGTGTTGTTGAAGACTTCGTTTTCTCCAGCAGCAATCTTCCCTAGCATGGGTGCTCTTCTTGAAGAAGATTCGGCGATTGATGGTTTGTCATCCTGGCGCCCCGTCACTTTCTCCAGTGGGTCGACATCCCCAGACTTTATTTGTCTCCTCAGCACATTCGCAAGCAGAGTTGTTGTCACTCTCCCCAGTGCAGGTGCCAGCAGAGTTGTCTGTTTCTTCAGCACGGTCGTTTTCCTTTTAAAAGACTCGGTAAGTCGGCGGTTTGATACCCGGTACTTTACCTTTTCCCCGGCGAAGTCGTCTGTAGAGTTGTTGCTGTCTCTCTATCAGAGTGTCTGTTCTCCTCAGCAGAGCAGGATTTATTTTCTTATTCAGTGGTTGATTGGGTTGACATCCCAGTATTTCAACCATCTTTTCCTCAGCATAGTCTGCAGAACGTTTGTTGTGGCAGTTTCGCCTGTTGAATACTCCTTCGATCCCCAGTATGGCCGGATGATGGCTCTAGCATTCAGAGAACGGATTGATTTCCTGACTGCTTGTGATCCCCAGTAGAGTGGCTTATATTGCAGAATCTACTTGTTGCGATCAGTTTGCTTTGTGTATTCTCCCCAAGTAGAGTGGCTTGTTGCAGAATCTACTTGTGTGGTACATTCTCCCTCAGTGGGTTGTTCCCCAGCGGAGTTATGTGGAGTTGCTTCTACAACAGTTCGTGCTTGTGCAACGCACTTTTTGTTTCTCAATTGATGTTGGGATCCCCTGCAGATATCTTGGGATTTCTCTTGTTCCCTAACCGATTCGTCTTGGTGGCTGTTTTGCCCGTTGTGACCTTCTGTACCCTGATTGGGTTATTTGCTGATCCGTCACTCGGAGATTTGGTTTCCTGATATCTCTGATTCTCTGCTTCCTCAGCAGTACCCGCAGATCTTTGTTTCTCAGCATGTAGATCTCCAGCAGATTGGCTTTCCAGTTGGTTTTCCCCTGGAAGTATAATACCGGGCGTTTGATTCCTGGACCTGTTTGTGTTAGATATGTCTGTTTTGTCAGCATTCATCAAACATAAATCACGCATATTCATGCATATTCATAAACATTCAGATATTCATGTTGCATTTCTCGCCATATATCTTGTGATTGTTGTGTCTCCTGCAACGGGTGATGCAGATCCCTAATAGATCTCCCCTAGCAGATGTCGGGGGTGTCTAAATCTCTCCGTATAGAGTCAGCCCCGTAAGCAGAAAGTGTCTGTTGTCTGTCCTTCTGCAGTTCCCTACTGAGATATATCCTCGTGGATGACGGTTTCTTCCGTTTCCTCCCAACACATATATTGGGACGGATTTTCCTATTTGAGTTACATCCTCATTAGGACATGTCTTGATTCAGTCTGTCTTTTCGGATTATTCCCGAACTGGCTATTTGTCAAAAGTCTTGTGCTTCCCAGTGGGTTGTTCCCCAGCGGAGTAGTTTTGGGTTTCTACCTAACAGTCGGTAGTTGTAAATCCTATTTTCCTGCTCTCCGGCAGTTTGTGGTTTGTTATAAGCCCTATTTTGGTTTCCCGTGCGGATTTGTGATTTGTTCTATCCCCACGCGGAGTTGTTGGTTTTCTACCCCGTATTCGGTAGATGTAAACCCTAATTTTGTGGTTATCCCCACCAGATTTTGGCCCTCTGCCTACAAACCAGCAGTCGTAAGTCCTATCTTTGTGGTTTTTCTACCTACGAACCGGTAGTCATAAACCCTGTTTTCTCCACTTGCAGAGTTAATTTTGTTGTTCATCCCAAACGATGACAATCCCCTCTTTGTGGTTATCTTCATTCAATACTTGATGTCGATCTTCCTTTCGCTTGGATAAGTCGCTCAGATAAGCACTTATATCCCTAGCAAGTCTTTTGTGGATAATTGCCGTATGCTAGCAATTTTATCCCCAGCGGGTCCTTTCACCTTTTGTCAGTGATTGTGTTCCCCGGATCATTGATTTTCATCAATGCATTCCCAGCAGATCGCCTTTCATTTACCCTCTTGTTGGTAATGTCTGTTGCTCCCTTTGATTGTTCATCATTATATACCTAGTTTGGTATCCCGATGCCTTTCTTTTCGGATTTTATCCTATAAACAACCTACAACCCGGTTAAGTATAATCTTCCATGCGAGGTTATTATTCACGTTTTGACGGCTATGAATAATATATCTCATGTACTCTTCAGTCGAAGCCTTTCGTGTTTCCCTGGTCGAGTAAGATTCGCTTTTTCCCTTTGCGGAATCGAATATTTCTTTGTTGTCGGATAATTGCCGGATGCTTGCAATTTATCTTTTGAGTTGTCTTTCGATTACCCGTATGCTTGGTATCGATTGTCTCTCTTTTTGGTTAGTCACCTATTATATACTTCGGTATCTCTGGTGTCTCTTCCTTTTTCGAGTATATTATTCACGGTTTGCCGGTAATGAACAATATGTCTCATGCGCTCTTTGGTTGGAGTCCTTTGTTGATCTTCCCCAGTCGAGTAAGATTCGTATTCCTTGTGGAATCGAACGTCCGTCCTATAAACAAGTCTGCTGTTCTAGCTTTCTTCAGGATGATGAGTGTTTTGGAACACAAACCAATTCACGTCTTCGGATTTTATCCTATAAACAACCTACAACCCGGTTAAGGATAATCTTCCATGTGAGTATTCTATCCACGTTCTGACGGCAATGGATATTATATCTCGTTCACTCTTGGGTCAATCTTTTGATTGTTTTCTCCGCAGAGTAAGTTTCGTATTCCTTGTGGAATCGAATATCCGTCCTATAAACAAGTCTGCTGTTCTAGCTTTCTTCAGGATGATGAGTGTTTTGGAACACAAACCAATTCACGATTTCGGATCTTATCCTATAAACAACCTACAACCCAGTTCAGGATAATTTTCCATGCGAGTACATTATCTACGTTTTGACGGCTATAGATAATATATCTCATGCACTCTTTTGTCAAACACTTTGTTTGTTTCCCCAAATGAGTAAGATTTGCATTCTTTATAGAATCAAATATCCATCCTATAAACAAGTTTGCTTTCGCTCTCTTCAGGATGATGAGTGTTTTGGAACACACACCAATTCACGTCTTTGGTCGGTCACCTGTTACATACCTACAACCCGGTATCCTTGGTGTTCCTTCCTTTCTGCTCCCTATTATGACCTCGGTCCCCTGCGGAGTCAGATTTTCCTGAGTTTATGTACCTTTTTCAGGTCTTTCTCAGATGCTTGGTTGATTGATATCTCTCACCCTTATACCGGTCTTAGATATTCATTCATCCTGAGTTTGTTATCCTTATACCGGTGACATCTCATTCTTTGGTGCTTCCTCAGTGGAGTTTCCTGTTGTTTCTCCCCAGGGGTCAGCTTGTGTCTCTCCAATGGATTTATTTTCCTTTGGAATTCTTTTCCCCAGTGTGAGTCCTTCACTCCCCAGTGAGGTCTCCAGTCTGATTTCCGTTATCTCCTAATCAGAGTCGTGTCTTATTCACGCTATGTCAGTTTTGTTTTCCCCCAACTTGAAGTCGTGTCCTGCTCACGCATTCTCCTTCTTTTACTATCCCCTACAAGAGTTTTGTTAGAGTCTCTGTTCCTGGTGAGTGTATTACTCTGATGGATCGTCTTTTCTTCTGTGTGAACTGTATTCCCCACAGAATTTGTGTCTTTGGCATGCATACATTTGCATCGTGAGGTCTCTTAGGGACCAAAATTTGTCTCATTACTGTTATTTAAGCCCATTTTACCACGTCGAGATGAAGATTTCTAAACTTCAATTCTCCGGCTAGAATGACCTTAAATAGGGGCATCTGTAAGACCCCAATTTTGTCCCTAAGATCCCTCATGGCATCATATCATATCATACCATTGCCTCAAGGATCATTGCATGCCCTAGCTTCCCTCCTAGTGGGTGGGTACCTTGTGAGTGTGGTTCTTGATCACCAAGCATGTATTGCATTTGTATGTCATTGCTTTTCATCTGTTTATTAACCAAAGGTACAAAAATATTGTCATCTAACCATATTACTTGCAGATGAAGCAAATTAGGTCAAATCAGTCAAAGTCAGTCATTGAGATAGATGGTGGCCATTCTTGCAGAATTTGGGCACCATGATCATTCATCAAGAGTTCATATGAGTTGTGACATCATTTTGAATCAAGATATCAAGTGGTAGGGGCTTGGAATTCATCAGAACATGGTTCAGTCAAGCAAAACCCTAGCAAAGTCAACTAAAGTCAACCTTGGTCAACTGTGCATTTAATCAGTGATTTGATGGTGGGAATTAGTTTGAGAGGTCTCATTCATGTCCATATGAGCCTCATATAACATGTCAAGCATCCACAGTGAAGAATTTGAAGTCAGACAAGAAATTTCCAAAAATAGAAAGTTGACCTGTAATTGGAATTTGCCAAAAATGGAAACTTCTTCTCCTCAACATTACTTCATCATAAAAGCTTCAAATGAATTTTTGCTCAACATGAAAGTTGAATATCTTGTTCTCCCATTTTCAAAAAGTCCAAGAACACTCAATTCCCATTTATGGTTGGCAAGTTATGATCAAATCATTCTCAAAACTTTTTGAACTTCAAAAGGCCATAACTTCCAAACCATTTGGCCAAATTGAGTGAGGTTTTTGCTACAAGTCCTATTTGATGTGCTCTATCCAAATCTTTCATCACAATTCATCAAAAATTCACCAAGAAAAATGGCATTTTTAAGGTGGTTTGAATTAAATTAAGTGAGGTGAAAAGGTTGACTTTCAAAATAACTATTTCCAACCATTTTTACCATTGGCAAATGTTCAGAATTGGCATTTAGAGTTTGCCCAAAGCCCAAATTCGTGCATGTACATGCACCCCCATGCAAACTTGGTTGATTTTTAGCAAAGGGCAAAAACACTTCATTTAAGTTAACACTTCAATTAACCAACTTAAACACATGCTAAACAGACTATATATGGACATTTTCTGCAGAAACCCTAGCAGCCACTATTCACAAACAGAAAAAACTCTCTTGCTCTCAAAACCTCATTTTCTTCATTTGGAACTTTTTTCTGAAAAATCTCAAAGAACACGAGCCTTGGTTAGTTGTTCCATGATCCACCAACCTTTTTGAGCTCATTGCAAGTATCATATTCCATCTGTAAGGCCATCTTCCACTACTGTTTTGAAGAAGCTTCATCCATGGCAGAATTCAAGTGGAGCTGTTTCGAAGATTGTTGAGCTAAAATACCTCGACCATTCATCATCTAAATCAACTTTGGTCATCTGTTTCAGCCTTGCATAACCAAACAACCACTGCA
This sequence comes from Lathyrus oleraceus, assembly GCF_024323335.1. Taxonomy (NCBI): domain Eukaryota; kingdom Viridiplantae; phylum Streptophyta; class Magnoliopsida; order Fabales; family Fabaceae; genus Lathyrus; species Lathyrus oleraceus. The sequence continues at coordinate 361,625,198 of NC_066584.1, forward strand.
TCACCACTGCACTTCAAATCAAGTGAGTTTTCGAATCTCTCTATTTCCAAAATCATGCCATGCTTTAGATAGATCTTGCTTTGCTGGTCACAATGAGCTTTGAATCATTAAAAATGGTTGAGTATTTTGAAAGTTAGGTTGAATTGAAATTTGATGTTTAAATATGTTTCTGCTCGATTCATTCATGACAGCATGTTTTAGTGAAAATGAATGCTAGATTATTAATGTACTTGGTCTGCTGGTTCTAATGGTATGCTTGATTCAAATTTCTGGGCAAAATTTTCATTTTCGATTTGGTGATGGTGATGAACATGAACACTGTTGCCCAAAACCCTAGTTTTCAAACCCAGGTCGTGTATTGGCTGTGTGGATCTTTTGCTTTGCATGCTTCTACTGTTTTATTGGCCATGAGCCAATCCGCGCTCGCCACCTCCCTAATTGAAACGCACCGTTTCACTTAAGGGACTCCATTTTTACCAAAATGCCACTGCCGTTTATATTATTTAATTAATTCATGTTATTTCTCAATTTTTATTTCATTTTGATACCAATCTTCCAAAAATCATAAGTCAATCAATTTTGATCCAAATTTCATGGGATTTTTTGCAAAATGTTCATCTTGATCTCTAGTTTTTTATCATGTTTTTTCCAGATTTTTTGCATGTGTGGATTTTAAATTGTGCTAGGGTTTGTCATATGTGTCCATTTTATGTATGTCTTGCCAAATCAATTGTGAAATGATGATACATTATCCAATGCTTCCCAAATTTTTTGTGCTTAAACTAGACACATTCATGGTGATTTTGGTGTAGAGTTTGTGAATTTATCAGTGCTGGTTGTGGAGTTATGATTTTTTGAATTAGGGTGTGACAATTTGTGTCACACCATTGATGTCCAACTTCATGATTTTCATTACCATGCTTCTTGAACACAAATTGGCTTGAATTTTTGCATGAACATACTTGTGGATGTCTAGTTTACATGTGATTGTTTCTGGAATTATTGATGGCATTTCCTATTTGTTTGGGATTTTCTCCCCTGTTTGGTCATATGTTGACTTTTTGTGACACATGTTCTCATTTGATTTGTGAAATTCTCATACTTAATTGGATGAATTTGAAATTTGACATGTGATTAGTAGACATCTCAAAGTTTGTCATGGTTTTAGTCCCATTCATTTCTCATATGTTGTCACTGTTTTATGATTTATTGAAGTTGGTGCATGTTTGGTTGACTTCTTTGAGCATGCTTAAACTTGCCTTGCCTTTTTGATTTTCATTGACCAACTTCCCTTTATCCAAATGAGCTGATATTTGGTATGCTTATCATGTTATGGATGATGTTTGATCATGAATTATTTGAGAATTTATTGAAATGTTTATGGCTGGTTTTGAGTTAAGTCTTGCTGTTGACTTCTATGAGCTTCTATATGCCATGCCTTGACCTAATTTGCTTCTGAAATGATGATGATGATTGATATGAGCATGAAACCAATTGAGTTGCCTTCTTGATTGCTTGAACTTGATTTTGATTGAATTTCACTTGCTGTTTTGACTTTCTTATCTCTTTTTGACCCTAGGCTTGTCCTAGTGGTCATGTTGCTCATGTTTAAGTTTGTTGTTTCAGGTTAAGCAACAAATGTTCCAAAGAGATCATTACAAATTGAATGAGCTTGATTGATTTATCATGACTAACTTGCTTGTTTTGTAGGTTGCTTGGCTCACATGCTTTGAGCTTTGTGCATTGCACATTTAACTGATTGTGTTGACTGTTGATCCCTATCTTATTTTGGTTTGACTTTGAGTTGTGTACTGATTCTGTTTGACTGGTTTCAGGTACCCTTAGTTGCTTAGTTCTTTAAGAACTTGCTTTGCTTTGCTTTAATAGAAATTTGCATTGAGGTATAATTCCTTATCTTCATGTAGTCTGGAAGACCTGGCCTGTTACTTGGCCAGGCAACTGTCTGAAGTCCTCCTTAAGAGGCAATGTTTTGCTTGTTTACTTTTGTCCCAAGCAGGAAAAGTCCTTTAAATAAGGCAATTGGTAGAATCCAAGAGATATGCAACCTATCTCCTACTATTCTGTGAGTCACTCACATTACTCACACCACATGTGTTTGATGCATGTTGAGTAAAAACCCAAGATCTATCGAGTCAATAATTTGTGGAGAGAGTTCCTACATTCTGAACTCCCACACCTTCTGATATTCAATGCTCTCCCTGGCCAGGGATAAGAGCAATGAGGCACACCCCTCATATCTTTCATCTGCTTCACCTTAGCCCCTCAATGGCAAGGTTAAGAGCATCATTAACCCTATTCCAGTTGGCTTCAATGCCTAACCCTTTGTGTGAGCCTGATTGTTTGGTTATAGTGTGTGCTGAATGACTTTAATTGATTGATTGCTCACTTCATATACACATGTTTGCTTGTATGCTTTGTGCATTTATCATCATCAATTACTCATTAGTGCATGATCATTTCATTTGTCTCTGTGACATATCTTTGTTTTTTGCCCATTGAGGACAATTGTAAGACCATTCATTGGCCATTGTTCCTATGATATGGAAGTGAGTATAAGACCATCTCATTGGCCACTCATCTTCTCTTTGCTTGATGCATTTGCATTTGTTGTATGTGAGGATGCAATTGTAAGTCCCTGCAAGTTGGCCTTTGCTTTCCTATGATCATATGTTGGATATTGGTATAAGCCCAGACAGATTGGCATCCAGTATCCAAGTTTTGTTTTGTTTAGGGAGATTGGAATAAGTCCAGCTATTGGCTTCCGACATCCTTGTTTCTTTGTTTAGGAGATTGGTGTAAATCCATCTATTGGTATCCGGTATCCGCTTTTGTTTGTGAGATTGGAGTAAGTCCATTGAGTGGCATCCGGTATCTTTTGTTTGCTTATTTTGCTATTGTTCATTGCCTATTCCAAAGGACACACTTGAATCATCTTCTATATGATTTCAAGAAGTGAACCTCCTAGGAAGTTTTACAATCCATCCTCATCCATTCATCCCCATTATGTCCTAAACCTTTTCACACAATACTTTCAAACTTGAGATAGATATTGTGCAAACATCTTCATGTTTTCAAATCAAAAACCTGGACCCAAGTCCTTGACTTTTTCAAATTCCCTTTCATAATACTTCTTTGAATCAATCTTAATCATACTTTGACCCTGCTTTCATGAACACTCATAATCAATTAACTTCACCCATTCAATTGTTTTGGCTTTGTCCATTCCTGCTATGTTTTCATGCATTAGCCATAGGTTTCAATTATCATTGTGGTTTATGTAAACCTCACCCTATCCTTAGTGAGTCGACTATAAGACTTCCGTACTGAAAACAGGGTTAACCCCTCTAGTACGTTGAAGCTATCCTCGCATGGTGGATGTTGGTCTTGGTCGAGTTTTCTCCCATTGATAATGAAGGGCCTCAGTGTTATTGTTTAAAATTGAATCCACTAACTTTTGGAAATCTTTTAGCCGAACTACGGCGTTTTGATCCTTACCTTTGATGGGAGGTACGTAGGCAACGGGTTCATCCGTTCGAACACAAAAACAATAAAAATTGTATATTCTTTTCTCATCATCCCAATCATGTTTGCACAATGCTTATGTCATAACAAATAAAATTTTTATACGACAAGTGTGAAAAGGGCTCCCTAGGAGTACCTAGGACGTAGTGGGTGCCTAACACCTTCCCATTGCGTAATTTACACCTTACCCAGACTCTCTGATCTTTTTATTAGTTTTCTACGTGTAAAACTTCTTAGGCTTTTGTTCGCTTTTTAGCCAGTCCTTTGGATAAATAAAAGTGAGGTGGCGACTCGAATTCATTGTATGCTTTGCTTATGGTTTAATCGATAAATCATATAGCGACGAATACACCGCTACAGAAAAGTGGCGACTCTGCTGGGGATAACCATCCCTGGTTGTATTGCCTACTTTTCACCTTTGTTGTATGATATTGTTATTTGTTATATGACATATTTTTGTACCATTTGGGATGACTGTATTGATTGTAATGCTTGAATTGCTTGACATACAATTGCTGTTTGCTTTGGTGATCTGTGAGATAAGTTCTATACCCGAACTCGAGTGCACTCTAGGATAGGAGAATGGCATAGTCTTGTTGACTGGTGTGGAGTATTCCTTAGCCAGTTGACTTGCGAGCCCATTCACTTGGTGGAGGTCATGTTGATTTAATAATGTCACACAAGTTATTTGTGGTTAGGCATTATTCTTTCAATCATGTGCCGCAGAAGCCAAGGACCGTAGTTTACCAAACCCCTCTTGGCCTATTTTTAGGAACGTAGTGCGGAGGTCGTTCAGATGTAAGTTCTGATGCGATTGTTACGCGATACTACACTCATAAGAGTTTCTCTTGAGAATATTTTTGGAATACGAGTATTCGTTCCTCCGATAATATTCGAAAGATGGAACGATGATTATGGGAACCTCTGATAGAACATGTCTGGCAGGTTTAAACCCTAGTACACTCCCTTTGGGTGGTTCTTAACCGAGACTCCATGCTCGTGACTCTCAATAAACCCGTGATTCGTGGTTGAGTCGTTCAGACAACCTTAATATCAATGGAACCTGGGTGTTGATCAGGTATAAAACCTAAATCCCCCAAAACAGATGGTTGATATTAAGGATGTTAGAGTCGGTTCATGTACCGTTAATATCAATGGAACTTGGGTGTCGATAAGGTGAAAACCTAAATCCACCAAAATGGATGATTGATATTAGGGATACAATGAGCTTTCCCACGACCTTTGTTTGGTGTGCCTTGCTTGATCCTTGAGTGTGATTGTTGCATTCATACATTCATGCATTCATCTGCACTTCATGTCATCAGAAAAAGAAAATTTTCAAGGAACTTAAAGGGTTTATTTGCAAAATTTTCAGACATGGAAAGACCAAAAAGGCATACGAAGAAGTACAGCTTTAAACAGCCCGATGTAAAAGAGTTAAGGAATCTGACATCTTATGTATTAGATCCCTTGGGTTTCAAAGCTCGCTATGGGAAGCTCCTACCTCTGCTGACTACTCAGGTTGACGAAGGGCTGATGAGCACTCTAGCTCAGTTTTATGATCCGTTGTATCATTGCTTCTTATTTCCGGACTTCCAGCTGTTGCCAACCTTGGAGGAGTATTCTCATCTCATTGGGATTCTGATTCTGGATCAAGTGCCGTTCAGTGGCCTAGAGAGTATTCCGACTGCTCGAGAGATCGCCAGTTTGTTGCACATAGATGAAGATTTGATTAGGGCTAATCTGACTACCAAAGGCGGAATTCAGGGTTTTCCTTCCGAGTTCCTCATTGCTCAAGCTACCTTTTATGGGAAGGCCATGAGTGAGGATGCCTTTGAGGCCTTGTTTGTGCTGCTCATCTATGGATTGGCGTTGTTTCCCAACTTCGACAAGTTCGTGGACATGAACGCCATTAGGATCTTCTCAGTTCTTAATCCCGTTCCGACTTTGTTGGGCGATGCCTATGTCTCTTTGCATCTGAGGAACGCAAAGGGTGGAGGAGTTATTGTCTGCTGTCTACCTCTGTTGTACAAGTGGTTTATTTCGCACTTGCCGCAGACAGTTGCTTTCAAGGAGAACAAGGGGTGTCTACGGTGGTCCCAGAGACTTATGTCTCTCACCAATGATGATATCACTTGGTATGATCGTGTGTATGATACCGTCCAGATCATCGACTATTGTGGTGAATTCCCTAATGTGCCTCTTCTTGGCACATGTGGTGGGATCAACTACAATCCCATTCTTGCACGACGTCAGCTTGGGTTCCCCATAAAGGATAAACCTAACAACATTCTGTTAGAAGGTGTGTTCTTCCAGGAGGGTAAAGATCCCCAAGGCCTGAAAGCCAGATTTGGCATCCAGTATCTAAGTTTCGTTTTGTTTAGGGAGATTGGAATAAGTCCAGCTATTGGCTTCCGACATCCTTGTTTCTTTGTTTAGGAGATTGGTGTAAATCCATCTATTGGTATCCGGTATCCGCTTTTGTTTGTGAGATTGGAGTAAGTCCATTGAGTGGCATCCGGTATCATTTGTTTGCTTATTTTGCTATTGCTTATTGCCTATTCCAAAGGACACACTTGAATCATCTTCTATATGATTTCAAGAAGTGAACCTCCTAGGAAGTTTTACAATCCATCCTCATCCATTCATCCCCATTATGTCCTAAACCTTTTCACACATTACTTTCAAACTTGAGATAGATATTGTGCAAACATCTTCATGTTTTCAAATCAAAAACCTGGACCCAAGTCCTTGGCTTTTTCAAATTCCATTTCATAATACTTCTTTGAATCAATCTTAATCATACTTTGACCCTGCTTTCATGAACACTCATAATCAATTAACTTCACCCATTCAATTGTTTTGGCTTTGTCCATTCCTGCTAAGTTTTCATGCATTAGCCATAGGTTTCAATTATCATTGTGGTTGATGTAAACCTCACCCTATCCTTAGTGAGTCAACTATAAGACTTCCGTACTGAAAACAGGGTTAACCCCTCTAGTACGTTGAAGCTATCCTCGCATGGTGGATGTTGGTCTTGGTCGAGTTTTCTCCCATTGATAATGAAGGGCCTCAGTGCTATTGTTTAAAATTGAATCCACTAACTTTTGGAAATCTTTTAGCCGAACTACGGCGTTTTGATCCTTACCTTTGATGGGAGGTACGTAGGCAACGGGTTCATCCGTTCGAACACAAAAACAATAAAAATTGTATATTCTTTTCTCATCATCCCAATCATGTTTGCACAATGCTTATGTCATAACAAATAACAATTTTATACGACAAGTGTGAAAAGGGCTCCCTAGGAGTACCTAGGACGTAGTGGGTGCCTAACACCTTCCCATTGCGTAATTTACACCTTACCCAGACTCTCTGATCTTTTTATTAGTTTTCTACGTGTAAAACTTCTTAGGCTTTTGTTCGCTTTTTAGCCAGTCCTTTGGATAAATAAAAGTGCGGTGGCGACTCGAATTCATTGTATGCTTTGCTTATGGTTTAATCAATAAATCATATAGCGACGAATACACCGCTACACAACTTGTTAAGGATTACTCCACACAAGTTAAACATGATTGTACCATCCTCCTATCTTAATTGCACTCAAGTTCGGGTTAGAACTTATCTCACCACTCATAGAACACCAAGCACAACAGACAGATTATATCATACAAACAAATATACAAACATCAAATATACAAATATATACACATAAAAAATTGGCTGAACCCACTGAGGACAACTCCCCAGCAGAGTCGCCACTTAATTTCTGTAACGGTAAATTCATGACCATCAAGCTATGGATAAGCTTAACGTCAATAAAACCAGAGTTGCCACCATGCTTTTATTGTTTCCAAAGGAAAAGGGAAAAGTACGACCAAAACCCAAAGATAAGAAGTTTTCAAATCAAAATTAATAAAATGGCAGAGATTATAGGTAAGGAGGTTGGTTACACAAAGGGAAGGTGTTAGCACCCAAAGTGTCCTAGGGAGCCCTTTTTTATGTGTGTATGTGTTTTTGGTATAAAAGATGTTTGAGAAAAATAGAATGTGGGGATGAGAAAAGAATTCTTTTATTATATTTTTATGTTTGACAAGACCTTCGGACTTGTGCCTACGTACCAACATAAAAATGAGGGATCAAAACCTCGTAGTTCGTGGTAAAAATTTCAAAGTTGGTGAATTGATTTTAATTAAGAGTTTAAGTGAAAAGGAGCCAAAGGGCCAAAAAAAATTGAATGAAGTTGTTAGGTCCTTTTGTCTTTTGAAACTTTAAGTCAATATGATTAGATTTATTTACAAGTTTGATTTAAGAAAAAGAAGTTCAAAAATTCAATGGCATAAGGTCAAAGTTTCTACTTGAAATAATGTCTAACTTTCAAATTACAAGCAAAAAAAGTTTTTGAAAAGGAGGATAAACTTTTAAATTTAAGAAGTGGGAGGAGATGGAGAGACTATCCTAAGCATAAAATTAAAATTTAAGAGTTGAAAAGATCTGACCAATGGGATGCAATCCAACAGACAAGAATGTCATATAGAAACCCATTTTCCCTTTGGACTTGGAATCAAGCAATAATCAACAAGCAATTAGAAATATCCAAACATCAAGAAGATCAAGGCATCAAATAAAGATAGCCACATCCAAGTAAGCAAATCCCATAGCTAGCAGTCTGCTTTGTCTTCTCATGTATCAGATGAAATGTTCCTTTGATCAACTCAGAAGAAAGCATCAGATACAAGATCAAAATAACAATTAGTACCAAGATAAAGTAACAGATGAATTCAGACAGAGTCCAAGGCTTGCATCAGATGAAGGCTCAGTTTTCAATCACTTGGTTTCAAAATGTTGGCACTGGCCAAATTCTTTTTGCACAGGGAATGTTGCCTAATCCTAAGTCCAAAAGTTCAGGTCAAGATCAACAGTCCACCAAACATTTTTTAGGGTTTTTTTTGTTTATTAAGTATTTTACGGTCCTAAGACCACAAACAAAACCAAAATGCACAAACAATATATACAATCACAAGATATGACTCAAATGAGTAAAGTAAAAAAATGATATAAAGCAATATTAATAAATGACTGAAAATTAAATTGCATAAAGTAAATGACTTGAAAGTAAAGCAATATTAATAAAAGTTAGTCAAATGTTAGTCAAGGTTAATTGAATGTTTGTGGTTTTTTGCTTTTTATTGATGAGGTCATTCTTTGGAGAACACTCAACCATCCATTCACAAGCATGGATCCTTAAACCAAGACATCTTCCATAGGAAGGAAAAAAGGTCAAGTTTCCACGCAATACCATGAAGGACGTGAGACTTACAATCTCAGTTACTAGAATGCTATGCCTTTAGGGTCAAATTTAGCTCTATGTTAAGCAATCGTAATTGGACTTATGTAGAAGTCACAACTATTTGAGGTCGGGTAATAAAAACTTAGGTGTTAATGCATGTTATAGATTTGGTATAATGAATCAAACTCCTAAAACATACTGCACACTAAAAGAAAAGATCAAGAGGGATTGACCTATCTCATCCATACTTGTATTGGTTCATCTGCCACCAGGTCATTGATGAACCAATTAGCCTTAGGATATTTGAGATTTTTATTGGTCAATGAAAGGAATGGAAAAGAATAGGGATGAAGATGAAGGGGGAGGGGAAGTGAGAGAAACACAAATTGGTCATGGAATGAATTTTATCAAATTAAAATCATTAATTCATTTTGGGAGATGAGATGTACATTTCATCAATCCCCTAAATCCAATGATTTTAATCCAACAAAAGTCAAATAACATTGACAAAGGTCTAAACAAATAGTCAAACATCACAAGACCATTAAGAATAGCTCAACACAATTTTTACACATTTAATCAATTAAAAATTAAATTAAAAATGCATTAAAATACAATTTAATTTGGTCAAAACCTAAAATCTCTTCAAAACACCAAATAAACGGGCAAGAGATTTATCCTAGGTCAAACAAGGTCAAAGGACCTTAGACAAAAAAAATTCATCATTTTTGAAAAGTCAGAAGTATTTTTAAACAATTAAAAATATGCACAAAAACATTTAATTCATGAAAAATATCAAAATTAATCCAAAAAATAATTTTAATTCATAAAATGAAAGAGAAAAATATTTAAAGATTTTTGGTGAAAGTCCCATATTTTTTAGATTAAAAACGAAATTATTATGAATTAAACAAAATAAAGCAATAAAACATAGAATCAAAAATTAAAAAGAAATTAAAAAAAAACAAGGGCCATCAGATCTCCCTCATTACTTGAGGTGGCATATCTGATGTCCAAGAGTGCACATTCCACCAACACTTGAGTTAAACACTTGGCATAGTTGGTAATCACAACAGAAGGCTAAGATTAAAACGTGAGATCAAGATCCAATGGCTTTGGACACGCCAACACATCACCAGAGCCATAGCTCCGGTCTCCTTATCCGGTGGACCTCACCGGACTGGTGCACCACTAACCACTACGAAAATGAAAAACAAGGACATGGATTTAAAGAAAAAATGCTCAGGAGCTCAAATCTGGCCTCAATTTTCTCCAATTCCAAGTATATCAAGAGATACAGGGATTTGAATTTTGAGGATCATGAACTGAGTTGCTTCGATTTGACCTCAAAGGAACTCAATCTAGTTGCCTACATTAGTAGGACTTCAGCCAACCAAAAATCACAAAGAATAATGAATAATTGAGAGAGAATCGAAGAGATGAAAATTCTAAAAAATTACCTTTGAAGGAGCTTCAACCTTGCTTGATCTTGATTCCAATTGTCATTGGCTTGGTTTCAAAAGCTTGTAGGAAGTGATTAGGATCAAAGAAAGGTTTGGACTCTTGGAGTTTCAATCTAATGAGATTTGAAGCTCGATTTTCAAATGAAAACCTTCAAGGTTATCCTTTAATGGTGAGGTTTTAGATTGCAGGTTCAAAGCTTGGGCATGAGATCCTCAATTCTGAGCTATGAGGGTTGTATTTATAGCCAATGTGATTCATTTCCACACACTTCCAAAATTTCCCAAATTTAGAAATTTGCATTGCATGCTTGCGTGGCCGTGTGACAGGCCCATCAAGTGATGTATTCAGGTCCAAAATTGCTTGTATCCAATGTTGAAATCATGTCATGTGGCCATGCATTTAAATTTGAAATGTGAAGGTGAAATTCATCCAAATGGTCCTTTGAAAAGAACCCATGCTCAAGTTCTTCATTTCTTGGCCAAATGAGATGATCTTGAACTTTTAGGAAAGGTGAGATCTAGGGGAACGACTTTCATATTTAACACTTTTCAATTTGAAGCTTGGATCATGATGAATTTTGAGGTGGAAGTTTGGAAAATCAAACATATTTGAAAATTTTCTAAGTACCAAGTTAAATGTTCACTTCTTCCACCTTGAATAACTTTTCCTATGGACTTCAAATGGAAAAAATGCCTTCATCAAAGTTGTATCTCTTTCAAACTTATTCAATTTTATCATAAATTTGACCTCATTTGGATTTGGCATGAAGGAGGTATGCATTTTAGAAGTTGAGGAAAATCACTTGTTAAATGGTAATGACCCAAAATGACCTATAATGTTTCCTCTTGGCACATGCATTTGCACGTTGAATTTGAACTTATTCCAAACATAAAAGTTGGATAGTACATAATGAGTTAAATCATGGAAATTTAAGGGATTTCATATCATAATAATTGAGCAAGTTATGGTCCTTAGAAGTTGACCTCCTAACTAGGGTTCAAACAAAATGACCTATAATCTTTCACCATAAAAAATGACTTTCCAAGAAAAACTAACTCTTGACTTCAACATGAAATTTGTTTGGAATTTCATAAGGAGTAATGTTTCTCTTGGAATAATTTTAATATGACAAAAATTGTAGGAGATAGGGTCTAGGGAACCCCAGTTTTGACTAGTTGACTTTCTCTGGTCAACCACCATGAACCATCTTGCAAAATTGACATTCTCTTGATATTTGGAACTCATGGAGGATCATATATGTGTAAGATGATGTAACATGCAGTATCCCTTGAAATATTTGATTAAATATTGAAGCAACGTGTTGAGGAAGTCACACAAGATACCTAGATGAATTAGGGCTTCCAAGGCAAATAAGCTTCAAACTCTTGATGAATTCTTGATCAAAATGATATTTTAAGACCATGGGGATAAATATATGATGTTTAGAGTAATTTTTAACCATCTCTTGGTTAATCTCCTTGCCTTGAGGGCCTCAAATCCTAGATATAAGCTTGATGAAGTATAGGGGATCATAAGCACTACCTACAAAAGAAACAAAGCTATACATAGATATATTTTTGGAATTTTGGTTAGTAAATATGAAAAAAAAGTATGATACAATTAAATGTGCTTGGTGATCTCTCCCAATGCAAACCCAATGAATGAGGGGTAAGGAGGATGCCAATGTGTGATCCCAAAGCCAATGCATATGATGAGATAACATGAGGGGTCTTAGGGTCAAAATTGGGGTCTTACACCTACCTTTTTCTTAGTTTCATTTCCATACATGGAATAATATCATGCATCCTCATAACTTTGGCATGACCTTTACATTAAGTCATTGGCTCCCAAGCATGACCATATTCTTTGTTTGATCTTAACATTAGGTTTTTTTTAACTTTGATTACTTATCAACTAACCATAGCATCAATAAGAAATGGTAATTGTTTGTTCCCTTGTTCATATAGGTGATCATGCCTCAATTCAAGACAAAATAAAAGGTTATTTTGGTCAAGAAAGATGCAAGTGTGGTTCATTGATTCAAGGGTGGTTCATGTGTTTATTTCCAAGCCATTTCATCCAACCTTCAAGCCATCCTCAAGATAATTCAAGCCTTAATAAAGTTTTCTTAAAGGGATGCTTATTCCATCATAATTTTGGCTTGATATGCAAGAGAATTTCAAGTTTGCACAAGTTGGCACAAGTTTGGTTGACCTAACTTGTAAGTGTGGCTTACATTTGGTCCAAACCCCATAACTTATTCAATTTTCAACCAATTCACAAGCTTTTGTAATTCAAATTTCCCATTTGAGTTCCTCTACAACTTTTATTCAAGGCTCAAATATCAATTCAACCCTTAAGGATCTCAATTTTGGAAAGGGATGAGTTGCCAAATTGGGCCAAAGCCTTGTCATGACCCCCACTTGACAGCCATGTCATTTTCAGCTCAAGCATCCTTTTGATCTCGTTCCTGTTGCCTTTTGTTAAGCTTATGTCAAAGATCATTTGTCCCAAATTTGGATCTCAATGCACGAGGCAATCAAAATTTATGGTGTCATGAACTTGGAGTCTCAAGATGCCCAAAACATGCAAAAACTGGAAGGCATGTCATGACCTTAACTTTCAATACTTGCCATTTTCACCTCACACCTTCTTTTAATATGGTTATTTTTGCATTGGATTCATTGCAATGAGATTAAAAAAAGGCACAAATAAAATCGTACAATTCATGAGTGAATTTCATTTGGCATAGCTTCAAACATGGTGCCATGGACTCTATTTTGCACGAAGCCCAGATTTTGCAATTACAGGTCATTTTTCATTTTGGGACCACTTGCATATGTCTAACTTACTCATGACACCAAAACATGTGCAAACAAGCTGAAAATTATCACATTTCATCATTAATTCAGGCTTTATTCACCTGTTTTCACACGAGCACCATTTGACAATTTTTCAACCCTAGCTCACACGATTTGAGACCTGTTTGGCATGTGTGAGCTTCCCATTTCATTTCCTATAAATAGGGAAGTAATTTTCCTTCATTTGCAAGCTTGAACAACCAGAAAAATCTTACCTCACTTGAACCCGATATCACTCCAAAACCAATTTGTGGTTTCAAGCTCTTTCAACCTCAAATCTTTTCCCAGAAAGCTTCATCGACATCATCTGAAGCTAACTGCATCACCACTTTGTCTTGGAACCTCTTGCACTGTGATTCCTATTTCTGCCATTGTTGACCTTCAAAGCATCAACTAGGAAGGTAGCTACGAGTTTAATCCTTGAGCAAACAAGTTACCACTCTCTTCACATTATTCTAATGATCAAAATCCCTCAATTACCCTTCATTTGTCTTTTGTATTAGTCATTTAATTTTACTTTGAACACTTAGGGTCTTCGTGTTTTTGAGAAAAATTCTTCCTTCTTAGATCCAATCAATGGCTCTGATGCAGGGAGACATGAAAGATGACATGTTTCAAAACTAACTCCATTCTTGGGTGTTGCTAAAAACACAAGTTCATGGATTTGCAAAATCGAGCTGAAGGTTGAAGATGAAGTTGAGTTGCATGTGTTAGGGTGCCAAATTCAAATCTCATCCAATCACATTGCGCCAACACATTTTTTTTTGAATATTTTGACCGTTGGTGCCTTATTTCTTTTTATTGTATTTTTATTTTCTTTTTCTTTATTTCATTTATTTTCCATTTAATTTATTACTCATTTTTAATTCAATTTGATCCAATTTTTTTATACAAGGTCTCTAAAAATATTTTACATCACTTACATTTTTCTCAATTTTTTTTAATCATTTTTGCATTTTTGGTTATTTTTATGTCATTTTTCTTTTTAGTTTCCTTTTGAAATTTATTTTTTAATCATTTGCAAACATTTTTGCATCCAACTTTTGAGATCTTTCCATTTGTAATATTCTTAACTTCTCATAATTTTTTAATCCATTTCTTTTACATTTTGATGTTTGTTTTGCATTTCCTCTTTATTTTCCATTTTAAACCATTTTAAATCACTTTAAATACTTTTTTATTTAATTTTTAATTAAAATTTTATCATTCTTTTGAATTTGCTTGAGTGATTGCTTGGTTGATGAGATCTTCAACATTTCAAATCATTGATAGATGGTCCTTTAGTTGATTCAATTTTCTCTAATTCAATATGTTGATAGATGATCATTTGATCATATTTTTGACACTTTGAGTTAATGATAGTTTATCCCTTGTTGTAGCATATGTTTGAGTCTTCTGACTTGTTGATAGATTATCTCAATGTGATGACTTGAACTTGCCTTCTAACATCTAATGCCTAACATCTAACTTCAAACCTATAACACTTTACATCCTTTCAATTTATATTCTTGCAATTTACTTTCATGTTTCATTACTCATCATCTCACTTCATACATCTTGTCTTGTTCATCTTATGCTTCTTATCTTGTGTTTGGTTTGCTTGAAAATCTCAATAAATCAAAACATGATAAAATGGATAGACTTGATCCTTAAGACATATGCTTGACTTGGAGTGATGTTGAAGATTTTGTACTTTAGACTTAGGACTTAGACCTATGCTTGACTTGGAGTGACCTTGGACTTATTGACCTCTTGACCACTTACACCTAGTTCACCTGTTGAACTTTTGAACCTGTGATATTGTCATCTTGTTTATTATCCATTGCATTATGCCTCTTCTTATCATACATTAGCATACACATGGCTTACTCTTGGGCTACCTAACAATGAGACCTAGGCTTAGTACACTTTTTCAACCACATGGATTACTCTTGAGCTACCTAACAGTGAGACCATATGCTAGTCTTTGTATGATCATGCATTGTGTGTTTTATCTATCTCCCTCTCTTTGATTTAGCTTGATCAAATTCCATTTGATCAACTAGATCCTTTTAATTTGCACACATTCCCTTTGTCTTTGTTAAGTGACCATAAGTCTCTTGGCCACTTGTCTCTGTTGCTTTGAAGCTCAAGCTTATTGACATGTAAAAGACCTCAAGCTTAAGTTAAGGTATCAACCATCTGCCTCATCCCTACAGAGCATCTCTAAGAACATGTTTCAACAACTTTTCAAACATTGACAAGGATTTCATGTCATGAGCCTTAAGCAATAGAGAAGGGGTGAGAGGGAGCATTCCTATCCTCATTCTAAATATTTTGGATACGGGATGAATGACCCAGTTGCTTAGCGTATTCATCTCTATTCATAAACTTTAGTGCAATTCAAGTTAATTCATTGTCAAGTCTGTAGCTTGCCCTGTGTCTCACCATCTCGAGTTCCTCTTGGTTTAAACACCATTATTTGCTTTCCTTTTTTTTATTTGGGTTAATCGCCTTCATGTTTCACACCCCTTTCTTGGTTTTGACACCATCTTTAACTTTCTATTCTTTGTTATTACACCACAATTTGGGTTAATCACCTCCATGGTTAACACCCCTTTCTTGGTTTTGACACCACTTTTATCTTTCTGCTCTTGGTTATGACACCACAATTTGGGTTAATCACCTTCATGGTTAACAACCCTTTCTTGGTTTTGACACCACTTTTATACTTCTGGTCTTGGTTATGACACCACAATTTGGGTTAATCACCTTCATCGTTCACACCCATTTCTTTGTTTTGACACCCCCTTTTATTTTTCTATTCTTGGTTATGACACCACAATTTGGGTAAATCACCTCTTATGGTTAACATACCATTTCCTTGTTTCATCACCGAGTCTCGGTTAAAAGACCATATTCTCTCTTTTTGGGTTAATCACCTCTTATAGTTAACATACTATTTCCTTGGTTAGTCACCAATTCTCGGTTAAAAGACCATATTCTCTCCTTTTGGATTAATCATTTCTTATGGTTAACATACCCTCTGCTTGGTTACTCACCAAGTCTCGGTTAAAAGACAATCTTCTTTCCGTTTGGGTTAATCACCTTCAGGGTTAATGCCCCTTTTCTTGGTTTTGACACCATTTCTCTACTTCTTTTTTTGCCTTGGTTTAAACACCGCTTTAGTCATTTCTAGCCTTTTCCGGTTTAAACACCACACCGATCATATCTTTCTTTCAGTTTTAGTCCTCCTAACTATGGAGCTCTGACTTCCTTATTTCACTATGAGGATACGTAGGCACGAGGATGTGAATCCTTGGTGAGCACTTTTCTTGCTTCCTGTAAGACCCCAATTTTGACCCTAAGATCCCTCATGTAATTCCATCATAAGCATTAGCATTGGGATCATATCTTGGCATCCTCCTTACCCCTCTTTCGTTGGGTTTGTTTTGGGAGAGATCACTAAGCACTTTATTATTGTATCATACTTGTATTTTATCATTTCACTAACCAAAATACGAAAAATATGTCTTTGCATTTGTCTAACTCTTTTGTAGGAAGGGCATGATTCCATTGATTCATCAAGTTCACATATAGGGTTTGAGACCCTCATGAACAAAGAGCACAACCAAGAATTTATCCAACAATGGTTATGAGCATCATATATGAGTCCCAATTTTCTCTACATGTTATATTAATCAAGTTTTCTTCAAGAGTTTGAGGGTGATTTGCCTTGGAAATCCTAGTTTGACTAGGTATCTTGAGTAACTTCTCCAACAAGCTATCTCACTAATTGACCAAATTTCTCAAGGGGCACTTAAAAATTCATCATCTTATGCATATATGATCTACCATGAGCCAAGAAAGTCAAGAGAATTGGAAGTTAGCAAGTTGGTTGATGGTGGTTGGCTAGATGATTTCATCTGATAAAAACTGGGTCTCCCTAGACCATATCTCCTACAATTTTCACCATATGAAAATGCTTATAAGATAAAACTTACTCTAAATGACATTACAAACAACTTTCATGTGGAGACCTAGAGCTAGTTTTTCTTGGAAAATCATTTTCTATGTTGAAACATTATAGGTCATTTTGTCTAAACCCTAATTTGAAAGTCAACTTCCCAAGGCCATAACTTGCTCAATTTTTATGAGATGAAATATTTCCAAGTTGAAAAATCCAATTTAATATGTCTACTTCAACTTATATGTTTTGAGTGGGAGCTAATTTAACTTTTTTGAGCATGTGATATGAGGTTACATTATAGGTCACTTTTGACCTATACCATTGACCAAGTGATTTTTCCAAACTTCAAAAATGCATAACTCTATCATTTCAAATCCAAATGACATTAAACTGGTGACCATTTTGAAGGTATTTAAAAGAGATACAACTTTGATGAAGACACATTTTTCATTTGAAGCTCATATAAAAAGTTAAGCAAGGTGGAATATTGAGACATATGGCTTGACACTTAGAAAAATTTTGATATGTAAAAAATTTCCAAACTTCCACCTCAAATTTCTCCAAGTTCCAATCTCCAAATGAAAAAGTGTTGAACGTGAAAGTTGTTCCTCTTGATCTCACCTTTCCAAAAAGCTTAAATTCATTCATTTTGGACAAGGAATGCATAGGTTGCGCATGGAATGAACATGGTGACATCACTTGGCAAAGATCAAACTTCAAATCCAAATGCACACTTGCCTTGCAATCCAAGGTGAATTCAGACTATCTAACATTCATTTGTGGACTCATGGCAATGATTTTATGGGCCTATGCGTGCCTATGCACCCATGCATCATCAATGACCAAATTTGGAAAGTGATTTCAAGTGTGCAAATATCAATGGTTTCAGCTTTAAATAGAGCCTCATATGCTCAGCAATCAACACACATTCGTGCCAGCTTTGATCCCCCATCTCTAACCCTCACTTTGCAACGGATAAAACTGAGAAATTCATTTGAATTTGAGGTTGAATTTCCACTATTTTGAAATTCAAATCTCCAGGAATCCACAACCTTGTAAGCATCCAATCCTTCTTCTGCAAGCAAGTGGAGTGAGATCAAACACAAGCAAGATCAAGATTAGTTGAATCCATACCTCCATTGAAGGTATTTTCCATATATTTTGATCTCTTCGATTTTCTCAAATTCTTGCTCAATTCTATTGATTCTTTGGTTGTCTGAAGTCCTACCAATGTAGGCAAGAAGATTGAGTTGCTTTGAGGCCAAATCGAAGCAACTCAGTTCATGTTCCTGAAATTTCAACTCCATGTATCTCTCAATATACTTGGAGTTAGAGTGAATTAAGGCCAGATTCGAACTCAGTGCCATTTTTGCTTTGAAATCATGTCCTTGTTTTTA
Source organism: Lathyrus oleraceus (assembly GCF_024323335.1). Lineage (NCBI taxonomy): Eukaryota > Viridiplantae > Streptophyta > Magnoliopsida > Fabales > Fabaceae > Lathyrus > Lathyrus oleraceus. The sequence goes on from NC_066584.1 coordinate 361,643,699, forward strand.
ATTTTGGTGATGGTTGATGGTGGACCAGTCAGGTGAGGTCCACCGGAGAAGAAGACCGGAGCTACAACTCCGACGATGTGTTGGCATCTCTCACAACCATAGGATCCATCTCATCTGTTTTAATCACGATGCGTTTCTGGCCACTTGATCTGCCACCTCAATTAATGAGGGAGGTCAAGGGTCCACGTTTTTCTGATATTTTAATTTTCATTTTAATTGCATTATTTTCAATAATTCATATTAAATTCAATATTGATCCAAAAAATATGGGACTTTCACCAAAAATTTTCAAATATTTTTCTCTTTCATATTCTGAATTAAAATTATATTTTGGATCATTATTAATATTTTTCATGAATTAATTTATTTTGCATTTGTTTTTAATTGTTTAAAAATATTTTTAAACGTCCAAAAATTATGAAATTTTTTCTCCAAGCTCCTTTGACCTTGTTTGACCTATGATAAATCTCATGGTCATTTCTTTGGTGTTTTGATGAGATTTTAGGAATTGGACAAATCATATTTAATTTAAATGCACTATTTTAGTATTTTTAATTTGAATAAATGCCAAATAAATTTGTTGACCAATTGTGATGATTTTTTCATGTCTAGATCTTGTTGTTGGGCCTTGGTCAAGGTTGATTTGACTTTTCAAATTAATATCATTGGATTTAGGGGATTGATGGAATGTACATTCCATCTCCCCAAATGAATGGATGATATTAACTTGGTAAAAGTCCTCCTTTGACCAATTTGTGTTTTGATCCATTCCTCTCCCACTTCATCTTATTCCTCTACTTCATTCATTCATTCCATTTGGCCTATGACATCTCAAAGTCCTAATGCTAGTTGATTGAAAATTAACATGGTTATTGATGAGATTAGGCCACACCTTTTGCATATTCTTTTTATGTGTGATATATTTCATAAGCATAGTCCATTATACTATGTCTCTAACATGCATTAACACCAAAATTCTATTGCCCAACCTCAAATAGTTGTGACTTCTACATAAGTCCAATTACGATTGCTTAACATAGCGCTAAATTTGTGACATAGAAGGCATAAGCATTATAGTTAGTGAGATTGTAAGTCTCCCCTCTTTCATGGTATTGTGTGGAAACTTGGCCTTCTTTCCTTCCTTTGGAAGATGTTTTGGTTCAAGGATTCATGCTTGTGATATATGGGTTGAGTGTTCTCCAAAGAATGTCTAAAAATGAAAAGCAAAAGCAAAACAATACTAACTTCTAACCAATTAACTACTAACTTTTAATTTCAAGCTTTTACTTTAATGCAATTTACTTTTAGCACTCTATTTCATATGCCATTGTTCATATCATTCTAATTGTTTATGTTAATGCAATTTTCACTTTGTCCATTTGGATCATATTATGTGATATATTTTGTTTGTGTATACTTTGCTTGTTTGTGTGGTCTTTGACCATTAATGTACATAATAATAACAAAAACCCTAAAAAACTTTTGAATGGACTGTTGGTTTGATCTTGGACAAATGGACTTAGAATCTAGGCAACCTTCCTAAGCTAAAGGACTTGGCCAATGCCAACTTGTTGAAGAACCAAGTGCTTGCAATCTGAACTTCATTTGATACATCTTTGAAGACCTCTCTAAGTTCATCTACAACATGATCATTGTGAAGCTGTTATTTTGAACCTGTGATTTGTGGAATTCTTCTGTTACATGGGCTATTTTGAAGAAGATCATGGAATGGATTTGCTTGGATGTGGCCATATTTATTTGATGCCTTGCTCTTCAAGATAATATAATTTTGCATTTGTGTGTTTCTTGATTATAAGAGTCCAAGGGAATTCTGGGTTTCTATTGACATTCTTGTCTATTGGATTGCTACCCATTTGGTCAGATCTTTTCAACTCTAAACTTTTAGTTTTGTACATAGGATAGTCTCTTCATCTTCTCCCCATTTCTTTAATTTCAAAATCTCTCCCTCCATTTGTCAAAATCTTCTTTGTGTGAACTACTTTTGTTCTAAACTTTGACCATTTTTTGCAAAAAGATAGAAACTTTGGCCTTATGCCATTGCATTTTCAAACTTATTTTCTTAAATCAAACTTGTAAATAGACTTAACTATACATGACTTAAACTTTCAAAAAGCCAAAAAGAACTAACTCATTCAAACCATTTTAGGCCTTTGTGCCTTTCAAACTTAATTTTTATTAAAAGTAATGCATCCACTTTGAAATTTGTATCACGAACTATGAGGTTTTGATCCCGCATTTTTATGTTGGTACGTAACCACAAGATCGAAGGTCTTGTCAAAGACAAAAATATAATTAATGAATTCTTTTCTCAGCCCCCCATTCTATTTATTTGTAAACATCACTTTATATCAAGTACATATGCACACAAAAAGGGCTCCCTAGGAGTACCTAGGACACTTTGGGTGATAACACCTTCCCTCTGTGTAACCAACCCCCTTACCTGTGATCTCTGACTTTTTATTAGTTTTGATTTGAAAACTTCTTACTTTTGGGTTTTGTTCATACTTTTTCCTTTTTCCCTTGGAAACAATAAAAGCGCGGTGGCGACTCTTGTTATTTGATATCTAGCTTGTCAATAGCTTGATGATCATAAATTTCCCGCTACACTCCCCCCCCTTTTCTTTCTCTGGTTCCACAAACTACGAGACTCCGAATTTCTTATTGCACTATGAGTATTCGTATACATGAGGGCCACAATCCTCCTCGAACACTCTCTCTGTAACCCATTTTCTATTTTCCAAGTACATGAAGATAGCAACACCCATCCAAGCAAGATCAATCAAAACGGTTCCCATGGAGTACCATGGATATGAGGGGTACTAATACCATTCCCTTGCATAACCAACTTCCTTGCTCGTTTCTCTTTTCCCTTGGGTTTTATTGATATTTTCCCTTCCCTCTTTTGGGATAAATAAAGTTCAGTGGTAACTCTATTGTACGTTCGATCGTGCGACACGTTCGCATATATTACCGCTAGCTTCAGCTAGCGACTTTGCTCGGGATTGCAACCTATTTGCAAGAAGGAGTCTTGCCTACTTTTGATTGCTTTCTTGTTTGCTTGGGTGTTTATTTTCATGTTTTTCCTACTTTTATCATCATGTTTGTTTATTGTATTGGTTTGAATATTTATTTTCTAACCCATTCTAGATATCTGTATTTTTTTGTTGTTGGGTTGGGCTGATGTTACTTGAGAAAAGCTCTAGACTCGAGCTTGAGTATACACACATGATAGACTCGTGGATAGTCGTCTTGACCTGCGTTTTGCACATTGGGTTAGCACGAGACCCACACCCAGACTAGATTCACTTGGGGGGTGCGTTTGTCCTATGATAATTCACTACGGGAAAGTATTTTCACTTGTATCCATGACTCTGGGAAGCCTTTTAAGGATTACCCTTAGATACTAGTACACACATATGATTGGGATATTTGGTTTTTGTAGGAAACCAAGCACCTACATACCCTGGTAGACATGTGACGTCGAAACCTTTTAACCTACATCAAGCAGAATGTTCAGATTATCTAGAAAGTGCCATATTGTTGCATATCAATTATATATCATAAATCATCATTACATCATATAACTCTTTTGCATATGCTTTTCCAGGGAATATGAAAGCCTAGTTTGTTATCAAGAACTCATATATAGCATGAATCCTGGAAGAAGAGGTGTGTTCAATTACAAGTATGTGGAATCTTAGTTGAAGACTTTGAAGGGATTAGGAACTCCTAGGTATTCTCAAAACTTAAGTGAACACTACAATAATCCATACTCTTATGAAGTTCTATGACCCTCCCATGAGGTGTTTCACTTTTCAGGGTTATTAGTTGGCTCCGATGTTAGAGGAATACTCACATATCTTGGGGGTTTGAATGAAGGACCAGGTTCCTTTTGTCAGTGCCAAGGACCTACCCAAGTCTCATCTTTTAGCCATGTCATACCCCAAAATTCACCCTACTGTAAGACCCCAATTTTGACCCTAAGATCCCTCATGCAATTTCATCATAAGCATTAGCATTGGGATCATACCTTGGCATCCTCCTTACCCCTCTTTCATTGGGTTTGTTTTGGGAGAGATCACCAATCACTATTTGATTGTATCATACTTGTGTATTATCATTTTACTAACCAAAATACCAAAAATATGTCTTTGCATTTGCCTAACTCTTTTGTAGGTAAGGCATTATCCCATTGATTTATCAAGTTCAAATCTAGGGTTTGAGACCCTCATGACAAAGAGCACAACCATGAATTGATCCAAGAATGGTTATGAGCATCATATATGAGTTCCATTGATTCCTACATGTTATATTGATCAAGTTTTCTTCAAGAGTTTGAGGGTGATTTGCCTTGGAAACCCTAGTTTGACTGGGTATCTTGAGTAACTTCTCCAACAAGCTATCTCACCAATTGTTTAAATTTCTCAAGGGACACTCCAAAATTCATCATCTTATGCATATATTATATACCATGAGCCAATAAAGTCTAAATAATTGAAGGTTAGCAAGTTGATTGATGGTGGTTGGCCAGATGAATTCATCTGATCAAAACTGGGTCTCCCTAGAACCTATCTCCTACACGTTTCACCATATGAAAATGATTCCAAGATAAAAGTTACTCTAAATGACATTACAAACAACTTTCATGTGGAGACCTAGAGCTAGTTTTTCTTGGAAAATCATTTTCTATGTTGAAACATTATAGGTCATTTTGTCTAAACCCTAATTTGAAAGTCAACTTCCCAAGGCCATAACTTGCTCAATTTTTATGAGATGAAATATTTCCAAGTTGCACAATAAAATTAAATATGTATAATTCAACTTTTATGTTTGGAGTGAGAGCTAATTCAACTTTTATGAGCATGTGATACGAGGTTACATTATAGGTCATTTTTGACCTATACCATTGAACAAGTGATTTTTCCAAACTTCAAAAAGGCATACCTCTATCAGTACAAATCCAAATGACATGAAATAGGTGACCATTTTGAACGTATTTTAATGAGATATAACTTTCATGAAGACACTTTTCTCATTTGAAGTTCACATAAAAAGTTAAGCAAGGTGGAATATTGAGATATATGGCTTGACACTTACAAAAAATTTTAACATGTTGAAATTTCCAAACTTCCACCTCAAAATTGTCCATGTTCCAAGCTCCAAATGAAAAAGTGTTGAACATCAAACTTGTTCCCCTTGATCCAGGCTTTCCAAAGAACCCAAGTTCATGCATTTTGGATGAGGTTTGCTAGGTATGCACATGGCTTTAACAGGGATGCATAATTGGAAAGAATCAAACTTGAAAACTTCAGTTCACTTGGCCTTGCCAATCAAGCTTCCATTCAGACTTCATTTGGAATCATTTTGGACTTTTTGGAATTGCATCATGGACCTATTTGAAGTGTGCAAATATCATTCATTCATGCTATAAATACATGACCTCTGTGCTCATTTGAATGACACCTTGCGCGCCAGCTTTGCCCCCCATTGAAACCCTTTCATTCCAAAGGAAAACCTGATAAATTTCAATTTGAAATTTGTGTTTGAATCTCAACTATTGGAGATTCAAGAACTCCAGGATCCAAAGCCTTGCAACCTCATCAATCACTTCTTGCTAGCTTCCCAAGTGTGATCAGATCGTGTTTGGAGCATGCAACATCAAGAACTGCACAACATTGAAGGTAATTTTAAGAAAACTTAATCTCTTTGATTCTCTCTCAATTCTACTCAATTCTCTTAGATCTTTGGTTGTTTGAAGTCCTACCAATGTAGGCAAGAAGATTGAGTTGCTTAGAGGTCAAATCGAAGTAACTCAGTTGACATGCCTCAAAACTCAACTCCTCATATCTTTCTATATATATGGAGTTAGTTAAAATTGAGGTCAGATTCGTGCTCTACGCCATTTTTTCTTTCAGATCATGTCCTCTTTTTTTATTTTAGTGATGGTTGAGGGTGGACCAGTTCGGTGAGGTCCACCGGAGAAGAAGACCGGAGCTACAACTCCGATCGTGCGTTGGCACGTATCCCAGCCACATGATCTTGCCATTTTGGTTTAATCTGAGGCGTTGGTTTTGATTACCACGCGTGTGGCGCGCTGACTAGGTTCCATCATGGAACGCGCGTTGTAGTCCACTTGATCTGCCACCTCAATTAATGAGGGAGATCAAGTGGCTCACGTTTTTTGCTTTTTCTGATTTTTATTTTGATCCTTTTATTTTTATTAATTCATATTAATTTTAATATTGATCCAAAAAATATGAGTTTCACCAAAAAAATTCAAATAATTTCTTCTTTTATATTCTGAATTAAAATTATTTTTTGGATCATTATTAATATTTTTCATGATTTAATTGATTTTGTGATTATTTTTAATTATTTAAAAATACTTTTAAGTCTTTAAAAATTCTGAATTTTTTTCTCCAAGGCCCTTTGACCTTGTTTGACCTATGATAAATCTCATGGCCATTTCTTTGGTGTTTTGATGAGATTTCAGGAATTTGACAAACCATATTTAATTTAAATGCCTTATTTTAGTAATTTTAATTTGAATAAATGCCAAATAATTTTGTTGACCAATTGTGATGACTTGTTTGAGTTTGACTCTCGTTGTTGGGCCTTGGTCAAAGTTGATTTGACCCTGTCAAGTTAATATCATTGGATTTAGGGGATTGGTGGAATGTACATTCCATCTCCCAAAATGAATGGATGATATTAATTAGGTAAAAGTCCTCCTTTGATCAATTTGAGTTTTGATACACCCCCCTCCCTCTTCATCTCATTCCCATTCTTTATGCGGTCATCTCATTTGGCTTATGATATCTCAAAGTCATAAAGCTAGTTGATTGAAAAATTAACATGAGTATGGATGAGATTAGGCCACCTCTTTTGCATATTCTTTTTGTGTGTGGTATGTTTCATGAGCATAGTCTATTATACTATGTCTCAAACATGCATTAACACCAAAATTCTATTGCCCAACCTCAAATAGTTGTGACTTCTACATAAGTCCAATTACGATTGCTTAACATAGCGCTAAATTTGTGACACAAAAGGCATAACATTCTAGTTAGTGATATTGTAAGTCTCCCCTCTTTCATGGTATTATGTGGAAACTTGGCTTTTTTTCCTTCCTTTGGAAGATGTCTTGGCTCAAGGATCCATGCTTGTGATAAGTGGGTTGAGTGTTCTCTAGAGAATGTCTAAAAATGAAAAGCAAAAGCAAAACAATACTAACTTCTAACTCATTAACAACTAACTTTTAATTTCAAGCCATTTACTTTAATGTCATTTAATTTTAGCCTTTATTTATTTGCCATTATTCATACCATTCTAATTGTTTATGTTAATGCAATTTTCACTTTGTCCATTTGGACCATATTGTGTGATATATCTTATTTGTGTATACTTTGCTTGTTTGTGTGGTCTTTGACCATTAATGTACATAATAACAACAAAAACCCTAAAAATCTTTTGTGTGGACTGTTGGCTTGATCTTGGACAAATGGACTTATAACTTAGGCAACATTCCTATGCTAAAGGACTTGGCCAATGCCAACTTTCTGTGAAACCAAGTGCTTGCAATTTGAAACTTCATCTGATACATTATTCAAGATCCCTCTGAGTTCATCTGCAACATGATCATTGTGAAGCTGTTATTTTGAACGTGTGACTTGTGGATTCCATCTGTTACATGGGCTAATCTGAGGAAGATCATGAAATGGCTAAAGCTGGGATGTGGCTATATTTATTTGATGCCTTTGCTCTTCAAGATAATATAATTATGCATTTGTGTGTTGCTTAATTCTAAATGTCCAAGGGAATTCTGGGTTTCTATTGACATTCTTGTCTATTGGATTGCTGCCCATTTGGTCAGATCTTTTCAACTCTTAACTTTTAATTTTATGCATAGGATTAGTCTCTTCATCTTCTCCCTATTTCTTTAATTTCAAAATCTCTCCCTCCTTTTTCAAAATCTTTTTTGAAGGAACTTATTTTGTTTTAAACTTGACCACTTTGCAAAAAGATAGAAACTTTGGCCTTATGCCATTGTATTTTCGAACTTCATTTCTTAAATCAAATTTGTAAATAAACTTAACTATACTTGACTTAAACTTTCAAAAAATCCAAAAAGAACTAACTCATTCAAAGGATTTTTAGGCCTTTGTGCCTTTCAAACTTAATTTTTGTTAAAAGCAATGCATCCACTTTGAAATTTGTTTCACGAACTACGAGGTTTTGATCTCTCATTTTTATGTTGGTACGTAGGCACAAGTCCGAAGGTCTTGTCAAACACAAAAATATAATTAATGAATTCTTTTCTCATCCCCCCATTCTATTTGTTTGTAAACATCATTTTTGTACCAAATACATATGCACACAAAAAGGGCTTCCTAGGAGTACCTAGGACACCTTGGGTGCTAACACCTTCCCTCAGTGTAACCAACCCCTTACCTGTAATCTCTGACATTTTATTAGTTTTGATTTGAAAACTTCTTACTTTTGGGTTTTGTTCATACTTTTTCCCTTTTCCCTTGGAAATAATAAATGCGCGGTGGCGACTCTTGTTATTTGATGTCTAGCTTGTCTTTAGCTTGATGATCATGAATTTACCGCTACAGAAATTAAGTGTCGACTCTGTTGGGGAGTAGTCTCCAGTGGGTTTAGCCTACTTTTTGTGTGTATATATTTTATAATTGTGATGTTTGTATATATGTATGCGTGATATAATCTGTTTGTTGTGCTTGGTGATCTCTGAGTGGTGAGATAAGTTCTAACCAGAACTTGAGTGCAATTAAGATAGAAAGATGGTATAGTCATGTTCGACTTGTATGGAGTATTCCTTAACAAGTTGGCTTGAGATCCATCTACTTAGTGGAGATTCTTTTGGATTTGGAAATGTCACACAAGTATTTATGGTTAGGCATTACTATCTTTAGTTTGGGTCCGAGAAGCTAAGGACCGTAGAACGTTTACCCCCTCTTGGCCTATTTAGGACGTAGTGCGGAAACGGTTCAAGTGTAGACTTGATAACAGTTATTACTCGATACTACACTCAAACGAGTTTCTCTTGAGAATATTATGGGTCGATGAGTCAGTCATCTTAGCCTGTAATATCCGATAGATGGAATTAAGACTCTGGGAACTTTTTAGAACATGAGCTACAGGTTTTATCCTTAGTTCACTCCTTTGGGATGGTTCTTACACAGACTTCATGCTTGTGACTTATAACAAACCCTTGATTCTTGGTTGATCCAATAAAGTCTTGTCAATATCAATGGAACTTGGGTGTTGATAAGGTGCAAACCATAATCCACCAAAATGGATGATTGATCTTGACAATGACTTGATTCATCCCTTGACCTTTGTTTGCCTTGTGTGTGATCCCTTATTTGTGATTGTTGCATTCATGCGCATCATAACATTCATCACACGAAAATTTCAAGGAACTGAGGTATTATTTGCAAATATTTTCAGACCATGGATTATGGACGAAGGAATACTAAGAAGTACAGTTTCAGATGTCCCGACTTGAAAGAGTTAAGGAAGCTAGCATCTTTTGTATTAGATCCCTTGGACTTCAAACAATGCCATGGGAAACTTCTGTCTATCTTGTCTGCTGATGCGGTTGAAGGACTCTTCAGTGTGCTAGTGCAGTTATATGATCCTCTCTACCGTTGTTTCACCTTCCCAGATTTTTAGCTTGTGCCTACCTTGGAGGAGTATTCTCATCTTTTGGGGATACCTATTTCTAGTAGAGTTCCTTTTAGTGGATTGGAGGAGATTCCCCGATCTAGTATTATTGCCGAAGCTCTTCACTTGAAGAAGTATGAGATAGAGGCTCATTGGGTGAAGAAAAGAGGATTGTTTGGGTTTCCATCTGATTTCCTTATCAGGGAAGCTACTGAAGCTATCTTTGTGTTTCTCATATATGGATTAGCTTTGTTCCCTAACATTGACGGTTTTATTGATGTTTACGCCATTATACTTTTCTTGATTGGGAATCATGTGCCTACTTTATTGGGTAATATGTATTTATCTTTGCATCTAAGGATTTCTAAGGGTGGTGGAACTATCGTCTGTTGTATTCCTCTTCTGTACAAGTGGTTTATTTTGCACTTGCCTCAGACACCTGCTTTTGTGGAGAACAAACAATGTCTAAGGTGGTCTCAGAGACTTATGTATCTCATTAATGATGATATAGTTTGGTATGATACGTCTTTGAGCATTTTGGAGATTATTGATAGTTGTGGTGAATTCTCTAATGTGCCTCTCATTGGTATGCAAGGAGGAATTAACTACAACCCTGCTTTGGCTCGTCGTCAACTTGGGTTCCCCTTGAGAGACAAACCTAATAACACTTTGTTAGAAGGTATTTTCTATCAAGAGGGTAAAGATTCCCAACATTTGAAGCAGAAGATTATGCATGCTTGGCATAATGTACATATGAAAGAAAGAGCTTGGTCCGTGCAATTGTGTAGCTTTGTAAGCTTACACTCTTTGGATGAAGAAAAGAGCTTTGGAGTTGAAGATGCCTTATCCATGTGAAAGACCTATGTCTATGGTTGTGGTTGAGCCATTAACTCTCCCTAACCAAGATGTAGAGGAGTTGGAAGACGCACTCGCCAAGATGAAGCAAGAGAAGGATATGTGGGAAGAGCGTTTCCATACTTTGAGCAAGAAGCATGAAGAGTTGCAATTATAGTCTAAGGACAAAGATGAACTTATTGAGCTACTTGAAGACCAACTGACGAAGAGATAGAGAGAGCCGGATGTTTCATCTTCTAGCATGCCTCATCCTTCCGTTGCTTGGAAGAAGATTGTTGATCAGCTTGTCCTCGAGAAGACTAAAATGAAAGCTTCTTTTAAGACTGAGATTCATCGCATTCGAAGGAAGTACGCGCCTTCAGTTAGGGATTCTGACATTGTTGTTAGGGATCTTTAGGATGACTAGTCTCCTTTTCTGTTGTATTTTTCATTTGGTTTCTGAAATTGTAGTCAGTGTAATCCTTCCAATTATAAATGAAAAGAGATTTTTGGTCATATAAAAAATATTGCAATTATTGATATATATATTTGCAAATGATATAGTAAGTTCCTTGAAAACAAAAATAAATAAACAAAGCATTGCATTTTATGCATCATTTGCATAAGCAAGTTTCTCTTTCGCCAGATGTATCATTGGTGTTTCTTCTGTGCTTTAGCCAAGCTGACTCATTGGTACAACACCTGCGCCAATCACTTAAAAATTATGGAACATCTAGAGCAAGAGAACAGAGAGCTGAAGGACGAGATCGCCCGTCTGACTGCCATGATGGAGTCAGTTCTTGCTGGTCAAAGTCAATCTTCTCCAACGCCTACAACTCCTCCTGCGAGGACGGTTATTTCAGAGGTGGCTACATCTACCATGCCTGCTGCTACCGCTCAATTTTCACCCACTATGCCTAGCGGATTTTCGTGGGGAATGTTGTCCAACTTTATGCCTGAAGGCTTTGCGCCTATGTTTGCTTCCATGCCGGCATCTAGCCTGGTCATGCATGTGCCACCTCCCGCTGTGCACACCTTACCTCGTGTAGAGGAGCCCATTTATCACTCCGAATTGTCAGAGGGTCCGAATTTCTATGAGAAAATGGATGAAATGAAGGATCAGTTTCTTGAGTAGCGCAAGGAATTGAAGACGCTAAGAGGTAAGGAGTTGTTTGAAAAGAGTGTTGCAGAGTAGTGTTTAGTGCCCAACGTCAAGATCCCTGTGAAGTTCAAAGTGCCTGACTTTGAAAAGTATAAGGGGAATACTTGTCCGCTCAGTCATCTAGTGATGTATGCTCGCAAGACGTCTACTCACACCGATAATGATCAACTGTTAATTTATTATTTCCAGGACAGTTTGACCGGTGCTGTGCTCCGTTGGTATATGCGATTGGATAGTGCTTGCATTCGTACTTTCAATGACTTGGGAGAGGCTTTTGTCAAGCAATATAAGTATAATGTGGATATGGCGCCTGATAGAGACCAGCTGAGGTCTATGTCTCAGAAATATAAGGAGACGTTTAAAGAGTATGCGCAGAGATGGAGGGAATTGGCTGCCCAGATCACTCCTCCTTTGGAGGAAAAAGAAATGACAAAGATATTTCTGAAGACCCTAAGTTCATTTTATTATGAACGAATGATTGCTAGTGCCCCCAGTGACTTTACCGAGATGGTAAACATGGGGATGAGGCTTGAGGAAGGAGTCCGAGAGGGACGTTTTTCGAAAGATGAGGCATCGTCGAGCAAGAGGTATGGCAGCAGTTTTAGCAAGAAAAAGGACAATGAAGCGAATGCAATAAGTAGTGGGAGGTAGAGGAGGCCTCATATCAGAAGGAATTTGACATCCCGTCAACATCATCATCAAGTATCTTCAGTTATCCATGTGTTTTCCAATCAACAATCAACATCAGTTCAACAACAACAACAACATCAACAACAACAACCGCAACAACGAACAAACATCTACAATAACAACAATACAAACAATCATCATCAATAAAACTTTGAGAGGAAGAAGGTCTCTTTCGACCCGATTCCTATGTTTTATGCAGAATTGTATCCCTCTTTGGTTCTCAAGAACCTAATCCAACCAAGAAACCCACCGCAGATTCCAGAACCACTTCCATGGTGGTACAAGCCTGAGCTCCGTTGTGCTTTTCATCAAGGAGCACCCGAACATGATATTGAGAACTGTTACCCCCTCAAGTATGAGGTTCAGAAGCTGATGAAGAGTGGAATGGTGTCCTTCGAGGACCGTGCGCCGAATGTTAAAGCAAATCCGCTACCTGCCCATGGGAACTCTTATGTGAATATGGTGGATGGTTGTCCTGGCGAGTTTAAGGTTTTTGATGTGCGTTTTATCCGAAGATCCTTGGTGCAGATGCATAAGGATGTTTGTTTGGTAAGTTATTATGAGCATGACCATGATGGTTGTGTTGTTTGCAGTGTTAACCCGAGGGGTTGCGAAGTTATGAAAAAGGACATCCAGCGACTGATGGATGAAGGCATGATTCAAATTGTTCAATCCTGTCATGTAGATGACGATGTGAATGTCATAGTGCCCATTTTCAATCAGCCAGAGAGATTGGTAATCCGGTACGACAATAGCAACAATAACAATGTTAGAAATAGATCAGTATCGTCGTTGGTTATACGATTAGCGGGTCCAATCCCGTATTCATCTGATAAAGCTGTGTCGTATCAGTATAATGCTACAATGATAGAAGGTGGTCAAGAGGTCCCGTTGCCTACGACTAGCTCTGTGGTGAGCATTGCTGATGTTACCAAGGTGATCCGCAATGGTCGAGTGTTTGGGTCGGTGTTCCCAAAGGATAAGGAGGAATCAGTTGTTGGAAAGAAGGTAGAAGTGCCTATTGTAGATCCAGTTGGTGCTTCAAAGGGTAAGTCTGGTGAATCCAGCGATGTGAAGGCCAACGATGTTGATGAGGTACTTCGGTTAATCAAGATAAGTGAGTTCAATTGGTGGAGCAGCTGCTTCAAACCCCCTCAAAAATCTCAGTGTTGTCTCTGCTCATGAATTCTGAAGCACACAGAGAAGCACTGCAGAGAGTTATGGAACAAGCATTTGTAGAACACGATGTTACCGTGGATCAATTCGATGATATAATGGCTAACATCACTTCGTGCAATAACCTTAGCTTCTGTGATGAAGAACTCCCTGAGGAGGGAAGGAATGAAAATATGGCTTTGCACATTTCTATGAATTGCAAAGAGGATGCTTTGTCAAATGTGCTTGTTGACACCGGGTCGTCACTTAATATGCTGCCGGAGTCAACTCTATCAAAGCTATCATACCAAGGAGCGCCTATGAGGCATAGCGGTATAATTGTCAAAGCTTTTGATAGTTCGCGCAAAACAGTTATTGAAGAAGTGAACCTTTCAGTTAAGATAGGTCCGAGTGATTTTCAAATTACTTTTAAAGTAATGGATATCCACCCGGACTACAGTTGCTTGTTGGGAAGGCCATGGATTCATGATGCAGGAGTTGTTACTTCCACATTGCACCAGAAGCTCAAATTTGTGAAAAATGGAAAGCTTATAATCGTTGGCGGGGAGAAGGCACTGTTGGTTAGCCACCTGTCATCTTTCTCTTACGTTGAAGCTGAGGATGAGGTTGGAACTCCGTTCCAAGCCTTATCTATTACTGCTGAAAAGAGAGTTGGGGCACCTATGTCCTCATTAAAAGATGCTAAGAAAATTGTGGAAGAAGGTAATGTTGATCAGTGGGGGCGCATGGTAGAAGTCTCTGACAACAAAGGAAGAACCGATTTGGGGTTTCAGAAAGGTTCATCAACTGCAAGTTCTGAAGATATGCAACTTAGCTTCCGTAGCAGAGGGTTCATTCATGGCAATGAACAACACTTAGCTGGTGTGCTAGAAGATGACGAAGAGGAAGACTGCACCAATTTTGTGACACATGGAAAGGCTTGTAACAAACGAACTGCTGTTGATATTCCTGTTATTTTTCATCGATCTAAGTAATTGCTTTTATATGTTTTTAAAATCCTCCTCCTATGCCTAAGGGAGAAGTGAACATTGTTTGGGCATTTCCAAATTGATCATTAATAAAATTAATTCTATTCATCCACATATATTATGTTTTGTTCTTAATTTTTGCTTTATGCTGAAAATGGTAATCACAAGAAACATAAATAAATAATATAATTGTTCATCTGCTTAATATTTGGTCACAAATTCACTTCTCTAAAATCAAAATATCAAATCATTTTGCAGGTTGCTTCCTAACCCCATTGAATACAATGATCCTTCTACTTCTCCAAATTTTGAATTCCCTATGTTTGAGGCCGAGGAGGAAAGTGATGTAGAAGTGAGTGATGAGTTATCTCGTCTTCTTAAGCAAGATGAAAAAACCATTCAACCGTTTGAAGATCAGATTGAGCTAGTCAACTTGGGTTCCGAAGATGATGTGAAGGAAGTCAAGATTGGTTCTCGACTGTGTCCTGATGTCAAGAAGGGGTTGATTGATCTTCTTCAAGAGTATTCAGATGTGTTTGCTTGGTCCTATCAAGACATGCCTAGTTTGGATTCTGAGATTGTGGAGCATAGATTTCCGTTGAAGCTGGAATGCCCGCCAGTCAAGCAGAAGCTGAGAAGAACACATCTTGATATGGCTGTGAAGATCAAAGAGGAAGTGCAGATGCAAATTGATGCCAGTTTCCTTGTAAATGCTGAGTATCTGCAATTGGTGGCCAATAATGTGCTTGTGCCAAAGAAAGATGGAAAAGTCCGCATGTGTGTCGACTATAGAGATTTGAATAAAGCCAGTCCGAAAGATGATTTCCCTCTGCCACACATTGATATGTTGGTAGACAATACTGCTAAATTCAAAGTCTTTTCGTTTATGGATTGGTTTTCCGGATATAATCAGATCAAGATGGCACCCGAAGATATGGAGAAGACCACATTCATTACGCCTTGGGGAACATTCTGTTATAGAGTGATGCCTTTCGGTTTAAAAAATGCTGGTGCAACTTACCAAAGAGCAATGACTACTCTTTTTCATGATATGATGCATAAAGAGATTGAAGTATGTGTCGATGACATGATTGCTAAATTGATTGATGAAGAGGAACATGTTGAGCATTTATTGAAATTATTCTAGTGTTTCAGGAAGTATAAACTCCGTTTGAATCCCAATAAGTGTAATTTTGGTGTTCGTTCTGGTAAGTTGTTGGGCTTTATTGTCAGCGAGAAGGGTATTGAGGTTGATCCTGCCAAGGTCAAAGCAATACAAGAGATGCCTACGCCCAAAACTGAGAAGCAAGTCAGAGGTTTTCTTGGCCGCTTGAATTATATTTCCATATTCATTTCACACATGTCTGCCACATATGCGCCTATATTCAAGCTTCTTAGGAAAGATCAGTCTTGTGATTGGATCGAAGACTGCGAGAAAGATTTTAACAGTATCAAAGAATATCTGCTTGAACCTCTGATTTTGTCTCCACCTGTTGAAGGAAGACCGTTGATCATGTATTTGACTGTGCTTGAAGATAGTATGGGTTGTGTTGTTGGTCAGCAAGACGAGACTGGAAAGAAAGAAATGACAATTTACTACCTCAGTGAAATTCTAGTAACAGACTATCGATGTCACACTGGATGTTATGACATCCAATTCTGCGCAGACAGGAAATGTATGCAGAAGGTAAATGAACAATGCAGTAAAAGACACAGACAATTGTTTACCCAGTTCGGTGACAAACACACTTACGTCTGGGGGCTACCAAGCCAGGGAGGAAATCCACTATAAGCAGTATTGATTCAAGACTTAAACCAACTATTTAATCCTATCACTTAAGACCTACCCAATGCAATTTCAATCTCAACTAAGACCAGAGTTCCTACTCACTCCCCCTCAATCACCACAGTGATTACAACCTTTAATTAGTTTAAAGTCAATGGCGAAGTTATACTTCAAACAACTCTTGATTGTGCTTACAAGCTTTAATCAAGAAACACATCACTCACACTTAAAAGCTTAGAGTGACACAACAATTACAACTCAATGAACACCCTAGTCCAATGCAATCATCTAGGTGATAATTGCTTGGCTCACAAGTTAAACCTAATACAAGACACAATAAAAACTACAGCTATGAAATACAATGATGTATTTAATGCTTCACACTTCGAAATCCCTTGAATTGCTGAAAGTAGGATTGCCATCCTTTTCTAATGCAGCACTTGGGCCTTGTACTTGAATTTCCTAAAATTAAGGTTAAGCAAGTTAACCTAATTTCCACATATTAGGGTGCTAACAAATAGGCTATTTGTTAGGGCTCTTGAATTTAGCTCTTCTGTTAGTTTCCTGGATTTTAGCACAGCTGTTAGATTCCTGAAAAACAGCCTGAGATAAATACTGAAACATAAAAACTAACTAGCCTACACTTTAGCATATGCTGTCAGGAATGAATGTCATAACATTCAGTTTGACGTCCAGAACATATGCCATATGCTAGACAACTTTAATTCTAGCTCAGTTGTTGGTTTCCTGAAACAGCAGCCTGTAATAAATACTGAACTTTACCAGAAAAACTAACTGGCCTATAATTCAGTATCCGCTGTCAGGAATGAATGTCATAAAATTCAGTTTGACATCCAGACAATAGGCTATGTGCTAGGTCTGTTATTCTCCTGAAAACAACCTGAAATAAATACTGAATTATAACAGAAAAACCAACTAGCCTATGGTTCAGTATCTGCTGTCAGGAATGAATGTCATAACATTCAGTTTGACATCCAGACAATAGGTTATGTGCCAGGTCTGTTATTCTCCTGAAAAACAACCTGAAATAAATACTGAACTATAACAGAAAAACCAACTAGCCTATAGTTCAGTATCTGCTGTCAGGAATGAATGTCATAACATTCAGTTTGACATTCAGTAAATCCTGTATTAGCTAATCGTGCAACATACTACTCAAGCATGTCATGACATCAGTCCAGACATCAGAGTACAGTAAGTGTTTTAACAGAAAATGCAGCCAATCAAAAACATCTACACTCAGTAAGAAGTTCACCGACTATGAGACTCGGTATTCTATGCTTGAGAAAACTTGTTGCGCATTGGCTTGGGCTGCTAAGCGTCTGCGTCAGTATATGTTGAATCATACCACTTGGTTGATTACCAAAATGGATCCGATCAAGTATATATTTGAAAAGCCTGCTTTAACTGGGAGGATTGCCCGTTGGCAGATGCTGTTATCAGAGTATGATATCGAATACCGATTTCAGATAACGATCAAAGGTAGTATCTTGGATGACCATTTGGCTCACCAACCAATTGAAGATTATCAGTCAGTGCAATATGATTTTCCTGATGAAGAGATTTTGTACTTGAAAATGAAAGATTGTGATGAGCCATTGCTTGAAGAAGGGCCAGAACCTGGTTCCCGTTGGGGCATGGTATTTGATGGAGCTGTTAATCAAAATGCTAATGGCATTGGGGCAGTGATTATTACTCCTCAAGGCACGCATCTACCACTTATAGCTAGATTAACTTTCAAGTGTACAAACAACATGGTTGAGTATGAATCTTGCATTATGGGGCTTAAAGAGGCCATGAATCTCAGAATCAAGTATTTGGATGTCTTCGGAGATTCTGCTTTGGTTGTGAATCAAATCATAAGAGAATGGGAGACGAATCAACCCAGTTTAATACCATATAGAGATTATGCGAGGAGGATTTCAACTTTCTTTACAAAGGTTGAGTTTCATCATATTCCTCGGGATGAGAACCAGATGGCAGATGCTCTTGCAACATTGGCGTCTATGATTGTAGTGAAGTATTGGAATGAGGTTCCTAATTTGTCTGTGATGCGTCTTGACAGGCCAACTCATCTGTTTTCTATTGAAGAGATCAAAGACAGGAAGCCGTGGTATTTTGATATTAAATGTTTCCTCCAAAGTCAAATTTACCCGCCTGGAGCATCTTTGAAAGATAGGAAGATTTTGAGAGTATTAGCCGGTAATTTCTACTTGAATGGTGATATACTGTACAAGAGAAACTTCGACATGGTTTTGCTCAGATGCATGGATAGACACGAAACAAACTTGTTAATGACTGAAGTGCATGAAGGTTCCTTTGGTACTCATTCCAATGGACATGCAATGGCAAAGAGGATGTTACGAGCAGGTTACTATTGGCTGACAATGGAATCTGACTGTTGCAAATTTGTGAAGAAGTGCCACAAGTCTCAAATATATGCTGATAAGATTCATGTTCCTCCGACACTATTGAATGTTATTTCTTCCCCATGGCCCTTCTCCATGTGGGAAATTGATATGATTAGGATGATTGGGCCCAAAGCTTCGAATGCACATCGTTTCATTCTGGTGGCAATTGACTACTTCACCAAATGGGTTGAAGCAGCATGGTATGCAAATGTAACCAAGCAAGTTGTTGTGAGGTTTATCAAGAATCATATCATATGCCGTTATGGTGTGCCAAGTAAGATCATTACTGATAATGGATCGAACTTGAATAATAATATGGTGGAAGCTCTTTGCAAAGACTTCAAGATTGCACACCATAATTCTTCTCCCTACAAATCTAAGATGAATGGGGCTATTGAAGCTGCGAATAAGAACATTAAGAAGATTATTCAGAAGATGGTTGTCACATATAAGGATTGGCATGAGATGCTCCCATTTGCTTTGCATGGGTATCGCACATTCCTCCGCACTTCAACAGGGGTAACCCCTTTTTCTCTTGTATATGGTATGGAAACAGTGCTCCCCGTAGAGGTTGAGATTCCTTCATTGCGTGTGCTCATGAAAGCCAAGTTGACTGAGGATGAATGGTGTCAGACCAGGTTTGATCAGCTGGATTTAATTGAAGAGAAGAGAGTGTCTGCCATTTGTCATGGTCAGTTATATTAGTAGAGGATGAAGAAAGCCTTTGATAAGAAGGTCAAATCTCGTGTGTTCAGAGAAGGTGACCTTGTGCTCAATAAGATTCTATCGTTCAAACCAGATTCTAGGGGAAAATGGACTCCTAATTATGAAGGCCCATATGTTCTTAAGAGAGCCTTTTCAGGCGTTGCTTTGATTCTTGCAACTATGGATGGTGAAGATTTCACTCGTCCTGTGAACGCAGTTGCAATCAAGAAATACTTCTCCTAAAAAGAAAAGAACAACTCGCTAAGTTGAAAACCTGAAAGGGCGACTTAGGCAAAAAGGAGCGTCTCGGTGGATTGAAAACCCGAAAGGGCGATCCAGGCAATAGTTAGAGACATAAAAACAGAAAAATTTCCCGATAAGTTGAGTACCCCACCTTGGGGCAACTTATGCAAAAATTAGGGATTATGGCAAGTAACTGTAGTCTACTAATCGTCTAATTTTGGAAAGACTTTGTTGAGCACAAGGGTTGACGTCGATTCATCATCCTAGAAGCGGTCAAGAGCACAATGGATATCAAAAGTTGGTAGAAGGATTAAGGATCATTTGTATTCAATGTAACCCTTTTCCATGTAAATTACCATTTTCAACTTTGTAAAAATCTATGGAGTCTTGTCATTTATAGACTACCATCCCATTAAATAAAGTTGAGCTTTTGTCCAATTGTTTCTACTCTTATTTACTTCAGCCAATAGTTTAAATTTTATTATGATCATTTTGGAAATTTAAAATTTTTAATCAAAATCTTTTTCTTAAAACATATAAAAACAAGAATTTTTCAAAGAAATTAAAAGGAAGTATCAACAACACTTCAGGAGTAGCAAGTCCTTAAGTGTTAAGCATCAGAGGTTCCCCAAGCAGTTAACCCTTCAGGTATCCCTAGTTGTTTGTGTTATCCAGTTCCCTTGCGGAGTGTTTGTTCCCTAGCAGAGTTCCGATTCTTTTCCCCAACTAAGTTGGTTGATTCAATACCTTGCGGCGTGTTATTTCTCGACAATATTTATGTATTCCCCAACAGGGTTCACATTTCTTCAGTAAAGTAAGATGTTTTCCCCAGTATATCGCATTGGTTTCCCCACCAATCGCCATCCGACTCTCTCCCAGTCAGAGTTTCCTCCTGGTTTATGAGCAGCTGTTTTGTGTTTATCTTCTGTATGGTTGTCTCCCATGTGATATGGCGTTGACCTAAAATTTCCTACAGAATCGATAATTTTTCCTCTCCTCAGCAGATCTCCTCCCTCGGCTAGATTTGAGCCTTTGGTTTGTGATTTCTCTATTCTCCAGCAGTTGTCTCCCTCTTTTTGTGGATTGACCAAGAGTTGTACTGATGATTCAAATTCTTTGCGACACCTTTGTATCCTTCGTGATCGTTTTGTCAACATAATCATCATATACATATATATATATATATATATATATTCATATGATTTCATAATTGCATATTGGCACCATCATATTTGTTTGATCTTTCGATTTGAAATTCTCATTCTTTGTATGGCGGTACTTTATTCCCATACGAACTTCGGTGTCTGTCCTCCCTCAATTGTAGAGTGTCATCCCCTTAGGCAGAAAGACTTTAACCTTTCTCCTCTTCCACACTGAGTTGTTTCCTCGTGGATGATTATTACTTCAGTTACCTCCCCAGGTTTTTATCTGGATGGAACCACCCCCCTTGAGTTATGTCCTCATTGGGTTGAGTCTTGATTGACTGTTTCTTTCTAGATCATGCCTAGATAAATGCTTTGAGTCTCCTAAGAGCTTATTACCCAGTAACTGGTAATATTCTTCTTAGTTTGCAGTTTGTTACTTCCTTCCCAATACCCGACAAAAGTACCCTTGTTTTCCCAGCAGTGGAGTTCCCAGTGGATTCATATGTTCCTGATTCCCCAGAAATTTTATCCTTGATATGTTCATCCTAACCGGTGACAAATATCTTTATCTCCCTTGCCTAAGTCTATCCTTGATATGTTCATCCCAACCGATGACAGATATTCTCACCCTTGGTGTTCTACCAAGTAAAAAGGTAGTTGTAATCCCTATTCTTGTTCCTTAGAGAGTTAATCCTTGATATGTTCATCCTAACCGATGACAGGTTTCCTTCTCTTTGCGGTCTTCTACCCAGTAACCAGTGGTTGTAAATCTTGTTTTTGTCCCCTTCGTAGAGTTAATCCCTGATATGTTCACCCTAACCGGTGACGGATTTTCTCTTTGTTGGTATTCTACCCAATAACCAGTAGTTGTAAACCCTATTTTCTCCCGCAGAGTTTATCCTTGATATGTTCACTTTAACCAGTGACGGATTCTCTCTCTTATATTCTATCTAGTAACTGATAGATGTAATTCCTATTTTTCCTCCCCTCTTAGAGTCTATCCTTGATATGTTCATCTTAACTGGTGATGGATTGTCTCTTTGATGGTCTTCTATCCAGTTTTCGATAGATGTAATTCCTACTTTTTGTTCAGTTGGTTTATCCTTGATATGTTCATCTTAACCGATGACGGGTATCCTCCTTGACAGTCCCAGGCAAGTCTATCCTTGATATGTTCATCTTAATTGATGACAAATTCTCTTCCCTGTTGAGTTTATCCTGGATATGTTCAACCTAACCGATGACGGATACTCTCACCCTTGGTCTTCTGCCCAGTAACTAGTAGTTGTAAATCCTATTTTCTGCAGTTTTCCCCAGCAAGGCTATTCTTTCCCAGTAACCGGTAATGAATACTCCCTCCTTGCATTTCTCAGCGAGTCATCCTTGATATGTTCATCCTAACCGATGACAGATATCCTCTCTGTCAGATCGTTATTATCTCCTCACCCAGTAACAGGTGGTAGATAATAGATTTCTGCTCCTCCTGTGCTGAAGTTTATTTCTTCCCCCAATTGAGTTGAGTGTGTTTTTCTTAGAGAAATTGCTTTTCCCTGCATGATTCAAGTATTTCAGTTTTATCCTGACTTACTCGTATCCGCTGTAGATGTTGTTGTTCCCCAGCTGAGTCTTTCCATTTTATATGGAATTCTTCTAGTCCCCCAACAGTTGTAAGTCGTAGCCTGGCCTACGCATAACTCCTTTTTCCCCCCAGAGTCTCTGTCTCCCCAGTGAGTTTTCCTCATGGAATGCATTATACTCCTGTGGACTTTCGATCTCTCTAATTTCTTTTCCTTTGTGGCAATATTTCCCCACAAAGAATTTGATTTTACATTCATATCATATGCATCATGACGTCTCTTAGGGATCAAAATTTGTTTCTATATGTTGTTATTTAAGCCCATTCTACTGAGTCAACATGAAGATTTTAACCTTCGCCTCCTCAGTTAGAATATCCTTAAATAGGGGCAGCTGTAAGACCCCAATTTTGACCCTAAGATCCCTCATGCAATTTCATCATAAGCATTAGCATTGGGATCATACCTTGGCATCCTCCTTACCCCTCTTTCGTTGGGTTTGTTTTGGGAGATATCACCAAGCACTATGTGATTGTATCATACTTGTATATTATCATTTTACTAACCAAAATACCAAAAATATGTCTATGCATTTGCTTAACTCTTTTGTAGGTAAGGCATGATCCCATTGATTTATCAAGTTCATATCTAGGGTTTAAGACCCTCATGACAAAGAGCACAACCATGAATTGATCCAATAATTGTTATGAGCATCATATATAAGTTCCATTTATTACTACATGTTATATTGATCAAGTTTTCTTCAAGAGTTTGGGAGTGATTTGCCTTGGAAACCCTAGTTTGACTACGTATCTTGAGTAACTTCTCCAACAAGCTATATTACCATTTGATCAAATTTCTCAAAGGGAACTTCAAAATTCATCATCTTATGCATATATTATCTACCATGAGGTAAGAAATTACAAAGGATTTAAGGTTAGCAAGTTGGTTGATGGTGGTTGGCCAGATGAATTCATCTGATCAAAACTAGGTCTCCCTAGACCCTATCTCCTACAATTTTCACCATATGAAAATTATTCCAAGAGAAAAGTTACTCTAAATGTGATTCCAAACAACTTTCATGTTGAGACCTAGATCTAGTTTTTCTTGGAAAATCATTTTCTATGTTGAAACAATATAGGTCATTTTGTCTAAACCCTAATTTGAAAGTCAACTTCCCAAGGCCATAACTTCCTCAATTTTTATGATATGAAAGATTTCCAAGTTGAAAAATAAAATTAGAGATGTCTACTTCAACTTTTATGTTTGGATTGAGAGCTAATTCAAATTTTATGAGCATGTGATATGTGGTTACATTATAGGTCATTTTTGACCTATACCATTGAACAAGTGATTTTTCCAAAGTTCAAAAATGCATAACTCAATAATTATAAATCCAAATGACATGAAATTTGTGACCATTTTTAAGGTATTTGAAAGATATATAACTTTGATGAATACACTTTTCTCATTTGAAGCTCACATAAAATGTTAAGCAAGGTGGAATATTGAGATATATGGCTTGACACTTAGAAAAAATTTCAACATGTTGAAATTTCCAAACTTCCACCTCAAAATTCTTCCTGTTCCAAGCTCCAAATGTAAAAGTGTTGAACATCAAACTTGTTCCCCTTGATCTAGGCTTTCCAAAGAACCCAAGTTCATGCATTTTGGATGAGGTTTGTTAGGCCTTCGCATGGCTTTAATAGAGTTGCATAATTGGAAAGAATCAAACTTCAAAACTTCAGTTCACTTTTCCTTGCCAATCAAGCTTCCATTCATACTTCATTTGGAATCATTTTGGACCTTTTTGCATTGCATCATAGGCCTGCACATGACCATGCACTCGTGCCATCAACATTGCTAAATTTGGATAAAATTTGAAGTGTGAAAATATCATTCATTCATGCTATAAATACATGACCTCTGTGCTCATTTGAATGACACCTTGCGCGCCGGCTTTTCCCCCATTCAAACCCTCACATTCCAAAGGAAAACCTGATAAATTTCAATTTGAAATTTGAGTTTGAATCTCAACTGTTGGAGATTCAAGAACTCCAGGATCCAAAGCCTTGCAACCTCGTCAATCACTTCCGGCTAGCTTCTCAAGTGTGATTAGATCATGTTTGGAGCAAGCAACATCAAAAACTGCACAATATTGAAGGTAATTTTCAGAAAACTCCATCTCTTCGATTCTCTCTCAATTCTACTCAATTCTCTTGGATCTTTGGTTGTTTGAAGTCCTACCAATGTAGGCAAGAAGATTGAGTTGCTTAGAGGTCAAATTGAAGCAACTCAGTTGACACACCTCAAAATTCGACTCCTCATATCTTTCTATATATGTGGAGTTAGTTAAAATTAAGGTCAGATTCATGCTCTACGCAATTTTTTCTTTTAAATCATGTCCTCTTTTTTTATTTTAGTGATGGTTGAGGGTGGACCAGTCCTGTGAGGTCCACCGGAGAAGAAGATCGGGGCTACAACTCCGGGCGTGCGTTGCCACGTCTCCCAGCCACATGATCTTGCCATTTTGTTTTAATTTGAGGCGTTGGTTTTGATTACCACGCGTGTGGCGCGCTGACTAGGTTCCATCATAGAACACGCTGACTAGGTTCTATCATGGAACGCGCGTTGTAGTCCACTTGATCTGCCACTTCAATTAATGAGGGAGATCAAGTGGCTCACGTTTTTTTCTATTTTCTTATTTTTATTTTAATCCTTTTATTTTCATTAATTCATATTAATTTTAAATATTGATCCAAAAAATATGAGAGTTTCACCAAAAAATTTCAAATAATTTCTTCTTTCATATTCTGAATTAAAATTATTTTTTGGATCATTATTAATATTTTTCATGATTTAATTGATTTTGTGATTATTTTTAATTGTTTAAAAATACTTTTAAGTCTTTAAAAATTTTGAAATTTTTTCTCCAAGGTCATTTGACCTTGTTTGACCTACGATAAATCTCATGGCCATTTCTTTGGTGTTTTGACGACCTTTTAGGAATTTGACAAACCATATTTAATTTAAATGCCTTATTTTAGTATTTTTAATTTGAATAAATGCCAAATAATTTTGTTGACCAATTGTGATGACTTGTTTGAGTTTGACTCTTGTTGTTGGGCCTTGGTCAAAGTTGATTTAACTTTGTCAATTTAATACCATTGGATTTAGGGGATGAATGGAATGTACATTCCATCTTCCAAAATGAATGGATGATATTAATATGGTAAAAGTCCTCCTTTGATCAATTTGAGTTTTGATTCATCCCCCATCCCTCTTCATCTCATTCTCATTCTTTATGCATTCATCTCATTTGGCCTATGATATCTCAAAGTCCTAAAGCTAGTTGATTGAAAAATTAACATGAGTGTGGATTAGATTAGACCACCTCTTTTGCATATTCTTTTTGTGTGTGGTATGTTTCATGAGCATAGTCTATTATACTATGTATCAAACATGCATTAACACCAAAATTCTATTGCCCGACCTCAAATAGTTGTGACTTCTACATAAGTCCAATTACGATTCCTTAACATAGCGCTAAATTTGTGACACCAAAGGCATATCATTCTAGTTAGTTAGATTGTAAGTCTCCCCTCTTTCATGGTATTGTGTGGAAACTTGGCTTTTTTTCCCTTCCTTTGGAAGATGTCTTAGTTCAAGGATCCCTGCTTGTGATAAGTGGGTTGAGTGTTCTCCAAAGAATGTCTAAAATGAAAAGCAAAAGCAAAACAATACTAACTTCTAACTCATTAACAACTAACATTTAATTTCAAGCCATTTACTTTAGTGTCATTTAATTTTAGCCTTTATTCATTTGCCATTATTCATACCATTCTAATTGTTTATGTTAATGCAATTTTCACTTTGTCCATTTGGACCATATTGTGTGATATATCTTGTTTGTGTATACTTTGCTTATTTGTGTGGTCTTTGACCATTAATGTACATAATAACAACAAAAACCCTAAAAAACCTTTGTGTGGACTGTTGGCTTTATCTTGGACAAATGGACTTAGAACTTAGGCAACATTCCTATGCTGAAGGACTTGGCCAATGCCAACTTTCTGTGAAACCAAGTGCTTGCAATTTGAAACTTCATCTGATACATTATTCAAGATCCCTATGAGTTCATTTGCAACATGATCATTGTGAAGCTGTTATTTTGAACGTGTGACTTGTGGAATCCATTTGTTACATGGGCTAATCTGAGGAAGATCATGGAATGGCTAAAGTTGGAATGTGTCTATCTTTATTTGATGCCTTTGCTCTTCAAGATAATATAATTGTGCATTTGTGTGTTGCTTGATTCTAAATGTCCAAGGGAATTCTGGGTTTCTATTGACATTCTTGTCTATTGGATTGCTACCCATTTGGTCAGATCTTTTCAACTCTTAACTTTTAATTTTGTGCATAGGATTAGTCTCTTCATCTTCTCCCCATTTCTTTAATTTCAAAATCTCTCCCTCCTTTTTCAAAATCTTCTTTGATTGAACTTATTTTATTCTGAACTCTGACCACTTTGCAAAAAGATAGAAACTTTGGCCTTATGCCATTGTATTTTCAAACATCTTTTCTTAAATCAAATTTGTAAATAAACTTAACTATACTTGACTTAAACTTTCAAAAAATTCAAAAAGAACTAACTCATTCAAACCATTTTTAGGCCTTTGTGCCTTTCAAACTTAATTTTTGTTAAAAGCAATGCATCCACTTTGAAATTTGTATCACGAACTACGAGGTTTTGATCCCTCATTTTTATGTTGGTACGTAGGCATAAGTCTGAAGGTCTTGTCAAACACAAAAATATAATTAATGAATTATTTTCTCATCCCCCCATTCTATTTATTTGTAAATATCATTTTTGTACCAAATACATACGCACACAAAAAGGGATCCCTAGGAGTACCTAGGACACTTTGGGTGCTAACACCTTCCCTCTGTGTAACCAACCTTCTTACCTATAATCTCTGACATTTTATAGGTTTTGATTTGAAAACTCATTACTTTTGGGTTTTGTTCGTACTTTTTCCCTTTTCCCTTGGAAATAATAAAAGCACGGTGGTGACTCTTGTTATTTGATGTCTAGCTTATCCATAGCTTGATGATCATGAATTTACCGCTATACCTACCTTTCATAATGATCATCTAGGTAACTAACCCTAATTATATGCATATCCTTATGGTCATTCATTTCATCTATATAGCCATAGTCTAATACAAAAGGATATGTATCATGGATTCTAAGCTTTGTGCTTGAACCTAGTGAAAACTAGGGTTTCTTTGCAACTTGAGGTGGATTAACAATCAAACCCTAGTCTGAAGGTAGTTATTGATGTTTGTGTATTGTGATCATCATTGGTGATTCAACTATGGCTTCTTGGTGAAGCAAAACCCAAATTTGGGGATCCTCACTCGATCATGGTTTCCATAACTAATTATGTCCAACACCCCTTGTGTGGCCCATGACCCTAGTTTCATCTGATTCTCCCTCATACATTATGCTTGATGCATTTTCTTAGTTAAGATTCATCACATAGCCTCTTGTGCATATCCCTTCATTTTGGCTTCCTTGTTGTCATTCCATGCATCTCATGTTCTTACATGTGTATCTTGTGTTTGTCCATGACCATTGGTTCTAGTCTAAGTTCTTGGTCCCACAATTTCCATTTATGTTTGCATTCATCCATGGTATTTCATATGGTCATTTCCTCATTCATAGCCCATAGCTTGTTCATGGTTTGTTTATGTTCAGTTCATCTGGTCCCTTCTAGTGCATGGTGTGTTCATGGTTTATTCATTTTGTGTCCATTAATTCATGCAATATCACTTCCCATTGGTCCATGCTAAGGTTACTCATCTAAGTCTTATCATTCATCATCCATTTCATCATCCATTCAGGTGTGTTGGTTTCAAGAGGTTTAAGTTTGATTATTTATGTGGATGGTTCATTCAAGTCCATTTTCCATAGAATTTATTCCATTTTCAATACCATAGTTTGTTTACTCAAATCGTTTTCATTTCAATACATTCCATCCATAAAAATTCAATTCATATGAACCAAATATCAATTACATTCATTACAATTACACATAATGTCCATATGTTGGAAATATTACAAAGAAAATCACATTTTGGCATAAGTTAATTTTTGAACAACTATTGACTTTTTGGTCAACTAGTTGACCAAAGTCAACATTCAAAGTGAATGTCTTAAGTTTAACTGTTGGTTTGCCATCTTGATTGACACTTCCCATTTTTGAATCATGCTAGGCCATGGATACTTTGGTTCATGAAAATAATTTTGTGTTCATTTTTACATGGATTCATCTAGTAAAGCACAAAGCCATCTGACTATGTCATACAAGCATGCCACAAAATAGATTCTAAAATTGATTTTAAAAAAGGGTTACAATTCATTTGCATATGCATTGTTGTACATAGCATACCATGGGTAAGTTTGTTATCATATAAGCCTAGCTTTCATATTCATTACACTACAATACATTGGAATAATTGAAAAGAGGAGGATTGTGGAGCCACCATTTCCATGTTGCACTGCTAGCTGTCATACCCTAACTTTTAACCCTAAGATTCCACATATCATCTGCATTCTTGCATACAAACAAGACCACCTCTTGGTCCTCTCTCTATCATCTTTGGGTTTTCCTTGTGCAGGGATCATGAAGAAATTATTTGTTGGTGTTTCACTCTTGTGTTTATATGTTCATTACTCATCTAACCACTAATCAAAATAGCAAAAATATGTCTTGTTTTTTCTTTAAGTTTATTGTGCAAGGTATGGTTTCCCATCAAGAACATCAACCATGGCTCCTCAGCTAGGGTTTCTTTGATACCTTAAGTCAAAGTATGATTAACCATTGATTGTAAATGGGATATCTCTTAAAGCATAATCTCTAAGGTCCTCAACCACCTTTCAATCTCATTTTGATCAAGAGTACCTCAAAGTTTTGTTGCCTATTTCTCAAGAAAGTCAAAGGTTCATGTGTTTATCTCCATGCCTTATTCAACAAGTTACCTCAAACTTTGAGCAATTTAATCAAGATACATTCAAGTACACCTTATTTTGAGTTCATATGATCATCCATGTACCTTAGAATGCAAGAAAAGTCCAAGCGCACAAGTTTATTCCAAGAGGTTTGACTAAAACATCAACATTTTAAGTCAAAGTTCAAAGGATCACAACTCCTTTAATTCTCAACATTTTTGAATGCTTATTTTTTAATATAAATCTTATCATCATCCTACAACTTCACTTTACATTACAAGATCCAATTATGCTTGGAGGATCATCAAAAGTTTAGAGACATTATAAGTCATTTGTGGACTTAGTTAAATTTGACCTATTTTCAAGTGCCTTTTTCTCAACTTTCAAGGATTATAACTTCTTCAATTATTGTAATAGTTATTATGATGTCAACACATTGCAAAAAGAATGGAATCAAAAAGCCTCATGAGCAAGATGTCGTATTAAGCTAAACATGGTGACTTGGAACTGAAGAAATCACCATGGTCCGAATTTGAACTTCACTAATCTCAATTCTAATCCAAATTAGCACATGTTTTGGACCAACACATGCTTAACCAAGTGTCAAGAAGTTAATTTACCCTTGAAACGCGTCATTTGGGTAAGTTTTGATGGATTGGAAGTCACACATTTCTCACTTAATGATCAAATTCGTTTTGCATGAATTAAGCTTGATTTCACACGTATTTGGATCCAAAAATATTCCATATAAATTGAGGAAGCTACTGCATTCATTTCCAAGCTTTTGAGAGTCAAGAAACCCCTACTTCAATCTGAAACTTTCCAGAAAATTTCAACTATCGTGTTTTGAATTCTAGTTTATTTCAATCCAATTTCTTGATTTTATTAGCATCTTCGACCTCCTCTGAAGCTTTTGTAATGATTCCCAAGATCTAAGACCTCCTGAAGTGCACTAACCAGATCGAGCTTCATCAAAATCTGATCACCATTTGGACAAGGTAGTTCTGTGCACCATTTAAACTCAAACAAGTTAATGTAGCATGGTATTCGTTACCTTTAGATTTATTGACTAAATCAAAAGTAAATCATACAATTCGAGTCTCCACCGCACTTCTGTTTATCAAAAGGAAAGGTTAGAAAGCAAACAAAAATCAAGAAGTCTTATCAAATCAAAAACTAATAAAAATGTCAGAGATCTGGGTAAGGGGGTTGGTTATGAAATGGGAAGGTTTTAAGCACCCAAAACATCCTTAGTACTCTAAGGGAGTCCTTTTTGCAAAGTGAATTGTAGGTTGGTATTTGTGAAAATATTTGTGCAAACATGATTGGGGAGATGAGAAAAGAATATACATATTTACAATTTGTTGCTTGAATGAATAAACCCATTGTCTACGTACCATCACAAAGGTAGGATCAAAACCTCGTAGTTCGGGGTAAAAATCTCAAAATAAGTTGGTGGACTGATTTGTCAAAAGCCTTAAGGTCTTTTGTTATCAAAGGGAGGAAACTCAGCCTAAACCAACAATCCACCATGTGAGGAGAGCTTCAACATACTAGTGAGGGATCCACCCTATAATAAGTATGGAAGACTTATAGTCCAATCACTAAGGATAAGGTGAGATTTACATCAACCACTATGATAACTCAAACCTAATAACTAATGTTTATGAAAAGTTTTTAACAAAGGTGGCCATTGGAACCATAAAAATCACTTGAAGTGAGTTGTATTTACAAATTAGAAGTATTCACAAAATGAAGTCAAAGTTGACTTAAGGTTCAATTCAAAATAAGTATTAGTGAAAAGAGTTTAGAAAATCAAAGGCATAAGACCTAGGTTTCTAGTTTTGAAAACAATGTCAATGTTTGCACAAAATGAGTTTGGCTTGGGTTAGAGTGGAGAGAAGAAGAGAAGGGCTAGTCCTAAACATGCAAAGATGAGATAAGAGATAAAAACCCTTTGAGTTACTTTCTTGAGATCATAAAGATGATTCAAGATGCTCCTTTCCTTTGGACTTAGCAATTAACTAAAGCAATCAAACAAATATTCAATCAACCTCCTAGGATCTCCACTTGGCTTGTCTCCCTTGACTTGGATGCTTATGACAATGGTCCTTCTAATTATCCCAAGTTTGGAATCCCTATCTCACAAGAACAAACAATCAAAAAGTTCACAATGCAATAAGAGGAATGGACAAAGAGAGTTTAGATTAGGGGTCCTTTCAAGCCAACTTCAAGATTAAGCATTCTAAAGGCATGAGGCTTAGTTGCTCTTCAACAAATTTAGCATTCTAAAGGCATGAGGCCTAGTTGCTCTTGAACTCCATTAAGCATAGGTAAGGTCCTAAGTCTAAGTCCTTTCTCCTTTTTGCATTGGGTTCACACAAACAAAGACAAAACGAACACAAGGCGACAATATATTTACACAATAATGTGCTCAAATGAGCAAAAGGGAAATAGCATAAACATAAAATATGAGCTCAAGTGAGAAAAGGGAAAAGGAAATATGAATAAATGAGCAGGAAATTAAATTCCATTAAAGTAAATTGCAAGAATTAAATACTTGAATTAAAGTTAGTGTTAGTAGTTAATGTTAGTGTGCCATAAAGAAATTTAGCGCTATGTTAAGCAGTTGTAAGTGGACTAATGTAATAGTCACACCTATTTGAGGCCGGTCAATAAAACTATAGGCAAATAAACACAAGTTAGAGATCATGACTAGTAAGCCAAGCTCCTATAACTTGTCATACCAAAAGAAAAGAAGAAAGACCTTGTATGGATTTTAGGTTTTTTGCTTGACCAAGAAGCAACCTATCTTGGACACAAAGCAATTCACTTGATCTTTGATCAAGTTGAATTTGATTTAGATCAAAGAAGGTTAAGCCTCTCATATGCCAAGGCTAACCACAAATCATTAACTCATTGGTCAAAATAAAAAAGAAGAAGATGAAGAAGAAGATGAAATGGACTAAATGAGAATCCAAATGACATAATCAAAACACAATGATCAAATGTGAATGGAATCAACATCAATCAATGGTAAACAGAAGTGAAATGAAGATTAGAAGTCAAGAAAGGTCAAACATATTTTTGGTATTTTTGGAATTAAAATAATACATAAAATAAAATGAACAAAGTAAAGTCAAACTTTAAATTCAATTCAAATCAACTTGGATGAGTCAAATTGAATTATCATAAGTCTAACATGGTCAAACTAGATTTGACAAATTTTCTCAACATTTTTTGAAAACAGAAAATATTTTTAAACAATTAAAAATCAAGAAAAATAACACAAATGAACTAAAATCTCAAATAAATCTCAAATCAATTAAGAAATTGATGAGAATATTTTTCATAGACTTATCATCATCCATATGTGTTAAGAAAATATTTTTGGAATTTTTGAATATCAAAAAGTATTTAAAATGACTTAAAAACTATTAAAAACAAAATAATTCACAAAAAACATTAAATGGAATCACAAAAATAATTAAAAATCAGATTATGAAACTAGATTTTAAAAGAAATTTTTTGCAATTGGTCTCATATTTTTGTGACTCAAAATAAAAGAGTTATGAATTTTTGAAAATAAATGGAATAAAATAAAATAAAACAGAAATTAAAAAATAGAAAAATCAGGAAGCGTTGGATCCACATTCATTAATTGACGTGGACAATCCATTGGCTCAAAGATGCGCGCGCATGGTGAACATTAGTCTAGCGCGTTGCAAAACGTTTTAAAACAAGTCAAATGAAACAAGGGCTCAGATTAGATCATGAAAGTTGGATCCAAAGGTCAAGGAGATTCCATGTGGGGACGGTGGTGGAAACCAGCGTTTTCTCCTGTGAGCAAATAGAAACCGGCCATCAGTTGTAGGTTTTGCAACCTCAACCAAACTACACGTGCCTTATACCAAATTAAAGCTGGGGTGATGTACATCACCCCTGTAACCTTGGATTTCTCTCAAGATCTCTATGGAAGGAGAAATCTGAGATGGAAAATCTAGGTGTTCAATCTGAAATGCATCAATTCATGAAATTAAAGCCACCATTGACTTGCCTCTCACACGAGGACTTCAGAGAACCAAACAAACACAAGCAGATCACAATATATGGTGAGATATGGATCAAAATAGTTGAGATGTAAACCTTTGAAGTGCAGCTTTGATGAGCACAATCCAACCAAATTCTTGCTTGCAGTTTGTTCTTGAGGTATGGTATGAGTGCAAGGCTAAGGAATAATTGTTGAAGATCAACTGATTTTGTTGAAATTCAAACTTGAAAAGAGAAATGAAAATTCAAAATTCCTTTGGTGTGGTTGGGTTTCCAATTCTGCAGAATTTCAAGTTGATTCCAGGATCAGAAATGAATAAAGCATGGCATGTATTTATTGCTGAAGTCGATGCCAAGAGGTGAAGAATCCGTGTGCATGAAGCTTTGGGTCCTCCATGCATGGGCCTGTACAGGCGCATGTGAGGCCCAAAAGCTGATGGTTTTGCAAGCTGATAGCATAATGAATTGATTTGGACGTGTGGTTTGAGTGGCAAATGCTTGTGCATGAAGTTTCATCATGAATTCCATAATTGGGCCTAAATGTTCCCCTCTTCGAAAGTCACTCTTAGAAAATCCAAACATAGGCATTTGAGTAATGTAAAGCTATGGAACAAAAGCTATGTTTGAAAAAAATCCATTTGGAGTTTGTAAATTTATGAAAACTGGTCATGAAGTTTGATGTACAAAACATGCCTTTGAAAAATTTGTCAAAAGTGACCAACTTCAAGCCCTAATGTTTTAATGATGCAAGCCTCAAATGGAAAAACCTCCAACATAAAAGTTGTAGATATTTTCAAGATGATAAATTTGGACTTAAATGTTGCATCATTTGGATTTTTGATGAGAAGGTTATGGCCACTTGAAGTTGGACTTTTTCAAGACTCAATGGCTTTGGTCCAAAGTGACCTATAATGTTTTGTATTATCACATGTGTTTATTTTAGGATTATGAAATTTTGTCCAACATAAAATTTGAATTAGACATCCTAAACTTTCCAATACAATTTGTCTCACCTCAAAATCATGAAAAATGAAGAAGTTAGGTCCTTGGGAAGTTGACCCAAAATTAGGGTTTCAGTCAAAAAGACCTATAATGTTTTGAAATGAATGATGACCTTCCAAGTTTCAAATGAATTTTTTATGAGCATGAAAGTTGTTCATATGGTTCTTAATAACATATTTTCTCTTGGGGTCGTCTTCATTTGAAAAACACAACAAAAGTTAGGTCTCAGTGGATTTCAAAATAGTCAGATGACTTGACTGGTCAACTTCTCAAGTCCAAACTTCAAATCTTGATGAATGAATGATTGAGGATATTAACATAAGATCATATATGCATAAAATAATGAATGAAATCACTTCCCTTGATTGAATTTGATCATAGGTTGAGGTTGCTTCATGAGCAAGGCACAGTCAATGCACAACTGAATTAGGGTTTCCTTGGGAAACTAGCCTCAAGCCCTTTAGTTTATCTTGATCAAAATGGAAATTTTAGATACTTGGGAGACATGTATGATGTGTGAGATCTTTTTGAACCATTTTCATGCTTGCTTTCATCTTTATCTAGCCAATTCTATGTGTATAGGGGTCTCCTAGGAGCCTTGGATCACATGACTACTTAAGCTTCAAAACAAACAAAGTTAGTGACATATTTTTGTGCTTTTGGTTAGTAAACAAAATAAGAAAAGTAATAGTATACAATTAAAGCATTCTTGGTGGTCTCAAACTAACTCACACAAGTCCCACCCTAGGGTTAAGGAGCCAAGATGCTATGATCCTTGAGGCAAATGCAATGAACAATGATATGATGCCATGAGGGATCTTAGGATCAAAATTAGGGTCTTACAGTTACCACAGTTTAGTCCTTCATTCTTTGATGCTTTCCCTTAAATTATCTGGTGTTGATTGATCGTGTTCATCATTTAATTTAATTTTTCATGGCTTGCTTATTTCTGAAACTTCTCTGAAATCCCCCTGCTCAATTTAGATAAATTAATTTGGAGCATGAGGTTGAATTCGTGATGAGGAGGCGATCATATTGGTGGCGGTCTCGTGTTCTAAATTTACCAAACAATGAAACTCCGGTGAGGGACCATCGGAGAAGACGACCAAAGTTTATCTCAGGTCATATGAGTTTGAAGACACGTTGGACATTTGAAATATTTTGATTAGTCCAATTTGAATTAGATCCCGTGTTTAATTCTGGCTAAATTCCACCATTCATCCTATCCTAAGGATTGTTGGATATGCCACGTCAATTAATGAGACCAGATCCAATGCTCCATGTTTTTTTCCCTGATTTTATGTCTTTTACTATTTTTATTTTTAATTTCATTTTCTTTTCAAATTCATTTAACATCCAAAAAATCCCAAAATAATTTCTAAAATTCTCTTTTATTTTTCTCCATCTGATTTTTATTTTTCCACATTTTATTTTATTGATTTTCTAATTTTTATGGAATTTCTCTTTTCTCCTTTGTTTTAATTGGTTTAAAAATAATTTTCTGCATTTTTAAATTCTGAACAAATTATTATATGCCTCTTATTTTATTTTCAACCTTCCATAATTTTCTTGGCCATTTATTTGGTGTTTTGAAGGGCTTTATGGATTTTCCACTTTATTTCTATTTTAAATTTCAATTTAAAAATACTTTTGTTGCATTTTATTTCATTTTATATTTGTTTGACCTTTGTGGGCTTTTGTTGGCCTTGGATCATGGTTGTTTTGATCATAGGTCTCATCAAACTCAATGGATCTTAGGTGTTGATAGAGTGAAAACCCTAATCCACCAAAATGGATGATTGATTTTGATGATGACTTGATCAAACCTTTGGTCCAATTTGGGTGTGATCTCTCTTGTCCTCTTCTTCTACATCTCTTTCTTTTCCTCTTGATCAATTGGATGACTTGTGTCCATCTTGTTCATGATGTATGGGTTGATACTTGATGAACTTTCATAATTTCAAATCTACCTCCTAATTGATCATGGATCATTTAAGGTACTTTGGGTTGATGCATAAGTTTGTCCTAAGTGCTATAAAGTATGGATTGATGTAATGAACCATACTCCTAGCCTTTGTGCTTGATCCATCCTCTTTTATTTTTGTGTCGCATGACTTTAGGAGAGTGACTTACATATCATGTCTCTAGCATGTATTAACATAAACATTATTATTAACCGACCTCAGATGGTTGTGACTTCTACATAAGTCCAATTATGATTGCTTAACGTAGCACTAAATTTGTCCCGAAAGTAATTCATTTTTATAAGTGAGATTGTAAGTCTCCTACTCCTCATGGTATTGTATGAAAATATTACTTCCTTTCCATTTATGAGAGCTAGTGGCATACTTGTTGATTCTTATCTAAGTTGGATCTCTTCTCATAAGTGATGTAGATGTTCATATTTTCATACTTGTGGGCGAATAGTTAAGTGTTCTCCAAAATATGACAAAACCATCTTTCATTTTAATCACTAACATTTACTAACATATATTTGCATTGATTTTACTTTAATATTATTCATCTTATTCTCTTTATTCTTTTGTCATTTACTTTATGCTTTTATTTTTTAGCATCTCATATCATATTTTTTATGATTATGATATTTGTTATTTGTCCATTTGGACTTTCATTTTCTTTTAAAGACATTAATAAAGAAAAAACCTAAAAAGAAACTTGGTTCTCCTAATTCATGGACTTGTGGTTACTATCTTTAAAATTGTTGTGGAGTTATGGACTTAGAACTATGATCTTGGCCTTTGCTTTGGGAGCTTGTTCTTTGAGACCTTGGGATTCATCTGATACCTTTTACTTTGGACTTCTTTGTGAAGACTTGGATTGGTTATTTTGATCTCATCTGATGCATGACTATTCTTCGCTTATGTGGTTTGCTCGAGGCTTAATCCAGATGAAAGAATTATTGCTTGACTTATGTCATAATTCTTGCTATCTCTTGGTTAGATCTTTCCTCCCTATATTTTACTTCATGTTCTAGGATAGTCTCTTCTTCTCTCTCCTTCTTTGATTTTCAAAAATCCTCTATCGCTTTTCAAAAACTTTCTTGTTTTCAAACTTGAACCATTTTCTCAATAAACCTTGACTTTTATCAAGTGATTTTCAAAAAAATATCTTAATAAATGCTAATCCATCTTAAGCATATTCAAACAAATTTCAAAAAGACTTAAAAAATGCACAACTCAATCAAATCATTTTAATGCCCTTTGTGCACTTTTTCTTTTAAAAAATATTTTTTTTCAAAGTTTAGACACGAGTCATTTCCATAGTTGAGATATAATATTCCTATCCCCATAGTATTAATGATAATTATTTTCCATCCTAGAGAGTTAGTGACATACTTGTTGATCTTTATCCAAGTTGGAGCCCTTTTTTGTGATGATGCAAAGTTCTCATACTTATGGGTGACTGGTTGAGTATTCTCCTAAAAATGAAAAAATACCTTTTCATAAAAAATGAATCAAAACAAACAATTTTGTTACTTTTACCATGTACTACGAGGTTTTGATCCTCCATTTCACTTTGTTGGTATGTAGGCATGGGACTCCAAAAGTCTTGGCAAACACAAATTGAAAAAATATTTCTTTTCCCATCTCTCCAATCCTTTGCAAACAATACCTTTTTTTTAACCAAAATGTACATATCTTCAAAGAGGTTCCTATAGAGTACTATAGATGTTTAAGGTGCTAATACCTTCCATTTACATAACCAACCCCCAAACCCTTATCTCTTTTTGTTAGTTTTGTCTTAAAAACTTCTTTGGATTTTATTCATACTTTTTGCCTTTTCCTTTGGAAATATTAAAAGCGCGGTGACGACTCTTGCTTTTGCGAGTTAAGTTTTTCCATAACTTAATCTCAACTTTTTTACCGCTACAGAAAAGTGGCGACTCTGCTGGGGAGTATTCCTTAGTGGGTTTAACCTATCTTTGTTTATATGTATATATTATGTTTGCTATTGTTTGTTATTGTTTGTTTTGTTTGGTGCTTGGTGATCTATGTGTGGTGAGTTAAGTCCTATACCTGGACTTGAGTGCTCTTATGATATGAGGGTGGTATAGTCTTGTTTGGCTTACGTGGAGTTAATCCTTAATAAGATGACTTGAGATCTCCCGCTCATTGGAGGCCCTTTTGGGATTACAGATGTCTTACGAGTAGTTGTGATGGGCATTACTTTTCCTGACCTGGGAGCCCGAGAAGTTGAGGACCTTATAACCCTTAACCCATCTTGGCCTTTTAGGACGTAGTTCAGTGGCTATTCAAGTGTAGACTTGAATTAGTTATTACGCAATACTACACTTAGATGAGTTTCTCTCGAGAATATTATTGGTTGACGAGTAGTCGTTTAAGTCGGTAATATCCAAAAGATGGAACTATGACTCTGGGAACTTTTTAGAACCTTGTTCTACAGGTGTGATTATACCCTTAGTACATACCCTATGGGTTGACTTTTACCCTTGGCTCCATGCTCGTGACTCTGAACATTTGGACCTTGCTTATGTGCCTTATGTGATCTTGTTTTTGGTTGTTGCATCATGCACTCATTGCATTCATGAACATTTTCCTCAGTTTTCAAGGAACTTAGAGATTCTCATTGCAAACATCGTAGATATTTTGATCATGGATATTGGAAGAAGGAATACTCAGAAATACAGTTTCAGATGTCCTGATATTAAGGAATTGAGGAAGCTAGAATATTTTCTTGATGATCCTAAGGATTTCAGAGACCGTTTTGGAAGAGTTTTATTTGTTCTATCTACTGATGTTGAAGGTGGTCTTCTTTGTACTTTGATTCAATTCTACGATCTCGTCTACCGTTGCTTCACTTTCCCTAATTATCAGTTGTTGCCTACCATGGAGGAGTATGCTTATCTTTTGGGTATGCCAGTTTTTGATAGAGTTCCTTCTAGTGGTTTGGAAGGGATTCTTGAGTCTCAAGTTATTGCTGAGGCTATTCACGTGAGCAGGACCCTTCGCATGTACACCCTCGCAGCCCTCGTATATGGACTTTATGATTGTACTAGCTTCATGTCTATCCATGCATCTGAGTAGTACGGAATCATAATTCCTCTTGTATAGTACATCACCGTTTACGAAGAACTTGGAAGAGAGTCTTCTTAGAGCTTTCTTATCGGTAATGGATATACCCTCGGGATATTGTTGTTTCTCCAGAAATGTTTTTATATCGTAGAACCAAGGCTTATCATCAGGGTTAACCTCGATTTCTAGCCAATGCGCTGATTCATCTAAGTGGTCAATTTGGATGGGCGGTGCTTCGTTCTTCCATTTGACTCTGAACATAGGTGCCAACGTGGCTAGAGTGTCTTCTAACTGATTTTCTTCCCTAGAAATATGGTGGAAAGAGATTTCATCAAAATGGGGTATCAATTTTCTGATATGCTCTTTATAAGGTATCAACTTGCTATCCCGAGTCTCCCAATCGCCTTTCACCTGACTGATTAGTAGAGCTGAATCACCGAATACCTCAAGAATCTTGATTCTCAAGTCGATTGCCGCCTCTAAACCGTAGATACGTGCTTCATATTCTGCCATGTTATTAGTGCAGTCAAAACACAATTTAGAGGTAAAGGGAAGGTGGAAACCAGTTGAAGAAGTGATAACAACACCTATACCATGACCTCGAGGATTGGAAGCACCGTCAAACACGAGCGTTCATCACGATCCTGGTTTGGGGCCTACCTTAGGGCTTACCTCGAAGACTGGCATAGTGAAGTCTCTAATAAACATGATGTCTTCATCTGGAAAATCAAACCTCAACGGTTGGTAACCTTCGACAGGTAGTGAGCAAGATAGTCAGACAGAACACTCCCTTTTATTGCTTTCTGGGTCACATATTGTATATCGTACTCGGTTAACAACATTTTCCACCGGGAAATTCTACCAGTAACTATAGGCTTTTCGAATATATACTTTATCGGATCCATCTTGGATATCAATAAAAGTAGTGTGGCAAATCATATATTGTCTCAGGCATCGAGCAGCACAAGTCAAAGCACAACAAGTCTTCTCTAAAATTGAATATCGGGTCTCACATTCAGTGAATTTCTTGCTGAGATAGTAGATAGCATGTTCTTTCTTACCTATGCCGTCGTGTTGACCCAAAATGTAACCCATGGATTCATCAAGTACTATGAGGTACATAATGAGCGGCCTACCGAGAACGGGTGGTATCCAGATTGGTGGTTCTTGCAAGTACTTTTTCATTTTATCGAATGCCGCTTGGCAATCGTCGTTCCACACAATCGATTGGTTCTTTCTCAATAATTTGAATATCGGTTCACAGGTAGCCGTCAAGTGAGATATGAATCTAGAGATGTAGTTAAGTCGCCCAAGGAAGCCTCAAACTTCTTTTTCTATTCGGGGAGTTGGCATTTCTTGGATGGCTCGAACTTTGTCGGGATCAACCTCAATACCCTTCTGACTGACTATGAAACCCAAGAGTTTACCGGATCGGACCCCAAAAGTACATTTAGCCGGATTCAGACGCAGTTTAAACTTTCGGAGTCTGACAAACAACTTTCTTAGGTTTACCAGATGATCTTCCTCGGTTCTGGATTTGGCAATCATGTCGTCCACATAAACCTCGATCTTTTCAGGAATCATGTCGTGAAAGAGTGTTACCATGGCACACTGATATGTTGCCCCTGTGTTCTTTAAGCCGAATGGCATGACTTTGTAGCAGTAAGTTCCCCAAGGTGTGATAAAATGTTGTCTTCTCCATATCGTCTGGTGACATCTTTATTTGATTGTACTCGGAGAACCCATCCATGAAAGAAAAGATGGAGAATTGAGTTATGTTGTCGACCAAAACATTAATATGAGGCAAAGGGAAGTCATCCTTTGAGCTCGCTCTATTGTGGTCTCGATAGTATACACATATTCTGACTCTACCATCCTTCTTGTGAATTGGAACAATATTAGCAACCCACTTCGGATACTCAAAAATGGCTAAGAAGCCAGCGTCTAGCTGCTTCTGCACCTCTTCCTTGATCTTGAATGTCATATCGTGTCTAGTTCTTCTGAGCTTCTATTTGACTGGAGAACATTTAGGCTTAAGTGGCAAGTGATGTTCAACAATGTTGGTGTCTAA
Source organism: Lathyrus oleraceus (assembly GCF_024323335.1). Taxonomy (NCBI): domain Eukaryota; kingdom Viridiplantae; phylum Streptophyta; class Magnoliopsida; order Fabales; family Fabaceae; genus Lathyrus; species Lathyrus oleraceus. Next base: position 361,685,317 of record NC_066584.1, read on the forward strand.
CCCTGGAATATCTTGATACGGCCAAGTGAAGACATCAACATATTCACGCAAGAGCTCTACTGACTCGGAGTGTACATGCTCGGCAAGAGATGCCCCAACTTTTACTTCGTTTTTGTCAGTTTCAGAACCCAAGTTAATGACATCAACTAGTTCTTTGTATGGCTGAATCTCTTTCTCTTCGTGCCCAAGGAGCTGTGCTAGTTCAGTCGGTATTTCCCAATCTTCCTCATTGTCGTCTTCAGCTTGGTTGATTGGAAGTCCAAATTTATAGTTGATTTTCTCTGCATGTGATGAGCTTATTTTAGTATGCCTTTTTTTTAGAAAAGTGTGAAAAGGAAATAAGAAATCTTTTTCCATTTCATTGTTTGTAGTGAAAAAGGAAAATAACTAAAAGAAATGGAACATAAGTTTTGTATGCAAAAAAGTACCTTTTATTTATTCACATAATACTTTTAAACATGGGGGCCCTTACGAGCTATCCTCTCATCTCGGGCGAGGACGAGGGATGGAGAAAAAAAATGCATTATGTTTTTTTAGTACACCACAGGAATCACGGTAGTTATCCAATTGGGAAGCTTGAATCCTGGAGGACATCTGCGAACAAGGTTGGGTGCCCCTGGCTTATTACCACTGGACTCTCCAATAACCGCCACGGTATGCTCATTTTGATAGCCGACGCTGCTGAACTTGACCAGGTTGAATTGCTTTTTCTTTGGACTCACGTTACGTGATGCCGGGTGATAATCGATACCAAATTTGTCGCGCTTTTATGCCATATTGACGACCTTACCCCATCCGGGAAGCGGGCCTTTCTCCAATGTCTGCTTGGCACTCTTTGCTGAGGATAGGATGGTAGCGGATGATTGATTATTGTTGGTTGTGGCGGAACCGACATCTTTAAATTATAGATAGTGGATCAGAACCTCGACGATCCCCTCATTCGTTTCAATATATCTGAAGGAGGAGAGTTCACTGACCAACAAATCTTCTTCCCCACACATAATTACCAGTTTGTCATCTATCAAGTATTTCAGTGTCTGGTGTAATGTAGAAGTAATTTCCCCACCGGTATGAATCCATGGTCTTCCCAACAGAAAACTGTAGGCTGGGTTGATGTCCATGACTTGGAATGTGATGTTGAACTGGTGGGGGTCCAACACAAATAGGCAAATCGACCTCCCCAATTACCTGCCTTCGGGAACCGTCGAAAGCTCTAACGATCAATTCACTGGTCCTCATTTCGGGCCCCTTAAACTGTAATTGGCTTAATGTAGACTTTGGCAGTACGTTAAGCGAAGATCCAGTATCAATGAGGACTCGGGATAAGAGAGAGTCAGTACATGTGACCGAAATATGTATTTATTTATTATGTGCATTTCCCTAAGAGGTAGCTTTGCTTCATTAAATCCCAGGTACCTATTGGCGTTGATATTGGCAACCACGTCGTCAAATTGATCGACCATGATATCTTGCATCACGTGAACGGTATTTAGAACTTTCATCAATGCGTTGCGATGAGCCTCAGAACTCAACAGCAAAGACAAAATTGATATTTTGGAGGGTGTTTGATTCAACTGTTCAATAATCTTGAAGTCACTTTTCTTGATTAGTTTGAAAAAATCTTGACTTTCCTCAAAGGTGATACTTTTCTTGTGATCTTCAAGCTGTTCTTTCTCAGCCATCGGCCCCTTACCCTTGGATGCTTCAGCCTCAGAAGCTTTACTGTTGTCAATAATCTTCATTAACACCAGAGCAGTCGTCATGGTCGGAGTGGCGAGTACAGTTGCCCCTGCCTGCGGAGTCGGTGTAAGAGTTACCTTCTCTTTAGGAGAGATAACTGTGGGTGTTGGACACACCCTAGTTGTGTATTTAGGAGCGAATACACGGCCGCTTCGAGTCATGCCTCTCATTCCAGCAATGTTGATGATTTCTATGTCAGGAATGCGGATTTCTCTTCCTCCCAAATACGATGTGGTCTCATAATTCCAAGCCACTGCCTTAGTATTCTGATATGAGAACGGAGTGTGAACACGGAAATGAATTGGCTGAACCCTCCTGGGAATAGCTTCAACCTTCTTTTTCATGTATACAATTGTTATTGGTTCAATTACTGCCACTTCTTCTGCTGCTTGAGATTTGGAGAGTTGTATTAACCCTTGATCCATTAGTTCTTGCATGTAACCCTTCAGTCGGTCGCAATTATCTGGATCGAACTCACATACTATGTGTAAGACCCCAATTTTGGCCCTAAGATCCCTCATGGCATCATAACATTGCATTTGCAAAGCCTCAAGGATCATGAGCATCTTGTTTCCCTTTGCCTTTGGGTGGGACCTCTTGTGAGTGGTTTGAGATCACCAAGCATGCTTGAATTGTATATCATTGCTTTTCCAATTTTTATTTATTAACCAAAAGCACAAAAATATGTCACTAACATTTCTTGTTTGTAGCTTGAGCAATCACAAGGTCTAAAAGCTTCTAAGAGATCCTTTGTGCAATGATAAAGTCAAGAGAAGATGAAAGCAATCATGGCAATGGTTCCCAAAGCTCTCATCCTTCAAATGTGCCTCCCTAGTATCAAAGCAAGTCAAGGGGTTTGAGGTTTGTTTCCTAAGGAAACCCTAATTCATCTGATCATCAACAATGCCTTGCTCATGAAGCAACCTCAACCCATAGCCAAATACCATCAAGGGAATTTCTTTAATTCATCATTCCATTCACATTTGAACTTATTTGAGTGTCCTCAATTATCAATTCATCAAGATATGAGTTGTGGACTTGAGAAGTTGATCAGTCAATTCATCTGACTATTTTGAAATGCACTGAGACCTAACTTTTTATGTGTTGGTCAAATGGAGATGATCCCAAGAGAAAATATGTTCTTGAGGACAATGTGAACAACTTTCATGTTCATCCAAATTGGATTTGAAGCTTGGAATATCATCATCCATTCCAAGACATTATAGGTCCTTTTGACTGAAACCCTAGTTTTGGGTCAACTTCCCAAGAACATAAATCATTCATTTTTCATGATTTTGAGGTGGAACCAAATGCATTGGAAAGCTTATTGTGTCTAATTCAAATGTTATGTTGAAAAAAAAAATCAAAATCTCAAAATAAATACATGTGATAATGCAAAACATTATAGGTCTCTTTGAGCCAAGTGCATTGAATTGTAAAAAAGTCCAACTTCAAGTGCCTATAACTTCTTCATCAAAAATCCAAATGATGTAAAATGTAACTCCCAATTGATTGTCTTGAAAAGATCTACAACTTTGATGTTGGAGGTGTTTCCATTTGAAACTTGCATCATCAAAATAGAAGGGGCTGAAGTTGGTTCATTTTGACAAATTTCTCAAAGGCATATTTTGTGCATTGAACTTCATGGTCTGTTTTCATAAATTTCCACACTCCAAATGAGTTTTTGTTCAACATAAAATTTGTTACTCATTTCAAGACCTTTCCAACCATTACCCACATGCCTATGTTTCAATTTTTCAAGTGGCATTTTCGAAGAGGTGAAGTTTTGTGACCAATTATGCATTTCATGTTAAATTTCCATGCACAAGCCAATGCCTTGCAAACTGCACGTCCATTTCAATTTGTTTGATCATCAGCATGCAAATGTAATTGAGTTTGGGCCTCACATGCGCCTGTACAGGCCCATGCATGGAGGACCCAACTTCATGCACATGAGTTTGATCACCCTTGCCTTGCATTTCCATCTATAAATAGAAGCACCATTTCATTCAATTGGCAACCTGAAGGCGCCTGAAATGCTGCAAGATTGAAATCCATAACCACACTCAAAGGAATTTTCACTTTCTTCTTAAAAATTCATATCTGAATTTCAACTACCTTGGTTGATTTTCAGAGCTACAATTCCTTGGCCTTGCTTCATCTTCATCACTAGATCCTACTGCAAGCATTAGTTGAGGAGAATCGTGCTCTCAAGATCTACATTTCAAAGGTGGATATCGGAACTTATTTGCTTCGAAACTCTTCATTTATAGCTTGTTTCTTGTGTCCTTTTGCTTGGCTGAAGTCCTCTCATCAGAGGCAACTTGACTGTGCTTTTAATTTCACAAATCCATTAAGTTCCAGTTGAACACCATATTTTTCAACCTCTGATTTCTCTTACCATGGAGATCTAGAGTGAAAATAGATGGTACAGGGGTGATGTACATCACCCCAACTTTCCAATGATATGAGGATCGTCCCCTTTGGTTGAGATTTTATGATCTGCAACTTTGGCCGAAAAATGCAAGCTCGCCGGAGAAGACGGTGGTGTACACCACCGTCCGTTTGCCAGGTTGAATATGGGCCCTTGGATCTGATTCCCAGATCTAATCTCCACCCTCCAATGATATGACTTATTTTAATTCAGTGTGTGGTTGCATTGACTTGAGCCTTTGGTACGCGCGCGCTTCATGACCATCAGATTGGACACGTCAATTAATGAAGTTCCATCCAAGCGCTGTGGTTTTTTCTGATTTTTATAATTTCCATTTTATTTCTTTTATTTCATTTAACTTCAAAAATTCATAACTCTTTCAGTTTAATTCCAAAAAATATGGGACTAATTGCATTATTTCTCTTTTTAATTCTAGTTTTTAAAACTGATTTTTAATATTTTTTATTTTATCATTTGATATTTTTTGTGAATTTTCTCTTTTCTGGTTATTTTTAATTCATTTTAAATAGTTTTTGATATTCAAAAAATTCAAAAATATTTTCCTAACCTCTTTGAACGATGATAGATCTATGAAAAATATTCTCATCAATTTATTAATTGATTTGAGATTTATTTGAGATTTTAGTTCAATTAGGTTATTTTTCTTCATTTTTAATTGATTAAAAATAGTTTCTGACTTTTAAAAATGCTGAATTTTTTTTGTCAAACTTTGTTTGACCATGTTGGACTTGGGATAATTCACTTGGACTTTTTAAAGTTGATTTGAAGTGAATTTGAAGTTTGACCTTTCTTTAATATTTTAAGTCAAGTTTATTTTCAAATATTAAAATGCCAAAAATACTTTGTTTATTTCTTGACTTCCAATCCTCATCTCATTTCTAATTTTGAGTGTTTGACCTTGATCTTCCCTATCTTTGGTCAACATTTATGGATTGGTACATTCCATTTTACTTAATGCACCATATGTTCCTCATTTCCCTTTATCCATCATTCTTCTTCTTCTTCTTCTTCTTCTTCTTCTTCTTTTTTTCCTTTTTGATCAATGAGTTAAAGGTTGATAAGTTAGCATTGATTAGGGAGGTTTAATCTTCCTTGATTCAAATCTAATTCATCTTGATCAATTGATCAAGTGAATGGCTTTGCATTAAGGATAGATTGCTTCCTAAATCATGCAAAGGACTTAAACCAATACAAGATCATTTCTCTTCTTCTTTTTTTGGCATGGCAAGTTGTTGGAACTTGGTTCACTAATCAAGACTTCTAACTTGTGTTGTTGCCTACATCATTATTGACCGACCTTAGATAGTTGTGACTTCTACATAAGTCCAATTATGATTGCTTAACATAGCGCTAAATTTGCCTTATGGCACACTAACTACTAACATTAATCATTGACTATTAACATTAAATTCTTGCTCTTTAATTTTATGCAATTTACTATTCTTGCACATATTATTCATTTGCTTTTACTTTTGCTCACTTGAGCACATATTTATGTTAATGCAATTTGCCTTTTGCTCACTTGAGCACATATTTGTGTATATATCATTGTGCTTGTGTTTTGTTTTGATTGTTGTGGCCCAAATGCAAAGAAATGGACAAATGGACCTAGACTTTAGGACTTTCCCTATGCAAATGAGGAGTCAAAGAGCAACTAGGCATTGAGCCTTTAGAGTGCTATAAATGTTGAAAAGGACTTTGAAAGGACCAACTTCTAAACTCCATCTTGTTCATTCTTTATTTGTTAATAGAACCTTTTGATGTGTGTGTTCTTGTGCTAGGGATTCCAACATTGAGCCAAATTGAGGAACCATTGCCATGAGCCTCTAGGAGAGAGAGATCTAAAAGCCATTGGAATATTCCTAGGAGCTTGTTGTGATTGTGTGCTTGATTGCTTGAATGTTTTGTTTGTCTTACTTGCACATTCCAAAGGATGGGAGCTACTTGGATCATCACTATGATCTCAAGAAAGGAACTCCATTTGTGGTCTTGTCCTCTTTTCCCGTATCTCTTGCATGATTAGGACTTTAGCCTTTCTTCTTCTTCCCTCCACTCTAACCCTAGCCAAAACTTTTGTGCAAACATTTAACGTTTGTTTTCAAACATTAGAAACCTAAGCCTTATGCTTTTGATTTTCAAACTTTCTTTTCTTAACACTTATTTTGAATTGAACTTCTAAATCAACTTTGACTATTTTGTACATACTTTTCATTGGTAAATATAACCCATTCAAATGTCTTTTTGTGGTTTCAATGGCCACTTTCTTAATCAAACTTTTCATAACCTTTAGCTATTAGGTTTGAGTTATCTTTGAGGTAGATGTAATACTCACCTATATCCTTAGTGATGGACAATGAGTCTTCCATGCTTATTATAGGGTTAACCCCTCACTAGCATGTTGAAGCTATCCTCACATGGTGGATTTGTGGTTTTAGGTTGAGTTTTCTCCCTTGGATAACAAAAGACCTTAAGGCTTTTGGACCAATCAATTCACCAACTCACTTTTGAGATTTTTACCCCGAACTACGAGGTTTTGATCCTAATCTTTTTTAAGATGGTACGTAGGCAATGGGTTTATCCATCCAAACACAAAAATGTAAATAAACTTGTACATTCTCCTCTCATCTCTTCAATCATGTTTGCACAAACAAATTTTCACAAAATACCAAACTTACAACAAGTATGAAAAGGGCTCCCTAGGAGTACCTAGGATGTTTTGGGTGCTTAAAACCTTCCCATTGCATAACCAACCCCCTTACCCAGATCTCTGACATTTTTACTAGTTTTTTATTCGATAAAACTTTTAGGTTTTTATTCGCTTTCTAACCATTCCTTTGGATAAATAGAAGTGCGGTGGCGACTCGACTTGTATGGTTTACCTTAGATTTAGTCAATATCTCTAATGGTGACGAATACCCCGCTACACTGTGCAATCATCATGTACCCCTTCTAGAAACCCAAACTATTCAAGTTTCTGTAATACAACGGACATCAGATTCTTCACTTCTTCGGCCCTCAGTATAGATTCAGTATTTTCCTCTTCAATCACGGTGTTGACTGCTGCACCACAGTGATTTGGCAATGGATTAGTCTTTACATTCGGTTTTTCTTTGGAGAAAGCCAGGATGTCTTGATTGATTAAGTCTTGAATTTTGTATTTAAGCACCCAACAATATTTTGTAGAGTGTCCTATGAATCCCGCATGATACGCGCACGAAGCATTAGGATCGTGCTTGGCATGGAATTGAGGAGTGGCCGCGGGTAATTCTTTTGGTACGATCGCCCCTACATGAATCAGATAGGGTACCAACTCGGAGTACGACACCGGGATCTTGTCAACTTGCGGTCGGTTCCCAAAACAGTTTATATTGCTCTGACCTTGATTATGTCCTCTGTTATCACGGTTATATTCTTGATTTGGATTTTTCTGACCGGGCGTTGATTGTTGATTGCCTTTCTGCGGTTGATACTGGAAAGATGGTTGTTGGTATAAGCTGCAGCGACATATGGATACGGGTAATATGGCATAAGGGCTGTCGGAAATTGATATCGGGGGCGAGCCCTCGCCGTTACAGCGTTTGCTTCCCCCTCCTTCTTTTTAGCGAAGCCCCCATGCGGCCTCTTGTTGGTTGTCTGTTGTGTTACCGTGTCTGTGATTTTCCTTTATTTCAATCCACTCTTAACACGTTCCCCAATGGTTACCATGTCAGCAAAATTTGTCGATGAACTACCAATCATCTTCTCAAAATACAACCCTTACAGCATACCCATGAAGATGTCCACTAATTCGTTGTCAAATAATGTTGGCCGAACCCTAGACACCATTTCGCACCAATGTTGAGCATATTCCTTGAAGGTTTCATTAGATCTTTGAGACTGATTCTGTAATTGAAGCTTTGTCGGAGCCATGTCAAGGTTGTACTTATATTGTTTCAAGAATTCCTCAGAGAGGTCCCTCAAAGACCGGATCTTTGGACGCTCTAGACTCATGTACCAATCCAAGGAATCCCCTTCCAGGCTTTCTAGGAAGCAATGGATCAAGAGGTTGTCATTATCAATGTGTGAGGCCATTTTCCTGCAGTACATGGTGAGGTGACTGCGGGGACAGTTGAGGCGCTTGTACTTTGGAAGGTAGGACACTTTGAACTTCTGAGGTAACACCACATTCGAGACCAAGTAGAGGTCTCGAGTATCAATACCAAAGGAGGAGAAACCCTCAATGGCCCTTATTCTGTCGTCCAAGAGTTGGTAATCCGCAGGTCTGACCGGATCAACAGCGGGAGGAATGACCTGACTGGCCGATCGAGAAGCTTCTGGAGCGATCGGCGTAGGCATGTTCGGAGTGAACCATATCTGAGGCGGGTAGGAGAAACCCGGTGGCACAGTCTGAGCAACATGTGTTGGCTAAGGATATTGCATTCCAGCCTGAGCATTGGGGGCCTGAGGTGCCCCTGTCTGCACGTGTTGGGATGCAAGGTATGTCAACATGGGCATGAAGGTTGCCCCAGGGTAACCAAAAGGAAAAGTCGGGACCTGACTGGTGCTCGCAGCTTAAGCGGTCTGATTGGGAAGCTGGAAGTAGAGGCGCGAGACTCGGTAGTCCTCTTCATCATTGGGGAGGTCGTCAGGAACCTGACCTTGGTTGTTATCCGAATCAGCAACATCGATCGGAGTAGTTTGCAGAGTGGGGAGAGCCCACGGGAAACCAACATTTCCAGTAGTGGCAGCGGCAGAGAGAGCTGGGTAAGGGAAGGAAGCCCCCCACTGGCGAGACTAGCAGCTCGATGTGGGGGCATTCCCCACGGGTAGGCAGCAGCAAGCCTAGCAGCATCCATGGGGACCGTCTGACGGTTCCCAGGGTTGGGCACAACAGTTTCTGTCGGAGTGTCGACGGTAGTGCCAGCAACAGCATCAGGAATGGTCACCCCAACAGCATGGGTGATGTTGGCAACAACAGAGGCAAGGTTCCTCTGGGATTGGAGAATCTCAAGGATAGTCTCCATGTTTCCCCTGAACAGATTCATTTCACCTTGCACCCGGGCAAGGGATTCGCGAACAGCAGCATTGTCAGCTTCGTATTCGGCCATGATTCTTGACTTGTTGGAACGTGTGTAGTACTGTTGAAGAGTCGTCGTTGTTGTTGCGGCAAAATGGCGAGTGTAAGAATTTTCTTTTGTAGCAGCTTTTGGCAAATAAATGTGTGGATGCATGCATGTATGCAAAAGGTTTGATATGTGCATTCATTATATTTTTTATCATTTTTTTTTGTTTTTTATAAAGGAAAACAGTTCTAGGGAATCCGAGAGCTTGTTCATTTAACACAAGCAACTATAAAGCAAGTAAAGAGAGACAGTTTATGAAGCCAATAATTGAGAAACTCTTTTATTCAATGTCGATAACACGGAATACAAATACATCAAGGAAATGCCCATCGGCTACAAAAGTGTCACATTAGTCCTATCAGGCCTCAATCTAGTGAATTACAAGCGACTAGAAGCAATTGGATAACAACTTTTCATAGTAAGTCTGAGATTTGGGGGACAGGCAGGCGCCCCACTTTCCCAACATCGCACTCCCTTCAGGTGGTGGGTTATGATCTGGCTCGCTCGAAACATTATTCACAACTGTCTTCCCTTGGTTGGAGGGGTCTTTAGGATGCTCGTTCACTTGTGTGTTGCTGTCTTTCAGGTTCCCATGTGATTGTCCTTTCAACTCTTGAATCTGTTCTAGTCTCTGATTTAGCTCGTACTGGTTTTGGCGAAGGGTGACTTCTAGCTATTTGTTGCGGATTTTCTCATCCTTCAACTCTTTCTTACAAGCTTCTAGCAGACTTTGGAGTTTCTTCATTTGTTCCATGTGTTCCAGTTTCTCTTTGCTAGCACGATATTGGGCTTCAGCTAACTGCTTCTTTTTGGTTGTCAGGCTGGAATAAGTATCTTTGAGAGTGTCACCCACTTTGAGTCTTTTGAAGCCCTCTGTCTGTACCTCATCATCTGCTTGACGAACTCGCTCTCTCTTCTGATTCAGATTGAATTTCAAGGTTTCCTTCTCCAATGAGATCTTAACGAGTCTAGATTTGAGATCGGCATTCCCTTTCTCTAGGGTCTTGATAACCTTCTTCAATTCATCTACTTCAGAATTTGGATGGTTCTCCAGCTCAAGAGGTTGGACGCTCATGGGCGGTTCGGGTGGGAACGACAATAAAACCTCACTAACTCTGCTTTTGACCTAACTGGTGTAAGCCTCCTTGGCGATACAGTTTTTCTTACCCATCTCTTCTCTTCCTTGAGGACAAATCGATCCCTAAGACTTGACAATCTTCTTGATCGACTCGGGCTCTTCGACCCCGTCGTATAAGACAAAACCCTCTACACTTTTGAGATCAGGTTTGTCCATCATATGGTATCCAAGTTGTCACAATGCTAGCCTCGGGTTGTAGTTGATTCCTCCTTTTGTACCAAGAAGAGGTACATTAGGATAATCCCCACAATTAAGGATGAGCTTGACACCATCGTAAACACGAGAATACCACGTAATGTCTTCGGCTTTTAAGGACATGATTCGCTGGGACCACTTCAAGTTATCTTTTTTCTCAACGAAAGGGCCTTTGCTGGGTAGATGCGAAATAAACCATCTATACAGCAAAGGGGTACAACAGACGATAGTCCCTTTCTTCTTCAGGTTCTTCACATGGATGGAATAGTAAGTATCAGCAAGAAGAGTGAGAATCAGATTCTGAGTTAGGAAGATGTGAATAGCAGCCAAGTCTACGAACTCCTCCATATTCGGAAACAATACAATCCCATAGATAAGTAAATCTAGATTGGCGTTGAAGCCCGTCCCACTCCCAGCCTCAGTGAAGGAAATAGCTTTGTCTACAATAAACTTAGAGGTGAAGCCATGGATTCCACCCTTTGGTTTCAGGTTCAGTTCTATTTCATTCTTTCCTATATGCAGAGCCTCAGCAAGATCTTGATATTTATGAAGTTCCTTAGTGCGGATGTAGGGCACTTGGTTCTTGATCCTAATACCCAGAATATGAGAGTACTCTTCCAATGTCGGTGTTAGCTGGTAATCTTGGAAAGTAAAGCATCTTAGTGGTGGATCGCAGAATTGCACCAAGGTGTGCACATCGGTGGTGTTGACTTCGGTGTTCAGAATACCCAAAAGGTTACCATAAGCTTCCTTGAATTAGTCTTTATGTGTCAGGTGTAACACCCCGATAAAAATAAGATAATTATTTAATTTAAGTTAATATTATATTATTAATTTAATTAAATAATTGGAATTATTGGATTATTATTATTATTATTATTATTGAAATAATAATTATTGGAAAATATATATAAGTTGGAAATAAGAAAAAGAGTCCATTTGGTAAAGAAAGGGTTTTTACGTGAAAAACAGAGAAGCGGCTGAAAAGTGGAAAGTGGAGAAAGGGCAAAGAGGCAGAACAAGAGGAAGAAGGTTGAAGAAGGAAGAGCTCGAAGCTAAAAGATTCGCCGGATTAACTCAGGTAAGGGGGGTTTATCGTCGTTTAATGGGTATTATGGATTAGCATGTAATGGGTAGTGATAAACCGTTGAATTGACCCTAATTGGGATTGTGAATGCTGAAAATTACGTTGGATAAACTGTGTTAAAAACTGTGATTGAATCGATAGTCGCGTGAGTCGTAATTTGCTGGACGTATAGCTTGTCACGGAATTGGAATCGGAGGTCCGGAAGTCCTCCAACGGCGGAAAATGCGGAGAATTCTGCATTCTGCCTTGTGTTAGCGCAGGAACAGCTTTCTGTCTTGCGTTAACCGGTTAACCCAGGGTGTTAACCGGTTAACACTGTGTTGTATTGTGTAAAATTGTTGTTTTGTCTGCGTTAACCGGTTAACCCAGGGTGTTAACCGGTTAACACTGTTGGGATTGCTGAGATATTGCTGTTCTGTCTGCGTTAACCGGTTAACCCAGGGCGTTAACCGGTTAACACTGTTAAGTTTTGGGCAGGAAGCGTGTTTGTGCTGCGTTAACCGGTTAACCCAGGGCGTTAACCGGTTAACACTGTTGCAGAGTGGAAAATTGGTGTTTTAAATGTTGTGTACTTAATTGATGGTTGGCATATGTTGGCGGATGATGTAATAGGGATTAGTTCCTGTTGTTTTGAGTAGTAAGGGTATTAGTAGAGTGTGCTAATACTGTGATTAATTATTTGACATGATATGGTGTTTGATACATGTGTTGATGATGTATGATGGTATGCATAATGTCGTGAATGTATATATTATGCATGTATTTGTGAATGGACTGTTGTATGGCTTAGAGTGTGAGCATATGTCCATTGTGGATTGTTGTTGGTGTTGCATTGCTAGATGATTAGCGTGCATAGCATAGCCTTTGGGGTTGTAGCTAATTCCCATGGTGAGGAATTAGTGAGTGAGTCACTAGATCTCAAATGAGTGGGACTAGTGAGCTTAGTAGCCGTATCTGGATTTGATCGGTGAGCTTGAACTATATGTTCAAGAATAGTCGGTACCGCATGTGTGGAGTCTCATTTCATAATGTATGTATGGCGTATAATATGAATGGATGTATTCCAATATTATACGTGTGGTTGTGTTGACATTGAGTATGAGTATGAATTGTGTAGTATTGAGTATGATAATTGGGTTGATGTGCCGTTACTGAATGTGTGATATGATTAGGGTGATTAATGTGTTAAATTACTTAACATGACATGATATTTTATAATGCTTACTATATCGATTGAGGAATTCACCCTTACAACTATTTTTCAGGTAACGAGCAATGAGTTGAGTAGAAGCTAATGCTTGGAGTCTAGTGTAGTCTCCTTAGTGGGTCATGCTCTGATAGATGTAACATCGGGAGGGAACATTTTAATTGTATTGTTGATGATTGTTGAACCAGTTTACATGTAGTATGTTGCATGTTTTGAATGATCGATTTGATCTCTATCCGCTGCGTATTATGCAACTGTTTTATTTGATAAATAAATGAGCATGACAAGCTACTTTGATGAATAGTGTGAAATATTGTGTGACACCCTTAATTGCATATTTACTCTGACAGATACATATTTGTTATTTTGATTAAATATTTGGGGTATTTTAGAAGGGTGTTACATTAGTGGTATCAGAGCATAGTCGGTCGAGTCGAGTCGTAATTATTCTGTTTCCCCTGTACGGGATAGGTGTTGTGTAACCCTATCAGTACTTATTGTTTTAGCTTGTTGGGTTTTCAGAATAGAGATGGCTGGAAGAGGTAGAGACGATGCTGCGATTGCTGAGGCTCTGGGTATGCTAGCTGGAGTACTTGGAGGGAATCCGAATGTTGTGGGGATGGGAGCTGCTCGTCAATTGAGTGAGTTCCAGAAGAACAATCCTCCAATGTTCAAGGGAGCATACGATCCAGATGGCGCTCAGAAGTGGTTGAAGGAGATAGAGAGAATCTTCCGAGTGACTGAGTGTGCCGATAACCAGAAGGTCAGGTTCGGTACGCATATGCTGTCAGAAGAAGCAGATGATTGGTGGGTTGCTACCCGCACTGAGTTGGAAACTGCTGGGAACGCTGAGATCACTTGGGCTGTATTCAGAGAGAGATTTCTGAGGAAGTACTTTCCAGAGGATGTCAGAGGAAAGAAAGAGATAGAGTTCTTGGAATTGAAACAGGGTAACAGGTCTGTTACTGAGTATGCTGCTAAGTTCCCAGAGCTGTCAAAGTATTATACTCCCTATAATGAGGCTACTGGAGAATTTTCGAAATGTGTGAAGTTTGAGAACGGGTTACGTCCCGAGATCAAGCAGGCTATTGGATACCAACGGATCAGAGTGTTTTCTGACTTGGTTGACTGTTGCAGGATTTTTGAACAGGATTCCAAAGCCAGAGCAGAGAGCTATCAGCAAAGGGTTGATAGGAAAGGCAAGAATCAGAATGATCGTGGAAAACCGTATGCAGCTGGCAAAGGTTTTCAGAAGCAGAGTGGGATGAAGAGGCCTAGTGGGGGAGACTCTAGCGCCCCTGCTAAGTGTTATAGATGTGGTCGGGCTGGACATCGTGTCCATGAGTGTACCAGTGCTGAGATGAAGTGTTTCAAGTGTGGCAAAGGTGGTCATTTGTCTGCAGAGTGCCGGTTGAAGACTGTAACTTGTTTCAACTGTGGAGAGGTGGGTCATATCAGTCCACAGTGTCCTAAGCCGAAGAAAGAGAATCAGTCAGGAGGCAAGGTCTTTGCCTTATCGGGTTCTGAGACTTCTGCAGATGATCGTTTGATCAGAGGTACGTGTTATATTAATGGCTTTCCTCTTGTAGCTATTATCGACACAGGTGCTACTCATTCCGTTATATCTTTGGATTGTGCTGTGAAACTTAAGTTAGAGATATCTGAGATGCATGGTAGTATGGTGATTGATACTCCTGCGAAGGGTTCAGTGACTACTACTTCAGTTTGTTTAAATTGTCCTTTGAGTATTTTTGGTAGAGACTTTGGGATGGACCTTGTGTGTCTTCCACTAGTGCAGATTGACGTTATCTTGGGTATGAACTGGTTGGTGTCTAACCGGGTTTCTATCAACTGTTTTGATAAGACTGTGATCTTTCCTAAGATTGAGGAAGGGGAGAGTTTGGTTCTATCAGCGAGGCAGGTGAATGAGGCAGTAGCAGATGGGGCAGAGTTGTTTATGCTGTTAGCGACTTTGGAGGCTAAAGATAAACTGGCGATTTGTGATCTAGCAGTGGTGTGTGATTTTCCTGATGTGTTTCCAGAAGAAGTGAATGAATTACCGCCAGAGCGTGAAGTGGAGTTCTCGATTGATTTGGTACCTGGTACTAGACCGATATCGATGGCTCCGTACCGTATGTCTGCTGTTGAGTTAACTGAATTGAAGAGTCAGTTGGAAGATCTGTTGGATAAGAAATTTATCCGTCCGAGTGTGTCACCGTGGGGTGCACCAGTGTTATTGGTTAAGAAGAAAGAAGGTACTATGAGGTTGTGTGTGGACTACAGGCAACTGAATAAAGTGACGATCAAGAATCGGTATCCTTTGCCGAGGATTGATGATTTGATGGATCAATTGGTTGGTGCGAGTGTGTTCAGCAAGATAGATTTGAGATCTGGGTATCATCAGATACGTGTGAAAACTGAGGATATTCAGAAGACTGCTTTCAGAACAAGGTATGGACATTATGAGTATTCTGTAATGCCTTTTGGTGTGACTAATGCGCCTGGAGTATTTATGGAGTATATGAATAGGATTTTCCATCCGTACCTAGATAAGTTTGTTGTGGTGTTTATTGACGACATTTTGGTGTATTCAAAATCTGAAGAAGAGCATGCTGAACATTTGAAAGTGGTTTTAGAAGTTCTCCGAGAAAAGAAGTTATTTGCTAAACTGTCTAAGTGTGAATTTTGGTTAGAAGAGGTTAGTTTTCTTGGTCATGTGATTTCAAGAGATGGTGTTGCTGTTGATCCTTCTAAGACTGAAGCTGTATCTAAGTGGGAAGCTCCGAAGTCAGTTTCTGAGATAAGGAGTTTTCTTGGACTTGCAGGTTATTATAGGAAGTTCATTGAGGGATTTTCTAAGTTGGCGTTACCGTTGACGATGTTGACCAGAAAGGGGCAAGCGTTTGTTTGGGACTCAAAATGTGAAGAAGGTTTCCAAGAGTTAAAGAGAAGGTTAACTATTGCTCCTATTCTGATATTACCGAGTCCGTCGGAACCATTTGAGGTTTACTGTGATGCTTCATTGTTGGGTTTGGGTGGTGTGTTGATGCAGAACAAGCAGGTTATAGCTTATGCTTCGAGACAACTGAGGGTTCATGAGAGGAACTATCCGACACACGATTTAGAGTTGGCAGCTGTGGTATTTGTTCTGAAGTTATGGAGGCATTACTTGTACGGGTCAAGATTTGAGGTTTTCAGTGACCATAAAAGTTTAAAGTATTTGTTTGATCAAAAAGAGCTGAATATGAGACAGAGAAGATGGTTAGAGTTTCTGAAGGATTATGACTTTGGTTTGAATTACCATCCGGGTAAAGCAAACGTAGTGGCTGATGCATTGAGTCGGAAATCATTGCATATGTCTATGCTAATGGTTAAGGAATTGGATTTAATTGAGCAGTTTAGAGACTTGAGTTTGGTGTGTGAGAGTACTCACAATAGTGTTAGATTGGGAATGTTGAAATTAACGAGTAGTATTCTGGATGAGATCAGAGAGGGTCAGAAATCCGATGTGCTTTTGGTTGATAAGTTGACTCTAGTGAATCAAGGTCAAGGTGGTGAATTCAAATTTGATGAGAATGGTGTTTTGAAATTTGGTAATCGGGTGTGTATTCCGGATGTTACCGAACTTAAGAAGAGTATTCTGGAAGAAGGACATCGTAGTGGCCTGAGTATTCATCCTGGAGCTACGAAGATGTATCACGATTTGAAAAAGTTATTTTGGTGGCCGGGAATGAAAAGAGAAATTGCGAGTTTTGTTTATTCCTGTTTGACTTGTCAGAAGTCAAAGATTGAGCATCAGAAGCCGTCTGGGCTACTGCAACCGTTGACTATTCCAGAGTGGAAGTGGGATAGTATCAGTATGGATTTTGTGTCTGGTTTGCCGAGGACAAATAAGAATTTTGAAGCTATTTGGGTGATTGTTGACAGATTGACAAAGTCGGCTCATTTCATTCCGATCAGAATGGATTATCCGTTAGAGAAATTAGCTGAGTTGTATATTGAGAAGATCGTAAGTTTGCATGGTATTCCGTCGAGTATTGTTTCGGACAGAGATCCTAGATTTACATCGAAGTTCTGGGAAGGTTTGCAGAAGGCTATGGGAACTAAGCTGAGATTGAGTTCTGCATATCATCCGCAGACTGATGGTCAGACTGAGAGGACGATTCAGTCACTAGAGGATCTTTTGAGGGCTTGTGTTTTGGAAAAGGGAGGTGCTTGGGATTGTTATTTGCCTTTGATTGAGTTTACCTACAACAATAGTTTTCATTCGAGCATTGGTATGGCACCGTTTGAAGCTTTGTATGGTAGGAGATGTCGGACACCTTTATGTTGGTATGAGTCCGGTGAGAGTGTTGTGGTTGGACCGGAGATTGTTCAACAGACTACGGAAAAGATTAAGATGATTCAGGAGAAGATGAGAATTGCTCAGAGTCGTCAGAAGAGTTATCATGACAAGAGGAGGAAGTCACTTGAGTTCCAAGAGGGAGATCATGTGTTTCTTCGTGTTACTCCGATAACTGGGGTTGGTCGAGCTTTGAAGTCGAGGAAGTTGACACCTCGATTTATTGGCCCTTATCAGATTTTGGAGAGGATAGGGGAGGTAGCCTATCGTATCGCTTTACCGTCGTCGCTTGCGAATTTGCATGAGGTTTTTCATGTGTCTCAGTTGAGGAGGTACATTCATGATCCGTCGCATGTAGTCCAAATAGATGATGTACAGGTGAGAGATAACCTGACTGTTGAAATATCACCTATGAGGATCGAGGATCAAGAGTTGAAGCAGTTGCGGGGTAAAGAGATTGCCTTGGTGAAGGTAGCTTGGGGAGGACCAGCAGGTGGCAATGTGACTTGGGAACTTGAGAGTCAGATGAAGGAGTCTTATCCGGAGTTATTCGCTTGAGGTATGTTTTCGAGGACGAAAACTCTTTTAGTGGGGGAGAGTTGTAACACCCCGATAAAAATAAGATAATTATTTAATTTAAGTTAATATTATATTATTAATTTAATTAAATAATTGGAATTATTGGATTATTATTATTATTATTATTGGAATAATAATTATTGAAAAATATATATAAGTTGGAAATAAGAAAAAGAGTCCATTTGGTAAAGAAAGGGTTTTTACGTGAAAAACAGAGAAGCGACTGAAAAGTGGAAAGTGGAGAAAGGGCAAAGAGGCAGAACAAGAGGAAGAAGGTTGAAGAAGGAAGAGCTCGAAGCTAAAAGATTCGCCGGATTAACTCAGGTAAGGGGGGTTTATCGTCGTTTAATGGGTATTATGGATTAGCATGTAATGGGTAGTGATAAACCGTTGAATTGACCCTAATTGGGATTGTGAATGCTGAAAATTACGTTGGATAAACTGTGTTAAAAACAGTGATTGAATCGATAGTCGTGTGAGTCGTAATTTGCTGGACGTATAGCTTGTCACGGAATTGGAATCGGAGGTCCGGAAGTCCTCCAACGGCGGAAAATGCGGAGAATTCTGCATTCTGCCTTGTGTTAGCGCAGGAACAGCTTTCTGTCTTGCGTTAACCGGTTAACCCAGGGTGTTAACCGGTTAACACTGTGTTGTATTGTGTAAAATTGTTGTTTTGTCTGCGTTAACCGGTTAACCCAGGGTGTTAACCGGTTAACACTGTTGGGATTGCTGAGATATTGCTGTTCTGTCTGCGTTAACCGGTTAACCCAGGGCGTTAACCGGTTAACACTGTTAAGTTTTGGGCAGGAAGCGTGTTTGTGCTGCGTTAACCGGTTAACCCAGGGCGTTAACCGGTTAACACTGTTGCAGAGTGGAAAATTGGTGTTTTAAATGTTGTGTACTTAATTGATGGTTGGCATATGTTGGCGGATGATGTAATAGGGATTAGTTCCTGTTGTTTTGAGTAGTAAGGGTATTAGTAGAGTGTGCTAATACTGTGATTAATTATTTGACATGATATGGTGTTTGATACATGTGTTGATGATGTATGATGGTATGCATAATGTCGTGAATGTATATATTATGCATGTATTTGTGAATGGACTGTTGTATGGCTTAGAGTGTGAGCATATGTCCATTGTGGATTGTTGTTGGTGTTGCATTGCTAGATGATTAGCGTGCATAGCATAGCCTTTGGGACTGTAGCTAATTCCCATGGTGAGGAATTAGTGAGTGAGTCACTAGATCTCAAATGAGTGGGACTAGTGAGCTTAGTAGCCGTATCTGGATTTGATCGGTGAGCTTGAACTATATGTTCAAGAATAGTCGGTACCGCATGTGTGGAGTCTCATTTCATAATGTATGTATGGCGTATAATATGAATGGATGTATTCCAATATTATACGTGTGGTTGTGTTGACATTGAGTATGAGTATGAATTGTGTAGTATTGAGTATGATAATTGGGTTGATGTGCCGTTACTGAATGTGTGATATGATTAGGGTGATTAATGTGTTAAATTACTTAACATGACATGATATTTTATAATGCTTACTATATCGATTGAGGAACTCACCCTTACAACTATTTTTCAGGTAACGAGCAATGAGTTGAGTAGAAGCTAATGCTTGGAGTCTAGTGTAGTCTCCTTAGTGGGTCATGCTCTGATAGATGTAACATCGGGAGGGAACATTTTAATTGTATTGTTGATGATTGTTGAACCAGTTTACATGTAGTATGTTGCATGTTTTGAATGATCGATTTGATCTCTATCCGCTGCGTATTATGCAACTGTTTTATTTGATAAATAAATGAGCATGACAAGCTACTTTGATGAATAGTGTGAAATATTGTGTGACACCCTTAATTGCATATTTACTCTGATAGATACATATTTGTTATTTTGATTAAATATTTGGGGTATTTTAGAAGGGTGTTACATCAGGTATAAACGTGCCCCAAGTCCTCTCAATACGACCAACTGAGGTTCCACAAACTTGTAATTGTGGATGCTCTTTCTCTCGAGATTCATACTTTGCTCCAAATGCTTGGTAAATAGACTTGGCTCTTGGATTCCTGGAAAAGACATGCATATGCAAAAATTCAGTCATGATGAATGATAATGTAATGATGAGATGATAATAAGTCACATGGATTTGAAACACAGGTAAGTTCTGGATAATCTGTAAGTGTCACATGTTACAAGTTCAAAAGTTCAAAGTAACATGAGTATCAAGGTAGGTGGAGTCTATGGTTTCCTGCAATAAAAACACATATCCCCTTCACAGGTGTGGACTATGCTTCGGGGTGGTCCCTAGAAGGTCTCCCAGAGTCATCGACTCGAAATGGAAATACCCTGTCGTAGTGAATACTCATAGGACAAAAGTACTTCCAAGTGAATCTAGTATGGGTGTGGGTCTCGTGACAACCCAGCGCGCGAAACACAAACGTACACGAGTATCCACGAGTCTAACCTATGTGTATACTAAGCTCGGTTACAAAGCTTTCCTCTCACGTAGTCTAACCCATCCCAACAACAGCGCAATAGATATATCCATAACATAAAACGAATAAGAAATGCGATAAATAAAAGCGAGTGAACCTATAAAGGTAAGCACCTAGACAAACGGAGAAGCAGTCAAAACTAGGCTTGACTCCTACCTGGCGAAGCAAGGACTCCCTAGCAGAGTCGTCGGCTGAAGCTAGCGGAAATATACTCGAACGTATCGCACGCTCGAACATACAACAAAGTCGTCATCGAACTTTATTTTTCTCCAAAGGGAAGGGAAAACATCGATAAAACCCTGGGAAAAGAGATATATTGGGTAAGGAATTCGGTTATGCAAGGGGAAGGTATTAGCACCCCAAACATCCATGGTACTCCATGGGAACCGTTTTGATTGTTCTTGCTCGAATACGTGTTATCTCTAAGATTACTCGCAAAAGAATGGGAAAGGAAAGAGAAATAGATAAAGTGCTCGGTGAGGATTAGGGCCCTCATGCCTACGTATCCTTATAGTGCAATGAGGAATTTAGAGCTTCGTAATTTAAGGAACTAGTGGTGGGAGATGAAAAGAAGTGATGGAAAGTAGGGCCTGACCCAAAGAATATTGTTGTTTGAACTCCAAAAAGGGTGAAAAGATGAACCCAAGAGTAAGGTGGCTATTGTAAGACCCTAATTTTGGCCCTAAGATCCCTCATGCACTTTCATCATAAGCATTAGCATTGGGATCATACCTTGGCATCCTCCTTACCCCTTTTTCATTGGGTTTGTTTTAAGAGAGATCACCAAGCACTTTTTGATTATATCATACTTGTATTTTATCATTTCACTAACCAAAATACCAAAAATATGTCTTTATATCTATCTAACTCTTTTGTAGGTAGGGACATGATTTCCTTGATTCATTGATCACATCTAGGGTTTGAGACCCTCATGAACAAAGAGCACAATCAAGAATTTATTCAATAATGGTTATGAGCATCATGTATGAGTCCCAATTGTTTCTACATGTTATATTGATCAAGTTTGCTTCAAGAGTTTGAGGGTGATTTGCCTTGGAAACCCTAGTTTAACTGGATATCTTGAGTAACTTCTCCAACAAGCTACCTCACCAATTGATCAAATTTATCAAGGGACACTTCAAATTTCATCATCTTATTCATATATGATCTACCATGAGCCAAGAAAGTCAAGAGAATTAGAAATTAGCAAGTTGGTTGATGGTGGTTGGCCAGATGGATTCATCTGATCAAAACTGGGTCTCCCTAGACCCTATCTCCTACAATTATCCCCATATGAAAATGATTCCAAGATAAAACTTACTCTAAATGACATTATAAACAACTTTCATGTTGAGACCTAGAGCTTGTTTTGCTTGGAAAATCACTTTCTATGTTGAAACATTATAGGTCATTTTGTCTAAACCCTAATTTGAAAGTCAACTTCCCAAGGACATAACTTGCTCAATTTTTATGATATGAAAGATTTCCAAGTTTCAAAATCAAATGCAATGTGTCTACTTCAACTTTGATGTTCGGAGTGATAGCTAATTCAACTTCTTTGCACATGTAATATGAGGCTACATTATAGGTCACTTTTGACCTATATCATTGATCAAGTGATTTTGCCAAACTTCAAAAATGCATAACTCTATCATTTCAAATCCAAATGGCATGAAATTGGTAACCATTTTGATTTTATTTGAGAGAGCTACAACTTTGATGAAGACACTCTTCTCATTCGAAGCTCCCATAAAAAGTTAAGCAAGGTGGAATATTGAGACATATGGCTTGACACTTAGAAAATTTTCAATATGTCAAATTTTTCCCAACTTCCACCTCAAATATCTCCAAGTTCCAAGCTTCAAATGAAAAAGTGTTCAACATCAACCTTGTTCCTCTTGATCTCACCTTTCCAAAGAGCTAAAATTCATGCATTTTGGATGAGAAATGCATAGGTTGTGCATGTCTTAAACAGACTGGTATCATGTGTCATGGATCAAACTTCAAATTCAAATTCTCAATTTCCTTGCATTCCAAGCTTGCTTCAACATATCTGAACTTCAAATTTAGACTTATGGCAATCATTTAATGGGCCTATGCGCGCCCATGCATCAGCTGACCTCACTTTGCCAATTTTAGAAACTTGAATGGAGTGTGCAATTAACACTTGAATCCCTCTATAAATTGAAGCTCATTTGCTCACAATCAACACAGACACTGTGCCATCTTTGATTCCCCACAAAAAACCCTTCACATTGAGAGGATAAACCTGAAAAATTAAACTGAATTTAAGCTTGAATCTCCACTATTTTGGAATTCAATTCTCCAAGAGTCCATTGATTCTAAGCCATTCCATTCCTCTTCTGCAAGCTATTGGAGTGAAGCAAAGCACAATCCAGATCGAGATCTAGCAAGTTCAGACCTCCATTGAAGATGAATTTCAGAAAATTTGATCTCTTCGATTCTCCTTGTTTCTTGCTCAATTCTCTTGATTATTGTGTTGGCTGAAATCCTACCAATGTAGGCAAGGTGTTTGAGTTGTTTTGATGATGAATCGAAGCAACTCAGATCATGAACCTACTTTTTCAACTCCACATATCTCTCAATATAGTTGGAATTGGAAGAAATGGAGGTGATATTCTTGCTCAGTGATGTTTTCTCTTTAAAATCATGTCCCTGTTTTGCATTTTGGTGATGGTTCATCTTAACCAGACCGGTGGAGCTCACCAGGGAAGATGACCGGAGCTCTGGCTCCGGCGATGAGGTGTCTCACCTCTGGACCACTTGATCCAAGTCCCACGTTATAATCTGGACCGCTTGTTTTAATTACTCCTTTTTCCACGTTGTTGACTAGCGCCTTGGTGAGGGAGATCTGATGGTCCAAATTTTTTTTATTTCTGATTTTCCATTTAATTCCATTATTTTCAATAATTCATAATAAATTTAATATTGATCCAAAAAATATGGGACTTTCACCAAAAAAATTCAAATATTTTTGTCCTTCATATTTTGAATTAAAATTTTTTTTGGATCATTATTAATATTTTTCATGAATTAATTGATTTTTCACTTGTTTTTAATTGTTTAAAAATATTTTTAAGAGTCCAAAAATTATGATAAATCCCATGGCCATTTATTTGGTGTTTTGATGTGATTTTAGGATTTGGACAAAACATATTTGAATTTAATGTATTATTTTGATATTTTTAATTGAATAAATGTTATTTTAATTGTGTTGACCATTTGGATTGACTTATTTGAGTTTCTCATCTGTTGTTGGGCCTTGGTCAAGGTTGATTTGACTTTGTCAAGTTAATATTATTGGATTTAGGGGATTGATGGAATGTACATTCCATCTCCCAAAATGAATGAATAATATTAATTTGGTAAAAATCCTCCTTTGACCAATTTGTGATCTCATTCATCCCTTTCCCTCTTCATCTAATTCCCCTTCTTCATCCATTCATTTTCAATTGGCCAATGACATCTCAAACTCCTAATGCTAGTTGATTGAAAGATTAACATGAGTATGGATGAGATTAGGCCAGGCCTTTTGCATATTTTAGTGTGTGGTATGTTTAATGAGCATAGATCTCAATACTATGTCTCCAACATGCATTAACACCAAAAGTTTGTCGCCCGACCTCAAATAGTTGTGACTTCTACATAAGTCCAATTACGATTGCTTAACATAGCGCTAAATTTGTGACATAAAAGGCATAAGCATTCTAGTTAGTGAGATTGTAAGTCTCCCCTCTTCCATGGTATTGTGTGGAAACTTGGCCTTCTTTCCTTCCTTTGGAAGATGTTTTGGTTCAAGGATCCATGCTTGTGGCAAGTGGGTTGAGTGTTCTCTAAAGAATGTCTTGAAATCAAAAGCAAAACAAAACAAACTATTAACCTTTACTTTCAAGCTTTTACTTTTAATGCAATTTATTTTTATTATCATTTGTCATTGTACATATCGTTCTAATTCTTTATGTTTATGCAAATTTTCACTTTGTCCACTTGGACCATATTGTGTGATATACTTTGTTGCTTTGTTTGTTTGATTGGTCCTTGACCACTAATGCACATAATAATAACAAAAACCCTAAAAGACTATTTGAGTGGACTGTTGTTTTGATCTCCCCAATTGGACTTAGAACTTAGGCAACATTCTTTTGCTAATGGACTTGGCCAATGCCAATTTGTTGAAAGACCAAGAACTTGCAAGTTTGAATTCATCTAATACATCAATCAAGATCTCTCCAGTCTCATCTGCAATATTGATCATTGATAAGTTGTTATGTTGAACCTGTGACTTGTGGATTTCATCTACTACATGGGATATTTTGAAGAAGATCATTGAAGTGGATAAGCTTGGATGAGGCCATCTTTATTGGATGCCTTTTCTCTTCAAGATTGATATAATTGTGCATTTGTGTGTTGCTTGATTCTAAAAAAGTCCAAGGGAATTCTGGGTTTCTATTGCCATACTTGTCTATTGGATTGCTCCCATTTGGTCAGATCTTTTAAACTTTAAACTTTTTAATTTCATGTATCTAGGTTAGTCTCTTCATCTTCTCCCCATTTCTTTAATTTCAAAATATCTCCCTCCATTTTTAAAACCTTCTTTGTCTGAACTAGTTTTGTTCCAAACTTTGACCACTTTCAAAAAGGTAGAAACTTTGGCCTTATGCCATCGCATTTTCAAACTTATTTTCTGAAATCAAACTTGTAAATAAACTTAAATATACTTGACTTAAACTTTCAAAAAATCCAAAAAGAACTAACTCATTCAAACCACTTTTAGGCCTTTGTTCCTTTTCAAACTCAATTTTTGTTAAAACCAACATACTCACTTTGAAATTTCTAGCACGAACTACGAGGTTTTGATCCCTCATTTATATGTTGGTACGTAGGCACGAGACCGAAGGTCTTGTCAAACACAAAAATATAATTAATCAATTCTTTTCTCATCCCCCCATTCTATTTGTTTGTAAACATCACTTTGTACAAAAATACATATGCACACAAAAAGGGCTCCCTAGGAGTACCTAGGACACTTTGGGTGCTAACACCTTCCCTATGTGTAACCAACCCCCTTACCTGTGATCTCTGATTTTTATTAGTTTTTATTTGAAAACTTCTTACTATTTGGGTTTTGTTCGCATTTTTTCCCTTTTCCCTTGGAAACAATAAAATCGCGGTGGCGACTCTTGTTAATTGATCTTTAGCTTGTCAATAGCTTAATGATCATGAATTTTCCGCTACAGCTATTACCAATATGTGGACTAGCAGACCGCCACTATAAGATAAAGCCGAAAAGACGAAGAAATAGATGTTTAGGCACAGTCCCAAACATCTCTTGGTTCACAAGGTGACGCAAGAAGGAGCACAAAGAAGTAATGTATTTGGCTCAAAGAATATGTATATCACATGGAGTGAAAGAAGGTAGAATATGAATATATCATAGAGATGGATGGAGTAAAGTGACCGAAGTCACAGAATAGAGGAACTTGGTAACAAGTGACTGAATAAGTATTGTTTGAAATCGAAAGGTGAAAGTGTATTGGAATCCATAAGAGAAATGGGATTTCTACCATAAAGGGAAACAACATTAACCGATACATGGACTAGCAAGCCGCCACTGTAGGGTTTTGGCTAAAAAAGGAAGGAATTAAGTGTTTGGGGTTGTTTGCCCAAACAACTCTAGGTAGAAATGCGGACTATTCATTAGGCGTCCTAAAAGGGTGTATATGGAATTCCAAGGAAAGTGTATTTCGATGTCAAAAAGACAGTATGTCACTGGTGAACGGTTTATGATCGAAGGTAGTTAGTGAATTGTGAAAGATATGAATTATGCCCTAAGGCGAAGGATGAATAATTAGAAGTATGCTCGTCAAGGATTCGCATCCTCGTGCCTATGTATTCTCATCATGCAATGAGAAAGTCAGAGCAATCGTAGTTCGGAACTACGAGAACAGAGAGAGGAAGATATTTGTAGTATTGGAGTGCAAGGAGTTGTGTGTCACTTGCTGGGGAATCAACAAATCGAGATCGAATCAGGATAATAGCTTGGATCCAAGAGAAGGATAAACTCTTAATCTAAGAGAAAAGTAGACATTTACCAATACGTGGACTAGCAGGCCGCCACTATAAGGTAAAGCCAAAAAGAAAGACTGAATTAAGTGTTTGAGGTTGTAGCCCAAACAACTCTCGATTGAAGAGATGGACTGTCATCAGGACGTCCTAAAAGGATGGACAAGGAATCCAAGGAGAAGTATGATTGATCTCAAAAGATGGTATTGATAGAATTAATGATTGATTGATAAATAAGATATAGATAAGATAGCTCGCGAAGAAACTGGATTCTGCTGCCTATGTACCCTTATAGTGCAATAAGGAAGTTAGAGCTTTCATAGTTCATCCCACTAGGGCTGAAAAGAAATTTATTGGAAGCAAGAAGAAATGGATGATTGAAATTGAAATGATTAGAATTGGAATGATTGAGAATGAAGAATGGGTAGACTTGATAGTTATTGGATGAGAGTCACACTAAAGTCTATGGGTAAATGTGGATACGATAAGCAACAAGCCAAACGTCTCACACCCAAAGATATCCAGAATGAGTGTAGGAAAGCTCCAGTCTCATTCCTTCTTTACCACTTAAGGCTCGTGGCATGTAATCCTTGTCTTACACTTCAAGTGAAGAAAGGAGAGTCTTTATAGTTGTTTCTTGCAATGATGAAGACTTTATCTATTGTTAGATTTGAATTGCACTAAAGTCTATGAATGGAGGTGAATATAATGAGTGATGGGTCATACGTCCCATACCTAAAGATACTCAGAATGGGGGTAGGAATACTCCAGTGCCACTCCTTCTCCATTACATAAGGCTCGTATCATACAACTTGATTCATGATTGATAAGTTGTTGATTATTGTCCTTGAATTATATCTCAAAACTGAGAAGCAAGTCAGAAGTTTTCTTGGTCGCTTGAATTATATCTCAAGATTCATTTCACACATGACTGCCACATGTGCGCCTACATTGAAGCTTCTTCGGAAAGATCAGTCTTGTGATTGGACCGAAGACTGCTAGAAAGCTTTTGACAGTATTAAAGAGTATTTGCTTGAACCTCCGATTTTTTCTCCACCTGTGGAAGGAAGACCGTTGATCATGTATTTGACTGTGCTTGAAGATAGTATGGTTTGTGTTCTTGGTCAGCAAGATGAAACTGGAAAGAAAGAATTTGCAATTTATTACCTCAGTAAGAAGTTCACCGACTGTGAGACTCGATATTCTATGCTAGAGAAGACTTGTTGTGCATTGGCTTGGGAAGTTAAGTGTTTGCGTCAGTATATGTTGAATCTTACCACTTGGTTGATATCCAAAATGGATCCAATCAAGTATATTTTTTAGAAGCCTGCTTTAACTGGGAGGATTGCCCATTGGCAGATGTTTTTATCTGAGTATGATATTGAATACCGATCTCAGAAAGCGATTAAAGGTAGTATCTTGGCTGACCATTTGGCTCACCAACCAATCGAAGATTTCCAGTCAGTAAAGTATGATTTTCCTGATGAAGAGATTTTGTACTTGAAAATGAAAGACTATGATGAACCATGAAGAAGGGCCAGAACCAGGTTCCCGTTGGGACATGGTATTTGATGGAGCTGTTAATCAATATGGTAATGACATTGGGGCAGTGATTATTACTCCTCAAGGCACGCATTTTCCCTTTACATCCATATTGACTTTCAAGTGTACAAGCAACATGGTAGAATACGATACTTGCATTATAGGGCTCGAAGAGGCCATTGATCTCAGAATCAAGCATTTAGATGTCTTTGGAGATTCAACTTTGGTTGTGAATCAGATCAAAGGTGAATGGGAGACAAATCAACCTGGTTTGATACCATATAGAGATTATGCGAGGAGGTTTTCAACTTTCTTTACAAAAGTTGAGTTTCATCATATCCCTCGAGATGAAAATCGGATGGCAGATGCTCTTGCAACGTTGGCATCAATGATTGTAGTGAAATATTGGAATGAGGTTCCCAATTTGACTATGATGCGTCTTGATAGGCCAACTCATGTGTTCGCTATTGAGAAAATCGAAGACGAAAAGTCGTGGTATTACGACATCAAGTGTTTCCTCCAAAGTCAGATTTACCCGTCTAGAGCATCTTTGAAAGACAAGAAGACTTTGAGAAGATTAGCCGGAAACTTCTACTTGAATGGTGATGTGTTGTACAAAAGAAACTTGGATATGGTGTTGCTCAGATGCGTGGATAGAGACGAAGCAGACTTGTTGATGACTGAAGTCCATGAAGGTTCCTTTGGTACTCATTCCAATGGACATGCAATGGCGAAGAAGATGTTGCTAGCAGGTTAGTATTGGCTGACAATGGAGTCTGATTGTTGCAAGTTTGTGAAGAAATGCCACAAGTGTCAAATTTATGCAGCTAAGATTCACGTTCCTCCGACACTGTTGAATGTTATTTCCTCCCCATGGTCCTTCTCCATGTGGGGAATTGATATGATTGGCATGATTGAGCCTAAAGCTTCGAATGGACATCGTTTCATATTAGTGGAAATTGACTACTTCACTAAATGGGTTGAAGTGACATCATATGCAAATGTAACCGAGCAAGTTGTTATAAGGTTTATCAAGAATCAGATTATATGCCGTTATGGTGTGCCAAGTAAGATCATTACTGATAATGGATCGAACTTGAATAATAATATGGTGGAAGCTCTTTGTAAATACTTCAAGATTTCACATCATAATTCTTATCCCTACAGACCCAAGATGAATGGGATTGTTAAAGATGCAAATAAGAACATCAAGAAGATTATTCAGAAGATGGTCGTAACATATAAGGATTGGTATGAGATGCTCCCATTTGCTTTGCACGGGTATCTTACGTCCATCCGCACTTCAACAGGGGCAACCCCTTTATCTCTTGTATATGGTATGGAAGTAGTGCTCACCGTAGAGGTTGAGATTCCATCATTATGTGTGCTCATGGAAGCCAAGTTTACTGAGGCTGAATGGTGTCAAACTAGGTTTGATCAGTTGAATTTGATTGAAAAGAAGAGATTGACTGTTGTGTTATTGTCAGTTATATCAGCCAAGGATGAAGAAAGCTTTTGATAAGAAGGTCAGACCTCGGGTATTCAGGGAAGGTGACCTTGTGCTCAAGAAGATTTTATCTTTTAAACCAAATTCTAGGGGCAAATGGACTCCTAATTATGAAGGCCCGTATGTTGTTAAGAGAGTCTTTTCAGGTGGCGCTTTGATTCTTACAACTATGGATGGTGAAGAGTTCACTTGTCCTTTGAATGCAGATGCAATAAAGAAATACTTCGCCTAAAAATAAAAGAACATCTCGCTAAGTTGAAAACCCGAAAGGGCGGCTTAGGCAAAAATGAGTGCCTCGGTGGATTGAAAACCTGAAAGGGCAATCCAGGCAAAAGTTAGAGACATAAAAACAGAAAAAAAATTCTCGATAAGTTGAGGACCCCACCCTGGGGAAACTTATGCAAAAATTAGGGATTTTGGCAAGTAACTGCATCTTGTTGATCTTCCAATCTTGGAGAAACTTTGTTAAGCACAAGGGTTGACATCCATTCATCATCCCCAGTAGCGGCCAAAAGCACAGTGGATGTCAAGAGTTGGTAGAAGGATTAGTGATCATTTGTATTAACGTAACCCTTTTCCATATAAATTACCATTTTCAAGTTTGTAAAAATCTATGGGGTCTTGTCATATACAGACTACCATTCTATTAAATATCATGAAAAAGAGTAGTCATTGCTCTCTGGTAAGTTGCACCAACATTCTTTAGACCGAAAGGCATCACTCTATAACAGAATGTTCCCTAGGGTGTAATGAGTGTGGTCTTCTCCATATCCTCGAGTGCCATTTTAATCTGATTATATCCGAAAAATCCATCCATAAACGAAAAGACTTTGAATTTAGCAGTATTGTCTACCAACATGTCAATGTGTGGCAGAGGGAAATCATCTGTCGGACTGGCTTTATTCAAATCTCTATAATCAACACACATGCGGACTTTTCCATCTTTCTTCGGCACTAGCACGATATTGGCCACCCATTGCGGATACTCGGCGGTCACAAGGAAACCGACATCAATCTGCTTCTGAACTTCCTCTTTGATATTCACAACCATATTAGGATGCGTTCTTCTCAACTACTGCTTGAATGGCGAGCACTCTGGCTTCAATGGCAGTCTATGTTCCACAATATCAGAATCCAACCCAGGCATGTCTTGATAGGACCAAGCAAACACATCTGCATATTCTCAAAGAAGATCAATCAACCCCTTCTTAGCATCTGGACACAGTCGAGACCCAATCTTGACTTCCTTCACATCATCCTCGGAACCCAAGTTGACTAGCTCAATCTGTTCTTCAAACGGATGAATAATCTTCTCATCTTTCCCAAGAAGATGAGACAATTCATCACTCACTTCTACATCACTTTCCTCCTCGACTTCAAACACAGGGAATTCAAAATTTGGAGAAGGAGAAGAATCATTGTATTCAATGGGGTTAGGAACCAACCTGCATAATGATTTGATATTTTGATTTTAGATAAGTGAATTTGTGACCAAATATTATGCAGATGGACAATCATATTGTTTATTTATGTTTTTTGTGATTACCATTTTCAGAAATAAGCAAAAAGTAAAATAAACATCAAACATGTGGATGAATAGAATTAATTTTATTGATGATCAAATTAAAATGCCCAAACAATCTTCACTTCTCCCTTAGCCATAGGAGAAGGATTTTAAAATATAAAAAGCAATTACTTTGATCGATGCAAAATAACAGGAATATCAACAGCAGTACAATTGTTGCATGTCTGTCCATGCGTCACAAAGTTGGTGCAGTCTTCCTCTTTATTGTCCTCTAGCACAACAGCTAAGTGTTGTTCATTCCCATGAATGAACCCTCGACTACGGAAGCTGAGTTGCATCTCTTCAGATCTAACGGTTGACGAGCCCTTCTGGAACCCCAAACCAGTTCTTCCTTTGTTGTCGGCGACCTCTACCACACGCCCCCACTGATCAACAGGACCTTTTTCCACAATCTTCTGTGCATCTTTCAGAGACGACATAGGTGCCCCAACTCTCTTCTCAGCAGAAATAGATAAGGCTTGGAACGATGTTCTAACCTCATCCTCAGCTTCGACATATAAGAAATATGACAGATGGCTGACCAACAGTGCTTTCTCACCTCCCACAATCACAAACTTGCCATTCTTGACAAATTTGAGCTTCTGGTGCAGAGTGGAAGTAACAGCCCCTGCTTCATGAATTCATCGCCTTCCTAATAAACATCTGTAGGCCGGGTGAATATCCATTACCTGGAAAGTAATCTGAAAATCACTCGGACCTATCGAAGGCTTTGACAATTACCCCACTATATCTCATGGGAGCTCCTTGGTACGATAACTTTGACAATGTTGATTTTGGAAGCACATTGAGTGACGACCCAATGTCAACTAGCACGTTTGACAAAGCATCTTCCTTGCAATTCATCGAGATATGCAAAGCCAGATTGTGATTTCTTCCCTCCTTAGGGAGTTCTTCATCGCAAAAGCTCAAATTGTTGCATGAAGTGATGTTGGCCATAATGTGATCAAATTGAGCCACAGTAACATCTTGCTCCAAGTATGCCTGTTCAAGAACTCTCTAGAGTGCTTCCCTGTGCGCTTCAGAATTCAAAACCAGAGACAGCACAGAAATCTTAGAGGGGGTCTGGAGCAACTGCTCAACTACATTGAATTCACTCCTTTTGATCAGTCGGAGTACCTCATCATCATCACTATTGGATTTCAAATTGCTGGATTCACCAGACTTATCTCTTGAACAACCAACAGGATCTACACTAGGCACCTCCGCCTTATTACCAACAATCAATTCTTCCTTATTCTCCGGGATCACCGGTCCAAAAACTCGACCACTGCGGGTCACCTTCGTAACATCTGCAATGCTCACTACTGAACTGGTTGTAGGCAACGACACTTCTTGACCTTTCTCTATCATAGTAGAATTGTATTGATACGGTACAACCTTATCATATGTGTACGGGACAGGGCCCGCCAACCGTATTACCAACGGTGAAACTGATCTATTGCTGACGTTCTTACTGCTATCGTACTGAATCACCAACCGCTCTGGTTGCTTGAAAACAGGAACAATGACATTAACATCGTCATCTAAATGACGAGGTTGAACAATCTGGATCATGCCTTCATCCATCAGGTGCTGGATGTCTTTGTGCATTTGCACCAAAGACCTTCGGATAAATCGGACATCAAAAACTTTAAATTCACCAGGACAGCCGTCCACCATGTTCACTGAAGAATTCCCATGAGCGGGTAAAGGATTAGCTTTCACATTAGGCACGTGGTCTTCAAAAGACACCATGCCACTCTTCATAAGCTTTTGCACCTCATATTTCAGTGGATAACAGTTCTCAATATCGTGCCCAGATGCACCCTGGTGAAAAGCACAACGAAGTTTAGGTTTATACCACCAAGGAAGTGGTTCTGGTATCTGCGGTGGATTCCTCGGTTGAATCAAATTCTTGAGGACTAAAGATGGGTATAGTTTGACATATGACATAGGAATTGGGTCGAAAGAGACCTTCTTCCTGTCGAAGTTCTGTTGCTGGTGATGATTGTTGTTGTAGGTGTCCGTTCTTTGTTGTGGTTGTTGTTGTTGACGTTGATTTTGATACTGATGTTGTTGTTGTTGTTGAAATGGTGTTGTTTGCTGGTTTGAGAAAACTGGAATGACGGATGATACTTGATGATGATGGTGTTAACGGGGTGGTAGATTTCTTCTGGTTTGAGGCCTCCTCTGCCTCCCACTGCTTATTGCATTTGTTTCATTATCCTTCCTCTTACTGAAATTGCTCCCATACTTCTTGCTAGTTGACGCCTCCTCTTTCGACAATCGTCCTTCACGGACCCCCTCTTCAAGTCTCATCCCCATATTTACCATTTCGATAAAATCACTGGGGGCACTGGCAATCATACGTTCATAGTAAAATGAACTCAGGGTTTTGAGAAAGATTTTCGTCATCTCCTTCTCCTCCAAAGGAGGAGTGATCTGGGCAGCCAACTCCCTCCAATGCTGGGGGTACTCTTTAAATGTCTCCTTCTCCTTCTGAGACATGGACCTCAGCTGGGCCCTATCTGGCGCCATATCCACGTTGTTTTGTAGTGTTTCACGAAAGCCTCACCTAGATCATTGAAAGTGCGGATGCTTGCACTATCTAGCCCCATATACCATCAGATCGCAACACCTTTCAGGCTATCCTGGAAATAGTGAATCAACAGTTGATCATTATCTGTCTGGGTTGACATCTTACCGGCATACATCACAAGATGATTGAGTGGACAAGAGTTTCCCTTATACTTCTCAAAGTCAGGCACTTTGAATTTCACAGGGATTTTCACGTTGTGCACTAAGCATAGTTCAGCAGTATTCTTCCCAAACAGACCTTTGCCTCTCATCGTTTTCAGTTTCTTGCGCAACTCAAGGAATTGGTCCTTCATCTCATCCATCTTCTCATACACATCCGGGCCCTCAGGTGGCTCGGAGTGATAGATGGTGTCTTCTACACGCGGCAAAGTGTGCACAACGGGAGGTGACACAGACATGATCGGGCTAGATGCCGGCATGGAAGCAAAAGTGGGAGCGAAACCCTCTGGCACAAAATTGGGTGGCATTCCCCAAGGGAATCCAACAGGCAGATTCAGAGCGAAGTGGGCGGTGGCAACAGGCACAGTAGAGGTTACCACTTTAGAAATGACAGTCCTCGCGGGAGGAGTTGCAGGAGTTGGAGAAGCTTGGCTTTGGGCAGCAAGATTTGACTCCATCATGGCAGTCAGTCGAGCAATCTCCTCTTTCAAATCTCAGTTCTCTTGCTCAAGGTGTTCCATGATCTTTGAATGATTAACTTGAGTGTTGTACCGGTGAGTCAGCTTGGCTAAAGCACAGAAGAACACCAATCAGACACCTGGCAAAAACCTGCTTATGCAAATGATGCATGAAATGCAATGTTTGATTATTTTTATTTCCAAGGAACTTACTATATCATTTGCAAATATATAAAAATTGAAATGGCAATTGCAATAATTTGATATGACCAAAAATTTCTTTTCATTTATATAAATTGGAAGGATTACGCTGAGTACAATTTCAGAAACCAAATGAAAAATACAAGAGAAAAGGAGACTAGTCATCCTAAGGACCCCTAACAACAGTGTCAGAAGATTTGGCTGAAGGCGCGTACTTCCTTCGAATGCGACGAATTTCGATCTCAAAAGAAGTCTTCATCTGAGTCTTCTCGAGGACAAGCTGGTCAACAATCTTCTTCCAAGCTGTAGCACCTCAAATTTGCACCTATCATTGTACATACATTTTCATATCAGGTCATAGCATATCATGGTCCATTGCATAGCATTGCATTGCCTCTTTTGCCTCAAGTGCAAGCCAATCAAGGAATTAGGCCAAACTGATCAGGAGATCAGTCAACCAAGCAAACAAGCACAATTCTCAAGGAGCCAAGGCCCTAGGGTTGGTCCAACATGTTCACAGGACTTGGGGATCCATTTGAAGTGATTAGGTCAAAGATTGGATGTTCAGAAGTCATCAGTCAATGCACAGTCAGTCAGAAACCCTAAAAGTCAACTGTTGGTCAACTGTCCATTTAATCAGTGATTTGATGATGGAAATTGGTTTGAGAGGTCTCATTCATGTCCATATAGTCCTCATATATCATGTCAAACACCATCATGGAAGAATTTGAAGCCAGATCAGAAATTTCCAAAAATGGAAACTGGACCTGTAACTGAAACCTGCCCAAAATGGAAAGTCTTGATCCTCAAACTTACATCATGATACAAGCTTCAAATGAATTTTTGCCCAACATGAAAGTTGAAGATCTTGTTCTCCCATTTCCAAAAAGTCCAAGAACTCTCAATTCCCATGTGTGGTTGGCAAGTTATGATCGAATCGATTTCAGAAATTCTTGAACTTCAAAAGGCCATATCTCTCTAACCATTTGGCCAGTTTGGGTGGGGTTTTTTCCTACAAGTCACATTTGATCCCCTCTTTCCAAAAATGTAACTTTCATTCACCAAAACCTTGCCAATCAAAATGGCATTTTTTGACTTATCTCATTTAAATTCAAGTGTGGACCAAAGGTTGACTTTTTGAATTAGTGATTTTTAAACCATTTGGCCAATTGGGAATTGTTTAGAATGTTATTTGCAGCATGTTCAAAGTCCTTTTTGTGCAGTACATGGAGCCATTCCTAAGTTGCTTGAAATTTGGCCAAAAGTACATTTCCCACCAAATCCATCCCACCATTTCATGAACCATGCCTTGTACTTTGAAAACAGAGATTTTAAAGATCATTTTCTGTCAAACCAACCCTAGAGTTGCAGCCACAAACCAACAGAACTTCAACTCATTCTCAAGAAATCCATTTTTGCTTGCATTTTCAAAAAATATGTCCAAAAACTTCCAAAGAACAAAACTTTGCCTGGCTTGAAACATCATCAAAACTACATTGTAAACCTGTTGCAACCACTTTTCTCCACCTGTAGAAGCTTCTTGCAGCACTGTTTTTGCAGAGCATTCATCCATGGCAGAAGTTGTGTGAAGCTATCCCAAGCCATCTCAAGCCAAGTCCCTTGCATCATTCAACTGTAGGAAGCTTAAGGCTCATCTGTTTTACTTCAAATCCACCAAACAGCATCTGCAGCTCGACTGTTCTTCCATTTTGGTAAAAACTCGACCTCCTCATTTTGCTAAACCAATACATGCTTTAAAGAGATCTTTCCATGCTGAGCTTCATGATATGTTTATTTTTGAAAATGGTTAGATATTTTTAAAGTTATGTTGTTTTGAAGTTTTGATGATAAAACTTCTTTGGCTCGGTTCATGATATATACAATGTTTTGATGAAAAATGATGATGGATTCTTGTTGTTGGTTGTTAGATGATCATGTCTGTGTGTTCAATTGAATTTTCTGGGAAAAATTGTTGAGCACGATTTTGGATGGTGATGAACTGTACCAAAGCCCTAGCTTGCCCAGAAACTGCGTGTTTGGCTGTTGCTGTTGTGCTTCTGCGCGCAATTTTACTGTTCCAATCCCCTTGACCAATCACAATATTTCCTGCCTTGGCCCTAAACGACAGCGTTTAGATAAGTGGCACAAACAATTACAAAAATGCCATGGCCGGACCCCATGACCCATTAATAAATGTTGTTTTTCTCATTTTTTATTTCATTTGATACATCATCTTACAAAAATCATAACTTGTTCATTTTCAATCCAAATTTCATGGCAATTTTTGCATTAGCTTCATCATGATCTCTACTTTTTTATCATAATTTTTCCAGAATTTTGTGATCAATGGATTTTAATTTGTATGAGGGTTTGTGACATGTATGCACATTTTGTACACTTTGCCAAAACATTTGTGAAATGGTGATACTTTATCCAATGGCTCCCAAATTTTTTGTGCTTAAACTAGACACATTCATGGTGATTTTGGTGTAGAGTTTGTGAATTTATCATTGCTGGTTTGTGAGTTATGATTTTTTAAATTAGGGTGTGACAATTTGTGTCACACCATTGATGTCCAACTTGATGATTTTTGATACCATGCTTCTTGACCTCCAATTGATCTGATTTTTTGCATGAACCTACTCTTGTATGTCTAGTTTACATGTGAATTTTCTTGGAATTATTTGTGGCATTTCCTAATTGTTTGAGATTTTCTCCCCTGCTTGGTCATATGATGACTTTTTGTGACACTTGTTCCCATTTCATTTGTGAAATTCTCATACTTTATTAGATGGACATGAAATTTTACATGAGATAACTAGACATCCTCATCTTTGCCATGGTTTTAGTCCCATTCATTTATCATACACCATCTCTGATTTATGATTTTTCTAAGTTGATGCATGTTTGGTTGACTTCTTTGAGCATGTTCAAAATGGCTTTGACTTTCTGATTTTCATTGACTGCCTTCCACTTGTCCAAATGAGATGAAATTTGACATGCTTACCATGCTATGTGTTAGGGTTGATCATGATTTATTTGGTGATTTTTGAAAATGTTTTAGGTTGCTTTTGAGTTAAGTCTTGCTGTTGACTTCTATGAGCTTCTGTTTGCTATACCTTGACCTAATTTGTTCATGAAATGATGATGATGATTGATATGAACATGAACCCAATTGGTTTTGCTTCTTGAATGTTTGAACATGATTTTGGATACTCATCCTTTGCTGTTTTGACTTTTTTCATTCTCTTTTGACCCTAGGCTTGTCCTAGTGGTCCTGTTACTCACCTTTGAGCTTATGTTTTCAGGTTGACCAACAAATGACCAATGAGACCAACTCTTTTTGATTGAGCTTGCTTAAATATCATTGTCTAACTTGTTTGTTTTGTAGGTGGCTTGGCTCACATGCCTTGAGCCTTGTGCCTTGCACATTCACTTGCTTGTGTTGACTGGTTGACATCTGTTTCATTTTGATTTAACTTTGACTTGTATACTAACTGTGCTTGACTGATTTCAGGTACTTTAGTTGCTTAGTTCCTTG
Organism: Lathyrus oleraceus; assembly: GCF_024323335.1. Lineage (NCBI taxonomy): Eukaryota > Viridiplantae > Streptophyta > Magnoliopsida > Fabales > Fabaceae > Lathyrus > Lathyrus oleraceus. The sequence continues at coordinate 361,723,321 of NC_066584.1, forward strand.
TGAACTTTCGCTTTGCTTTGCTTGTATAAGCAATTTGCATTGAGGTATAACTTCCTAACTTCATGTAGTCTGGAAGACCTGGCCTGTTACTTGGCCAGGCAACTGTCTGAAGTCCTCCTTAAGAGGCAATGTTTGTGACTGTTTAATTTTGTCCTTGCATAGAGTCAAAGTCTTCCTAAGTGAAGAGGCAATTGGCAGAACCCAAGGGATATGCAACCTATCCCCTGCTATTCTGTGTGTCATCTGCTTTGCTCACACCACTGTGTTGATGCATTGCAGATACAAACCCAAGATCTTGTACAATTGTACAGTTGAGTCAGTTTTAAATGTGTAGAAGGGTTCCCACTTTCTGAACCCACACATTCTTGTCTTAAGCTCTCCCAGGCCAGGGATAAGAGCTGTGAAGTCTTATCTTCACTCACCTTTCATCTGCTTCACCTTAGCCCCTCAATGGCAAGGTTAAGAGCACATTCACCCAGTTCCAGAGGTTTGTTTGTTGAGGTTGATATGACCCCTCGACTAAAACCTAACCCTTGTTTGAGCCACTTGCTTGTGTATAGTGTGTGCTATCTGTGCTTGTATGTTTGCTTGACTTGCTTCCTGTGCAAGTTAGGTTTAGTTTAGACTTGCTTCCTGTGCAAGTTAGGTTTTGCTTGGCTTGCTCCCTGAGCAAGTTAAATGTGTGTGTGGCTTGCTTCCTGTGCAAGTCATGTTTAGGGCAGGCTTGCTTCCTGTGCAAGTTAGCTAGAAACCTTAACTTAGGGATGATTTTGCATGATAACATCTAGGCTCGAGTCGTAGTCTCCCTAGTTGTGTCTCCCTCTGTTATCTGGTTAGGCTAGTCCTTTATCCCTCCGTAGGGGAACTACATCGCCCTGATCTTCATACCAGATGAAGTATGTAGGCAGGAGATTGAGCTGATCTCTCCGGGCGCCCTTTTTCTTTTGTGTGAGTTTTTGACAGTTGCTAGGCTCGAGTGCCTGACTCCTTAGCAATTTGTTGTCTGTTTGTTTGAGTGTGTGCTTGACAGTTATAGGCTCGAGTCCCCGACTCCCTATTAACTTGTTGTGTTGTTGTGTGCTTGGAAGCCGATGTAAGTCCATCGAGTGGCATTTGGGTTCCAGTGTGCGTGTGTTTTGGTTTGGATGCTGATGTAAGTCCAGTGATTGGCATTCAGGCTCCACGTTTGCCTCCTTGTGTGTGTTTTGGTTCGGATGCTGATGTAAGTCCAGTGATTGGCAGTCGGGCTCCACGTTTGCCTTTGCCTGTGTTTTGTTTGTGTGCGTGTCAGCCGAGCTACGAATGCTCTGATTCTTCTCTCGTCCGAGAAGATACGTATGCATAGGATGCGATATCCTAGCGAGCATGTGTCGTCTCCCCAGTCCGAACTACTTCGACTCTGATGTCTATGCCTGATGGACTAAGTAGGCCCAGGATGCGACATCCTGCCGAGTCAGTTTCAGTCAGTTTCTTTTGTCTCTTTCAGCCAATGCGTGTGTGTGTTTTGAGCAGTGTTTAGCAACCAATATTCCTTCCTTTTGTGCGTGGATCCCGTCGAGTACGACGGATGCGTAGGGGTGCTAATACCTTCCCTTCGCATAACCGACTCCCGAACCCATACTCTTTGGTCGCGAGACCATGTCTTTTCCTAGGTTTACTCTGAGCGTTTCCTTTCCCTCTTTTGGGATAAATAACGCACGGTGGCGGCTCTGTTGTTTCTTCTTTTCCCGCCGGTTTTTCGCGTGATGCGTCAGCTGGCGACTCTGCTGGAGACTATAGAGAAGTTGACCTGTGCTGGTCCATCTTCCCTAAGCGAGTCTCTCCTAGCGCTCTATAGGTTAGGGTTTTGGTTGCTGTTTGCTGTTATTTATTGCGTTCATTATTTACTGTTTGCATTCATTGTCTATTGTTTGCATTTATGTTTGCATTAATGTTTGCATTCATTTTCATTATTCATCTGGCTGGTTGTCTGTTTCTCTCTGTTGGGGTGGGAGTTACATGAGGTAAAAGGCCCAATACCCAGGCTATGAGTGAAATCTAGGATACTTAGGAATAGAGTGATTCATGGGAAGCGGGTGGTATTGCGCCACTTAGCGGAACATTGATATCACGAGCAGTTCAGACCCTGGTGGGACATTATCGTTACATACTTCGGGTGTGTATATGATGATGTTCTGCGAAAGGTTATTTATGCTGCGTTTCTCTCGACCTTACCCTGGCCTAGATGACACCCGTGAGTGGGGAGGGAATGATCATTATTACAGGTACTAGTTGGTGACTTGTTGGTGACTTGTTGGTGACTTGTGATCCTGTTGGTGACTATTGGTTCAGAATTTTGGGGTCTCAGATGACTTTGGGTTTCAGATGAATTTGTGGTTCCGAGTTCAAGCCGAAGCTTTGATCCTGTGTTCTGAGAGACACAGCCAACCAGTCGTGTCTGCATCATTTGCATCATAGCATATTTATTTTTCAAAAGAAACGCAATAAAAAAGATACAAAAAAAAAGGGAAAAAAAGGGAAAAGGAAAAAAAACTAATCCCTGCATGCATATCATTTCTCAGGTACATTCCAGAGCTTGTTCACTGACAGAGATGGCAACAGTTCCAGAGTTGAAGCGGAAGACTTGTTCCTACAGCTTTCACCGTGAACCTTTGACGTCTCTGATTGAGTTGAGCAACCTTATGACCAGTGGTAACCAGAAGGGGTTTGTTGACCAGTATGGAGATATTCTGACACTGTTGAAGATGGTAGTCGATCCGGTGCCGTTGCAGACTCTTCTACAGTTCTATGACCCAGAGCTTCATTGTTTCACCTTTCAGGATTATCAGTTGGCGCCTACTCTTGAGGAGTACTCCATTCTGCTGAGTGTCCCGGTCCGGTATTAGGTTCCTTTCTTGCATGTGCCCAAGGAGGTTGATTTCAGAGTTGTTGCCAGAGCTCTCCATTTGAGTATCAAGGAAGTCAGTGATAGTTGGAAGTCCAGTGGGGATGTTGTAGGATTGCCTTTGAAGTTTCTGTTGAGGGTAGCTAGAGAAGAAGCAGAGAAGGGAAGTTGGGAAGCATTTCATGCTCAGTTGGCCGTCATGATCTATGGGATCGTCCTGTTTCCGAGTATGCCAAATTTTGTTGACTATGCTGCAGTCAGTATTTTCATTGGAGGAAATCCAGTTCCTACTCTGTTAGCTGACACTTACTATGCTATTCACAGTAGGCATGGTAAGGGTGGGGCTATCAGGTGTTGTCTCCCGCTTTTGCTCAGATGGTTCTTGTCTCTTCTGCCAGTCAGTGGACCTTTTGTGGATGCTCAGAGCACGCATAAGTGGACTCAGAGGGTTATGTCTCTTACTTCCTATGATATCAGATGGCAATCTTACCGGATGGATGTGCGTAACGTCATTATGAGCTGTGGAGGATTCCGTAATGTGCCACTCGTAGGGACTAGGGGTTGCATCAATTACAACCCGGTTCTTTCTCTTCGCCAGTTGGGGTTTGTGATGAAGGGAAGACCACTTGATGCTGAGGTAGTTGAAAGTGTGTTTTTTGAAAAGCAGAGTGACCCGGCTAGATTGGAGCAGATAGGGAGAGCTTGGAAGTCTATTGGTGTGAAGGATGGATCTGTCTTAGGGAAGAAGTTTGCCGTTGCTATGCCTGATTACACTGATTGGGTCAAGGAGAGAGTAGAAACTTTGTTGTTACCCTATGATAGGATGGAGCCGTTGCAGGAGCAACCACCTTTGATCTTTGCTGAGAGTGTGCCTGCGGAGCACTACAAGCAAGCCCTGATGAAGAATCGTCGTCTGAGGGAGAAGGAGCAAGACACTCAGATGGAGTTGTATAAAGCTAAAGCCGATAAGCTGCACTTGGCCCATCAACTCAGGGAAGTGCAAGGAGAGGATACCAGCAGAGCAAGGAACAAGAAGAGATCCTACGAGGAGATGGAGAGCATGTTAGATGCAGAACACCGGGAGTGCTTGAGGCTACAGAGGGTTGAGGCCAGTTATCAGAAGAAGATCAGAGACTTGGAGAAGCAACTCAGAGATAAAGACATCCAGTTGAAGAAGGAAGTAGACTTGAGACAGGCATCAGAGGACCACCTTGGAGGAGAAGTCTTGGAGCTGAGAAGACAGTTGAAAGAGAAGATCACTCCTTTACCAGAATGTTCAGAATGCACACTGTTGATAGACCAGTGCCATTACCTGAAGACCCTCATTCCAGAAGACCGTCTGTCTTAGTTTGTGTCTTTGTTTGTGTTTTGTTGAGAATCACCTCCAGGCTTGTTGGATGGGATTCATTTGTTTGTACTCCGTCTTTGGATCTTCATTGTTGAGAATCACCTCCAGGCTTGTTGGATGGGGTTCATTTCTTTGTACTCTGTTTATGCGAATTTTCTGTTGACTCGGTGATATTGACCTTTTTACCCTTATGTATGGATAAGGTTGTCAGTATTTCCCTGTTGTTCTCATTTCCTTGTATCTGTTTGTTCTCTTGTTGCTGCAGGTTGCCATCTTTTCAGGATGGGTCAGGCTCTTTGAATGCCTGAGGAATGAACATATCATGTGCATCATACGCATCATTAGCACCATACTCATATCATTTTGCATAACAGGTTTTCTTGGTCGTGACTTATCACTCTTGGTTCCTGTTCAGGCAGGATAGCTGATCAACGTCCGCACCGCTACTCAACAAGACTGAATCAACAGAGAGGTATGGATCAAGTTCAAGCTGAGTTGGCTGAGATGAAGGCTAACATGGCCCAGTTTATGAATATGATGCAAGGGGTTGCACAAGGTCAAGAAGAGCTTCGAGCCATGGTTCAGAGACAAGAGGTTGCAATTCCACCGGTCAACCATGCTCCGCCAGAGGGAGGCCCGGTCAATGATAATAATGTTGCTGCTGCTGTACCCATCAACAACTATGCTGTAGGTGATGAGTTGGGGGGTATTCGAATCAACGGTCAACCTATTGTTCCAGACGCCGCTAATGCCAGAGTAGTCCGTGCCCCGGCCCGTAATCCTGTTCCGATTGTTGACAGACAAGAGGATATGTTCTCTCTGCTCAGTGAAGACGAAGACGTTCTGGGAAGGGTTAATGAGAGGGATCGTAAAGTTGATGCCCTTGCTGAGAAATCCGAGCTATGGAATGTCAGAATTCTCTCGGTTTTGATGTTACCAATATGGGGTTGGTGGAAGGTTTGAGAATCCCTCACAAGTTCAAATCACCGTCCTTCGATAAATACAACGGTACTTCTTGCCCTCGCACCCATGTGCAGGCCTATTATCGAAAAATCTCTGCGTATACCGATGATGAAAAGATGTGGATGTATTTTTTCCAAGATAGTCTATCTGGGGCTTCTTTGGACTGGTACATGGAATTGAAGAGAGATTCTATCCGCTGTTGAGGGATCTGGGTGAGGCCTTTTTGAGGCAATATAAACACAACATGGACATGGCACCGAGCCGGACTCAGCTGCAGAGTCTATGTCAGAAATCCGGAGAAAGCTTCAAGGAGTATGCCCAGAGGTGGCGTGAACTGGCTGCTAGAGTTCAACCCCCTATGCTGGAGAGGGAGTTGACAGATATGTTTATCGGTACTCTTCAAGGTGTGTTTATGGACCGGATGGGGAGCTGCCCATTCGGTAGTTTTTCTGATGTTGTCATTTGTGGAGAGAGGACTGAGAGCTTGATTAAAACTGGGAAGATCCAAGATGCTGGTTCCTCTTCTTCTAAGAAGCCATTTGGTGGGGCACCTCGTCGAAGAGAGGGTGAAACTAATGCTGTTTAACACCGCAGAGATCAGAACAGAAGTGAATACCGTCAAGCTGCTGCAGTGACCATTCCGGCACCTCAACCTCGTCAACAACAACAACAAAGAGTTCAACAACCGCAACAACAACAACAACAGCAACGTCCGTATCAGCCCAGACAAAGGATGCCTGATCGACGTTTTGATTCGCTACCCATGTCGTACGCCGAACTGCTGCCCGAACTACTCAGGTTGGGATGGTTTGAGTTGCGTACAATGGCTCCGCCTACAGTATTGCCTCCTGGGTATGACGCCAACGTCCGTTGTGACTTTCACTCTGGGGCACCAGGGCATCATACTGAGAAGTGTCGGGCTCTCCAGCACAAAGTCCAAGATTTGATCGATGCCAAAGCAATCAACTTCGCACCAGTGCCTAACGTCGTCACAACCCTATGCCTCAGCATGGTGGGCATAGAGTGAACAATATTGAAGGAAAGAAGCTGAAGATCTGGTTGTTAATGTTGATGATGTTCAGACTTCTCTGCTAGTTGTGAAGGGCCGTCTGCTGAATGGGGGTGTCTACTCGGGCTGTGATGAGGATTGTTTGGGCTGTGCAGAATCTGAGAATGGTTGCGACCAGTTAAGGGCCGGTATCCAGGGTATGATGGATGAGGGTTGTTTGCAATTCAGTAGGGCTGTAAAAGATCGTGGAACAGTGTCAACTATCACCATTTACTTTAAACCGTCTGAAGAACGTGGACAAAGGGTTGTCAGTGCACCTGCAACAAATGGTACCCCAGTTACCATTTCCGTGCCTGTAACCATCGGTGCTCCAACTACTATCGTTGCGTCTGGAAGAAGGGCTGTTGAGAATAGTAGAGTCGTGCCGTGGAAGTATGATAATGCTCACCGCAGTTACAGAAGGGCTGAAAGTCAGACGAGACCAGTGAATCAAACTCCAGTGACAATTGGTTTACCGAATAGAGTTCCTGCAACTGTTGGTCTGGCTGTGGATAATGTAGGGGGTCCAGGAGGTTTTACCAGAAGCGGTCGTCTGTTCGCACCGCAGCCTTTGAGGGACAATAATGCTGAGGCTCTCGCCAAAGCAAAGGGTAAGCAAGCTGTGGTTGAGGGAGAACCTGTCCAGAAGGAAGCGCCCGAGGGGTCATTTGAGAAAGACGTGGAGGAGTTTATGAAAATAATCAAGAAGAGTGACTACAAGATTGTAGATCAGTTGAATCAAACTCCGTCCAAAATTTCTATACTTTCACTGTTGTTGTGCTCTGAGGCACACCGTAATGCCTTGCTGAAGATGTTGAATCTGGCTTACGTGCCTCAGGAGATTTCTGTCAATCAACTGGAGGGTGTGATGGCCAATGTGAGCACCAGGCCTGGTGTGGGTTTCACCAACCTGGACTTACCGCCTGAAGGGCGAAACCATAACAAAGCCTTGCACATCACCATGGAGTGCAAGGGGGCAGTGTTGTCTCACGTATTGGTAGACACCGGGTCGTCGCTGAATGTGCTGCCTAGGCAGATTCTGAAGAAGATTGATGTGGAAGGGCTTGTGCTTAATCCCAGTGATTATCGTGTGTCGTGCTTTCGACGGATCCAAGCGTTCTGTGTGTGGAGAAGTTACCTTGCCTGTGAAGATAGGTCCTGAGGTATTCGATATCATCTTCTATGTTATGGACATCCAGCCTGCCTATAGTTGTTTGTTGGGGCGTCCATGGATTCATGCAGCAGGGGCAGTCTCGTCGACTCTCCATCAAAAGCTCAAGTATGTCTGGAACGGTCAGATTGTGACTGTGTGCGGTGAAGAAGAGATTCTGGTAAGTCATCTATCCTCGTTCAAATATGTTGAGGTGGATGGCGAGATCCACGAAACCTTATGCCAGGCGTTTGAGACTGTGGCTCTTGAGAAAGTGGCGTACGCTGAGCAGAGGAAGCCAGGTGCTTCAATTACTTCTTACAAGCAGGCTAAGGAGGTTGTTGATTCTGGCAAAGCTGAAGGCTGGGGCAAGATGGTGGATTTGCCTGTTAAAGAAGACAAATTTGGTGTTGGTTATGAGCCTCTCCAAGCAGAGCAGAATGGTCAAGCGGGTCCGAGTACCTTTACCAGCGCTGGGCTGATGAATCATGGCGACGTCTCTGCAACCGGTAGTGAAGACTGTGACAGTGATTGTGATCTGGACAACTGGGTTCGCCCGTGTGCACCAGGGGGTCTATCAACAACTGGACGGCTGAAGAAGTGGTTCAAGTTACTCTTCTGACAGAGTAATTTTCTGTTGTTTTGTCATTTTGCATGAAAATCCTACGTTCTGCCCAAGGCGTAGTGATTCATTGTAGGGCCTCATCATGTTTTAATGATTATCATTAATGAAGGACATTTTTTGAAATCAAACTTTGTGATCCCTGTCTTTTCTTTTTTGTTTTCATCTTTTTTCAAAAACAATAAAAATGGCAATGTTTTTGTTTTTTGTGACTTTATTGAACTCTTTTTCTAAAACAAAGCATTAAACATGCAGAAGCGATCTTATGGCATTCACTATGAACAGTTCTGTTATGGCTCAGTATGATTTCGACAATCCCATCTACCAAGCTGAAGAGGAGAGTGAGGAAGACTGTGAACTCCCTGCAGAATTGGTCAGATTGCTGAAGCAGGAGGAAAGGGTCATCCAACCTCATCAGGAGGAGTTGGAGGTTGTTAATTTGGGTACTGAGGACGCCAAAAGAGAAATCAAGATTGGGGCTGCTTTAGAGGACTCTGTCAAGAGGAGGCTGATTGAGATGCTGAGAGAATATGTGGAGATATTCGCCTGGTCATATCAAGATATGCCTGGGTTAGATACAGACATTGTGGTGCATCGATTACCTCTTAGAGAAGGATGTCCTTCGGTCAAGCAGAAGCTTCGTAGAACGAGTCCTGACATGGCAACTAAGATCAAGGAAGAGGTTCAGAAGCAGTGGGATGCAGGTTTTTTGGCTGTTACAAGTTATCCCCATGGGTGGCCAACATCGTTCCTGTGCCGAAGAAGGATGGTAAAGTCAGAATGTGTGTCGATTACCGGGATTTGAATAGAGCGAGTCCGAAAGATGATTTCCCATTACCTCACATTGATGTATTGGTTGATAATACGGCTCAATCCTCGGTATTCTCTTTCATGGATGGTTTCTCTGGATATAATCAGATCAAGATGGCGCCAGAGGACATGGAAAAGACGACATTCATTACACCTTGGGGCACGTTCTGCTATAAGGTGATGCCATTTGGGCTAAAGAATGCTGGTGCTACCTATCAGAGGGCAATGACGACTCTCTTTCATGACATGATGCACAAAGAAATTGAAGTGTACGTAGATGATATGATTGCGAAGTCGCAGACAGAAGAGGAGCACCTGGTTAATTTGCAGAAGCTGTTTGACCGGTTGAGAAAGTTCAAGCTGAGGTTGAATCCGAACAAGTGTACGTTTGGGGTGAGATCAGGGAAGCTTTTAGGCTTCATTGTCAGTGAGAAAGGGATTGAGGTTGATCCAGCAAAAGTCAAAGCTATTCAAGAGATGCCTGAACCGAAAACGGAGAAGCAAGTCCGTGGGTTTTTAGGGAGATTGAACTACATTGCAAGGTTCATATCTCACCTAACTGCCACGTGTGAACCAATTTTCAAACTGCTTAGAAAGAATCAGGCGATCAAGTGGAATGATGATTGTCAGAAAGCTTTTGACAAGATTAAAGAGTATTTACAGAAACCTCCAATCCTTATACCTCCAGTTCCAGGGAGACCTCTGATAATGTACCTGTCAGTGACTGAGAACTCGATGGGGTGTGTATTGGGACAGCATGACGAGTCTGGTCGAAAAGAGCATGCCATATACTACCTTAGCAAAAAGTTTACCGACTGTGAAACAAGATATTCACTGCTCGAGAAAACTTGCTGTGCTTTGGCCTGGGCTGCTCGCCGACTGAGGCAGTATATGTTGAACCATACTACCTTATTGATTTCTAAGATGGATCCAGTGAAGTACATCTTTGAGAAACCAGCTCTCACCGGACGCGTTGCTCGTTGGCAGATGATTCTAACAGAATATGACATTCAGTACACGTCACAAAAGGCCATCAAAGGTAGTATTCTGTCAGACTACCTCGCCGAGCAACCGATTGAAGATTATCAGCCTATGATGTTTGAATTCCCTGATGAAGACATCATGTATCTTAAGATGAAAGATTGCGAAGAGCCTCTTGTCGAGGAAGGACCGGATCCGGATGACAAATGGACACTGATGTTTGATGGGGCTGTGAATATGAACGGTAACGGTGTTGGGGCAGTATTGATCAATCCTAAAGGTGCTCATATACCTTTTTCTGCCAGATTGACGTTTGACGTCACCAACAACGAAGCTGAGTATGAGGCTTGTATCATGGGGATAGAAGAAGCCATTGATCTGAGGATCAAAACGCTTGACATTTATGGAGATTCCGCTCTAGTGATCAATCAAGTCAATGGAGATTGGAATACGAATCAGCCGCATTTGATTCCGTATAGAGATTACACCAGAAGAATACTGACGTTCTTCAAGAAGGTGAAGTTGTATCATGTCCCCGGGATGAGAATCAGATGGCTGATGCCTTGGCTACTTTGTCGTCTATGATCAAAGTTCATTGGTGGAATCATGTGCCACATGTTGCGGTGAATCGACTCGAGAGGCCTGCGTATGTGTTTGCAGCCGAGTCTGTTGTGATTGATGAGAAGCCGTGGTATTATGACATCAAGAACTTCCTCAAGACTCAGGAGTATCCTGAAGGTGCGTCGAAGAATGACAAGAAAACCCTGAGGAGGCTAGCTGGAAGCTTCTATTTGAATCAGGATGATGTGCTGTATAAGAGAAACTTTGACATGGTCTTGCTCAGATGCGTGGACAGACCCGAGGCGGACATGTTAATGCAGGAAGTTCATGAAGGTTCCTTCGGTACTCATGCCGGCGGACATGCAATGGCTAAGAAATTGTTGAGAGCGGGTTATTACTGGATGACTATGGAATCCGATTGTTTCAAGTATGCTCGGAAGTGCCATAAGTGTCAAATCTATGCTGATAAGGTGCATGTACCACCAAGCCCTCTGAATGTCATGAATTCGCCTTGGCCGTTTGCCATGTGGGGCATTGATATGATTGGGAAGATTGAGCCTACTGCTTCGAATGGACATCGCTTCATCTTGGTAGCGATTGACTATTTCACCAAATGGGTGGAAGCAGCTTCCTATGCTAACGTTACCAAACAAGTGGTTACCCGGTTCATCAAGAAAGAAATCATATGTCGTTATGGAGTTCCTGAGAGAATCATCACTGACAATGGTTCGAATCTCAATAACAAGATGATGAAAGAGCTTTGTAAAGATTTCAAGATTGAACATCACAATTCTTCTCCTTACAGACCGAAGATGAATGGTGCTGTAGAAGCGGCAAACAAGAATATCAAGAAGATTGTGCAGAAGATGGTCGTTACGTACAAGGATTGGCATGAGATGCTGCCTTTCGCTTTGCATGGGTACCGTACCTCAGTACGTACGTCGACCGGGGCAACCCCTTACTCCCTTGTGTATGGTATGGAAGCTGTCCTACCTGTTGAAGTGGAGATTCCTTCTCTGAGAGTTTTATTGGATGTCAAGCTGGACGAAGCCGAGTGGATTCGAACAAGGTTTAACGAGTTGAGCCTTATCGAGGAGAGACGGCTAGCAGCTGTATGTCATGGACAGTTGTATCAGCGAAGGATGAAGCGAGCCTTTGATCAGAAAGTGCGTCCTCGAAGCTATCAGATCGGTGATCTAGTTTTGAAGAGGATCCTCCCTCCCGGTACAGATAACAGGGGCAAGTGGACTCCTAATTATGAAGGTCCATATGTTGTGAAGAAGGTCTTCTCCGGTGGAGCCTTGATGCTTACAACTATGGATGGTGAAGATTTCCGTCTCCTGTTAACTCAGATGTAGTCAAAAAATACTTCGCATAAATTGACCCGCTGGACAAAAAGAAAAAAAGAGTCCAGGCAAAAATGGGCATCCCGGCGAACAAAAAAACAGAAAGAAAAGGTTCGGGCAAAAATTAGGGATAAAATGAAAAGAATTTGTACACCCGGTAAGTCGAAAACCCGCAAGGGCGGCTTAGGCAAAAATGGGTATCCCGGTGGATTGAAAACCCGAAAGGGCGATCCAGGCAAAAGTTAGGGATTAAAGCGAAGACTACAGTCTGAGTTGTCTGTACTTCATCGAGCTTTGTCGTCTGCCATCTCGAAAGATGTGATCCGTCCAGTCATTCTTCTCAGAAAGCAAGGAGTTGGGAGGAAAACTGATGATCTGTGAGTTATAACAGAATTGGGAAATAGTGGATGCCGTGTTCACGTTGCCATTAGGATAGATTTTTCCTTTTGTGCGCAATTACCTCTTTCTAGGAATTGCTTCCCAATGTATTTGCCTCTTCAGGCACATTTTCAATCAATAAAAGTCGTTATTTAGATAAATAGCTCTTTGTTTTACTGTTTTGTTTGCAAAAATGTCCGAATTTTTGATAAGCATTGCATATAAGAACATGAAGGCTAACAATAGCTTGCAGGATGACGAAACATTTGAAAATCATTTTGAATGTTGAGGACACTTGAGCGTATCTTGTCCATGTATCCCCTGGGGGCATTTTGTTGTGCTATTTGTCAGATTGGCATCTGTGAGGACGTTTCCTCAGCAGATATTTTTTTCCCCAAGCAAGTTTGGAAGCTATCAGAGCTATGTTCCCCTGCAGAGACGTCGGTGGATAGTGCTTTCTATTCCCCAACAGATCTAAGGATTGCCTATTCCCAGCAGGCCTGTATTTGCCGATTTCCTCCCCGAGTGAGGCAGGTTCATTGAAATTTATCTCCAACATTTATCCTGTCTGTGGACTGAAGGATATCCCCAGCGGAGTTTACCTTTCCCAGCAGCAGTGCTATTCTCCAACATGAGTGAGAAGTCGCTTTGCCATTCCCTAAGAGGAGTTTCCCCACAGAGTCAGAGTATCTGATCATTTCGGCTCCCTAGCCAGGGTTCACTTGCATTTTGCATGTAGTAATCATTGCATCCTCAAAAATGCGTAGCATTCCCATTCAATATGGAGCATTATGCCATAGAAAAATTCAAACATATGCATTCATGTGTTAACCTCACCAGACCGTATCCCCGGCAGAGGCGGATCATTTCATTCGACATCAGCACAGCAAGTCTGCTACAGTTGCTCTCGACAGCATTCAGGATTGATATCCCCACGAAGGTTTATTACCTCACCCATTGGTGACAGAAAGTTTGTTTCTCCCCAGTGAGACCCCCAGCAAGTGGTCAACCTTGCCCTGATATATCTAAGATGTCGTTCTTGTGATACCGGTAAGTGTCATATCAGCACCCGCGTGTGTTTCTTTTGTTGGTGTCGGTAAACACCATTGTTTCGGTGTCTGTAAACATCGGTATTCTCTCCAGTCATCAGTAAATGTCTGGTCATCATTTTTGGTGTCGGTAAACATCATTGTTTCGGTGTCTGTAAACATCGGGTATTCTCTCCAGTCGTCAGTAAATGTCTGGTTATTATTGTTGGTGTCTGTAAACGCCATTGCTTCGGTGTCGGTAAACATCGAGTCTCACCCAGTCATCGGTAAATGTCTGGTCATTTTTTTGATGTCGGTAAACATCATCTTTCGATGTCGGTAAACATCGAGTCTTTTCTGCGGTCATCGGTAAATGTCTGATAATCCCCGGCTAGAAATCCCCAGTAGAGTCATCTGTAAATGTCCTGTCTGTTTTCCGGTTGCGAATATTTGTTTGTATCTACCCAATAAATTCTCATTCCCAGTCATCAGTAAATGTCCGGTCGTTTTTGGATGTCGGTAAACATCATCTTTCGATGTCGGTAAACATCGAGTCTCATCCCAGCCATCAGTAAATGTCTGGTCATGCTTTGTTTCCTTGTTGATAAAATCAAGATCCCCAGAAGTCGTCGGTAAACGTCTTTTCTGATTACACCACAAAGATTTTGTTCCTCCCCAAGTGGAGATGCCATCGGTAAATGGCCCTGTATGCTTCGATATCGGTAAATATTGAATGCCCAGTTTTATCCGCCATCGGTAAATGGCCCCGTTTTCTTCGATATCGGTAAATATCGAGTTCCCAGTTGCAGTAGCCATCGGCAAATGGTCGAGTTGAAGTTGATATCGGTAAATATCAAGTTTCTTTGAAGCCACCATCGGTAAATGACCTTGCTTCCTCTCTACATCAATCTGTTTCCCAGCAGCCATCGGTAAATGGTCTGGCTGAAGTTGATATCGGTAAATATCAAGTTTTAACCATCGGTAAATGGTTTTGTTTTTCATCAATCTGTTTCCCAGCAGCCATCAGTAAATGGTCTTGCTTCCTTTTCATCAGATTTGTTTCCCAACAGCCATCGGTAAATGGTCTTGCTGAGGTTGATATCGGTAAATATCAAGTTTCCAGTTTCTAACCATCGGTAAATGGTTTCGCCTTTCTGAAGTTGTCAATTGCAGGCGTCATCAGTAAATGACGTGGTTCTTCTTGTATTATATCCAGTCGGTGCAAATTTCTACGGTTCTTTGGTATTCAATCCCTGTTTACCCTGAAAGTCTGACAGCCGTTGCTCTCATCCATTCGGGTTCCCAGCTGATTGAATAGGGGCAGCTGTAGCACCTCAAATTTGCACCTATCATTGTACATACATTTTCATATCAGGTCATAGCATATCATGGTCCATTGCATAGCATTGCATTGCCTCTTTTGCCTCAAGTGCAAGCCAATCAAGGAATTAGGCCAAACTGATCAGGAGATCAGTCAACCAAGCAAACAAGCACAATTCTCAAGGAGCCAAGGCCCTAGGGTTGGTCCAACATGTTCACAGGACTTGGGGATCCATTTGAAGTGATTAGGTCAAAGATTGGATGTTCAGAAGTCATCAGTCAATGCACAGTCAGTCAGAAACCCTAAAAGTCAACTGTTGGTCAACTGTCCATTTAATCAGTGATTTGATGATGGAAATTGGTTTGAGAGGTCTCATTCATGTCCATATAGTCCTCATATATCATGTCAAACACCATCATGGAAGAATTTGAAGCCAGATCAGAAATTTCCAAAAATGGAAACTGGACCTGTAACTGAAACCTGCCCAAAATGGAAAGTCTTGATCCTCAAACTTACATCATGATACAAGCTTCAAATGAATTTTTTCCCAACATGAAAGTTGAAGATCTTGTTCTCCCATTTCCAAAAAGTCCAAGAACTCTCAATTCCCATGTGTGGTTGGCAAGTTATGATCGAATCGATTTCAGAAATTCTTGAACTTCAAAAGGCCATATCTCTCAAACCATTTGGCCAATTTGGGTGGGGTTTTTTCCTACAAGTCACATTTGATCCCCTCTTTCCAAAAATGTAACTTTCATTCACCAAAACCTTGCCAATCAAAATGGCATTTTTTGACTTGTCTCATTTAAATTCAAGTGTGGACTAAAGGTTGACTTTTTGAATTAGTGATTTTTAAACCATTTGGCCAATTGGGAATTGTTTAGAATGTTATTTGCAGCATGTTCAAAGTCCTTTTTGTGCAGTACATGGAGCCATTCCTAAGTTGCTTGAAATTTGGCCAAAAGTACATTTCCCACCAAATCCATCCCACCATTTCATGAACCATGCCTTGTACTTTGAAAACAGAGATTTTAAAGATCATTTTCTGTCAAACCAACCCTAGAGTTGCAGCCACAAACCAACAGAACTTCAACTCATTCTCAAGAAATCCATTTTTGCTTGCATTTTCAAAAAATCTGTCCAAAAACTTCAAAGAACAAAACTTTGCCTGGCTTGAAACATCATCAAAACTACATTGTAAACCTGTTGCAACCACTTTTCTCCACCTGTAGAAGCTTCTTGCAGCACTGTTTTTGCAGAGCATTCATCCATGGCAGAAGTTGTGTGAAGCTATCCCAAGCCATCTCAAGCCAAGTCCCTTGCATCATTCAACTGTAGGAAGCTTAAGGCTCATCTGTTTTACTTCAAATCCACCAAACAGCATCTGCAGCTCGACTGTTCTTCCATTTTGGTAAAAACTCGACCTCCTCATTTTGCTAAACCAATACATGCTTTAAAGAGATCTTTCCATGCTGAGCTTCATGATATGTTTATTTTTGAAAATGGTTAGATATTTTTAAAGTTATGTTGTTTTGAAGTTTTGATGATAAAACTTCTTTGGCTCGGTTCATGATATATACAATGTTTTGATGAAAAATGATGATGGATTCTTGTTGTTGGTTGTTAGATGATCATGTCTGTGTGTTCAATTGAATTTTCTGGGAAAAATTGTTGAGCACGATTTTGGATGGTGATGAATAGTACCAAAGCCCTAGCTTGCCCAGAAACTGCGTGTTTGGCTGTTGCTGTTGTGCTTCTGCGCGCAATTTTACTGTTCCAATCCCCTTGACCAATCACAATATTTCCTGCCTTGGCCCTAAACGACAGCGTTTAGATAAGTGGCACAAACAATTACAAAAATGCCATGGCCGGACCCCATGACCCATTAATAAATGTTGTTTTTCTCATTTTTTATTTCATTTGATACATCATCTTACAAAAATCATAACTTGTTCATTTTCAATCCAAATTTCATGGGAATTTTTGCATTAGCTTCATCATGATCTATACTTTTTTATCATAATTTTTCCAGAATTTTGTGATCAATGGATTTTAATTTGTATGAGGGTTTGTGACATGTATGCACATTTTGTACACTTTGCCAAAACATTTGTGAAATGGTGATACTTTATCCAATGGCTCCCAAATTTTTTGTGCTTAAACTACACACATTCATGGTGATTTTGGTGTAGAGTTTGTGAATTTATCATTGCTGGTTTGTGAGTTATGATTTTTTAAATTAGGGTGTGACAATTTGTGTCACACCATTGATGTCCAACTTGATGATTTTTGATACCATGCTTCTTGACCTCCAATTGATCTGATTTTTTGCATGAACCTACTCTTGTATGTCTAGTTTACATGTGAATTTTCTTGGAATTATTTGTGGCATTTCCTAATTGTTTGAGATTTTCTCCCCTGCTTGGTCATATGATGACTTTTTGTGACACTTGTTCCCATTTCATTTGTGAAATTCTCATACTTTATTAGATGGACATGAAATTTTATATGAGATAACTAGACATCCTCATCTTTGCCATGGTTTTAGTCCCATTCATTTATCATACACCATCTCTGATTTATGATTTTTCTAAGTTGATGCATGTTTGGTTGACTTCTTTGAGCATGTTCAAAATGGCTTTGACTTTCTGATTTTCATTGACTGCCTTCCACTTGTCCAAATGAGATGAAATTTGACATGCTTACCATGCTATGTGTTAGGGTTGATCATGATTTATTTGGTGATTTTTGGAAATGTTTTAGGTTGCTTTTGAGTTAAGTCTTGCTGTTGGCTTCTATGAGCTTCTGTTTGCTATACCTTGACCTAATTTGTTCATGAAATGATGATGATGATTGATATGAACATGAACCCAATTGGTTTTGCTTCTTGAATGTTTGAACATGATTTTGGATACTCATCCTTTGCTGTTTTGACTTTTTTCATTCTCTTTTGACCCTAGGCTTGTCCTAGTGGTCCTGTTACTCACCTTTGAGCTTATGTTTTCAGGTTGACCAACAAATGACCAATGAGACCAACTCTTTTTGATTGAGCTTGCTTAAATATCATTGTCTAACTTGTTTGTTTTGTAGGTGGCTTGGCTCACATGCCTTGAGCCTTGTGCCTTGCACATTCACTTGCTTGTGTTGACTGGTTGACATCTGTTTCATTTTGATTTAACTTTGACTTGTATACTAACTGTGCTTGACTGATTTCAGGTACTTTAGTTGCTTAGTTCCTTGTGAACTTTCGCTTTGCTTTGCTTGTATAAGCAATTTGCATTGAGGTATAACTTCCTAACTTCATGTAGTCTGGAAGACCTGGCCTGTTACTTGGCCAGGCAACTGTCTGAAGTCCTCCTTAAGAGGCAATGTTTGTGACTGTTTAATTTTGTCCTTGCATAGAGTCAAAGTCCTCCTAAGTGAAGAGGCAATTGGCAGAACCCAAGGGATATGCAACCTATCCCCTGCTATTCTGTGTGTCATCTGCTTTGCTCACACCACTGTGTTGATGCATTGCAGATACAAACCCAAGATCTTGTACAATTGTACAGTTGAGTCAGTTTTAAATGTGTAGAAGGGTTCCCACTTTCTGAACCCACACATTCTTGTCTTAAGCTCTCCCAGGCCAGGGATAAGAGCTGTGAAGTCTTATCTTCACTCACCTTTCATCTGCTTCACCTTAGCCCCTCAATGGCAAGGTTAAGAGCACATTCACCCAGTTCCAGAGGTTTGTTTGTTGAGGTTGATATGACCCCTCGACTAAAACCTAACCCTTGTTTGAGCCACTTGCTTGTGTATAGTGTGTGCTATCTGTGCTTGTATGTTTGCTTGACTTGCTTCCTGTGCAAGTTAGGTTTAGTTTAGACTTGCTTCCTGTGCAAGTTAGGTTTTGCTTGGCTTGCTCCCTGAGCAAGTTAAATGTGTGTGTGGCTTGCTTCCTGTGCAAGTCATGTTTAGGGCAGGCTTGCTTCCTGTGCAAGTTAGCTAGAAACCTTAACTTAGGGATGATTTTGCATGATAACATCTAGGCTCGAGTCGTAGTCTCCCTAGTTGTGTCTCCCTCTGTTATCTGGTTAGGCTAGTCCTTTATCCCTCCGTAGGGGAACTACATCGCCCTGATCTTCATACCAGATGAAGTATGTAGGCAGGAGATTGAGCTGATCTCTCCGGGCGCCCTTTTTCTTTTTGTGTGAGTTGTTTGACAGTTGCTAGGCTCGAGTGCCTGACTCCTTAGCAATTTGTTGTCTGTTTGTTTGAGTGTGTGCTTGACAGTTATAGGCTCGAGTCCCCGACTCCCTATTAACTTGTTGTGTTGTTGTGTGCTTGGAAGCCGATGTAAGTCCATCGAGTGGCATTTGGGTTCCAGTGTGCGTGTGTTTTGGTTTGGATGCTGATGTAAGTCCAGTGATTGGCATTCAGGCTCCACGTTTGCCTCCTTGTGTGTGTTTTGGTTCGGATGCTGATGTAAGTCCAGTGATTGGCAGTCGGGCTCCACGTTTGCCTTTGCCTGTGTTTTGTTTGTGTGCGTGTCAGCCGAGCTACGAATGCTCTGATTCTTCTCTCGTCCGAGAAGATACGTATGCATAGGATGCGATATCCTAGCGAGCATGTGTCGTCTCCCCAGTCCGAACTACTTCGACTCTGATGTCTATGCCTGATGGACTAAGTAGGCCCAGGATGCGACATCCTGCCGAGTCAGTTTCAGTCAGTTTCTTTTGTCTCTTTCAGCCAATGCGTGTGTGTGTTTTGAGCAGTGTTTAGCAACCAATATTCCTTCCTTTTGTGCGTGGATCCCGTCGAGTACGACGGATGCGTAGGGGTGCTAATACCTTCCCTTCGCATAACCGACTCCCGAACCCATACTCTTTGGTCGCGAGACCATGTCTTTTCCTAGGTTTACTCTGAGTGTTTCCTTTCCCTCTTTTGGGATAAATAACGCACGGTGGCGGCTCTGTTGTTTCTTCTTTTCCCGCCGGTTTTTCGCGTGATGCGTCACAAGCAACGGAAGGCTGAGGCATGCTAAAAGATGAAACCTCTGGCTCTCTTTGTCTCTTCGTCACTCGGTCTTCAAGTAGCTCAATCAGGGCATCTTTATCCTTAGACTCCAACTGCAACTCTTCATGCTTTTTGCTCAAAGCATGGAAACGCTCTTCCCACATGTCCTTCTCTTGCTTCATCTTGATGAGCGCATCTTCCAACTCCTCTACATCTTGGTTAGGGAGAGTTAATGGCTCAACCACAACCATAGACATAGGTCTCTCACAAGGATAAGGCATTTTCAACTCCATAGCTCTCTTCTTCACCCAAAGAGTGTAAGCTTCCAAAGCTACACAATTGCGCGGACTAAGCTCGGATCTTCCTTTCTTATGCACATTATGCCAAGCGTGCACAATCTTCTGCTTCAAATGTTGGGGATCTTTACCCTCTTTATAGAAAAGACCTTCTAACAACATGTTATTAGGTTTATCTCTCAAGGGGAACCCAAGTTGACAATGAGCCAAAGCAGGGTTATAGCTAATTCCTCCTTGTGTACCAATGAGAGGCACATTAGAGAATTCACCACAACTATCAATAATCTCCAAGCTGCTTAAGGACGAATCATACCAAACTATATCATCAGTGAGAGACATAAGTCTCTGAGACGACCTTAGACATTGTTTGTTCTCCACAAAAGCCGAAGTCTGAGGCAAGTGCGAAATAAACCACTTGTACATAAGAGGAATGCAACAGACAATAGTTTCACCACCCTTAGAATTCCTTAGATGCAAAGAGAAATACATATCACCCAACAGAGTAGGCACATGATTCCTAATCAAGAAAAGTCTAATGGCATTAACATCAACAAAACCGTCAATGTTAGGGAACAAAGCTAATCCATAGATGAGCAACACAAAGATAACTTCAAAAGCATCCACACTACCAGCTTGAGCGAAAGTGGTAGCTTCCTTGATGAGGAAAACAAATGGCAATCCAAATAACCCTTCTTTCTTCACCTAATGAGCCTTTATCTCAGACTTCTTCAAGTGAAGAGCTTCAGCAATAATACTAGACCAGGGAATCTCCTCCAATCCACTAAAGGGTAC
Organism: Lathyrus oleraceus; assembly: GCF_024323335.1. NCBI lineage: Eukaryota > Viridiplantae > Streptophyta > Magnoliopsida > Fabales > Fabaceae > Lathyrus > Lathyrus oleraceus. The sequence goes on from NC_066584.1 coordinate 361,743,844, forward strand.
CCTACTAGAAACAGGTATCCCCAAAAGATAAGAATACTCCTTCAAGGTAGGCACAAGCTAAAAATCTGGGAAAGTGAAACAGTGGTAGAGAGGATCATAGAACTGCACCAATACGCTCAACAATCCTTCCACTACATCAGCAAACAAGATGGACAGAAGCTCCCCATGACGTTGTTTGAAGTCCAAGGAATCTAATACAAAAGATGCTAGATTCCTTAACTCTTTCAAGTCGGGACATCTGAAACTGTACTTCTTAGTGTTCCTTCGTCCACAATCCATTATCTGAAAAATATTTGCAAGCGATACCTCAGTTCCTTGAAATTTTGTGTGATGAATGTTATGATGCGCATGAAATGCATGGATGCAACAATCACAAGTAAGGGATCACACACAAGGCAAATAAAGGTCAAGGGATGAATCAGGTCATTGTCAAGATCAATCATCCATTTTGGTGGATTATGGTTTTCACCTTATCAACACCCAAGTTCCATTGATATTGGCAAGACTTGATTGGATCAACCAAGAATCAAGGGTTTGTTGCAAGTCACGAGCATGGAGTCTGGGTAAGAACCATCCCAAAGGAGTGAACTAAGGATAAAAACCTGTAGATCATGTTCTAAAAAGTTCCCAGAGTCTTAATTCCATCTATCAGATAATACAGGATAAGATGACTGATTCATCGACCCATAATATTCTCAAGACAAACTCGTCTGAGTGTAGTATCGCGTAACAACTGTTATCAAGTCTACACTTGAACAGTTTCCACACTACGTCCTAAATAGGCCAAGATGGGTTAGGTGTTCTAAGGTCCTCAGCTTCTCAGACCCAATTAGAAATAGCAATGCCTAACTACAAATACTTGTGTGACATCTCCAAATCCAAAGGAGTCTCCACTGAGCAGATGGATCTCAAGCCATCTTGTTAAGGACTACTCCACACAAGTCGAACATGACTATACCATCCTCCTATCTTAATTGCACTCAAGTTCGGGTTAGAACTTATCTCACCACTCAGAGATCACGAAGCACAACAAGCAGATTATGTCACACATACATATATACAAAAATCACATATATACAAATATATTCACATAAAAATTAGGCTAAACCCATTGGAGACTACTCTCCAGTAACAAGAGTCGCCACCGGGCTTTTATTGTTTCCAAGGGAAAAGGTAAAAAGTACAAACAAAACCTAAATAGTAAGAAGTTTTCAAATAAAAACTAATAAAAATCAGAGATCATAGGTAAGGGGGTTGGTTATACAGAGGGAAGGTGTTAGCAGCCAAAGTGCCCTAGGTACTCCTAGGGATCCCTTTTTGTGTGCATATGTATTTTGTACAAAGTGATGTTTACAAATAAATAGAATGGGGGATGAGAAAAGAATTCATTAATTATATTTTTGTGTTTGACCAGACCTTTGGTCTTGTGCCTACGTACCAACATAAAAATGAGGGATCAAAACCTCGTAGTTCGTGCTACAAATTTTAAAGTGAGTATGTTGGTTTTAACAAAAATTAAGCTTGAAAGGCACAAAGGCCTAAAATGGTTTGAATGGGTTAGTTCTTTTCGGATTTTTGAAGGATTAAGTCAAATATAATTAAGTTTATTTACAAGTTTGATTTAAGAAAATAAGTTTGAAAATGCAATGGCATAAGGCCAAAGTTTCTACCTTTTTGTAAAAGTGGTCAAAGTTTAGAACAAAATAGTTCATACAAAGAAGGTTTTGAAAATGGAGGGAGAGATTTTGAAATTAAATAAATGGGGAGAAGATGAAGAGACTACCCTATGCACAAAAATTAAAAGTTTAAAGTTGAAAAGATCTGACCAAATGGGAGCAATCCAATAGACAAGTATGTTAATAGAAACCCAGAATTCCCTTGGACTTTTTAGAATCAAGCAACACACATATGCACAGTTATATCAATCTTAAAGAGCAAATGCATCAAATAAAGATGGCCTCATCCAAGCTTATCCACTTCAACGATCTTCTTCGGAATAGCCCATGCAACAGATGAATTCCATAAGTCACAGGTTCAACATAACAACTTAACAATGATCAATGTTGCAGATGAATCTGGAGAGATCTTGAGTGATGTATCAGATGAATTCAAATTTGCAAGCTCTTGGTTCTTCAACAAATTGGCATTGGCCAAGTCCATTATCAAAGTAATGTTGCCTAAGTTCTAAGTCCAATTGGGGAAAGATCAAACCAACATTCCACTCAAAGGTCTTTTAGGGTTTTTGTTATTATTATGTGCATTAGTGGTCAAAGACCAATCAAACAAACAAAGCAACAAAGTGTATCACACCATATGGTCCAAGTGGACAAAGTGAAAATTACATAAACATAAACAATTAGAATGATATGTACAATGATAAATGATAATAGAACAATAAAAGTAAATTGCATTAAAAGTAAAAAAACTTGAAAGTAAAAGTTAATGGTTAGTAAGTTAATAGTTAGTTTTGTTTTGCTTTTTGATTTCAAGACATTCTGTGGAGAACACTCAACCCAATTGCCACAAGCATGGATCCTTGAACCAAAACATCTTCCAAAGGAAGGAAAGAAGGCCAAGTTTCCACACAATACCATGGAAGAAGGGAGACTTACAATCTCACTAACTAGAATGCTTATGCCTTTTATGTCACAAATTTAGCGCTATGTTAAGCAATTGTAATTGGACTTATGTAGAAGTCACAACTATTTGAGGCGGGGAAATAAACTTTTGGTATTAATGCATGTTGGAGACATAGTATTAAGAACTATGCTCATTCAACACACCACACAAAAAATATATGCAAAGGTGTGGCCTAATCTCATCCATACTCATGTTAATCTTTCAATCAACTAGCATTAAGACTTTGAGATGTCATTGGCCAATTAAAATTAATGGATGAAGAAGGGGAATTAGATGAAGAGGGAAATGGATGAATAAGATCACAAATTGGTCAAAGGAGGACTTTTACCAAATTAATATTATTCATTCATTTTGGGAGATGGAATGTACATTCCATCAATCCTTGACCAAGGCCCAACAACAAATGAGAAATCAATTAATTCATGAAAAATATTAATAATGATCCAAAAAATAATTTTAATTCAGAATATGAAAGAGAAAAATATTTAAAATATTTTGGTGAAAGTCCCATATTTTTTAAATCAATATTAAATTTATTATGAATTAATGAAAAAAATGCAATTAAATGGAAATTCAGAAAATTCTAAAATACGTGGACCATCAGATCTCCCTCATTAATTGAGGTGGCATATCTGATGATCCACAGCGTGTGTTCCACCAACACCTTAGTCAAGCGCGCTGTAAACATGGTAATCAAAAGGAATGGCTGAGATTAGAACATGAGAATTAGATCACAAGGTCCAGACTAAAGACACATCATCACCGGAGCCAGAGCTCTGGTTGTCTTCTCCGGCGAGCTTCGCCGGACTGGTCAACTTGAATCATCACTAAAATTTCAAACAGGGACATGATTTTAAAGAGAAAACATCACTGAGCACGAATATCATCTCCATTTCTTCCAACTACAACTATATTGAGAGATATGTGGAATTGAAAAATGAGGTTCATGATCTGAGTTGCTTCGATTTGACCTCAAAGCAACTCAAACACCTTGACTACATTGGGAGGACTTCAGACAACACAAGAATCAGTGGAATTGAGCAAGAAACAAGGAGAATTGAAGAGATCAAATTTTCTGCAATTACCTTCAATGGAGGTCTGAGCTTGCTAGATCTTGATCTGAATCGTGCTTGGCTTCACTTTAATTGCTTGCAGAAGAGGAATGGAAAGGCTTAGAATCAATGGACTCCTGGAGAATTGAATTCCAAAATAGTGGAGATTCAAGCTCAAATTCAATTGAATTTATCAGGGTTATCCTCTTAATGTGAAGGGTTTGCAATGGGGATTCAAAGCTGGCGTAATGTGTGTGATAATTCTAAGCATAACCAACTGTATTTATAGGGGAGTTGGATGATATTTGCACACTCACTTTCACTTTCCAAAATTGGCAAATGATGAAAGCATGGTGCATGGGCGCGCATAGGCCCATGAAATGATTGTTTGAAAGTCCAAAATGAAGTTCAGATGTTTTGGAGATGGATTGGATTGCAAGGCAATTCAGCATTGTCATTTGAAGTATGATCCATGCTACATGATACCAGCTTGTTTAAGCCATGCGCAACCTATGCATTTCTCATCTAAAATGCATGAATTTTAGCTCTTTAGAAAGGTGAGATCAAGAGGAACGAGTTTGATGTTGAACACTTTTTCATTTGGAGCTTGTAACTTGGAGATATTTGAGGTGTAAGTTTGGAAAAATTTGACATATAAATTTTTTTCTAAGTGTCAAGCCATATGTCTCAATATTCCACCTTGCTTAACTTTTTATAGGAGCTTCAAATGAGAAAATTGTCTTCATCAAAGTTGTGTCTCTCTCAAAGACCTTCAAAATGGTCATCAATTTAATGTCATTTGGATTTTAAATGATAGAGTTATGCACTTTTGAAGTTTGGCAAAATCACTTGATCAATGGTATAGGTCAAAAGTGACCTATAATGTAGCCTCATATCACATGTTCAAAGAAGTTGAATTATCTCTCACTCCAAATATCAAAGTTGAATTACACACATTGAATTTGATTTTGCAACTTGGAAATCTTTCATCTCATAAAAATTGAGCAAGTTATGGCCTTGGGAAGTTGACTTTCAAATTAGGGTTTAGACAAAATGACCTATAATGTTTCAACATAGAAAATGATTTTCCAAGAAAAAATAGCTCTAGGTCTCAACATTAAAGTTGCTTATAGTGTCATTTAGAGTAAGTTTTCTCTTGGTATCATTTTCATATGGTGAAAAGTGTAGGATATAGGGTCTAGGGAGACCGAGTTTTGATCAGATGAATTCATTTGGCCAACCACCATCAACCAACTTGATAATTTCCAATTCTCTTGACTTTCTTGGCTCATGGCAGATCATATATGCATAAGATAATGAAATTTTAAGTTTCCCTTTAGAAATTTGATCAATAGGTGAGATATCTTGTTGGAGAAGTTACTCAAGATACCCAGTCAAACTAGGGTTTCCTAGGCAAATCACCCTCAAACTCTTGAAGCAAACTTGATCAATATCACATGTAGAGAACATTGGGACTCATATATGATGCTCATAACCATTCTTGAATCAATTCTTGATTGTGATCTTTGTTCATGAGGGTCTCAAACCCTAGATGTGATCAATGAATCAAGGAGATCATGCCCTACCTACAAAAGAGTTAGATAGATACAAAGACATATTTTTGGTATTTTGGTTAGTGAAATGATAAAATACAAGTATGATATAATCACAAAGTTCTTGGTGATCTCTCCTAAAACAAACCTAATGAAGGAGGGGTAAGGAGGATGCCAAGGTATGATCCCAATGTTAATGCTTATGATGAAATTGCATGAGAGATCTTAGGAATTGGGGTCTTACACCATGAAGAGCAAAATAAAATGACTGTCATTTCAAGAGATCTTACACTGCTGAACTCTCATAAAAGTAAAGTATGTGTCGAATTAACTGAACATAGGATTGGAGATCATTATGAAGAAGGGGTGGGTTAAAATAAACTTTGAGCCTTATATCCTTTTGTTTCAATAACCGTGAGCCAAGCCACGTTACAACCTTTAAAAGACAAAATTGAAGTAGGGTTTATTCTGAAAGCATACTACAACAAGGTTGTGTAAACTGACTCCTAGAGATTCGTTAATTTTCTATTCTCACTATATCACTCACACGTTAGCTAAAATCAGCACCGCGTTTGGACTCTTGGTCCACCCGCCACACACTACCACAATACTCCAAATGAATGATTGTTTTTTTCAAAACTTGCATGATTATTGCATTAAAATCACCATTTATTGAATGAACAATTCTTAACTGCAAGACAGTACTTGACATTAAGGAAATTCCAACAAGGGGCAATTCAAGAGGTACTTGATCATTGGTGCTAACACTGTGAAGACATGGCTTCTCGAGTATTTTGATGAAGACAACGATGCACGTACAAGGTCAACCATCAAAGGATGGATCAAGACTTCAATAGAGTAAATTCACACAAAGTTTCAATCATACATAGCTCAAAGTCGCTCGAGAAATTGACCACAAAGGTATTGGAATTTAATCTTAGTTAATGTTTATATATAAAGTGTTCAATTGATTGTTGCATGCATAATATGATATGGACACTTAGAATGTATTTCAAAATGGTTACAGCTTTTAAAAGTTCTCAATTTTTCCTTTTTTCAATAGTGGTAACCGGTTAACATTTTTGGGGTAACCGGTTAACCCGAAACAAAATTCAATTTCTGGGCAGTTTTTGTTAGCATGTAACCGGTTAACACTTTCATGGTAACCGGTTACACAGTTTAAAATTTGAATTTTTCTTAACGTTACAATTAATGTAACCGGTTAACACAATTTGGGTAACCGGTTACTACTGGGAATTTTTGTAGAAAAATTGCAACTTTTCATATTTTCAATTCATGCTTCTTCTCTATGAACCATGGCATCCATTGGTTGTTTGCACCTATTTTAAGAGGTTCATAGAAGGATATTTAAACTAAAATTTTTCAGATTGCAAATCACCTCCTTAAAAAAATTAATTTTCACAATCTTTCTCTATTTACTATTTTCAAAGATAAGTGTCCAAAATTCATATGCATCATTTGAACACTTCTATAAACATTGTGAGATTGATTATTCCAAAAGGAGAAGATCAATCCTTTGATTGATGTGCAGATATTTCCAGATTATTCAAACTTCCATTTAAATTATACACTTATTGTTCTTCACATCTTAATTTTTCCAGCATTAGTGGAATTAAGATAGTGAGTGTTTTATCCTTACTTGTTTGATAGTAAGAGGTGCATAGGAGAGGATTGTTCTCTTATCACTAAGAAGGTTTCCTTGTTGTTTAGAAACAAGAGAGTCACTTTGAGAGGATTGTTCTCATAAGTGGACTTTGTTGGAAATCCAAGAGTTTGTTCTTGGTGGTCTTTGTTGATCATTTTACAAGTCCAAACAAATAGTGGAAATCTCTTTCTTGTTGGAAAGGGGACTGGATGTACCTTCGGATTGTGAAGGGAACCAAGATAAATCTCTGTGTAATTATTTTTCTGCACTTTACCACTTTCCTAAACACCATTATAAACCAGAAAAATAATCCTTACAACAAGAAAATTCAAGGTTTCTAATTCACCCCCCTCTTAGACTGATTTCAGACTTACAAACACGAATCAAGCTCATCTCATAATCTTATGAATCCGGGGCATGGAATCTTTTGATTATGTTGACTTAAGAAGTAGTTAGTGTAAAACAAGTCTCCAAGCATCGGTTGATCAGGGAGAAAAAAACACTTCAATACTCAGTCCATCTGAGGCAGGTCCTTCAAAGGCTAATCAGGGGCAGACCTTTGCAAGATTTAGGAGCTGGGAAAAATAGACTCAGACCATGTCATGAGATAATCACTCTTAAGGTTTCTTTGCAAGGAGAATTCTTTTGAATACCCTACAGACTGGGGCAAGACAAGTTGAAAGGGGCAAGTTCCCTCCATATCTTCAAGTCAGTCAAGCAGATTGCGTCAGACACTAGTGACTGCTTGAATTCACAACAAAAACATTGAAGGTTCATGCTAGTACAACATCATATATGGGCAATATTCCATGGGACATATCAAAGGCATAATCGTCATGCGTTGATCACATCGCTATACCCATTTACAGGCTGGCCAGACGCATCAGAAGAAGAATCGAGATCTTCTCAAAGACAAAAAACACAACATAATAGCAAGGAATCAAACTCGGGGCACCAGGAGTATCCATATTCGTTGTGCGTCCATCACATCATCAACTACCGAGTGTCGGGAAGTCAGATCCTTCCACCAATCGAGAATCCAATCCACATCGATAATTACAAAAAACCCAAAGTCCACCTTGATGGCACCCACACAAAAACAAATACGACCATCATTGGTTTCCGGAAAATGCACCGCCTTTGAAAAGGGAGGCCAGTCCCAAATAAACCAATCATCCTTTGCATACAAACATACATCACATGCATCACCTCATACATAAGATTCATGCATATAGCATGAATCAAGATCCAAGGTTTAGTCGTAGGCATCTAGGCCAACCCTCAGTAGAGTCATTGATTATTTTCTCTGAGTAAGTTCCAACCTTGTATTGTTGGGCGTCCCCTATTAAGTTACATCCTTCAACCTTTTGTTGATAAGATGTTATCCTCACCTAACTCAAACAATGTTTCTTTAAACACCTACCTTATTTCTCGTTGAGCGTTCCTCAATGAGTTGTTTCCTGTAACCTTTTATTGATGGAAATTACATCTTTCCAGAGAATATCTTTCTGCAACCTGTTGTTGTCGATACCCCCAAGCAAGTCTTACCCCGTAATGTTCCAATATTATCGAACAGGTTTGTTCTATTTTTTGAACTTCTGTCGGTAGTCTGATTTTCCAACATGGTTTTTCTTACTATCATCCTTTTGATGGAAGTCCCTTGATGAATAATAATCATCGTCCTGTTTACAATAACCTCTACCCTTTTGGTAATGGTAAATCTTTGACATTTGTGATCTTACTGTCCTCCTTTTGATGTCAATGATCCTTGAAGTTTTGGCCTAACCTTCATCCTTTTGGTGAATGGCGACCTCTGCAATTATTACAGCTTACTGTCATCCTTTTGGTGTCGACGATCCTTGTGGTGATAGGGATCCTTGTCATTTTGGTTCCACCATCATCCTTTTGCTGATGGTGATCTCTGTTATTATGTCTTATCGTCATCCTTTTGATGATGGCGTCCAGTTCGATCTAAATATCATCCTTTTGGTGATAGAGATTATAAAGTTCGATTTAAGCTATCATCCTTTCGGTGATTGTGACATTGGGAGAGTTCAATCTCACTGTCATCCTTTTGGTGTCAGTGATATTTGAAGTTATTATAACTCATTATCATCCTTTTGGTGGTAACAAGTTTCGAAGTTATGATCTCACCTTCATCCTTTTGGTGATGGTGATTATCGACTTATTACCATCCTTTTGGTGGTAACAAGTTTTTGTCTTGATCTTACCGTCATCCTTTTGGTGATGGTGATCATTTAATATTGTTGACTTATTATCATCCTTTTGGTGGTAACAAGTTCTGTCATTTGGTAGTACCTTCATCCTTTTGGTGATGGTGACTATCGACTTATTATCATCCTTTTAGTGGTAACAAGTTTTGTGTCGATCTTACCCTCATCCTTTTGGTGACAGTAATCATTGAGGTTATTGACTTATTATCATCCTTTTGGTGATAACAAGTTTTTGTTCTGATCTTACCTTCATCCTTTTGGTGATGGTGATCATTTGAATTATTGACTTATCATCATCCTTTTGGGTGGTAACAAGTTTTTTTTTTATCTTACCCTCATCCTTTTGGTGACGGTGATCGTTTGAGTTATTGTGACTTATTATCATCCTTTTGATGATAACAAGTTTTGTTGTTTGATAATACCTTCATCCTTTTGGTGATGGTGATCGTTGACTTATTATCATCCTTTTGGTGGTAACAAGTCTTGTTGTTTAACCTTACCTTCATCCCTTTGGTGATGGTGATCGTTGACTTATTATCATCCTTTTGGTGGTAACAAACTTTTGTTTTAATCTTACCTTCATCGTTTTGGTGATGGTGATCGTTGAGTTTATGTTGAATTATTATCATCCTTTTGGTGATAACAAGTTTTGTTATTGATTTCACCTTCATCCCTTCGGTGATGATGATTGTTGACTTATTATCATCCTTTTGGTGATAACGAGTTCTGTTGTTGTTCGTACCTTCATCCTTTTGGTGACAGCGATCTTTGAAGTTGATTGAGTTAACTATCATCCTTTTGGTGGTAGTCCTGCTAGTATCTTTTCGGTAGTGGAAAGCTTTATCATGATAACCATCATCCTTTTGGCGATGGACATCATCCTTTTGGTGATGGAAATTTTTGGATTTTATCACGTCTGATTTTCATCTCATTTTAGGTGACAGCAAGTTTGGTTATTAATCTTACCATCGTCCTTTTGGTGATGACTACCTTTGAAGCTTGGTTCATCCATCATCCTTTTGGTGATGACAATCCTGGAAATCGTGGTGAATTACTATCATCCTTTTGGTGGTGGCAATTTGTACTGTCATCCTTTTGGTTCCAGAAAACTTTTCAATATTTAGTCCCGCATTTGCCTTTACATCAAATAACGACCTTCGCAAGATTTAAGTGTCGACTCGAGGGTTGGCATTGGTCGGATATCCTACCCCAATACCTTGTTGCTGTTAGAATTCGTTGCATGTTCTTTCTACATTTCTCCATTGCATTTCAAAGGACAAAATTTGAATCTTTTCGTATTTAATTACCTTCCATCACGAATGTATGAAGACCGTTGTCATTCTTACCTTCTAGTTCAAGTTAATTAAATAGGGGCAGCTGTCATACCCCAATTTTGTCCAGGCATTTTAAATTTTCGTAAATTTGATTTCATTTTCATTTTGCATCATATGCACAACATGACATGCATTACATCATGAATAACACCTACAATATTGGTCGGAATGAATTATTGAAAATACAGACAAATCGGTTAAACCATTTCTCATATACGTGCAAAATCAGTGGGTAAAAAGTTTCAAAATTAAAATTGCAGACGCCAGTATTATTCATCTACAGTTCACGTAGTTTAACCTGGTGTGCTCGTTATATTTTTTAGCGACTGTTTCGGCTGCGTTTTGACCCGTCTGAGCTTTTTAACCGGGGAAAATTTATTTTGAAATTAAAAGAAACGCTATATTTTTTCAATAAGTATATTTTGTGATGATCATTTTAGTGTGACCGATTTAATTTTTCGAGCAAATTTTCGCCCGACTTTTATTCATTCCTAGTCATTTTAATTTTATCCTTTCGCCAAAGTATTGAAATTAAATAAATAGGAATTTCCATGTCTTTATTTTATTTTTATCATAGTAATTTAGAAGTTGTGAACTTTATTTGATTTAAATTGTTTTTTTAATCAATTAAATCGTCTAAAATGGGCAATTTTGACATTTTAAAATTAGGTACATTTATTCGATTTAATCTTGATAGTCGATTTGAATTTAACCAAAGATTCACGTGCATTATCCTCACTTTCTTTGGTAACCAACCATAAATTAACATTTCTATTTTATTTGTTTAACCAAGAAAATCAAAAAATATATATCTTTCTCCAACCAATTCATGGAGGCCATGTAGACAGTACAATTGGGGGACCAATTGAAATCCCTTGGCTCACCCCACTGAAAACGAATTGAGTGGAGGACCACTAAGGCACACTTCTTTGTGACAACTCACTAACGGACAATAGAATCCATTCACGTGAGGAGGAGAGGAGATCCAAAAAGAAAACTTTGAGATTCCTATATAAAAACCAACTTCACTGTATAAAAGGGGACGCTCACATTTTCTATTGGGACCTCCACTTAGAAATTGGTCCATCCTCTTCCAACAGCTGTAAACCCACTCATACCAACCTAGAACCTCACATCACTCACCTCTCTTCTCTCTCACCTCTCTCGAAAAGAAAACAGAGAAGAAGAAAAAGCTTTTCAGCTTTTCCTCTTCACCACTCTTCACTCAATAAATCACCCTCATCACCGGAATCATCACGGCCACCACCACCTTACTTTTTTTATTTTTCCTTACCAAATCACGAAAAATCCATCACCAACACCGCAACCCACCGATCTATCCAATGTTTCTCCGTTTAACAAACAGACTCCCCGCCGAACCTCCGCGCAAACGGCCTTCCCACAACCTCGCCTTCGCTCACCCTTGACGAGACAGGGAGCCATGATTGATAACTTATCACTAGCATCCTTCGGTTGGCAATTCAGATAGAAAGGATAGGCATATAATTTGTTGATGTCATTCTTAAGAAGCAAGGGCATCAACTGACTCGCTACCAACCTTTTGTGAGATGTCATAGTTGGTTGTTGTTTAAATATTTAATCTGGGTTACAAGTTGGTTTTTATTTTACAGGTTGAATCGCTTCGCCGATTTCAGTCTCGCAAAGTTTAAGGGGCGGAAATCGAAACGAGGATATGCAAGTTTGGACCAAAGTTATGGATTGGCTTGGGAACCCACCGCCTGCTTCGACAGTCAAAAGCCAACAAGCAACGACCTCGTGTCGATGTTCCATTTCAGCGACACAAATTCAACAACGTTTACGGTAACGATGTTTGAATTCCATGACTGAGTTATTAAGATCGTTTGTTAAATGTATGATTTTATGTGAATTTGGCCTCAGGACATTGTTGTTGTTTCATGTTGTGACCATTGATGCCGTTATAAATTCGTAAATATTATGCTCTTGGAATGTTCCTGTCTTAAATTTTTGGGGTTGTTGTTGTTGTATAATAGACCATATGTTTGCTTATAAGTTTTGTTCACTAAAAGAAATTCATATACGAAAGTAAACTCGTGGCATTGTTGACGAAAGACGTCGGTTATGTTTATCAGAAATCTAGAAAGTTTATAATCATGGTCTGCGTTTTGGCTATTATTGACGAGATTACTATTTTTTCAGTCTTTATGATGGTTGCTATCATTTTGAAATTATTGTTATTTTGGAACTAAAATCTAAATTCAAGTTATCATGAGGATACAGGTTATGTTAATTCCAGTTCTTAGATTGGGCCTCCATTACATATTGTTATTCTTGGAATAGGTTTAATAGTGAGACCCTGGTTTTTAGAATAGTTAACCATGTCACCCATATAATTTATAAATATTGTAAATAAGTTTACAATCTTTTTTTTATTAAACTATATTTTCAATTAAGAATTTATTTAGAGTAGTTAATGTTGATAATTAATTTTAATTATATTAAGTGTTTGATTTAATCAAATAGACTTGATAATTAATTTTGGTTATATCAATTAAATGATTCATTTGATTTTTTTTTATTATTAAAATTTCTATATTGATCACTATGGCAATTTCAAATCATTTTTTGAACAACTAAATTTTTAAAGAGTATTTATATATAATTTAAATTTGGGATGAAAAAAGAATATAGGAGGCGTCCGCTTTGCTATTTCTCAATTAGTAGAACGATTGGTGTACGCCACATTGCTCGAATATTGTCGTCCGATTAATTATAATCAAATTAAAACCTCAAACCACAATATTCAAATCATTTCTTTCAAATTAACACAATTGCTAAACCTCCTAATTTTAAATTTCAGATAATAAAAGGATGGGAGGCATTCGCCTCACCAACTCTCGAATAATTGAATGATTGGCGCTCACCATATTACTCAAATTATCGATTTCCGATTAAAGCCGTGATCTTAAAAACTTGAAATTATTTTTTCCGAACCAATTATAATACTTAAGAACATATCTTTTACAATTTAAACCTCAAATGAAGAAGATTGGGAGGCGTTCGCCTCACCATCTCTTTAATAATTGAATGATTGACGCTCTCCATATTGCTCAAGTTATTAACTTCCGATTAAAACACATTAAATAAACATTGGATAAAGGAATGAGTAGCGCTCGCCTCATTATTCCTTGAATAAGAAAGTGGGAGGCGCATGCCTCATCACCGTGCATATTCGACTTCCGCAAACAAACTTTTAAAAATAATTCGAACGAAAAAAGGAGTAGAAGGTGATCGCCTTATTACCCCTCAAAAGAATTGAAAGAGTGGTGTGCACCATATTGCTCAGTCTTTTGTTGTTCTTCAAAAAATATCTTAAACATACTAAACTTAATTTCTCGCCCCTGTGCGATCAAAACCAATCAAACACATCAATTCAACTTGTCACCCCCGAGTGACTAAAATTCTTTTCAAAAAGAACATTGTTAATCCTTTCTAATGCGCACAACAAACTAGTGCTTAAGCCTCCGCCGAGAGTAGACAAGCCACCGTTTAGCCTTTAGAACGCGATATAAACAGTCGTTCATTAAAAGACACCCACCAAATTGTAGTCTCCGAACTATGAATACTCTTATTTCCTTATTGCACCATAAGGATACGTAGGCAGGAGATTGATGTATCTTCACGAGCACACTAATAAAAACCTCCCCTTTCTCCTTCTTATGTCTTCATCCATATCTATTATCTACTTTAATCACTCGAAGAAAGCGAATAACAATCAACTAACATTCAAATAGCAAATTAGACTAAAAGGTTCCCCTTGAGTACAACGGACGTGAGGGGTGCTAATACCTTCCCCTTGCGTAATCGACTCCCGAACCCGAATATGGTTGCGACGACCATTATTCATTTCTTCAAAGGTTTTATCGATATTTTCCTATTCCTTGATTGGGATAAATAAAGTTCGGTGGCAACTTTGTTCGAACAATATTTTTCGCGTCCATCGCGAGGGATCGCATTTTTTGAGTTGTGACAGTAGGGCATTGTAAGACCCCAATTTTGACCCTAATATCCCTCATGGCATCATAACATTGCATTTGCATTGCCTCAAGGATCTTTAGCATCTTGGTTCCCTTTGCCTTTGGGTGGGACTCCTTGTGATTGGTTTGAGATCACCAAGCATGCTTGAATTATACATCATTGTTTCTCTTACTTTTGTTTACTACCCAAAAGCATAAAAATGTGTCACTAACATCTTTTGTTTGAAGCTTGAGTATCATCCAAGACACTTTGTGGGTTCTATTTAGATGATCAGTCAACACAAGAGAATGGCTTGAGATACTTCCAACAGGTTCAAATGGGGTCTCTTCGTCAGTCAAAACGTTAATCTTGAAGGAGCAAAAGTTTGCTCATGAGCTGTCATGCTTGCTAGGCGAGCAGAATGGGTCGCCTAGCGAGTCCCAAGAAAAGCCACCAGAATCACCTACGCTCAGAGGAATTTCTTGAACTGTCATGCTCGCTAGGTGAAGCCCACGTGTTTAAAAAAAAAAAGAACGAAAAACGAAAAAAAAAAACGAAAAAAAAATAATAATAATAAATGAATAAATAAATAAATAAATAAAATATAACAGAAAAATTTTGGACTTGGGTCTCTCTCATTTGAGCCCACAGGTCCACAAAAATCAGGTTATAAATTCAGAGTTTCAGTGAAACAAAAGACAATTCTATTCCTATTACCCTGGCAGGGAAAAAGATAGTGAGAGAAGAGCTAACAGAGTTCAGAGCAACCTCCAGAGACTGAAGGGAACTCATCGGCAAAGAACCAATTCCCTCTCATATAAACCCTCAGATTGCTTTGCAAACCCAACCGGGCAATTCAATTTCATTCGATCTCTCCAGTCAGGTTTGCCTTATCCCCATTACTCTATGCTTTTAATTTGAATACTCTGAATGTATGAGGTATTATGGGTGAATTTGATACCCTTTTGATGCATGTGTTTGACAAGAGGTTTAGACCTCCTACCCTTGGTTGCTTTTTGTGAGCTTTTTGTGAATTTTAATGGCATGATTCATGTGGTTACATTTTGATTTGGGGGCAACTCTTGATTACCCTATCTTGTTTCTCTAACCTGTTTGTTGAGTTTTGTTTTGTGAGGGCTCATATGACTCTTGCAGAGATGGCTTGCCTGGTGTTCCACTTTATTTGTGGGGTACCACCTGGAGGTCTATTCCGATTACCTGTACTGACTCTCTTTCTTTGATGGTGTTTAGCTTGGAAGAGTCTTTGGGTTTCTTATTTATCTAATTGCTGTTACTTCGGATCTTTATCCGTACGGTAGATCTCTCGATCCCTTTACTTTTCCCGCATGTTACCGATTTCTTAGGTTTCGTATAGTCTCTCGTGGCATGTCATCTAAGGTAGCGCGGTTCCTTCATATAGGACTGCCTTTTTGCATGAGCATCCCTAAACACCCCAAACTCATTGATTTTTCTTCTCCTAAGAACACGTTATCTCCTTCTACTACAGGCGAGTAAGTCTCCAAAGGTCGAGCATCCGGTAGATTGCGTAGTAACGTCGTTCACCCTGAAACACAACCCTTACCCCGTAGTTAGTCGAACTACGTTTTGATCTGATTTTCATCCCAGATAAGATACGTAGGCATAAGACGCGATGTCTTAGCGAGCACAGTCCTCTTTAACCCATAGGTAGCGGAGCTACGAAGACTCTGATTCTCAGATTCGAATGAGATACGTATGCAGTGGATGCGACATCCGTGCGAGTCATTTTCTTTTGACCCTTCTTTTAGTAAGTAGTACATTAGATAAACATACACACTTTTCTTATCCCTTCAATCATGTTTGCACAAATAAATTTTTACAAAAAAAAACAAAAACCTTTGCAACAAATGTGAAAAGGGCTCCCTAGGAGTACCTAGGATGCTTTGGGTGCCTAATACCTTCCCATTGCATAACCAACCCCCTTACCCAGATCTCTGACATTTTTACTAGTTTTTGATTCGATAAAACTTTTAGGTTTTTGTTCGCTTTCTAACCATTCCTTTGGATAAATAGAAGTGCGGTGGCGACTCGACTTGTATGGTTTACCTTGGATTTAGTCAATATCTCTAGTGGTAACGAATACCCCGCTACAGAAAAGTGGCGACTCTGCTGGGGACGTGTATTTGCCTAGTGGGTTTTGCCGACTTTTCATGCTTGTTGTATTGTATTTGTTTCGTGACATATTTTTGTGCAATTTGGGATTACTGTATTGTATGTAATGATTGAATTGCTTGATATTAATTCCTTGTATGCTTGGTGATCTTTGTGAGATGAGTTCTATACTCGAACTCGAGTGCACTTAGGATAGGAGAATGGCATAGTCTTGTCGACTTGTGTGGAGTTATTCCTTAGCAAGTTGACTTGCAAGCCCATTCACTTGGTGGAGGTCATGTTGGGATCAATAATGTCACACAAGAAGTTGTGGTTAGACATTACTTTTTCCAATATAGACCTTAGAAGCCAAGGACCTTAGTTTACCAAACCCATCTTGGCCTATTCTTAGGATGTAGTGCGAAAGTCGTTTAAGTGTAAGATTTGATACGATTGTTACGCGATACTACACTCATAAGAGTCTCTCTTGAGAATATTTTTGGAATACGAGTAGTCGTTTCTCCGATAATATCCAAAAGATGGGATGATGACTATGGGAACCTCTTGTAGAACATGTTTGGCAGGTTTAAACCCTAGTACACTCCCTTTGGGTGGTTCTTAACCTAACTCCATGCTCGTGACTTACAACAAACCCTTGATTCATGGTTGATCCGTTCATGAATCCTTAATATCAATGGAACTTGGGTGTTGATAAGGTGTAAACCATAATCCACCAAAATGGATGATTGATATTAAGGATAACACGATCCATCCCATGACCTTTGTTTGGTGTGCTTTGCTTGATCCTTGAGTGTGATTGTTGCATTCATGCATTCATGCACCCATTTGCATCCATATCATCAATAAATAAGAAAAATTTCAAGGAACTTAAGAGGTCTATTTGCAAAATTATCAGACATGGAAAGACAAAGAAGGAATACAAAGAAGTACAGTTTCAGACAACCAGACTTGAAAGAGTTAAGGAATTTGACATCTTATGTATTAGATCCCTTAGGTTTTAAAGCTCGTTTTGGGAAGCTTCTTCCTCTTCTAACTACTCAGGTGGATGAAGGGTTGATGAGTGTATTGGTACAGTTTTACGATCCTTTGTACCGTTGCTTCACGTTTCTGGATTTTCAGCTTTTGCCTACACTTGAGGAGTATGCTTATCTTGTGGGTATACCTGTTCTAGATCAGTTGCCATTCAGTGGCTTGGAAAGGGTTCCCACTTCTCAAGAGATAGCAGACATGTTACACATAGATGATTCTCTGGTTGGTGCTCATATGACTACCAAAGGTGGAATTCAAGGTCTCCCTTCTGAGTTCCTCATTGCTCAAGCTATTATATATGGGAAGGCCATGAGTGAGGATGCCTTTGAAGCCATATTTGTACTTCTCATCTATGGATTTGTATTGTTCCCCAATATCGACAAGTTTGTGGATGTGAACGCTATTAGGATCTTCTCTACTCTTAATTCTGTTCCGACTCTATTGGGCGATACCTACTTCTCTTTGCATATGAGGAATGCAAAGGGTGGTGGCGCGATTGTGTGTTGTTTGCCTCTGTTGTATAAGTGGTTTATTTCTCACTTACCTCAGACGGTCGCTTTCAAGGAGAACAAGGAATGTCTACGGTGGTCCACGAGACTTATGTCTCTCACTAATGATGATATCTCTTGGTATAACCGTGTGTATGATGGTGTGCAGATTATTGACTCTTGTGGCGAATTCTCCAATGTACCTCTTCTTGGTACATGTGGTGGGATTAACTACAATCCTATTTTGGCACGTCGTCAGCTTGGGTTCCCCTTAAAGGATAAACCCAATAACGTTCTATTAGAGGGTGTATTCTTTCAGGATGGTAAAGATCCCCAAGGCTTGAAAGCTAGGATGGTCCGCGCTTGGCGCAAGATTCATAGGAAAGGAAGGAAAAAGTTGGGTCCTAAGAATTGCATCGCTTTGGAGCCTTACACTGTTTGGGTTAGGAAGAGGGCGTCTGAGTATCTCATGCCTTACGAGTATCCGAGACCTACACCTATGGTTATGGTTGGACCCTCAACCCTACCTAATCAAGGAGTAGAGGAGTTGAGAGACGAAGACTGTTCACGTGCCTGGATCCGTGAACGTGAAGAGTTGCTTCAGCAGATTAAGGAGAAGGATGCGTTGATTGAGTTTCTTGAGCATCAGGTTATTGATGACCCTGATGACGTATGGACTTCTCTACTTCCTCAGTCTTCTAAGTTCTGGAAGAGGAAGTATGATCGACTCGCCAAAGAGAAGGCCGATATGGAGGCAACCTACGAGAGGGAGGTGAAGAGGCTTCGTGCATCTTATCTTCCGGTGTCTCGAGCTTTAGATGATTGTTTCTAGGGATCCATAGGACGATTATTTTCCTTTTCTCTTGTATATGATTGACGATGCTGCACTTCTTTTCCCTGATATTATTTGATGAGATATTTCCATATGTGATAAAATGCTTAATATTTCCAAAATTTGAAAATAAAACTCTAAAGTTCCTTTGAAATAAAAAACAAATCATATGCACAAACATTGCATGCATCATATGCATAAGCAGGTTTTGTTTCCGGTCCCTTGCCCTGTGGTCTAACTCTGTGTCCTTCATTTATTTTGAAGACAAGCTGACTCATCGGTACTACACTAGAGCCAACATTCCAAGACTAATGGATCACTTAGAGCAAGAGAACCGTGAGCCCATGAGGCAGAGTGGAGTGGTTGTGAAGGCTTTCGATGGGTCTCGTAAAACTGTGATTGGGGAAGTTGATCTCCCAATCAAGATTGGACCAAGTGATTTCCAAATTACCTTCCAGGTTATGGATATTCACCCATCGTATAGTTGTCTTTTGGGCAGACCATGGATTCACGAGACAGGCGCCGTGACATCCACCCTACACCAGAAATTGGAATTCGTGAAAAACAAGAAGCTGGTGGTGGTAGGGGGAGAAAGGGCTCTCCTGGTTAGCCATTTGTCTTCCTTCTCTTATATAGATGCTGAGGTTGAAATTAGAACTCCTTTCCAAGCTTTATCTATAGCTGAGCCTATTGAGAAGAGAACTCCTTCATTTGCTTCCTACAAAGATGCAAAGTTGGCCATTGAGCGTGGTGCAACCACTGGTTTAGGAAAAATGATTGAGTTAGAAGACAACGAGTCCCGGGCTGGCACAGGTTTTTCTTCTGGTACTTTCAACAAGCAAGGGTTATTCAAGAGTGGAGGTTTCATCCACACTGGTCTAGATGAGGAGGCTGCTGCCGTTTTAGAAGAAGATACAAAGAATTCTGGCAATTTCATCATCCCTGGAGGGGTCTACAACAATTGGGTCGCTGTGGATATTCCAACAGTTGTCCATAAGTTAACGTAATAATCACTTTGTTTAAAAACCCTTCTCCCATGCCAAAAGGAGGAGTGATAACATTGTTGGCAACATAAGTACAATGATATTTTCATTCAATAAATTCATGTTAAATGTTTGTTTTTCCATTTATTTTCCCTTTTCGCTTTTGCATGAAATTGGTGATCACATAAAACCTCAAAATGGAATAAAATCAATCTTTTCATCTGCATAATGATTTGCCTTGTTTCAATTCTAAATCTTTTCATATCCAAAAACATTATGCAGGTTGATTTCTAAACCCATTGAACATAATGACCCAACACCATCTCCCAATTTTGAATTCCCTGTATTTGAGGCAGAGGAAGATGATGTTGAAGAGATTCCTGACGAGATTACCCGTCTACTTGAGCATGAAGAGAAGATCATTCAGCCATATCTTGAGAATCTGGAAACATTCAACTTGGGGTCTGAAGATTGTGTGCGAGAGGTAAAGATTGAGGCACTTCTGGAAGAATCTGTTAAGAAGGGGTTGATTAAGTTGCTACAAGAATATGTTGACGTCTTTTCCTGGTCATATGAAGACATGCATGGTCTAGATACTGATATTGTGCAACATTTCCTACCTCTAAAGCCTGAGTGCATGCCTGTAAAGCAGAAGCTCATAAGAACTCATCCTGATATGGCAGTGAAGATCAAAGAGGAAGTTCAGAAGCAAATTGATGTGGGGTTCCTGGTGACTTCTATATATCCTCAATGGGTGGCCAATATTGTGCCCGTGCCTAAGAAAGATGGAAAAGTCCGGATGTGAGTGGACTATAGAGACTTGAATAAAGTTAGTCCGAAAGATGATTTCCCTCTACCACATATTGATATGTTGGTAGACAATACAGCTAAATTCAAAGTCTTCTCGTTTATGGATGGATTTTCCGGATATAATCAGATTAAAATGGCACCCGAGGATATGGAGAAGACAACATTCATCACACCTTGGGGAACATTCTGTTATCGAGTGATGCCCTTCAGTTTGAAGAATGCCGGAGCCACGTATCAACGAGCTATGACCACCTTGTTTCATGATATGATGCACAAGGAGATTGAGGTGTACGTTGACGATATGATCGCTAAGTCAAGATCGGAGGCTGTGCTCCCAGTAGAGGTGGAGATCCCATCGATGAGAGTCTTGATGGAAGCCAAGTTGACTGATGCTGAATGGGTTCAGAGTCGTTATGACCAGTTGAATTTGATAGAAGAAAAGAGATTGAGTGCCATGTGCCATGGTCAGTTATATCAGCAGAGAATGAAGAAAGCTTTTGATAAGAAGGTCAAGCCTCGTGTGTTCCGAGAAGGTGACCTCGTGCTCAAGAAAGTCTTGTCTTTAGCGCTCGATTCCAGGGGCAAGTGGACTCCAAACTATGAGGGTCCGTATGTTGTTAAGAGAGCCTTTTCAGGCGGTGCTTTGATACTTACAACTATGGATGGGGAGGATTTCACTCGTCCTGTGAATTCAGATGCAGTCAAGAAATACTTCACCTAAAAAAAACTGAATAGCTCGCTAACTTGAAAACCCGAAAGGGCGGCTTAGGCAAAAATGAGCGTCTCGGTGGATTGAAAACCCGAAAGGGCGGTCCAGGCAAAAGTTAGAGACATGAAAAATGAATATAGGTATCCCGCTAGATTGAGTACGTCATCCTGGGGCAATCTAGGCAAAAATTAGGGATTTGGCAAGTAACTGCATCCTGACAAGACTTTGTTCTACAACTGTCGTCCGTCAGAGATCCTTGCTCATTATCAACCAAAGCTTCAAATACATCGGATTCAGAATTGCTGGAGAAATGGTCATTATGTTCAATGTAGCCCTTTTCCAATATATATCACCAATTTCAAATTTGTGAAGATCTATGGAGTCTTGCCATTCGCAGACTACCATTCTATCAAATAAATTTGAGCCTTTTATCCAATTATTGGCACTCTTATCTGTTTATATTCAACAAATGTTTTGCACGTTTTGATTAAGAAAATATCATTGTTTTAAACGATCAAATTTTTTATAATTTGTTTTTAAACAAAGTGAACATTCACAATGACCAAAGGATACTTAGAAGATCCTCAGTGCTCTCCCAAGGGTGGTACGATCCCCAACAGGGTAAGATTTTTGTCCATATTCCTGGCATGACTGTATCTCCTCCCTCCGGAACCCCTTGTGGTTTATCCTACCAAGTGGGTTGCTTGTTGAGAGTCACCTCTCTTCCCTTCAGCAGAGTAGCAATCTTTCTTCCTCATCAGCTTGGATCTCTTTGGGCAAGAGCGGTATTTGGTGGTTGATCCCGATAAATCCTTTATCTCCTCGGATAGATTCCCCAATAGAATTGTTGGTGTGGTGGACCTTGTCTGTGATAACTCTCGTCCCTAGCTGGAATGATTGATGATTCATCCCTTGCAGAGTTCTTTGCTTCCTGGTATCTCTGATCCCCAGCAGATTGGATACTCCCCGGTGAACTTGGCTTTCTCTCTTGAGATGTAGTACCGGGTGGTTGATTCCTGGACCTGGTTGTGTTAGATATGTCTGTCTGTCAGCAAACATCATACATAAACCACGCATATTCATGCATAATTATAACATTCAGATATTCATGTTGCATTCTTTGCCATATATTGTTGTTTGCTGTCTCCTGCTATTTGGTGATATACTTCCCCGAGCAGATGTGTGTGTCTGATCTCTCCATATAGAGTCAGCTCCATAAGTAGAAAGTGTCTATCCTTTCTTCCATATTCCCCACCGCGTTATATCCTCGTGGATGTTGATTGTTTTTGTTCTTTCCCAACACATATACTGGGATGGTTTTCCCCATTGAGTTATATCCTCACCGGGACAAGTCTTGATTTGGTGTGCCTATCTAGTTTGATCCTAGATCTGTCTCTTGAGACTCTTTTCCTGTTTCCCCGTGGTAAATGAATAATTGCTCAATAATTAGTAATTATTATCCCCGACGGAGTCTGTGTTTCTCTACCCTCATACCGGTAGTTGTAAACCCTATTTCTTCCCTTTTTGCAGAGTAACTATTTTTGCTCATCTTTAATTGGTGACAGATATCTTCATCCAATATTCGGTGATGATATCCCCTCATCTCCTTGGATAATTTCCTTGATTACGCAATTTATCCCCAGCGGGTCATCTCTCGTCTACCTTGTTGTTGTTGGTAATGATTGTTTCTCCCCTGAATTGGTCATCATTATATACCTAGTTTCGGTATCCCGATGCCTTTTCTTTTCGGTCGATTTATCCTTTATTAACCCAGTAACCGATTGTGGATGATCGCCCATGCGAGTATATTATCTACGTTCTGACGGTAATAGATAGTATATCTCATGCACTCTCGGGTCTGAAGCCTTTTGTTCTTCCCCAGTTGAGTAAGATTCGTATCCCCTTTGTGGAGTCGAATATCCATCCTGTAATCGAGTTTGCTTTTTAGCCCTCTTGTGGATGATGAGTGTCTTGGGAATATTCCCCAATTCACGTCTTGGTTGGTCACCTATTATATGCCCAGTAACCGGTATCCCTGGTGTTCCTTCCTCTCTGCTCCCTATTATGACTTTTTGTCCCCTGTGGAGTCAGAGTTCCTGAGTTGAAATATACCTTTTTGGTTTTCCTCAGACGTTTTGAAGTTTTGATATCTCTCACCCTTATACCGGTCTTAGATATTCATTCTTCCCGAGCATGTTGTATCTCTCACCCTCATACCTGGCGTTCAGATCACATGTCTCCTTGAGCTTATTACCCAGTAACCGGTAATACCTCGTCCCGCTGCTTCCCCAGGAGTGTCCTTGTGGACATCCCCAGCGAAGTCCCTTACTGGATTGTTTTCATCCGGATTTTATCCGAAGTATCCGCTGTGGATAGTTTTTTGCTGTATTGGCATATTCCCCAATACATGCATCTTCGAGTCAGCTCGAGTCTTTCCATTGGATCTTTTCCCTTTGGAATTCTGTTCCCCATGCTTTGAGTCGTGACCTGCTCGCGCATTTTTATCCCTTTTCTATCCCCAGGAGAGTCCCCAGGGTCTTGGTCCCATGGAGTGAATTGCTCATATGGATTATCAGTGGCTTCTGATTTCTTTGCTTTTGTGGACACATATCTCCACAGAGTGCTACCATTTTTCATACCTACATCTGCATCTAAGGTCTCTTATGGACCAAAATTCGTCTCTTTGTTATTATTTAAGCCCATTCTACCCCGTCGAGACGAAGATTTTAACCTTCACTTCTCCGCGTAGAATGACCTTAAATAGGGGCATCTGTAAGACCCCAATTTTGACCCTAAGATCCCTCATGGCATCATAACATTGCATTTGCATTGCCTCAAGGATCTTTAGCATCTTGGTTCCCTTTGCCTTTGGGTGGGACTCCTTGTGATTGGTTTGAGATCACCAAGCATGCTTGAATTATACATCATTGTTTCTCTTACTTTTGTTTACTAACCAAAAGCACAAAAATGTGTCACTAACATCTTTTGTTTAAAGCTTGAGTATCATCCAAGACATTTTGTGGGTTCTATTTAGATGATCAGTCAACACAAGGAAATGGCTTGAGATACTTCCAACAGGTTCAAATGGGGTCTATTCGTCAGTCAAAACGTTAATCTTGAAGGAGCAAAAGTTTGTTCATGAGCTGTCATGCTCGCTAGGCGAGCAGAATAGGTCGCCTAGCGAGTCCCAAGAAAAGCCACCAGAATCACCTACGCTCAGAGGAATTTCTTGAACTGTCATGCTCGCTAGGCGAAGCCCACGTGTTTAAAAAAAAAGAACGAAAAACGAAAAAAAAGAAAAAGAAAAAAAAAGAATAAATAAATAAAATATAACAGAAAAATTTTGGACTTGGGCCTCTCTCATTTGAGCCCACAGGTCCACAAAAATCAAGTTATAAATTCAGAGTTTCAGTGAAACAAAAGGCAATTCTATTCCTATTACCCTGGCAGGGAAAAAGATAGTGAGAGAAGAGCTAACAGAGTTCAGAGCAACCTCCAGAGATTGAAGGAAACTCATCGGCAAAGAACCAATTCCCTCTCATATAAACCCGCATATTGCTTTGCAAACCCAACCGGGCAATTCAATTTCATTCGATCTCTCCAGTCAGGTTTGCCTTATCCCCATTACTCTATGCTTTTAATTTGAATACTCTGAATGTATGAGGTATTATGGGTGAATTTGATACCCTTTTGATGCATGTGTTTGACAAGAGGTTTAGACCTCCTACCCTTGGTTGCTTTTTGTGAGCTTTTTGTGAATTTTAATGGCATGATTCATGTGGTTACATTTTGATTTGGGGGCAACTCTTGATTACCCTATCTTGTTTCTCTAACCTGTTTGTTGAGTTTTATTTTGTGAGAGCTCATATGACTCTTGCAGAGATGGCTTGCCTGGTGTTCCACTTTATTTGTGGGGTACCACCTGGAGGTCTATTCCGATTACCTGTACTGACTCGCTTTCTTTGATGGTGTTTAGCTTGGAAGAGTCTTTGGGTTTCTTATTTATCTAATTGCTGTTACTTCGGATCTTTATCCGTATGGTAGATCTCTCGATCCCTTTACTTTTCCCGCATGTTACCGATTTCTTAGGTTTCATATAGCCTCTCGTGGCATGTCATCTAAGGTAGCGTGGTTCCTTCATATAGGACTGCCTTTTTGCATGAGCATCCCTAAACACCCCAAACTCATTGATTTTTCTTCTCCTAAGAACACGTTATCTCCTTCTACTACAGGCGAGTAAGTCTCCAAAGGTCGAGCATCTGGTAGATTGCGTAGTAACGTCGTTCACCCCGAAACACAACCCTTACCCCGTAGTTAGTCGAACTACGTTTTGATCTGATTTTCATCCCAAATGAGATACTTAGGCATAAGACGCGATTTCTTAGCGAGCACACTCTTCTTTAACCCATAGGTAGCCGAGCTACGAAAACTCTGATTCTCAGATTCGGATGAGATACGTATGCAGTGGATGCGACATCTGTGCGAGTCATTTTCTTTTGACCCTTCTTTTAGTAAGTAGTACATTAGATAAAACATACACGCTTTTCTTATCCCTTAAATCATGTTTGCACAAATAAATTTTCACAAAAAAAAACAACAACCTTTGCAACAAATGTGAAAAGGGCTCCCTAGGAGTACCTAGGATGCTTTGGGTGCCTAATACCTTCCCATTGCATAACCAACCCCCTTACCCAGATCTCTGACATTTTTACTAGTTTTTGATTCGATAAAACTTTTAGGTTTTTGTTCGATTTCTAACCATTCCTTTGGATAAATAGATGTGCGGTGGCGAATCGACTTATATGGTTTACCTTGGATTTAGTCAATATCTCTAATGGTAACGAATACCCCGCTACAGGCATGATCATCATTGATCTATCAAGCTCATATCTAGGGTTTAAGACCCTCATGGATAAAAGTACAACCAAGGATGGATCCACAATGTCTCAAAGCATCATATATGAGTCTCCATGATCTCTACATGTTATATTGATCAAGCATTCTTCAAGAATTTGGAGGTGATTTGCCTTGGAAACCCTAGTTTGACTGGGTATCTTAAGTAACTTCTCCAACAAGCTATCTCACCAATTGATCAAATTTCTCAAGGGACATTTCAAAATTCATCATATTATTCATATATGATCTACCATGAGCCTAGAAAGTCAAGATAATTGGAAGTTAGCAAGTTGGTTGATGGTGGTTGGCCAGATGAATTCATCTTATCAAAACTGGGTCTCCCTAGACCCTATCTCCTATACTTTTCACCATATGAAAATGAATCCAAGATAAAATTTATTCTAAATTACATTCCAAACAACTTTCATGTTGAAGTCTAGAGTTAATTTTTCTTGGAAAGTCATTTTACATGTTGAAACATTATAGGTCTCTTTGTCTAAACCCTAATTTGAAAGTCAACTTCCCAATGCCATAACTTACTCAATTTTTATGATATGAAATATTTCCAAGTTTCATAATCAAATTAAAGATGTATAACTCAACTTTTATGTTTGGAGTGAGAGCTAAATTAACTTTTATGAGCATGTTATATGAGGATACATTATAGGTCATTTTGGACCAATACCATCGAACAAGTGATTTTCCTCAACTCCAAAAATGCATAACTCTATCATTCTAAATCCAAATGACATTAAATTTGTGACCATTTTGAAGGTAATTGAAAGATATACAACTTTTATGAAGACACTTTTCTCATTTGGAGCTCACATAAAAAGTTAAGCAATATGGAATATTGAGGTATATGACTTAACACTTAGGAACATTTTCAACATGTTGAAATTTCCAAACTTCCACCTCAAAATTCACCATGATCCAAGTCCCAAATGAAAAAGTTTTCAACATCAAACTTGTTCCCCTTGATCCTAGCTTTCCAAAGAGTCATATTTCATGCATTTTGGATGAGGTTTGCTAGGGTTGCGCATGGTCTTAACAGGTCTGCATTAAGTGGAAGAATCAAATGTACAAAACTCCATTTCACATTGCCTTGCCATTCAAGCATCATTTGAACTTCAGAACAGTTGCAATTGGATCATAATGGATTTCTTCATGGGCCTGTACACACCCATGCAAGCTTGTGCATCACATTGCCAAATTTAGCAAATCTTCAGGTGTTATCAATCCCAAATGTTATAAATATAAGGCCTTTGAGCTCATTTCAAACACACCTTGCGCGCCAGCTTTGCCCCCAAATTTAAACCCTCACCATTCAAAGGAAAACCTGAGAATTTTCAACTTGAAAATTGAGTTTGAATTTCACTGTTTGGAGATTCAGAAACTCCAGGATCCAAAGCTTTGTTCCATTGCCAAACCACTTCTGCAAGCTCCTCGAGTGTGATTAAATAAAGTTTGAAGCAAGCAAGATCCAGTTATGCGCATTGAAGGTAATTTTAAGAAATCCTCTTCTCTTCGATTCTCACTCAATTCTCATTAATTCTCTTGGATCTTTGGTTGTCTGAAGTCCTACCAATATAGGCAATAAGATTGAGTTGCTTTGAGGTCAAATAGAAGAAATTCAGTTGACACACCTTAAAATTCAACTCCTCATATCTTTCTATATATTTGGAGTTAGTTGAAATTGAGGTCAGATTCATGCTCTACGTCATTTTTTCTTTCAGATCATGTCCTCTTTTTTCATTTTGGTGATGGTGATGAATGAACCAATCCGGTGGACCTCGCCTGAGAAGGTGACCGAAGGTCCAGCGCCGGTGGTGTGTTGGATAGGTTCTGAGTCATTGATCGCATTTGAAAGATTTTAATCCTGAACGCCCAAAATAATTACCACGTGTGTGGAACAGTTGATCGGGTGTTTGGTGGAATGTGCGCTCATGTCCACTTGATATGCCACCTCAATTAATGAGGGAGATCAAGTGGACCACATTTTTTTTGATTTTTTGATTTTTATTTTATTTCATTTGATTTTCATTAATTCATACTCCCTCCGTTTCTTTTTAAGTGTCGTTTTAGCATAAAGCTCTCCAACCAAGATAAATGAATTGTTATAATTTTTTTCCCATTGTACCCTCATTTTAATCCACCATATACTTTCTCTTTCTAAATAAAATTCATTAATATAAGTACTCATTAAATTATTTACTTCAAATAACTAATTCCATAATTTTCTCCACATAACTCTCTCTCTCTTCCGTTGCATTTTTCAACTACTCCTAAATTTTTGGAATTAATATTGCTTGCTATAGGAATACGTACTGCTTGCATTTTCATTAATGGCTAAAGGAAAACTTATTGCTTATTGTTTCAATGAATGGCTAAAGGAAAAAATATTCCCTCTAATTATTTTAATAAAAACTTAAGTTTCCCACCGAAAAATTAAAACCAGTAGTACATATAGTATGGTTTCATATTATAAGTTCAAAATATTTACAACTCATAAAATATGGATTTAGATAGTGATACAGAAACATCATTAACAAACCAACATATATTTGAGTTATATGAGTTTGATGAAGATAGTAATACATTTTTCTATGTAACATTGGAAGCTATCATTTGAATTTAATTTTTATTGACCAGCCAATACTTTGAATAGGAATGGGAGTTATGTATGGGAATGAGAGTACGTATTAAGAAAGAGAATTTTATGGAAAATGTGGAGTGAGTTATTACATATATTAAGAAAGAAAAATTTATGGAAAATATAAAGTTGAGTTATTTAAATAGTAAGGGTATAATTGACAAATTGTAACATTAAAACATCAAAACGACACTTAAATAGGAACAAAAAAAATCTTCTAAAACGACACTTAAAAAGAAACGGAGGGAGTATTAATTTTAATATTGATCCAAAAAATATGAGAGTTTCACCACAAATAAAAAATTCTTCTTTCCTATTTTGAATTAAATTAATTTTTGGATCATTATTAATATTTGTCATGATTTAATTGATTTTTTGAATATTTTTAATTGTTTAAAAATACTTTTAAGTTTCTAAAAATTCTGAAAAATTTTCTCCAAGGTCCTTTGACCTTGTTTAACCTATGATAAATCTCATGGCCATTTCTTTGGTGTTTTGATGAGATTTTAGGAATTTGACAAACCATATTTAATTTAATGCATTATTATTAGGATTTTTTAAATTGAATAAATGCCAAATAATTGTGTTGAGCTATCTTGATGATTAGTATAAGTTTGACTTGTGTTGTTGGGCCTTGGTAAAAGTTGATTTGACTTTGCTAGGTTAATATCATTGGAGGGGATTGATGGAATGTACATTCCATCTCCCAAAATGAATGAATGATCTTAATTTAGTAAAAGTCCTCATTTGACTAATTTGAGTTTTGATCTATTTGTTGGAGTAAGCCCTAGAGGCCAATACTTTTGGTACTTGTATCGAATTATTTAAAGGCATTTTCTTTATTATGGTTGATTAATAAAGTCCCTAGAATAGATAGTCCGTTTAATGTATTAAGTGTGACTTAATCATGAGAACACATTAAACATAAGGGCACTATTCTTAAAGTATCCATAGTCGAGCTTTAATGTGAAGTGGGATAACATTAAAGCATTAAGACTATTATGTTTGTAGACTGATGATCACATCTCATGGATCATGGATAAAGAGTTATCAAGTCTTAAACATAGGTATGAATATTAGGAGTAATATGTGTACCGGATTGACCCGCTATGAGAATACTATATAGAAAGTTATGCAAAGTGTCATAAGTTATTCTCATGGTGATAATAGTGTATACCACTCTTCGACCTGAAACCACTATGGATCCTAGATGTAGAGTCGAGTGCTTTATTGCTGATCCAACATTGTCCGTAACTAGATAACCATATAGACAGTTAATGGGTACTCCACGAAGCATGCTGAGGGACATGAGTGTCCTAGATGGAATTTGCCAATCCTGCGTAACAGGATAAATGTCTATGGGCCCAATATTGAACTGGACAAGGGTGACACAGTCTATACCTTGTGTTCAATATAGACATAAGGGCAAAGGGGTAATTATACACATAATTATTATCACAGGAGGTTTTGTCAGATCACATGACATTTTCATGACTTGGGTAGCAGTGATGTGTTGCTAGATACCGCTCACTGTTTATTATGTTAAATGCGTGATTTAATATAATTGCCAACGTCGCGAAAACCTATAGGGTCACACACAAAGGACGGATTGATGAGAGATAGAATAATTAAGGAACATCGTAAGGTACGGTGTACTTAAGCAGAATACGAAATATGGTAAGGTACCAAATACTTAAGTGATTTTGGCATATTATGAGATATAGGCCAAAATGCACTTAAGTGGGCTTTTTGGCTTGAAGCCCACACAAGTGGTTCTATAAATAGAGCTCTTGTGCAGAAGCTTTGTATGGGAATACAACACAACTGAAGAGTTGGAATTTCGTATCTCTCTCTCTCACTCAAAGCCTTCATTCATAACAGCTAGCACTGCGATTGAAGGAATCCGTTCGTGTGGACTGAGTAGAGACGTTGTCATCGTTCAACGTTCGTGATCGCCCCGTGGATCTGTATCAAAGGTTTTGATCATTATCAGAGATCTGCACCAAAGGTTTGAATCGCCACAAGAGGTAACGATTCTATCACTGATCATGCCCATTCGTAAGGATCACTAAATGGAGAAATTTTTAAATTCCACTGCGCCATGGATGGAAATTCTCCTTCACTATTCCCCTCCCCCTTCATCGAAATCCCCTTCTTTATGCACCCATTTCATTTGGCGTATGATATCTCAAGATCCTAAGGCTAGTTGGTTGAAAAATCAACATAAGTATGGATGAGATTAGGCCACCTCTTTTGCATATTCTTCTTGTGTGTGGTATGTTTCATGAGCATAGTCCATTATACTATGTCTCTAACATGCATTAACACCAAAATTCTATTACCCGACCTCAAATAATTGTGACTTCTACATAAGTCCAATTATCATTGCTTAACATAGCGCTAAATTTTTGATGCAAAAAGGCATAGCATTCTAGTTAGTGAGATTGTAAGTCTCCCCTCTTTCATGGTATCATGTGGAAACATGGCCTTTTTTCCTTCCTTTGGAAGATGTCTTGGTTCAAGGATCCATGCTTGTGATAAGTGGGTTGAGTGTACTCCAAAGAATGACTAAAAATGGAAAGCAAAAGCAAAAACAGTACTAACTTCTTATTCATAAACAACTAACATTTAATTTCAAGCCATTTAATTTTAATGCACTTTAATTTTTAAGCTATATTCATTTGCCATTATTCATACCATTCTAATTGTTAATATTAATGCCTTTTCACTTTGTCCACTTGGACCACATTGTGTGATATATCTTGTTTGTGTATATTTTGTTTATTTGTGTGATCTTTGACCATTAATGTACAAAATAAGAACAAAGAAAAGCCTAAAAAACTATTGTGTGGACTGTTGGTTTGATCTTGGGCAATTGGACTTAGAATCTAGGCAACATCCCTATGCAAAAGGACTTGGCCAATGCCAAATTTCATGTAACCAAGTGCTTGCAATTTGAAACTTCATCTGATACATCATTGAAGGTTCATCTGAGTTCATCTGCAACATGATCATTGTGAAGCTGTTATTTTGAACCTGTGACTTGTGGAATTCATCTGCTACATAGGCTAATTTGAAGAAGATTATGAAGTGGCAAAAGCTTGGATGTGGCTATCTTTATTTGATGCCTTGCTCTTCAAGTTAATATGTTATGCATTGTTTGTTTCTTGATTCTAATGTCCAAGGGAATTTGGGTTTCTATATGGCATTCTTGCCTATTGGATTGCACCCCATTGGTCAGATCTTTTCAACTCTTAACTTTTAAATTTATACTTAGGATTAGTCTCTTCATCTCCTTCCCACTTATTTAATTTCAAAATCTCTCCCTCCTTTCAAAAACATTCTTTGCTTGTGTTTGTAGATTTTCAAACTTTGACCATTCTTTTGCAAACTAGAAACTTTGGCCTTAAGCCATTGCATTTTCAAACTTCTTTTCTTAAATCAAACTTGTAACTAAACTTAACTATACTAGACTTAAAATTTTCAAAATCCAAAAAGAACTAACTCATTCAAACCATTTTCTATGCCCTTATGCCTTCAAAACTTAATTTTTTGTTAAAAGCAATGCATCCACTTTGAAATTTGTATCACGGACTATGAGGTTTTGAACCCTCATTCTTATGTTGGTATGTAGGCACAAGCCCGAAGGTCTTGTC
The DNA here is from genome assembly GCF_024323335.1 of Lathyrus oleraceus. Lineage (NCBI taxonomy): Eukaryota > Viridiplantae > Streptophyta > Magnoliopsida > Fabales > Fabaceae > Lathyrus > Lathyrus oleraceus. Next base: position 361,776,526 of record NC_066584.1, read on the forward strand.
AAACACAAAAATATAATTAATAAATTCTTTTTTCATCCCCCCATTCTATTTGTTTGTAAACATCATTTTGTACAAAATACATAGGCACACAAGAAAGGGCTCCCTAGGAGTACCTAGGACACTTTGGGTGTTAACACCTTCCCTCTGTGTAACCAACCCCCTTACGTGTAATCTCTAACATTTTATTAGTTTTGATTTGAAAACTTCTTATTTTTGGGTTTTGTTCGTACTTTTCCCTTGGAAACAATAAAAGCGCGGTGGAGACTCTTGTTATTTGATATCTTGCTTATCCATAGCTTGATGATCATGAATTTACCGCTACAGCATCCAAAGTTTCCTAGGGAGCCTTTTTTTTATGTGTGTATGTGTTTTGGTATAAAAGATGTTTGCAATAAATAGAGTGTGGGGATGAGAAAAGAATTCATTAGTTATATTTTTGTATTTGACAAGACCTTCAGACTTGTGCCTACGTACCAACATAAAATGAGGGATCAAAACCTCGTAGTTTGTGGTATCAATTTCAAAGTGAGTGAGTTGCTTTTAACAAAAATTTAAGTTTAAAAGAGGCACAGAAGACCTAAGAGAGTTTGAATGAGTGTTAGTTCTTCTTGTCTTTTTGAAATTTTTAGTCAATATGGTTAAGTTCACTTACAAGTTTCATTAAGAAAAAGAGTTCAAAAATGCAATGGCATAAGGCCAAAGTTTCTAGTTTGCAATAAAGTCTAAGTTTAGAAATCACAAGTAAGGAAGGTTTTGAAAAGAGGAAGAGATTTGAAATTTAAGAAGTGGGAGGAGATGAAGAGACTAATCCTAAGCAAAAATTTAAAAGTTAAGAGTTGAAAAGATCTGACCAATGGGATGCAATCCAATAGACAAGAATGTCATATAGAAACCCACTTTTCCTTTGGATTTTAAATCAAGCAATATCAATAAGCAAGTGACACAATGAAGAGAAAGGAATCAAATAAAGATAGCCACATCAAATCTAGCAACTTCATAGTCTTCTTCATAATCTTTCCCATGTATCAAATGACATACTCCTTGAATAGCTCAGAATAAGGCACTAGACACAGGTTCAAAGTAACATTTGCATCAAGACCATGTAGCTTATGAACTCAAGTGGATCCCAATACTTGCATCAGATGAGAATTCAAATCACAAGAACTTTGTTTCAGAAGTATTGGCATTGGCCAAATCCTTTTTCATATGGAATGTTGCCTAATTCTAAGTCCAAAACTCATATCAAATCCAACAGTTCACACAAACATTTTTTAAGATTTTTTGTTGTTTATTAAGTATTTTAAGGTCTTAAGACCACAAACACAAACAAGATACACAAACAAATATATACAATCACAATATATGGCTCAAGTGAGCAAAGTGAAAATAGCATAAACATAAATAAGTTAAATGATATGTAAAATGGAAAATGGAATGGTAAATGACTTGAACTTAAATTTCATAAAGTAAATGACTTGAAATTAAGAGCAAGATAATAAAATTTAGTCAAATGTTAGTTGATTAGATGTTAGTGGAGTTTTGCTTTTCAATTGTTTAAGTCATTCTTTGGAGAACACTCGACCCTCTATTCACAAGCATGGATCCTTGAACCCAGACATCTTCCAAAGGAAGGAAAAAAGGCCAAGTTTCCACAAAATACTATGAAATTGGGGAGACTTACAATCTCACTTACTAGAATGCTATGCCTTTGGATCAAAATTTAATGCTATGTTAAGCAATCGTAATTGGGCTTATGTAGAAGTCACAACTATCTGAGGTCGGACAATAGAAATTTTGGTGTTAATGCATATTAGAAATATGGTATAATGAACCATACTCCTAAAACATACCACACGCAAAAAGAAAATGATCAAAGGAAGGACATAATCTCATCCATACTTGTATTGGTTCATCTAACACAAAGTTATTGATGAACCAATTAGCCTTAGGATATTGAGATGTCATTGGCCAATGGAAGGGATGAGATATAGAGGGATTGAAGGTGAAGAGGGAGGGGAAATGAGACAAACACAAATTGGTCATGGGAGGAATTTTATCCAATTAAAATCATTCATTCGTTTTGGGAGATGAAATGTACATTTCATCAATCCCCTAAATCCAATGATTTTAATCCAACAAAAGTCAAATCAACCTTGACCAAGGCCCAAACACATATTCAAACTTCACAAGTCAATAAAAATGGCTCAACATAATTTTCACACAATTAAACAATTAAAAATCAAATTAAAATGCATTTAAACTAATTTATGTTTGATCAAAAACCTAAAACCTCTTCAAAGCACCAAATAAATGGCCAAGAGATTTATCATAGGTCAAACAAAGTCAAAGGACCTTGGAGAAAAAATTCCATTATTTTTGAAAAGTCAAAAGTATTTTTAAACAATTAAAAATATGCACACAAAAATTAAATCATGGAAAATATCAATACTAATCCAAAAAATAATTTTAATTCAAAAAATGAAAGAGAAAAATATTTGAATTTTTTCGGTGAAAGTACCATATTTTTTGGATCAGTAATGAAATTAATATGAATTAATGAAAAATAAGAAATTAAATAGAACATTCATAAATTCAAAAAAACGTGAGCCATCTGATCTCCCACATTAATTGAGGTGGTGGATCAGATGGATGGAAACACGCGTTCCACATGCACTGCAGTCAACTGTCCCACACACATGGTAATCAAAAGCAACGCCCAAGATTAAAATAAATGAAATGGATCTTATGGTTGAGATGCATGCCTACACATCGCCGGAGCCAGAGCTCCGGTCTTCTTCTCCGGTGGACCTCACCAGACTGGTCCACCTTCAACAATCACCAAAATGAAAAAGCAAGACATGGATTTAAAGAAAAATGCTAAAGAGCTCGAATCTTACCTCAATTTTATCCAATTCCAAGTATATGAAAAGATACAGGGATTTGAATTTTGAGGATCATGAACTGAGTTGCTTCGATTTAACCTCAAAGCAACTTAATCTTCTTGCCTACATTGGTAGGACTTTCAAAAACCAAAATTAAACAAGAATGGTGAAGAACTGAGAGAGAATCGAAGAGAAGAAGTTTATGAAAAATCACCTTCGAGTTGATCTAATTCCACTTGATCTTGATCTGGATTTGATTGATTTCTCCTCCTTTTGCTTGCAGAAACCAAATGACGTGAAAATGGAATTGAATTTCTGGAGTTTGAACTTCCAACCAGAAGGTGAAGTTCAAGCTCGATTTCAAGAGAAACCTTCAGAAATTCTATGACAGTGAGGGTTTGAATTGGTCTAGCAAAGCTTGGGCAAGGTGTTGATGATGAATCTAAAGCCTTAAACTTGTTTAAATAGGCAATGCACTTGATATTTGCACCACTTAAATTTTGGACAAATTTGGAAACTCCTTTGCATGAGTGCATGAGAAATCATTTGGGCCTTAGGGATGATGCAATCCACTCCCAATTCGCGTGCAAAGTGTGTTGAATGCATCATGTGTAAGCATGCAAAAGAATTTGATCACTTGAAATCCAATCTCGTCAAAACACTTTCCATAATGAAGCCATGCATAATCCCTCAATTTTGATCCAACTGAGATGATCTTACATGTTTTGAAAAGGTGAGATCAAGTGGAACAACTTTCATGTTTAACACTTTTTCATTTGAAACTTTTATTATGATGAATTTTGAGGTGGAAAATTGGGAAATTAAACATATTTGAAAATTTTCTAAGTCCCAAGTCAAATGTTCACTTCTTCCACCTTGAATACCTTTATCTAGGGACTTCAAATGAGAAATGTTCCTTCATAAAAGTTGTATCTCTTTTAAACCTCTTAAATTTGGTCAAAATTTGACCTCATTTGGATTTGGCATGAGGGCGTTATGCATTTTAGAAGTTGAGGAAAATTACTTGTTCAATGCTATTGGCTCAAAATGACCTATAATGTTTCCTCTTGGAACATGCATTTGCAAGTTGAATTTGCACTTCCTCCAAACATAAATGTTAAATTATACATCTAGAATTTGATCATGCAATTTGAATTTCCTTTCATCTCATAACAATTGAGCAAGTTATGGCCTTGGGAAGTTGACCTCCAAACTAGGGTTTAGACAAAATGACCTATAATATTTCACCATAAAAAATGACTTTCCATGCAAAAATAGCTATAGACCTCAACATTAAAGTTGTTTGTAATGTCATTTAGAGTAAAGTTTCTCTTAAAATCATTTTCATATGACAAAAATTGTAGGAGATAGGGTCTAGGGAACCCCAGTTTTGACCAATTGACTTTCTCTGGACAACCACCATGAACCATCTTGCTAGCTTGACATTCTCTTGACTTTTGGGACTCATTGAGGATCATATATGCATAAGATGGTGTAATGTTAAGTATCCCTTGAAATATTTGATCAATTGTTGAAGAAATATGTTGAAGAAGTTACATAAGATACCCAGATGAATTAGGGTTTCCCAGGCAAACCAACTCCAAACTCTTGACGATTTCTTGATCAAAATGACATATGAAGATCATGGGGATACATATATGATGTCTAGAGCCAATGTAAACCAATTATTTATTGATCTCCTTGCATTGAAGGCCTCAAACCCTAGATATGAGCTTGATAGAGCATAGGTGAGCATGTGCACTACCTACAAAAGAGTTAAACTATACAATGACATATTTTTTGGTATTTTTGGTTAGTAAACAAAGATAAATGAAGTATGATACAATCAAATGTGCTTGGTGATCTCTCCCAATGCAAACCCAATGGATGAGAGGTAATGAGGATTCCAAGGTGTGATCCCAATGCTAATTCATATGATGAGATATCATGAGGGATCTTAGGGTCAAAATTAGGGTCTTACAACTGCCCCTATTTAAGGACGTTCTAGCTAAGGAGATGAAGGTTAAAATCTTCATATCGACTCAGTAGAATGGACTTAAATAACAACATAGAAACAAATTTTGGTCCCTAAGAGACCTCATGATGCATATGAAATGAAATGTTAAAAATAATCTATGTGGGGAAAATGTTGCCACAAAGGAAAAGAATCTGGAGAGACTGAAAGTCCGCAGGAGCGTAATGCATTCCCTAAGGAAAACTCACTAGGGAGACAGAGACCCTGGGAGATAAAAGGTTATGCGTAGTCCAGGCTACGAATTAAAACTGTTGGGGGACACAAGAGATTCTATGAAAATAAATCAATGGAAAGACTCATCCAGGGATAAAAAGGAAAAATCCGCAAGGGAAACAGGAAATGGAGATTTCACTAAGGAAATTCGCACTCAATCTCGACTGGGGAAGAAATGAACTTCAACACAGGAGTAACTGAAGTATAGGGTTTGCAACTACCGGTTACTGGGTAAGAATAACCTGCTAGGGAAAAGCCAAAATAGGGTTTGCAACTACCGGTTACTGGGCAGAAGACCGAAAAGTGAACATATCAAGGATAGACTCAAAGGGAAAACTATTTGTCATCGGTTAACATGAACATATCAAGGATAGACTTCCAGAAAAGTAGGAATTACATCTATCGAATACTAGATAGAATTTCGAAAAGAGAATATCCGTCATCGGTTAAGATGAACATATCAAGGATAGACTCCAAGGGGAGAAATAGGAATTACATCTATCGGTTACTGGATAGAAAACCAAAAAGAGAGAATATCCTTCACCGGTTAAGATGAACATATCAACGATATACTTAGCAAAAGGGGAAGTAGGATTTACAACTACCGGTTACTGGATAGAAGACCATAAAGAGGAGGAAATATGTCATCAGTTGGGATGAACATATCAAGGATTAACCCTCTCGGGAACAAAATAGGGATTACAACTACCTTCTTACTGGGTAGAATACCGAAAAGAGAATATCCGTCATTGGTTAGGATGAACATATCAAGGATAGACTCCGCAAGGGAAAGTAGGATTTACAACTACCGGTTACTGGGCAGAAGACTGCAAAGAGGAGAAAACCCGTCATCAGTTAGGATGAACATATCAAGGATTAACCCTCTGAGGAATAAAATAGGGATTACGACTAACTTTTACTGGGTAGAATACCAAAATGAGAATATCCATCATCGGTTAAGATGAACATATCAAGGATAAACTCAAAGCAGAGGAAGAAAATATTCGTCATTGGTTAAGATGAGCATATCAAGGATAGACTTCCGGGGGAAACATGAAAACGAATCTGCTGGGGAGAAAGAGGAAATAGATTACTTTTACCGCGTATTATGCAAAAGTAAATTACTCATAAATCGAGAAGGATGTTACCGGTTACTGGGTAACAGACTCTCAGGGGACCCAAAAGCATCTATATAGGCAAGATCTAGAAAGAAAAGGTCAATCAAAGACTCAACCCAATGAGGATATAACTCGGGGGGAGTGGTTCCATCCAGATAATTAACTAGGGAGGAAGCTAAAATAATAATCATCCACGAGGAAATAACTCAGTGGGGAATGAGAAAGGTTGAATTCTTTCTACTTAAGGGGCTGACACTCTACAATTGAAAGAGGATAGACACACTAAAACTGCGTGGGGGGAAGGATACCACCATAGCAGAGGGTCAGAGAAATAATGAATCACAAAATGCAATAATGTAATAATGGATGTATATGTATATGTATATGTATATGTATATGTATATGTATATGTATATGTATATGTATATGTATATGTATATGTATATGTATATGTATATGTATATGTATATGTATATGTATATGTATATGTATATGTATATGTATATGTATATGTATATGTATATGTATATGTATATGTATATATGATGATTATGCTGACAAAACAATCACAAAGGATACAAACATCGCCGATCTGAATCATCAATACAACCTTTCAGCCAATCTCAACAGGAGGGCATTAACTGGAGAAAGAGAGGTAAAGGATGAACGTGAATTATCCATCTCAAAGGTTCAACCATAGCTGGGGAAAAGGAAAAGGTCTGTCGAGGATCTGCACCATCAACTTTGCAGGGAATTTTAGGTCAACACCATATCAAATGGGAGACAACCTTACAGAGGATCAGACATACTGCTCTAGAATCAGTGTTGAATTGAAATCTGCTGGATACTTGAGGGGGAACACAAGCTTGTGCTGGGTCTGCTGAGAAAACGCGCATATAACTCAAAGGAGGCAAATGCAAACTCGGTTGGGGAAATCAACGAGATTCGGTTAGAGATGTTGAAATGCTGCTGGCGAGGAAATGAAAATCACACCAACTACTCGGGGAAAACCAACAGTGCTTTGCATTTTTAGGGCCCACCTGTTCTCAGACCGCTATTGATATTCCTTAAATGAAATCGATTGCTCTTAAAAGTAACTGCTTTTATTATTTTTAAGAAAACATGATTTTGATTAAAAAATTCAATTTCAAAATGATCGTCATAAAAATTGAATTCTATTTGGCTGAGATATAAATAAGAGTAGAAATAATTGAATAAAAAGCTCAACTTTATTTAATAGAATGGTAGTCTGTAAATGACAAGACTCCATAGATCTTTTAAAAAGTTGAAAATAGTAATTTACATGGAAAAAGGGCTACATTGAATACAATGATCACTAATCCTTCTACCGACTTCAATATCCACTGCGCTCTTGGCTTCGGTTGAGAGTAACGAATCAGAACGAACTGGCATGCTCAAGAATGTCTTCAAGACTGAAGATCAACAGGATGCAGTTACTTGCCATAATCCCTAATTTTGCATAAATTGCTCCAAGGTGTGGTACTCAATTTATCGGGATAGTTTTCTATTTTATGTCTCTAACTTTTGCCTGGATCGCCCTTTCGGGTTTTCAATGCACCGAGACGCTCTTTTTTGCCTAAGCTGCCCTTTCGGGTTTTCAACTTAGTGAGTTGTTCTTTTCTTTTTAGGCGAAGTATTTCTTGACTACATCAGCATTTACAGGACGAGTGAACTCTTCACCATCCATAGTTGTAAGAATCAAAGCACCGCCTGAAAAGGCTCTCTTAACAACATATGGGCCTTCATAATTAGGAGTCCATTTGCCCCTAGCATCTGGTTTGAAAGATAAAATCTTCTTGAGCACAAGGTCACCTTCTTTGAATACACGAGGCATGACCTTCTTATCAAATGCCTTCTTCATTCTTTGCTAATATAACTGACCATGGCACATGGCAGTCAACCTCTTCTATTCAATTAAATTCAACCGGTCATACCTGGTCTGACACCATTCAACTCCAATCAACTTGGCTTCCATCAAAACACGCGGCAATGGGATCTCAACCTCTACTGGGAGCACAACCTCCATGCCATAAAAAAGTGAGAAAGGAGTTTCCCCTATTGAAGTGTGGATGGATGTACGATACCCTTGCAGAGCAAATGGGAGCATCTCATACCAATCCTTGTAAGTTACAACCATCTTCTGAATGATCTTCTTGATGTTCTTGTTTGCAGCTTCAACAACCCCATTCATCTTGGGTCTATAGGGAGAATAATTATGATGTGAAATCTTGAAGTCTTTGCGAAGAGCTTCAACCAAATTATTGTTCAAGTTTGATCCATTGTCAGTAATGATCTTACTTGGCACACCATACTGGCATAGAATCTGATTCTTGATAAACCTTACAATAACTTGCTTGGTTACATTCGCATATGATGCTGCTTCAAACCACTTTGTGAAGTAGTCAATAGCCACCAGGATGAAACGATGCTAGTTTGAAGCTTTAGGCTGAATCATGCCAATCATATCAATTCCCCACATGGAAAAGGGCCGTGGGGAGGAAATGACATTCAATAGTGTTGGAGGAATATGAATCTTATCTGCATATATTTGACACTTGTGGCATTTCTTCATAAACTTGCAACAGTCATATTCCATTGTCAGCCAATAGTAACCTGCTCTCAATATCTTTTTTGCCATAGCATGCCCATTGGAATGAGTACCAAAGGAACCTTCATGGACTTCAGTCATCAACAGGTCTACTTCGTGTCTATCCACACATCTGAGCAGAACCATATCAAAGTTTCTCTTATAAAGCACATCATCATTTAGGTAGAAGTTGCCGGCTAATCTTCTCAAAATCTTCTTATCTTTCAAAGATGCCCCAGGAGGGTAAATCTGACTTTTAAGAAAACACTTGATATCAAAATACCACGACTTCTCATCTTTGACTTCTTTCACAGCAAACACATGAGTTGGCCTATCAAGATGCATCACATTCAAATTGGGAACTTCATTCCAACACTTTACCACAATCATCGAAGCCAACGTTGCAAGAGCATCTGCCATCCAGTTTTCATCTCGAGGGATATGATGAAATTCAATCTTTGTAAAGAAATTTGATATCTGCCTCACATAATCTCTACATGGTATCAAACCGGGTTGATTCGTCTCCCATTCACCTTTGATCTGATTCACAACCAAAGCTGAATCTCCATAGACGTCAAGATATTTGATTCTGAGATCAATGGCCTCTTCAAGCCCCATAATGCAAGCTTCATACTCAACCATATTATTTGTACACTTGAAAGTCAATCTAGCTGTAAACGGAAAATGTGTGCCTTTAGGAGTAATAATCAATGCCCCAATGCCATTACCATACTAATTAACAGCTCCATCAAATACCATGCCCCAACAGGAACCAGGTTCTGGCCCTTCTTCAAGCAATGGTTCATCACAGTCTTTCATTTTCAGGTACAATATCTCTTCATCAGGAAAATCATATTGCACTGACTGATAATCTTCAATCGGTTGATGAACCAAATGGTCAGCCAAGACACTACCTTTAATAGCCTTTTGAGATCAGTATTCAATATCATACTCTGATAATAACATCTGCCAACGATCAATCCTCCCAGTTAAAGCAGGCTTCTCAAAAATGTACTCGATTGGGTCCATTTTGGATATCAACCAAGTGGTATGATTCAACATATACTGGCACAGACACTTAGCAACCCAAGCCAATGCGCAACAAGTCTTTTCAAGCATAGAATACCGAGTTTCACAGTCAATGAATTTCTTACTGAGGTAGTAGATAGCATATTCTTTCTTTCCAATTTCGTCTTGTTGACCCAGAACACAACCCATACTTTCTTCAAGCACAATCAAATACATGATCAACGATCTTCCATCAACAGGTGGAGACAGAATCAGAGGTTCGAGCAGATATTCTTTGATACTGGTAAAAGCTTTCTGGCAATCTTTGGTCCAATCACATGACTGATCTTTCTAAAGAAGCTTGAATATAGGTACACATGTGGTAGTCATATGCAATATAAATCTCGAGATATAATTCAAGCGGCTGAGAAAACCTCTGACTTGCTTCTCAGTTTTGGGCGCAGGCATCTCTTGTATTACTTTGACCTTGGCAGGATTAACTTCAATACCCTTCTCACTTAAAATAAAGCCCAACAACTTACTAGAGTGAACACCAAATGTACACTTATTGGGATTCAAGCGGAGTTTGTATTCCTCAAACACTGGAATAGCTTCACCAAATGCTCAACATGCTCTTCTACATCACTTGATTTTGCAATGATATCATCAACATAGACTTCAATCTCTTTATGCATCATATCATGGAAAAGAGTGGTCATAGCTCTCTGGTACGTTGCACCAGCATTCTTTAAACCGAAAGGCATCACTCTATAACAGAATGTTCCCTAGGGTGTAATAAATATGGTCTTCTCCATATCTTCAGGTGCCATTTTAATCTGATTATATCCGGAAAGTCTGTCAATAAACGAAAAGACTTTGAATTTATTTGTATTGTCTACCAACATGTCAATGTGTGGCATAGGGAAATCATCTTTCGGACTAACTTTGTTCAAATCTCTATAATCAACACACATACAGACTTTTCCATCTTTCTTCGGAATAGGTACAATGTTGGCCACCCATTATGGTTACTCAGCAGTAACAAGGAAACCGACATCGATCTACTTGTTCACTTCTTCTTTGATCTTCACTGCCATATCAGGATGAGTCCTCCTCAACTTCTGCTTGACTGGCGGAAATTCTGGCTTCAACGGAAATCTATGCTCCACAATCTCAGAATCTAAACCAGACATGTCTTGATAGGGCGAGGCAAACACATCTAAATACTCTCAGAGAAGATCAACCAACCCCTTCTTAACCTCTAGAAACAATTGAGACCCAATCTTGACTTCCTTCACATCATCTTTAGAACCCAAGTTGACTAACTCAATCTACTCTTCGAATGGCTGAATGGCTTTTTCCTCGTTCTCAAGTAGACGAGACAATTCATCAGACATTTCTTCATCACTTTCTTCCTCAGCCTCAAACACAGGGAATTCAAAGTTTAGAGAAAGAGTATGATCATATGTATTCAATGGGTTTAGAAACCAACCTGCATAATGATTTGATATTTTTATTTTAGAGAAGTGAATTGTGACTGTAAGACCCCAATTTTAACCCTAAGATCCCTCATGCAATCTCATCATAAGCATTAGCATTGAGATCATACCTTGGCATCCTCCTTACCCCTCTTTCATTGGGTTTGTTTTGGGAGAGATCACCAAGCACTATGTGATTGTATCATACTTATATATTACCATTTTTTCTAACCAAAATACCAAAAATATGTCTTTGCATTTACTCTTTTGTAGGCAGGGCATGATCATCATTGATCTATCAAGTTCATATCTAGGATTTGAGACCCTCATGACAAAGAGAAAACCCATGAATTGATCCAAGAATGGTTATGAGCATCATATATGAGTTCCATTGATTCCTACCTGTTATATTGATCAAGTTTTCTTCAAGAGTTTGAGGTTGATTTGTCTTGGAAACCCTAGTTTGACTGGGTATCTTGAGTAACTTCTCCAACAAGCTATCATTCCATTTGATCAAGTCTCTCAAGGGACACTTCAAAATTCATCATCTTATGCATATATGATCTACCATGAGACAATAAAGTCAAGAGAATTGAAAGTTAGCAAGTTGGCTGATGGTGGTTAGCCAGATGAGTTCATCTGATCAAAACTGGGTCTCCCTAGACCCTATCTCCTACAATTTTCACCATATGAAAATATTTCCAAGAGAAAAGTTACTCTAAATGACATTCCAGACAACTTTCATGTTGAGACCTAGAGCTAGTTTTGCTTGGAAAATAGTTTTCTATGTTGAAACATTATAGGTCAGTTTGTCTAAACCTAATTTGAAAGCCAACTTCCGAAGTCCATAACTTGCTCAATTTTTATGATATGAAAGATTTCCAAGTTGGACAATCAAATTAAAGATGTCTACTTCAACTTTGATGTTTGGAGTGAGATCTAATTCAACTTTTTTGAGCATGTGATATGAGGTTACATTATAGGTCATTTTTGACCTATACCACTGAACAAGTGATTTTTCCAAACTTCAAAAATGCATAACTTTATCATTCCAAATACAAATGATATGAAACTGGTGACCATTTTTAAGTTCTTTGAAAGAGCTACAACTTTGATGAAGACACCTTTCTCATTTGAAGTTCGCACAAAAAGTTAAGCAAGGTGGAATATTGAGATATATGGCTTGACACTTAGAAAAAATTTTGATGTGTTGAAATTTCCAAACCTCCACCTCAAAATTCTCCATGTTCCAAGCTCCAAATGAAAAAGTTTTGAACATGAAAGTTGTTCCTCTTGATCTAACCTTTCAAAAACGTCAAATTTCCGCCATTTTGGACAAGATTTGAATGGGCTGCGCATGGCTTGAATATTGCATCATCATTTGGCAAAAATCAAACTTCAAGCTTCCATGTACAATCTCCTAGCACTCCAATTTGATTTCAGAATTGTTCACACTCAATTATGGATCAAATGGAATGATCTCATGGGCCTGTACACGCCCATGCACATATGAATCACTCATTGCCAATTTTGGAAACTCAATTGTAAGGTGCAAATATCATGTGATTCAGCTATAAATAGAGCTCCATATGCTCAGAATTGAGGACTCCTTCGCGCCAACTTTGATTCCAAACACCAAACCCTTCCATTTGAGAGGATAATCATGAGAATTTCCTTTGGAAATTGAGTTGGTGTCTCACTGTTTTGAGATTCAAAACTCCAGGGATCCAAGACCTTTTGTGCATTTTAATCTACTTCTGCAAGCATCCTGAACAAGATCAAGCACGAGCAAAAGCAAGAACAAGTGAATTCAGACCTACATTGAAGAATTTAGGCAACATTCCTATGCTAAAGGACTTGGCCAATGCCAATTTTGTATGGAACTAAGTGCTTACAATTTGAAACTTCATCTGATACATCATTCAAGATCCCGCTGAGTTCTCTGCAACATGATCATTGTGAAGCTGTTATTTTGAGCCTGTGACTTGTGGAATTCATCTGTTACATGGGCTAATTTGAAGAAGATCATGGAGTGGCTAAAGCTTGGATGTGGATATCTTTATTTGATGCCTTTGCTCTTCAAGATAATATAATTGTGCATTTGTGTGTTGCTTGATTCTAAAAGTCCAAGGGAATTCTTGGTTTCTATTGACATTCTTGTCTATTGGATTGCTACCCATTTGGTCAGATCTTTTCAACTCTTAACTTTTAATTTTGTGCATAGGATTAGTCTCTTCATCTTCTCCCCATTTATTTAATTTCAAAATCTCTCCCTCCCTTTTCAAAATCTTCTTTGATTGAACTTATTTTATTCCAAACTTTGACCACTTTACAAAAAGATAGAAACTTTGGCCTTATGCCATTGCATTTTCAAACTTCTTTTCTTAAATAAAACTTGTAAATAAACTTAACTATACTTGACTTAAACTCTCAAAAAGCCAAAAAGAACTAACTCATTCAAACCATTTTTAGGCCTTTGTGCCTTTCAAACTTAATATTTTTAAAAGCAATGCATCCATTTTGAAATTTGTATCACGAACTACGAGGTTTTGATCCATCAGTTTTAGGTTGGTACGTAGGCACAAGTCTGAAGGTCTTGTCAAACACAAAAATATAATTAATGAATTCTGTTGGTTCTAAGTATTGGCAGCCATTTTGGTAAAACTTAGCGTGTTCACAAGATGTCACAAGTGTTGTCTTGACATAAGATAACATGTACCTGCAGGTTGTTTAAAATGTGAATATGCAGGATTTTACTGAGATGTCAGACCCAATGTCATGACATCTGTATACAAAACATTCAGTCTGAATGTTATGTATTGTGTGATTGCGTTTTTTATGCTAATCTATGTATGATTGAAGAGATGATTAGACGCACATTCAATTAGTAATTACAACCAGATTGACTTATTTTCCAATGAGATATAATCAGCTGTCATGAGAAGATATGAATGGAAAATATTTTTAGGGTTTTATGATGTCTAAGCCTAGTCAAATGCTTCTATATAAAGGACATGGAAAACCTGGTTTTAAACACAAGAAGTAAGGAACGAAATATTGAGAGAGAATAAGGGTTTGAGTCTTGTATGGTCATGTGAATTCTAAGCCATTCATTCATCCATAGATGATTGAATTGGACTGATTTTTGAGTTGTAATTTGTCCACTCTAAGCTTTGAATCATGAGTGTGTGTTTACTTGATTGAAGCTTTTAAGTAAGATCAAGTATGTGTCTTTGAAGAGTGTCTTCTTTTCATTATAATTCTTGTTTTATATCACTGCTGTGATTGATGGGGAGTGAGTAGGATCTCATATCTAAGAGTTCTTAGGTAGAAGTCACACGGGTAGAGATTAGGTGAAGAGACTGTAACTTGAAGTTGTTTACTAAGAGTCTTTGAACTGATTCTGTTTAGTGGATTTCCTTCCTGGCTTGGTAGCCCTCAGGCGTATGTGATTTTGCTTCGAACTGGGTTAACAATTGCTTGTGTCTCTTGCATTACTGTTCTTTATCTTTTATCCTGTTTGTATTGTTCAGATATTAGTGTCGTGACATTACCTTCGACATCTCATATCTGATACAAGAATTTCAAATTCTTTTCTCATCCCCCATTCTCTTTGTTTGTAAACATCATTTTGTACCAAATACATATGCACACAAAAAGGGCTCCCTAGGAGTACCTAGGACACTTTGGGTGCTAACACCTTCCCTCTGTGTAACCAACCCCCTTACATGTAATCTCTAACGTTTTATTAGTTTTGATTTGAAAACTTCTTACTTTTGGGTTTTGTTCGTACTTTTTCTCTTTTCCCTTGGAAACAATAAAAGCGCGGTGGCGACTCTTGTTGTTTGATGTCTAGATTATCCATAGCTTGATGATCATGAATTTACCGCTACAGTGGCCAAATCAGTCGTAAGTTCCTTTCCGAGGGGAAAACCCAGTCAATTTGTCCTTAATTTCAATATGAATGATATGGACAAATCTCTTCCTGGTCTGCTAGCCATGTTAAGAACTGCTGAGCAGAATCTGAAGAAAAAGGGAAGTCCATTCTGATGATCGGAAATGGAAAGAGACAGTACAAAAGACCCACCAAGCTGGGTGATAAAGGGAAAGGCAAGGAAGTTGCCAAACCCAAACCCACTGCTCCTGCTTTGAAGCGTAGTGGAGGCATAGCAAAGGAAGGCACCTGCTTCCATTGCGGTAAGACCGGACATTGGAAGAGAAACTACCCAAAATACCTGGAAGATAGGAAGAATGGAGTAGAGACTTCAACTTCAGGTATTTTTGTTATTGAAATTATCACCTAAACTGTTCTCCAACATCTACTTTGGTTTCCAATACACAAACTCAACCCTAAAAAAATAAAATAAATCAATATACTTAATATTAAGATAAACAAACTATGGTTAATTTCAAACACCTTACCTGTTAGTCGTGGTGTTTCCCAAATGCAACACTTGGTTGATCCAAGCTCAAACAAATCTATGTCTGTGAGGAATCAACCACATGTCTTTCACATAATAAAAAAATGGTCTAAAATCCAAAGATACGTACTCAAGTTGTTGCAACTGTTGATGGTACTCCACCTCATCATTAGCCCTTACAAGTTCATACCATAGTTTCTCCACCGGCTCTCGTATATCATTCATAACATACTCCTTGCACTTTGCTTTCACATTTTTATAAATGTGAAATCGACAAAGCAAATTATCTGTCATTGGAAATGCTGTTTCAATTACTTTCATCAAAGCAAGATCTCTATCAGTTAAAATCACTTGTGGCTGTAGAGGGAAATTCATGATCATCAAGCTATTGACAAGCTAGAGATCAAATAACAAGAGTCGCCACCGCGCTTTTATTGTTTCCAAGAGAAAAGGGAAAAAGTACGAACAAAACCCAAAAAGTAAGAAGTTTTCAAATAAAAACTAATAAAAGTCAGAGATCACAGGTAAGGGGGTTGGTTACACAGAGGGAAGGTGTTAGCACCCAAAGTGTCCTAGGTACTTCTAGGGAGCCCTTTTTGTGTGCATATTTATTTTGTACAAAGTGATGTTTACAAACAAATAAAATGGGGGGATGAGAAAAGAATTCATTAATTATATTTTTGTGTTTGACAAGACCTTTGGACTTGTGCCTACGTACCAACATAAAAATAAGGGATCAAAACCTCGTAGTTCGTGAGACAAATTTCAAAATGGAAGTGTTGATTATAACAAAGTTTAAGTTTGAAAGACACAAAGGCCTAAAATGGTTTGAATGAGTTATTTCTTTTTGGCTTTTTGAAAGTTTAAGTCAAGTATAGTTAAGTTTATTTACAAGTTTGATTTAAGAAAAGAAGTTTGAAAATGCAATGGCATAAGGCCAAAGTTTCTATATTTTTGAAAAAGTGGTCAAAGTTTAGAACAAAAGTAATTTATACAAAGAAGATTTTGAAAAAAAATGGAGGGAGAGATTTTGAAATTAAAGAAATGAGGAGAAGATGAAGAGACTATCCTATGTACAAAAATTAAAAGTTTAGAGTTGAAAAAATCTGACCAAATGGGTAGCAATCCAATAGACAAGTATGTTGTTGATACTAAGTGTTGGCAGCAATTTTGGTAAAACAAAGAATGTTCACAAGATGTTATGTGTGATGTCTTAACATGAGATATCATATGTACCTGCTGGAGTTCAAGAACTTGTTCATGCAGGATTGTTTCAGAATGCCACATACAATGCCATGGCTTCTGATATTGGATGTACCTGCTGGAGCTTAAATGAAAGACATGTTCATGCAGGATTGTTTCAGATGACATACACAAGGTCATGGCATCTGATATGGTTGTACCTTCTGGAAGT
The DNA here is from genome assembly GCF_024323335.1 of Lathyrus oleraceus. Lineage (NCBI taxonomy): Eukaryota > Viridiplantae > Streptophyta > Magnoliopsida > Fabales > Fabaceae > Lathyrus > Lathyrus oleraceus. The sequence continues at coordinate 361,793,703 of NC_066584.1, forward strand.
TATAAAAGGATTTATTGGATTATGCAGGATTTTTCCAGGATGTCAGACCCGATGTCACGACATCCTGTACACAGAACATTCAGTGTGAATGTCTGGTGTTTTGTGGTTGCACAATTAATGGCAATCTTTGTATGATTGAAGATCTGATTAGCTGGCGTATTCAATCATGGATTACAACCAGATTTACTTATTTTCCAAGGAGATCTAACCAGCTGTTATAAAAAGATTTGATTGGAAAATAGATTTAGGGTTTTCAAGATGTCCAAGCCCAGCTGAAAGCTTCTATAAAAAGGGACTTAGAAAACTTGTTTGAATACACAACCAATACTGAGCGAAATATAGAGAGAGAGATAGGGTTTGTGTCTGTTTAGTCGTGAGACTTGTAAGCCATTCAAGTCATCCATTGATGATTGAATTGGACTGATTTGTGGTTGTAATTTGTCACTCTAAAGCTGTTAAGCAAGAGTGTGTGTCTTCTTGATCAAAGCTGTGAAGCAAGATCAAGAGTGTGTCTTCTTGATTGAAACTGTGAAGTAAAATCAAGAGTGTGTAATTGAAAAGTATTTTCTTTTTTCAAGGGATTGTTGTTTAAGATCACAGGTGTGATTGTAGGGAAGTGAGTGGGTTCTCATATCTAAGAGTGCTTATGTAGAAATTGCACGGGTAGATATTAGGTGAGAAAGACTATAACTTGTTGAAGTGTACGGAGAGTCTTTGAACTAATTCTATTTTAGTGAATTTCCTTCCTGGCTAGGTAGCCCCCAGACGTAGGTGAGTTGCACCGAACTGGGTTAACAATTGCTTGTGTCATTTGCTTTACCATCCTGTATCTTTATCCTATTTGTTTTAACAGATATTAGTGTCGTGACATTACCTTCGACATCTTATATCTGATACCAGAATTTCATATGTCAATAGAAACCCAGAATTCCCTTGGACTTTTAGAATCGAACAACACACAAATGCACAATTATATTATCTTGAAGATCAAGGCATCAAATAAAGATGGCCTCATCCAAGCTTATCCATTTCATGATCTTCTTCAAAATAGCCCATGTAACAGATGAATTCCATAAGTCACTGGTTCAAAATAACAGCTTCACAATGATCAAATTGCAGATGAACTTAGAGAGGTCTTCAAAGATGCATCAGATGAAGTGCAAATTGCAAGCACTTGGTTCTTTCAACAAATTGGCATTGGCCAAGTCCATTAGCAAAGGAGGTTGCCTAGATTCTAAGTCCATTTGTCCAAGATCAAGTCAACAATCCACTTAAAGGTTTTTTAGGATTTTTGTTATTATTATGTGCATTAATGGTCACAGACCACACAAACAAGCAAGGTATACACAAACAAAATATATCACACAATATGGTCCAAATGGACAAAGTGAAAATTACATTAACATAAACAATTAGAATGATATGAACAATGGAAAATGAAATAGAGTGCTAAAAGTAAATTGCATTAAAGTAAAAGATTGAAACTAAAAGTTACTAGTTAGTAGGTTAAGAGTTAGTATTGTTTTATTTTTGCTTTTCATTTCAATACATTCTTTGGAGAACACTCAACCCACTCACAAGCATGGATCCTTGAACCAAAACATCTTCCAAAGGAAGGAAAGAAGGCCAAGTTTCCACACAATACCATGAAAGTGGGGAGACTTACAATCTCACTAACTAGAATGCTTATGCCTTTTATGTCACAGATTTAGCGCTATGTTAAGCAATTGTAATTGGACTTATGTAGAAGTCACAACTATTTGAGGTCGGGCAATAGAATTTTGGTGTTAATGCATGTTAGAGACATAGTATAATGAACTATGCTCATGAAACATACCACACACAAAAAGAATATGCAAAAGGTGTGGCCTAATCTCATCCATACTCATGTTAATTTTTCAATCAACTAGCATTAGGACTTTGAGATGTCATAGGCCAAATGGAGTGAATGAATGAAGAAGGGGAATAAGATGAAGTGGAAAGGGAAAGAATGAAATCACAAATTGGTCAAAGGAGGACTTTTACCAAACTAATATCATTCATTCATTTTGGAAGATGGAATGTACATTCCATCAATCCCCTAAATCCAATGATATTAATTTGACAAAGTCAAATCAACCTTGACCAAGGCCCAACAACAATAAGCAAACTCAAACAAGTAAATACAAGTGGTCAAAAACAATAATTGGCATTTATTCAATTAAAAATAATAAAATAGTGCATTTAAATCAAATATGGTTTGTCCAATTCCTAAAATCCCATCAAAACACCAAAGAAATGGCCATGAGATTTATCATAGGTCAAACAAGGTCAAAGGACCTTGGAAAAAAATTTCATAATTTTTGGACATTTAAAAATATTTTTAAATAATTAAAAACAAATGAAAAATCAATTAATTCATGAAAAATATTAATAATGATCCAAAAATAATTTTAATTCAGAAAATGAAAGAGAAAAATATTTGAAATGTTTTGGTGAAAGTCCTATATTTTTTGGATCAATATTGAATTTAATATGAATTATTGAAAATAATGCAATAAAAATAAAAATTCAGAAAATCAAAAATACGTGGACCACTTGATCTCCCTCATTAATTGAGGTGGCAGATCAAGTGGCCAGGAGCGCGTTATCCATCATAACATTAGTCAGCGCGTGGCAACTTTGGTAATCAAAACCAACGCTAAGGATTAGAACAAAAAGAATGGATCATGTGGTTCAGAGCCTTGCCAACTCATCGCCGGAACCAGAGCTCCGATCATCTTCTCCGTTGGACCTCACCGGGCTGGTCCATCATCAACCATCACCAAAATGAAAAACAAGGACATGATCTTCAAGAAAAAATTGCACTGAGATCGAATCTAACCTCAATTCACTCTAACTCCGAGTATATTGAGAGATACATGGAGTTGAAATTTGAGGTACATGAACTGAGTTGCTTCGATTTGGCCTCAAAGAAACTCAATCTTCTTGCCTACATTGGTAGGACTTCATACAACCAAAGAATAAATAGAATTAAGCAAGAATTTGAGAGAATCGAAGAGTTCAAAATTTCTAGAAAATACCTTAAATGTAGGTCTGGATTCAATGGATCTTGATTTTGCTTGTGCTTGATCTCACTCCACTTGCTTGCAGGAGAAGGATTGAATGGTTAAGAAGCTATGGATTCCTAGAGAATTGAATTCCAAAACAGTGGAAATTCAAGCTCAAATTCAAGAGAATTTTTCAGGCTTATCCTTTGCAAAGTGAGGGTTTGAAATGGGGGATCAAAGTTGGCGCCAATGTGTGTCTATTTCTGAGCAATTGAAGCTCTATTTATAGCTGAAGCAAGTGATAATTGCACCTTCAAATTCACTTTCCAATTTTGGCAAATGGTGATGCAAGTGTGCATGGGCGCGCACAGGCCCATGAAATGATTGTTTGAGGTCCACAAATGAATACCAGATGGTCTAAATTGAGCTTGGATTGCAAGGCAAATGTGCATTGATGTTTGAAGTTTGATCCTTGCCAAGTGATATCACCCTATTTATGCCACGCGCAACCTATGCATTTCAGGTCCAAAATGGATGAATTTGAGCTCTTTGGAAAGGTGAGATTAAGAGGAACAACTTTTATATTCAACACTTTTTCATTTGGAGCTTGGAAATTGGAGAAATTTGATGTGGAAGTTTGGAAAGTTTTGACATATCAATTTTTTTCTAAGTGTCAAGCCATATGTCTCAATATTCCACCTAGTTTAACTTTTTAAATGAGCTTCAAATGAGAAAAGTGTCTTCATCAAACTTGTACCTCTCTCAAAGACCTTCAAAATGGTCACCAATTTCATGTCATTTGTATTTGAAATGATAGAGTTATGCAATTTTGAAGTTTGGAAAAATCACTTGATCAATGGTATAGGTCAAAAGTGACCTATAACGTAACCTCATATCACATGCTCAAAAAAGTTGAATTAGCTCCCACTCCAAACATCAAAGTTGAAGTAGACACATTTAATTTGATTGTGCAACTTGGAAATCTTTCATCTCATAAAAATTGAGAAAGTTATGGCCTTGGGAAGTTGATTTTGAAATTAGGGTTTAGACAAAATGACCTATAATGTTTCAACATAGAAAATGATTTTCCAAGAAAAACTAGCTTTAGGTATCAACATGAACGTTGTTTAGAATGTCATTTAGAGTATGTTTTCTCTTAGAATCATTTTCATATGGTGAAAATTGTAGGAGATAGGGTCTAGGGAGACCCAGTTTTGATCAGATGAATCCATCTGGCCAACCACCATCAACCAAGTTGCTAATTTACAATTATCTTGACTTTCTTGGCTCATGGTAGATCATATATGCATAAGATGATGAATTTTTCAGTATCCCTTGAGAAATTTGATCAATTGGTGAGATAGCTTGTTGGAGATGTTTCTCAAGATACCCAGTCAAACTAGGGTTTCCAACGCAAATCACCCTCAAACTCTTGAAGAAAACTTGATCAGTATAATATGTAGAGAACATTGGGACTCATATATGATTTTCATAACCATTATTGAATCAATTCTTGGTTGTGCTCTTTGTTCATGAGGGTCTCAAACCCTAGATGTGATCTTGATGAATCAATGAGATCATGCCCTCCCTACAAAAGAGTTAGACAAATACAAAGACATATTTTTGGTATTTTGGTTAGTGAAATGATAAAATACAAGTATGATACAATCACAAAGTGCTTGGTGATCTCTCCCAAAACAAATCCAATGAAAGAGAGGTAAGGATGATGTCAAGGTATGATCCCAACGCTAATGCTTATGACGAAATTACATGAGGGATCTTAGAGCCAAAATTGGGGTCTTACAGCGGCCATAACCCTTGCTTAGTAAACAATTGTTTCAACTTATCCAATACCCAATAAAAATTCTCCATTTGCTCAGATTCCATATAGGCAAATGCAACAACAAATGTTAATTCAGTTGATGTCATACCAACTACTTCAAACAAAGGTTGCTTGTACTTATTTGTCTTGTACGTACTATCCATAATCAACACACTAGGAAACATATTCAATAACTTCATTGATTCTGGGTGGGTCCAGAAGATATCTCTCACAACTTCTGAGTCATCTTTTTTCCTACTCCAATAAGCATAATCTTAATCCTCTATCAACTTAAGCAAATATTGCATTTCCGTTCTAGGACCCCTGATGTCTTTATGCATCTTACTCTTATGTTATATATTTGGGGTGATCTGAGTCACATTCTCTGGATCCCATTCTTGCAATGACACTAATATGTGTCTCTGTAGAACACGACGTTTTGCCAAATGGGTTATTATAACAATCACTCTATTTCTGATTACAACCTCCCTATTCCACCCAGTCGCCTCTTCTCGTGTATCAAATTTTTATGTAGTTGAGAATATTCCACTGATATCTATACATGTCTGATTTTTATCGCATATCATCAAGACATATCTATACATGCTAAATATAAATGTAACAAAAGATAATAAAATTTACAAAAAAGAAAATTAAAAAAATGCGTTCCGGAATACTTCAAGGTAAGAAATCCGGTTAAAAAAAACACAATACCGAAACTCTTACTTAGAAGTTATCCGGTTAATAAAAAATAAATCAGAAATCACTTGTTGAAATTATCCGGTTAAACATTATGAATTGATAACTATACAACAAGTTATTCGGTTTAATGAACATAAAAATCGGAAAATATTGCTTCAAAATTTTCGGTTTGAAAAATAGAACATATCGGATTTCGTCACTCAATGTTATCCGATTCGTGCGATAGAGGTTCTCACTTTCGACTGACTTGAATGAATAATAAAATATAAAAAGATTAAATTAAATTAACAAGAATAAGTTTGAAATATTTCAAAAAATAGTTGGGATAGGAGGATAAATGTGAGGGCTATAGGATAAAATTTTCTACTAAATGTGTGTTGTATTCCTTAAGTGTGGAACCAAATGGACTTATTTGACAAAGTAGCATACCGCCATGTGCTCCCGCTGTGCTTCCACATGCAATACTAGGCCTTTCATGCCCATTTTCAACGTACCTTCTGTAACCTATGCAGAAAAAAAAATACTAGACACATGTTATAATTGATCATAACTCATAGAAAAAGCTGACACCACGTTTAAAGAAACACAAATTCATGTGGTTTCTATCTCAATTCTTATGTTGATTGTTTGGATCTGATTACTCTCCTCTTGATCTATGGCTAAGGTGTTTAATAATTTTCTTTAGAAGTGGCACAAGCTATGCTACGTGTTGTGATTTGCAAATTGATTCATCTGGAGTCGTCTTTATAGTACAATCAATTTTAAAATTATAGAGTAAGAGAAAAAATTTATAAGAAAATTTACTAATTTGACTAATTTTTATTGACTGTTGAGTAAGTTATCCACGAACCTTCAAGAATAACCAAGGTCACACCAATGTACAGCATAACAACTTTTAACTTGAACATCTTCCTATCCAAAAACTACGTAAAATTTAGTATAACTTAGTAAATAATTATTTAAAAATAATATTATATGCACTATTATGAAAAACTCTTTTAGCTAACTCGAAAAATGCATCTTAAAAATCTATCATTGTTTTTTTGGATAAAATTCCACCAAAGAAAAAATTATAATCATTATGTGTTTAATCTCCAACAATAATATATTTATATTTTTAAAATTAGAAAACGCGTGGCATTATATCTCTTGATTTTTATTAATTTTTGAGGTGAAAATGTGCATTTACTTCCATTTAAATTTAAAAAATAATAATTTTTGTCAAAAATAATTTGTTTGAAATTTTATTTTGACATGTAATTTTTTTTAGACAGAATCTATATCAAATTTTGTGACATAATCTATATACACCTATATAATAGAACATGAACATTTTATTTTATATATACCAAATTATAGTGTTTAGAAAATTCATAACAAAATCTAATATGCATATTTCCAAAATGGTACACCAAGAGAATCTATATACCTAAGGATTTTGTCTTTCAATAAAGTGTATTAATCTAAATATAAATTGTATAATTTATGGAGATAGAATATTCAATAATATTAGGTGATCATAATGTTTTGTTAGAAGTCAATTATGTTTTATCGAACAACGATATTTAACCAAATACTAATATTATTGAGTCTCATAAGGGCACAAAAATAGTAACGTAAGGATTAAATTGGAAGACTATGGATTGGTAGAGAAATTGGGAGTTATGAAAGTTATGGATCGAAAAAGATATGATCTTAAAATAGATGATTAAGTCACATAATGTATGATATTATGAGCTTAATCAATTCTCCTCCATTTAAATGGGAAATATTCATCATTATCCCAAGAGATAAATTATAATTTTTGTGAGTATATCCTTGCATTTTCTTCGTCCTATCTTTTGAGTCTCCCTAGCCACAAAAGTAAGGAGAGAAACTTGTTCACTTCTTTTGTACTAGCATACGCGATGATCCGGTTGTTGCTCGTGGACCAACACTAGAGGAACGACGCTTGATGTTCTCGAAGTTCTCCATTGAAAGCTAGCATCTTCATGGATTTATGCATCAAAGGTATATATTCTTATATTTTATATTATTCATACTGATATATATGCATGATAATCTTGGGGTTAGATGTAAAAAATGAGATTCTTAAAATTCTACTATAAACATCTAAATTTCTACCGTGGTATCAAAGCCTCTTGTATATGTTAATATGATCTATAAACTAACTTGTTTGTGATTTTATTCAATAAGAGATTTATTCTTGAATTAGTATGCATGATAAAAATGATGATTTTAATTGATTGAAATGTATAAAAGAGTTTTATAAAAAATTTATCTATACATATAATTGTTATATTTTATTCAAAAAATTTGGATTAACTTTTAATTAGAAAATTTGAAAGATATACGTATGAAACCTTGTTGCTTGAATTTGTGTTTATGTTTTTATTTTATGTTTTTATTTTATGCTTATTATAACTATAAGATCATCAACTTAAAATAATACTTAAAATATTTGATTTTATTTGTTGTAAAATTCAGTAATGTATATCAAATTTGATGAATTTATGCATATAAATATTTTGTGATAAATCATTAAAATGAATTGGATTGAAAATACAAGAAACAGAAGAAAAAAATAAAATATTCCAATAATGCATATTAAAGATCGATGTTATATAACTAAATTGGCCTCATGATAAATTTGCAATTTAATTAAAATTTTGATGGTGTTTAATTTGATGTTTAATCTTATATTCAAGAAGTAAGCTCAAGGAAGACAATCCAACCTTAAGATAAGTCTTAGCAAAGTCACTTTTGTTTTCGTATTTGTACTCTTTTTTTCATATTTGTTTACTTTAGCTTAATTAATTAATTAAATTTGTTTTGATTAGTTAATTTTCCTAATTAAATTTAATTAACTTAACTATATAATTTAATTAATTATTTTAATCAATTACTTTTGGTAATTAATTTTAATTAATTTAATTAATGAATTTAATCAAATTTTGATCAATTAATTTTTTTAAATTAAATATTATTTCATTTGGTTATGTATCATTTACTTCATTATATCTCTCTAATAATCATGAATTTTCCATTGCAATTCTTATTTCATAATCATTTCTTTATCCATTTTTTTGTTAATTATCTTTTTAATTAATAATTAAACGATAAGATGGCCTAAAATGAATTTGCTTAACACATTAAAATCTTTGGTCCAACGCCATGTTGAGTTTTCAAAACTTTTTCTTTTTCATTAAAATTCAAATTAACATGAATCATTTCCTTTTCAAAGTTAATCGTTTCAAAACGTTTTTCGCAATAATTAATCGATTAAGAGTTATTGTGGCGGAAGTAACTTCTTCTCTTTTCAGAGAGTGTTTGTATGATGGCCATAATTTTCCTACCATTCGAATATTCCTCAATCGCATAAAAACACTTTAAAATAACCGAATCAAGTTAATTCATTTGTGGGCGTAAAATGATTAGGGTGAAAGTAATTTCTTCTCTTTCCCCCAAATGTTTGTGTGATGGTCGTAATTAGCCTCACGCGCGAATACTTGTCGTCCATTAAATAAACATGATTTGATTCATCATAAAAATTTCATGAATAATTTTATTAAAAAAGGATTGGGGCGGGATTAATTTCTTATCTTTTCCCTGAATTTTCATGTAATCACAGTAGTTAGCCTACCGTTTGAATGTTCGTCAATCGCCTAAAACACTATAACATATTAAACTTTTTCTCCCATCCCCCCCTCCAACACGATCAAAAACCTTCTAAAAAAGAACATTGTTTAGTCCGTTATACCGCAAATACAAACAAGCATTTAAGCCCCCTTCACGAGCATACAAACCAACGTTTAATCGCTAGAGCGCAATCTGAACAGTCGTTCAATAAACTCAATCAACCAGCACGTAGTTTTCTATGAAGAACTATGTATCTTCGAATTCCTCACTGTACCCGAGGATACGTAGGAGCGAGACCCACAATCTCGTTAAACACCCTAATAGAAAACCTTCTTGCAACCCTTTTTCTTTTCCTTTTTAAATTTTAATCACTCAAAGAAAAAAATTAACATACGCTAACATTCAATCATAAATCTAACTAAATGGGATTCATTAAGTACAACAAACGTGAGGGGTGCTAATACCCCCCCCTGCATAATCGACTCCTAAACCCGAATATGGTTGTGACGACCATGTTCTCTTTCTTTTGAGGGTTTTATCGATATCTTCCCTTTCCAATTTTGGAATAAATAAGGTTCAATGGCGACTCTTTTTAATCATTTCTGCGAGCGCAAGAACGCTCGTGAAGTCATATTTTTCACGATGTAGCAACTAGCGACTCTGCTGGGGATTTGCTCGTGAAAGAGAAAGTCAAGCTTAATTTGGTTTAATTTGCGATGAATGTTAACATTGTTTATTTGTTTTCTTTCGCTTTCTTTAGTTTATATCATTTATGTTATTATTGCCATTTTTCATCGGTTCCTGGTATTGCGAAGGACGTTCTAATTGCTTGGTACACTCTATGAGATAGACTCTTCACCCGAATTTCGTTGCATAATGTTGGCCTGCCGGACGTACTTGTCTTGATGGGGTAACACGAGAACCACTCCCATAGGAGGTCCTTCTAAGGGTATTTTCATCTAGCAAATAATTTTGCTAAGGGGGTAATATTCTCAAGAGTTACCTATGACTTTGGGAACCTTTCAAACCTTAGAGCCACCTTGACCATTGTATGAAAATCATTGAGAAAAGTCCCGAAATCCGTACCTGAAGTCAATTGAAATTACCCGGATCCATATACCTGACATGCATTGTGTTTTCCTTACATACAAAAACTTAGCATACTCTAAAAAATGCATAAAACACACACACAAAATTCACATAAATTCATGCATTCGCATTTCATCAACATCAAAACCATATCTTCATGTATTCTATTCCAAAAAAGAAAATCATACATGTCTCCTTCTTATACATAATCGACACTGACTTCTCGGCATCATTACGAGACACACAGTAACTACAAGAAGACAATGGACGTAGTGGAAGCCAATCAAGTTGCCATGAGGAATGACATAGATGCAATGCATGAAAAGATAGACTGTTTGTTGGAAGCCATGATGGCCATGTCCAGAAGGGAAGATAATCATCATAACACTGCTGATGTTAGAAACATCGCCTCCCAATTAGGCTCTTCTTCAATTCATGTCACAGAAGTGAACAACCCTGAGTTTGGATTGCCTCAAGGGTATACTTCTCTAGAGGGGGTTGTTATACCTCCTCCTGTCAGGATACATATGGTCAACTTGGTTTCCCCATATCACTTTGTTGCATTTATAATGCATGAATCCTTTTACGATGTGGAGGATCCAAGATATGCTTTCTTCTTGCCTCCCTAAATGATGCATGTTGCAGGTACTCTACCTGATCCTGCTGTTGTGAGGCTCAACGCTCTCGAAGAGAAATTTAAGTAAATGGAAGTACACTCTACTCTAGGGTTGGAGGCTATAGACACGTGCCTGGTTCCGGGGAAGATCATCCCTCAGAAGTTCAAAGTCACTGACTTTGAAAAGTACAAAGGGGTTAGCTTCCCCCGTACTCACTTGAGAGCTTACTGTTGCAAGACGGTGATGTACACTAATAACGATAAGATCCTTATTTATTACTTCCAAGATAGCCTCAATGGGGCATCATTGAAGTGGTACATGCAGTTCGAATGGAGCCACATTCAGTCTTGGAGGGATCTTGTCAAAGTATTCTTGAAACATTATCAGTACAATACATACCTGGCACCTAACCGCACTCAACTATAAGACATGGCCCAACAAAGTAATGAGTCCTTCAAGAGTACACTTAACATTGGAGGGAACTCACAGGAAGAGTTCAACCACTACTCCTTAACAAGGAGTTGATATACATGTTATGGGGACTTTTCCAGTTCAGTACCTTGAAAAGATGGTTGGGAGTTCTTTCTTAAATTTCTATGACATCATCACTTCAGAAGAAAGGATTGAAAGCCATGTAAAGAAGAGGAAGATACAAAGTATTGTCAATGCGTCGAGTGGGGAAAAGAAGCCTTACTCTAATTTCATAAAAAGAATGACGGGGAGGAAAATTTTATAATCGGATCTTCATGGAGGAACAAAGCCGATTATCATTTCCCATATCATCAAATTGTGACCATTATGCCCATTCAATATCAATAATAGATTCCACAGCAGCAGCCGTACCGACAACAGTATTCTCCACAACAACAACGTCAGCACACCCAACAAAGGCCAAGGAAGCCAAAAAGGCATTTTGATCTATTGCCAATGTCGTAAAGTCAAGTACTTTTATATCTAATCAAATGTGGGATGATAATGCCAAAGGAATTGAATCAAGAGTTCGTTTAAATCCTCAGCAAAAATAAAACAAGACTAGTTGACCACCATATCAAGAATCAAAGGGTCGCCGATATCCATGAAAAAAATAAAACAAGGTAACTGTCATTTTGAGAAAATCTCGCTAGATCTTGAGTTGTTGAACTCTATGGGAAGACAAATTTGTGTGTTGAATTAACTGAACGTAGGACTGGAAATCATCACAAACAATGAGTGGGTTAAATTAAATTTTGAGCCTTAAATTCTTTTGTTCAAGAATCGTGAATCAGGCCACGTTAGAACCATCAAAAGATCTAATTGAAGCAAGATTCATTCTGAAAACATACTACAACAATGATGCCTAAACTGGCTCCTAGAGATATACTAATCCCCTGTATTTGTATCATATTCTCACTATATCTTTCACACTTTGAATAGCTAAATCAAAATTGTGTTTGGACTCATGGTCCACTTGTCACACACTACTATATCATTTCAATAATGATTTTTTAAAATTTGCATGAATGTCGCATTAAAATTACCATTAGTAAATGAACAATTTTAAATGCAAGTAAGCACCTACGTCGAGGAAATTCCAACAAGGAGCACTCAGAGGGGAACTTGAACATTCTTTGATGTTGACCCGGATGAAGACCACCTCATAACCCTATGGATCATGGGCACATCATCATAAAGATTAATGTGATCAAATAAAATTCACTATGAGAATTGGTCAGTTGATCAAGGAGGAAAAATCATCGCAATATTCAGTCAATCTGGAGCAGGTCCCTCAAAGGCTCATATAGGGGCAAGTCATCTCAAGAGTGCAGTGGGACCTAAATTTTAGAGGTCAATTGATCCTAAGTGAGCCGTTTTAATAACCGGTTTATCCGGGGAAGAAGACTATAGTATTTAGACACTAGGGAAAGCTGGTTCAGACCATGGTATGGCATAGATGTTCCCAAGTTCCCGTTCGAAGTGAATTCCTTCAAAGACCCTAAAGACTAGGACATGACAAGATGTACATCTTAAGTCTCCTTCAAACTTACAAGTTGATCAAGTAAATCGTGCCAAACACTAGTACGATTAGGTTCAAAACAAGTGTCAGGAGATCACACTAGTACAACATTATATCCTCTCTTGAAAAGAAGCCTTGAGACGGAGCAAAAACATAATCCTCATGCATTAATTACATTGATATGCTCTAGAAAATCATATTTTGGTCACCATGGCCTAATCATCAATGAAGATAGGGTTCTCTCTGGAACAAACATGTAACTTACCAACAAAGGAGAAAACTTGGGGCACCAATAACATCCACATCTACTTTCCGATCATATCAACATCTAATTTAGAGTGTTGGGAACTCAAGACCTTCATACTCACTAAAATCTAATCGTAAATGGTACATTAAATTTTTAACTTTACTTAACCTTCCCTAGGAAAGAATGTCCCTAAATCCAATCATCATTGATACACCAAATCTTCAATCTGTGCATGACCTTTCCGGGGAAAGAAAATCAAGTTAACCAAATTCCAATTTACATTAGTACACCAAAATCCCAATTTTGTTTGACCTTTATGAGGAAAGGAATCAAGTCCTACAAAAAAGTCAATCACTCATTTGCATTCCCACATGCATTTCATGCATATCATTTAATCCCAGGCGAGAAGTTATAATTAATCAGTTACATCCCTATATGCATCTCATGCATCAGTTCATGCATAGTATTTCCATCAAGAAGTATTACGCAAAGAAATAAAACATGCATAACATGACATAAATCAAGATCTAGGATCAATCATGAAAGTCTAGGCCAATCCTCAATTGATTCAACGTTATTTCTCTAAGTGAGTTCTTGCCCCGCATGTGCTTGTGGGTTTTCCCCCCAGCAAGTCTTTCTTCAACTATGTTTTTGATGATGATATTCCCCAACGAATTCGCTAAAATTTTCTCCCCAAGTAGAGGTTACCCTAAAAAGTCTCCTATGAGTTTTTCCTCTACATAGGTTTACCCAGTAAACCTTCTCCCAAGGGAATATTTTCTGTATTGTTTTCCCGGTGAACATGTGAGATGTTGCTCTATCAATTCTTAGAGAGTCTCAGTTATATATTTTGAAATGCTGCTTCATTCTTGGATAATTTTAATTGTATCACGAGAGATGATGCTCTGTCAATTCTCAGGGAGTCTCATTTGTTTTATTTGAGATTATGCTTCATCAATTCCCAGAGAGTCTCAAATGCATTATGTTGAATGTCTTATCTATCAATGCTCATAAAGTCTCAATTGTCTTCTGTGAAGTTTGATCTCCGTCAACTCTCAGAGCATCTTCCAGTTATTGTTATATAATTAGAGATGTTGCTCTATTCAAAGAGTCTCAATGGTATTATGCTGAGTATTTTAGCTGTTAATTCTCAGAAAGTCTCAACTGTCTTCCATGGAGTGTCATTCTCTGTAAACTCTAGGAGCATCTCCTGATTGTTAAGTAATCATTTGAGACCTTACTCTATTAATTCTCAAAGAGTCTCAGTTTTCTTTTGTGTAGTAATTGCTCTATCAAATCTTAGAAAATATCTTGTTTGTTACCTTCACCAACTATTTCAAAATTCTTACTTTCAATAGTATTCCTATTTATTCTTAGTCAGAAGTTTTTGCGTAAGTATCAAAGGACGTTACAACGAAACAAAGTTGAAAGTTTGCTATGTTAATTCTCCTAGAAAGCTTTCAGATGACAGTTAGTTGAAAGCTCACTTCATTAGCTCTTGGAGGATCTTTTGATAGTCGTTATTTGTATCTTCTAATTCACGAAAAAAATATTTCAATAATGTCTAGTCAAAGTTTTCTACGATAATTCTTGGGGAATCTTTTGATGGCTATCATTTTGCACGAAAAAGATAACTCAGTACAAAAATAAAGTAGAAAACAAAGACAACACAAACTTAAAAAAAGGGATTATGATAAGGTGATAGTCTTGATAAGATCTCTTCAAGCACCCCTTCGATCTTTAAAGTCTTCTCATCCTAATGCTTGAGTATCTCTTTATCTTTAGAATTCTCAACCGCTAGATGCTCCAAAGTCTTCAAAATGAGTTCCTCATAAACCATAGTCTTCTTGAGTCCAAAGTTACTTCTAACTTCAAGAGTAGTCTCAGAAGAAACCAGAGTATTCTGGGTTGGAGAAGGAGGTGGAGTCACTTCTAGAGCAACTAATAGAAGTGTTTGAGGAACCTTTTGAAGCAGAGGTTCAACAATATCAGAGAGTCTGGCATGGAAGTTCCTTTTAGCTTCCTTCAGACAAGAAAACTCTAACTCTTCAGAGCTGACTTCTATCCAACTTCTGAAGTTTTTTGTAAGAGTACACACTTTAGATAGGTTTGTGTTAGAAGTGCAAGCCTTAGTGATAGTGTTGAGTCTTCCAGGAGCCTCACCTTTAAACTGAGTAAACAATTCATTCAAGGGTGTAAGGTAAATGTTGGTTTGAGAGGTTGTTTGTTCAAAGTAGGGATGAAAGGTTCTATATGGGAGGCTAGGAGCTCAACGTTTGACTCAGTATCAGAATCAATGTCTGATTCTGTAATAGGGATGTCATAGTGGTTGGGGATTGATGGTTTTGGGTTTTTCTGGTTGAATGAGGTGGGATACGAGAAAAGGTGGTAATAGTGGTTGAGGTGTTTGTGAGATAGTGAATGTTATAATTTCAAAAATAGACGATGAGGGTGGTGGAATGTGATATTTGGATTTGAGGATTGGGGGGCCGAAGTATGAATGGGTTTAGAAGGAATTGGTTCCAAATCATAAGGAACATTGTAAGGAAGAGTGGTTGAAGGAATGGAAAAACCTTGTAATGAGGTATGTGGGAAGGATATAGATGAAAAAGGTGTGGTTGTTCAAATGGACTAACTATAAACAATAGTAGGACGATGAACTTCAGAAGGAGCAATCGTTCTAGAAGTAGTTCCAGCAGAAGTAGCTTCAGAGGATCTGGGTTCTTCAGCAAAAGTATCCAGATGCTCCATAGAAGCTTTAAACTTCTTGGCCATCCTTTCATAATGCTTCTTAGCAGTATTCCTCTTCTTCTTCTAAGAAATAACTTTAGAAGCTGCCATAAGAGCATCAACATGACACTTTTCTAGAAATTCTACCACCTCTTTCAAAGGATATGGGTTTGAGAAGATAGGGAAATCTTTCAAAGGAATCCTTCTGTTGAGAATGATATCCTTGGGCAATTCAGCAAGAGGACTTATCACTTCAGTAATAATCCACATATTCTATAGAGCCTTGACATTCATCATCCTACTAGCCAGAGGTTGCATGCCTTTGGAGAACTGATCGTTTATTAGAGAGTTAATATGTTGGTTCTCCATCAGAATTTCTGAGATCATTCTTCCGAAAAGAATGTAGCTCTTTGTCTTTCTACTACCATCTCAGGTGTCCCTTACATTATCCCTTAGATGCTGAAACAGAAGTGCAAGAAGAATCACCTTCTTTTTCAGTTTCAATATAATAAATGATATAATGTTGATAATTATTTATGTAGTCAAAAGAGTTGGTTTCCTTTATGTGATGAACACATCCCATAAGAATTTTATTCCAAACCTCTAGATTATGAAGAAGATCCTTGACCTTGCTAGAGTGTTTTCCATAGGCGAAAATCACTTTAGAAATTTCAATCAAATGGGATTCCTTTTCCACCATTTGTTCACACCTTATACCAAACCCATCATGTCCAATGAGTTTGGCTATCAGTTTCTCAGATATCACTGTCTTCTTTCCAAACACGAAGGAGGTAACTTGGAATAGAGAAGACATAACATGTATCCAGAAATCTCTCACCAGGTTGAAGAAAACTGGGCATTAAAGACGGTTGAAGAAACTTCCCCAACCTTGAAATTTTACAGTAGGAAGAAGGTCAATCCCATTGCCCTTCATATTTTAAAACTCAACTAAGATTTCACCCAGTAATTCCAGTTTCTCTACAAGAATACTCAAAGTGATTTCAGGAATATGATATGCATCTTCAGTATGAACAAGTTAACCAAAATAAGATCTTTATGAAGCTATCTGAAGAAAATGAGGGATTTAAGGTTGTTGTTGTGATGAAGAAGAACCATTGTTAGTTCGTTGAGTTGTAGCAACACTTTGTTGCTGAGCTTGTTGTTATTCTTGAGTATACTAAGAACATTTTTGTGAAGATGCCATTGTTGATGAAGAAAAGGGTTTTAGAGTTTTCTGAAAGCTTGTAAGCTCAAAGAGAGAAAGTGTAGGTTGTGATAGTAGCAAAAGTGTGTGAAGTGATTGAAGTGGGTTTAAATAGACTTTTTTGCAATCATAAAAAAGTTTAGAAAAAACAAAAAAAAATCTGACAAAGGGGTAAAGCGTAAAGATTTTACATAGTCCTAAAATTTATTCACCAACGTGTCACATCATTAGATCAGAAACGGTTCATTTTCTAAGACAACTGCCTGAAAACTGTTCTACTAATCGAGACTGATTGATAATTATCTAATGTGAAGTTATTCAATATCCATAAAGCATATTTGCTTAACCAGACAAGTTCTGACTGGAAACATCTGAACTTATTAAACCTTCTCACTTCAGGAGACTCACACATTCAAAACAAGCAACAAATCTCAGAGTCACATTTTTCAATTTTGACAGATTAACATTTTGAGAAAAACATCTTTTTCAATCTGGACATAAGTCCATTTTCAAAATTTTCAAAATGATAACGAATTTAGCTTCAGCAAGGGTTTTGTAAAGATATCAACCCATTGATAGTCTGTATCAATAAATTTTTGATTTAAAATTCATTTTTGAACATAGTCACATATAAAGTGATGTTTTATCTCAATATATTTTGCTCTAGAATGAAAAATGGGATTCTTAGATAAACAAATAGCAGTCATATTATCACAGAGAATAGGAATGTTACTCTCATATAGCTGGAAATCTTATAGCTGACTCTTCATCTAGAGCATCTGAGTGCTGCATCCAGAGGCTGCAATGTATTCAACTTCAGCAGTTGAAACTACTATTGTTGATTGCCTTTTACTAGACCATGAGATCAGGTTATCTCCCCAAAACTAACAACTTCCAGAACTGTTTTTCTCTCAAGTATGTCTCCAGCATAATCAGCATCACAATAACCCACTAGCTTGTATTCTTTAGATCATCTATTTATATAAGTCAAGGTTAATCGTACCTTTCAGATACCTAAAGATCCTGTTAACAACTCTTAAGTTGGACTCTTTAGGATTTGATAGGAAGCGAGCATAAAAATAGACACTAAACAAAATGTCGGGTCTAGAAGAAGTCAAGTACATAAGAGATCCAATCATACCTTTGTATACCTTATGTTCTACCTTAGCAGTTACCTCATCCTTCTCAAGGATACATGTAGGATGCATATGAGTCTTTGACATACTGCATTCTAAAATGTAAAACTTCTTCAGAAGTTCTTTGGTGCACTTGCTCTGATGGATGTGCGTTCCTTCTAGACTTTGATTGATATGAATCCCTAGAAAGAACTTGAGTTCTCCCATCAAACTCATATTAAAATCTGTCTGAATTGACTTAGAAAATTCCTTGCATAAAGTAGCATTAGCATAACCAAATATGATATCATCGATGTAAATTTGAACAACAAGAATATCATTTTGAATGACTTACATAAAAGAGTTGTATTAATGTTCCCTATGGTGAAATCATTTTCTAAAAGAAAATTGCTTAGTCTTTCATCCCATGCTCTAGGAGCTTGTTTTAGACCATACTTCTTAAGCTTTAAAACAAAATCTGGATTTCTAGGATTTTCAAAACTAGGGGGTTGGTGTACATACATGTTGGTGTAAGCCCTAGAGGCCAATACTTTTGGTACTTGTATCGAATTATTTAAAGGTATTTTCTTTATTATGGTTGATTAATAAAGTCCCTAGAATAGATAGTCTGTTTAATGTATTAAGTGTGACTTGATCATGAGAACACATTAAACATAAGGACACTATTCTTAAAGTATCCGTAGTCGAGCTTTAGTGTGAAGTGGGATAACATTAAAGCATTAAGACTATTATGTTTGTAGACTGATGATCACATCTCATGGATCATGGATAAAGAGTTATCAAGTCTTAAACATAGGTATGAATATTAGGAGTAATAATTATACCGGATTGACCCGCTATGAGAATACTATATAGAAAGTTATGCAAAGTGTCATAAGTTATTCTCATGGTGATAATAGTGTATACCACTCTTCGACCTGAAACCACTATGGATCCTAGATGTAGAGTCGAGTGCTTTATTGCTGATCCAACGTTGTCCGTAACTGGATAACCATAAAGACAGTTGATGGGTACTCCACGAAGCATGCTGAGGGACATGAGTGTCCTAGATGGAATTTGCCAATCCTGCATAACAGGATAAATGTCTATGGGCCCAATATTGAACTGGACAAGGGTGACACGGTCTATACCTTGTGTTCAATATAGACATAAGGGCAAAGGGGTAATTATACACATAATTATTATCACAGGAGGTTTTGTCAGATCACATGACATTTTCGTGACTTGGGTAGCAGTGATGTGTTGCTAGATACCGCTCACTGTTTATTATGTTAAATGCGTGATTTAATATAATTGCCAACGCCGCGAAAACCTATAGGGTCACACACAAAGGATGGATTGATGAGAGATAGAGTAACTAAGGAACACCGTAAGGTACGGTGCACTTAAGTGGGAGACGAAATATGGTAAGGTACCAAATACTTAAGTGATTTTGGGCATATTATAAGATATGGGCCAAAATACACTTAAGTGGGCTTTTTAGCTTGAAGCCCACACAAGTGGTTCTATAAATAGAACCCCTTGGGTAGAAGCATTGTCACTCCAATCCACTCAGACAGAAATTCAAGTAGAGACTTGGAATTTTGTTTCCCTCTTTCTCTCACTCAAAGCCTTCATTCATAACAGCTAGCACTGCGATTGAAGGAATCCGTTCGTGTGGACTGAGTAGAGACGTTGTCATCGTTCAACGTTCGTGATCGCCCCGTGGATCTGTATCAAAGGTTTTGATCATTATCAGAGATCTGCACCAAAGGTTTGAATCGCCACAAGAGGTAACGATTCTATCACTAATCATGCCCATTCGTAAGGATCACTAAATGGAGAAATTTTTAAATTCCGCTGCGCCTTGGATGGCTATTCTCCAACAATACACTTCTTTAGTAATGTAACCATTAAGAAATGCACTCTTAACATCCATTTGATACAAGATGATGTTATGATTAACATTAAAGGAGATTAAGAGACGTATAAAATCTAACCTGTCAATTGGTGCAAAGGTTTTTGTATAGTCAATCCCTTTTTATTGACTATAACCTTGTGCAACCAGTCGAGCCTTGTTTCTTACTATCTCTCCTTGTTCGTTCAACTTGTTTCTAAAGACCCACTTTGTTATAATAATGTGAGTTCCTTTGGATCTTGGCACCAGATCCCACACGTCATTTCTGGAGAATTAATTGAATTCCTCTTGCATAGCCATAATCCATTATGTGTCCAGAAGTGGTTCATCCATTGATGTAGGCTCTATTAGAGACACGACACTTAGAAGAGTCTCTTCAAAAATTATGAATGAGGATCTGGTTCTAACAGGTTCAGATTTATCTCCTAGAATAAAGTCTCCAGGATGTGAAGATCTCTATCTATGCTTTCTTATAGGAGTCTGAGCTTCAATGGCTTCTGGTTGAGGAGCTTGAGAGTCTTTTGCATTAACTTCTTTGGCTTCTGAAGTCTTTCCTTCAAAACCTGAATAAGTGATCTCCAGATCTGCAAATTTCTCAACTAGCTTTGACTTTTTAGAGTCAAGCTTATCTTCAAATGTGACATGTATTAATTATTCAACAATCAGTGTCTCAGTATTGTATACTCTATAGTCTTTTGAGCATTCAAAGTATCCTAACATGATGCACTTTTGTGCCTCAGAATCAAACTTGCTCAAATTCTCTTTAGTATTCATCATAAAACAAGAACATCCAAAAGGATGAAAATATGAAATGTTGGGCTTCAGATTCTTCTACAATTCATAAGGAGTCTTACCCATAATAAGTCTTATAGAGATCATGTTTTAAATATAACACGTTTTATTAACTACCTCTTCCCAAAAGTTCTTAGCCACATTGGTCTCGTTGATCATGGTTCTAGCCATCTCTTACAGAGTCCTATTCTTCCTCTCGATAACTCCATTATGTTGTGGAGTTCTAGGACAGGAGAAATCATGGGAAATGGCATTAACATCAAAGTGTTTTTCAAAATCTTTGTTTTCAAATTCTCCACCATGGTCACTCTTGACTTTTACAATTCTTAGATCCTTCTCATTTTACACTTGAGAGCAGAAGGTAGAAAATACAGAATGTGACTCATCCTTGTGTTTGGGAAATTTTACCCATGCCCATCTACTATAGTCATCAACAATGACTAGTCCATACTTCTTATCATTGACAGTGGCATTTTTCACGGGGCCAAACAAGTCAATATTAAGAAGCTCCATTGGTCCGGAGGTTGAAACAATATTTTTAGCCTTGAAATATGTTTTAGAAAACTTGCCTTTCTGACATGCTCCACAAAGAGCATCTGGAGAAAATTTAAGATTTGGCCGGCCTCTGACTAAACTAAGCTTTTCAAAACCAACTCAATCAAACAATAACACAAGCAAGAAAAATAACAAAGTTATTTTATACTGGTTCACTGTTAACGAAGCTACTTCCAGTCCACCCTACAAAGGTGTTTTTTTTATTTTGAACAAAGAGTTAATCCACTATAACCGAAACTGATTATAGATACCACAAAGACGAACCGTATTTGTTTTCTTGAGTCTATATATCTAAAACCTAGTCAGTCAAGGAAGTCACTCAAACAACTTTGAGATTTACAAGTGTGTGTTTTACAAGTATTTCTTATAAGAAAGCATATTAACACAAGTTAAATAAAATGAATATCTTCACACAATAATGAGCAACAACTCTTGTGTGTTTACAAAGACTATACACATAAAGTATATACTTTCGTAGAGAGCATGTGTATATTCAATAGTGTAAGCGTTAGCACGGTGAATTAGCATGAACATTAGCAACTTCTTCCAATCTTCCAAGTCTCCTTTTTATAGGCAGTTAAAATATCCGTTTGAGGGTAGAATTGGAACTATAAATTGCAGCTATCTCTTTGTGTAACTATTTTCATATAGGAGACAAAATGGTACAATAGTATTGTCCGTAACCCACAAAATCAGCGTAGTGGGGGGAAGGGAGATCTTGGACTGTGTGATGTTTTTCTGATGCACAACCTTTTGAGATTATCTTCTAATATTCAGAGGCTTTTGATTAAATGATGTTGAAGCATGCTTATAAGGATCAAGATACTAGTTGACAAAATCTTTAGAACTTCGGTCTTTAGAGTCTTGACGCAATTCCTCATAACCTGGTCTTCAGAGTCTTCAGATCTTGCTCTTCAAAATCTTCAGAACTTGAGTGCAAAATCTTGAAGGCTGACAATCCTTCAGAGGCTTTTCAATCATAGTCACAACCAGAAGCTTTAGAATAAATGTTCATCAAAACCATTGTCTAAGAGCTTTCTTGAACTTAACAACATCTTGTAAAGCCCTTGTATCTCTTCATAGTCAGAGTGTGTTGATTCCAAAATCAGATGATGTCACACATCAATGCTTCAGAGTCAGAATCTGTTACCAAAAGCTGCACACTAGATAAAAACCATTAGTGTACAAAATTGTTCTCTAAGAAATAATACATTGTTATCATCAAAATTAAGGGCTAGATGCAGAACCAAATCTTGTTCTTACAATAGAGAATCATTTAATGATTTCCACTTGCATGTTTAAAATTTTACAATGAGTCTATTTGTACTTGCTAAGTTTAAGGTTTTATTGGTTAGTTCTCAGAAGACCATTCAAATGGTGTTTAGTTGGAAGTTCATCCGGTTAAATCTCCGGGGATCTTCCAGTGATTGTTATTTTGAAGGGTGTTGCTGATAACTCTTGGGAAATATCGATTATTGTACGTCACATTGTTTCTTGTCATGCATTTTCAAATAAATCTAAAAAATTCTTTCCATCCTCACTTGTTAAGTTGAAAGAACACGAATTTTCTCTTTGATGGTCTTCTATCCAATATTTGATAGATGTAATCCCTACTTTTTTTTCAGAGTCTATCATTGATATGTTTATCCTAATCGGTGACAAATTTTCTCTTTGATGATCTTCTATCCAGTATTCGATAGATGTAATCCCTACTTTTTATTCAGTTGGTATATCCTTGATATGTTCATCTTAACCGATGACGGGTATCCTCCTTAACAATTTCCAGGCAAGACTAACCTTGATATGTTCATCTTAACCGATGATAGATTTTCTTTCCTTTGAGTCTATCCTTGATATGTTCACCTTAATCGGTGACAGATATTCTCATCTTTGGTCTTCTTCCCAGTAACTGGTAGTTGTAAATCCTATTTCTGAAGCTTTCCCCTGCAAGGCTACTCTTACCCAGTAACTGGTAATGAATATTCCCTCCTGATGGTTTCCAGCGAGTCATCCTTGATATGTTCATCCTAACCGATGACGGGTGTCCTCTCTGTCAGACTTTTGTTATCTCCTTACCCAGTAGCGGTTAGTGGATAATAGATTTCTTCTCCTCCTATGTTGAAGTTTATTTCTTCCCCCAGTTGAGTTGAGTGTGCTTCTCCTTAGTGATATCTCTTTCCCCTACATTGATTCAAGAACTTCAGTTTTATCCTGATCTACTTGTAATTCACTGCAGATGTCTTGTTTCCTCGGCTGAGTCTTTCCATTTGATGGAATTCCTCTAGTCCCCTAGTAGTTTTTAAGTCGTAGCCTGGCCTACGCATAACCCTTTATCCCCCAGAGTCTTTGTCTCCTCAGTGAGTTTTCCTTGTGGAATGCATTATGCTCCTGCGGATCTTCGGTATGTCTGATTTGTTTTCCTTTGTGGCAACATTTCCCCACAGAGAATTTGCTTTTTACATACATATCATATGCATCATGAGGTCTCTTAGGGACCAACATTTGTTTCTATATGTTGTTATTTAAGCCCATTCTATTGAGTCGACGCGAAGATTTTAATCTTCACCTCCTCAGGTAGAATGACCTTAAATATGGGCATCTGTAAGACCCCTAATTTTGACCCTAAGATCCCTCATACAATTTCATCATATGCATTAGCATTGGGATCATACCTTGACATCCTCCTTACCCCTCTCTCATTGGGTTTGTTTTGGGAGAGATCACCAAGCACCATGTGATTGTATCATACTTGTATATTATCATTTTACTAACCAAAATACCAAAAATATGCCTTTGTATTTGCCTAACTCTTTTTGTAGGTAGGGCATGATCCTCATTGATCTATCAAGTCCATATCAAGGGTTTGAGACCCTCATGACTAAAAGCACAACCATGGATTGATCAAAAATGTCTAAAAGCATCATATATGAGTCCCAATGATCTTTAAATGTCATATTGATCTAGTATTCTTCAAGAGTTTAGAAGTGATTTGCCTTGGAAACCCTAGTTTGACTAGGTATCTTAAGTAACTTCTCCAACAAGCTATCTCACCAATTGATCAAATTTCTCAAGGGACACTTAAACATTCATCATATTATGCATATATGATCTACCATGAGCCTAAAAAGTCAAGAAAATTGAAGATTAGCAAGTTGGTTGGTGGTGGTTGGCCAAATGAATTCATCTGATAAAAACTGGGTCTCCCTAGACCTTATCTCCTACAATTTTCACCATATGAAAATGATTCCAAGAGAAAAGTTACTCTAAATGACATTATAAACAACTTTAATGTTGAGACCTAGAGCTATTTTTTGCTTGGAAAATCATTTTCTATGTTGAGACATTATAGGTCATTTTGTCTAAACCCTAATTTGAAAGTCAATTTACCAAGGCCATAACTTGCTCAATTTTTATGTGATGAAAGATTTCCAAGTTTCCCAATCCAATTCCTGATATATAATTAAACTTTGATTTTTGGAGTGAGAGCTAATTCAACTTTTATGAGCATGTGATATAAGGGTATATTATAGGTCATTTTTTACCTATACCATTGAACAAGTGATTTTCCTCAACTTCAAAAATGCATAAGTCTATCATTCTAAATCCAACTGACGTGAAATTAGTTACCATTTTGATGGTCTTTGAAATATCTACAACTTTGCTGAAGACACGTTTCTCATTTGAAGCTCACATAAAAAGTTAAGCAAGGTGGAATTATTGAGATATATGGCTTGACACCTAGAAAAATTTTCAACATGTTGAAATTTCCAAACGTCTACCTCAAAATTCACCATGATCCAAGTTCCAAATGTAAATGTTTTCAACATCAAAGTTGTTCCCCTTGATCTAAGCTTTCCAAAGAACCCAAGTTCATGCATTTTGGATGTGATTTGCTAGGGCTGCGCATGACTTTAACAGGTCTACATGATTGGAAGAAATCAAATGCCAAAAATCACATTTCACATTGTCTTGACATCCAAGCCTCATTTGAACTTCAGAAGGATTATACATGAATCAAATTGGATTGCTTGATGGGCCTGTACACGCCCATGCAAGCTTGTGCATCACCATGTCCAAATTTAGTAATTTTTCAAGTGTGCAAATATCAATCCCAATTGCTATAAATACAAGCCCTTTGAGCTCAATTCAAACACACCTTGCGCGCCAACTTTTCCCTCCAATTGAAACCCTCACATTTCAAAGAAAAACATGAGAATTTTCAACTTGAAAATTGAGTTTGAATCTCACTGTTTGGATATTCAAAAACTCCAGGATCCAAAGCTTTATACCATTGCCAAACCTCTCCTGCAAGCTTCTCAAGTGTGATAAGATCAAGGTTGAAGCAAGCAAGATCCATTTCTGCACAGCATTGAAGGTAAAATTCAGAAAACTTCTTCTCTTAGATTCTCACTCAATTCTCATCAATTCTCTTGGATCTTTGGTTGTCTGAAGTCCTACCAATGTAGGCATGAAGATTGAGTTTCTTCGAGGTCAAATTGAAGCAACTCAGTTGTCACACCTCAAAATTCACATCCTCATATCTTTTTATATATTTGGAGTTAGTTGAAATTGAGGTCAGATTCGTGCTCTACACCATTTTTCTTTCAGATCATGTCCTCCTTTTTTATTTTGGTGATGGTTGAGGGTGGACTAGTCCGGTGAGGTCCACCGGAGAAGAAGGCCGGAGCTCTGCCTCCGGTGGTGTGTTGGCACGTCTCCCAGCCACAGGATCCATTCAAATTATTTTAATCTTAGGCGTTGATTTTGATTACCACGCTTGTGGCGCGCTGACTAAGTTCCATCATGGAACGCACGTTTGTGTCCACTTGATATTCCACCTCAATTAATGAGGGAGATCAAGTGACTCACGTTTTTTTTTTTGTTTTAATTCATTTGATTTTCATTAATTCATATTTATTTTAATATTGATCCAAAAAATATGAGAGGTTCATGAAAAATATTTAAATAAATCCCTCTTCCATATTTTGAATTAAAATTATTTTTTGGATCATTATTAATATTTTTCATGATTGAATTGATTTTGTGATTATTTTTAATTGTTTAAAAATACTTTTAAGTCTTTAAAAATTCTGAAATTTTTTCTCCAAGGTTCTTTGACCTTGTTTGACCTATGATAAATCTCATGGCTATTTCTTTGGTGTTTTGATGAGGTTTTAGGAATTTGACAAACCATATTTAATTTAATGCATTATTTTTAGTATTTTTAAATTGAATAAATGCCAAATAATTGTGTTGACCTCTTGTGATGGTTTGTGTAACTTTGACTTGTGTTGTTGGGCCTTGGTCAAGGTTGATTTGACTTTGCTAGATTAATATCATTGGATTTAGGGGATTTGATGAAATGTATATTCCATCTCCCAAAATGAATGAATATTATTAATTTGGTAAAAGTACTCCTTTGACTAATTTGAGTTTTGATCCATTCCCCTACCTCTTCATCTAATTCCCCTTCTTTATGCATCCATTTCATTTGGCCTATGATATCTCAAAGTCCTAAAGCTAGTTGATTGAAGAATCAACATGAGTATGGATGAGATTAGACCACCTCTTTTGCATATTCTTCTTGTGTGTGGTATTTTTCATGAGCATAGTCCATTATACTATGTCTCTAACATGCATTAACACCAAAATTCTATTGCCCAATCTCAAATAGTTGTGACTTCTACATAAGTCCAATTACGATTGCTTAACATAACGCTAAATTTTTGATGCAAAAGGCATAACATTCTAGTTAGTGAGATTGTAAGCCTCCCCTCTTTCATGGTATTGTGTGGAAACTTGGCATTTTTTCCTTCCTTTGGAAGATGTCTTGGCTCAAGGATTCATGCTTATGATAAGTGGGTTGAGTGTTCTCCAAAGAATGACTTAAAAAGCAAAAGCAAAACAATACTAACTTCTAACTCACTAATAACTAACATTTAATTTCAAGTCTTTTATTTTAATGCACTTTAATTTTTAAGCTCTACTCATTTTCCATTATTCATATCATTCTAATTGTTTATATTAATGCATTTTCACTTTGTCCACTTGGACCATATTGTGTGATATATCTTGTTTGTGTATACTTTGTTTGTTTGTGTGGTCTTTGACCAATAATGTACATAATAAGAAACAAAAATCCTAAAAAACTATTGTGTGGACTGTTGACTTGATCTTGGGCAATTGGACTTAGAATCTAGGCAACCTCCCTATGCTAAAGGACTTGGCCAATGCCAACTATCATGTAATAAAGTGCTTGTAATTTGAAACTTCATCTGATACATCTTTGGAGATCCCTTTGAGTTCATCTGGAACATGATAATTGTGAAGCTGTTATTTTGAACCTGTGATCTGTGGAATTCATCTGTTACATGGGCCAATTTAAAGAAGATCATGGAGTGGCTAAAGCTTGGATGTGGCAATCTTTATTTGATGCCTTGCTCTTCATGTTAATATTGTATGCATTGTTCGTTGCTTGATTCTAATATCCAAGGGAATTTGGGGTTTCTATATGGCATTCTTGCCTATTGGATTGCTACCCATCAGTCAAATCTCTTCAACTCTTAACTTTTAATTTTGTGCTTAGGATTAGTCTCTTCATCTCCTCCCCATTTCTTTAATTTCAAAATCTCTCCCTCCTTTTTATTAAAATTCTTTGTTTGAACTTGTTATTTTCTAAGCTCAGACCACTTTGCAAACTAGAAACTTTGGCCTTATGCCATTGCTTTTTCAAACTTCTTTTCTCAATCAAACTTGTAAATAAACTTAATTATATTTTACCTAAACTTTCAAAAAGCCAAAAAGAACTAACTCATTCACACTATTTTCTAGGCTCTTATGCCTTTCAAACTTAATTTTTGATTAAAATCAATGTACCCACTTTGAAATTTGTATCACGAACTACGAGGTTTTGATCCCTCATTTTTATGTTGGTACGTAGGCACAAGTCCGAAGATCTTGTCAAACACAAAAATATAATTAATGAATTCTTTTCTCATCCCCCTATTCTATTTGTTTGTAAACATCACTTTGTACAAAATACATATCCACACAAAAAAGGGCTCCCTAGGAGTACCTAGGACACTTTGGGTGCTAACACCTTCCCTCTGTGTAACCAACCCCCTTACCTGTAATCTCTGACATTTTATTAGTTTTGATTTGAAAACTTCTTACTTTTGGGTTTTGTTCGTACTTTTTCCCTTTTCCCGTGAAAACAATAAAAGTGCGGTGGCGACTCTTGTTATTTGATGTCTAGCTTATCCATAGCTTGATAATCATGAATTTACCGCTACATAGTGGAGGGTTGAGAAAATAACTCATTAATTATATTTTTGTGTTTGACAAGACCTTTGGACTTGTGCCTACATACCAACAGAAAAATGAGGGATCAAAACTTCGTAGTTCGTGGTATTAATTTCAAAGTGAGTGAATTGCTTTTAACAAAATTTTAAGTTTGAAAAGAGGCACAAAGGCCTAACAGAGTTTGAAAGAGTGTTAGTTCTTTTTGTCTTTTAAAATTTTAAGTCAATATGATTAGATTCATTTACAAGATTGATTTAAGAAAAGAGTTTAAAAATGCCATGGCATAGGGCCAGAGTTTCTAATTTGAAATAAAGTCTGTATTTTGAAATCCCAAGCAAAGAAGATTTTTTTAAAGGGGGAGAGGTTTTGAAATTTAAGAAATGAGAGGAGATTAAGAGACTAATCCTAAGCATAAAATTCAAAGTTAAGAGTTGAAAAGATCTGATCAATGGGATGCAATCCAATAGACAAGAATGTCATAACCCACTTTTCCTTTGGACTTTAAAATCAAGCAATATCAATACATAAGTAGCAAGATGAAGAGCAAGGCATCAAATAAAGATAGACACATCCAAGCTAGCAACTTCATAGTCTTCTTCCATCTTCCATGTATCAGATAACATACTCCTTGAATGGCTCAGAATAAGGCATTAGACACAGGTTTAAAGTAACATTTGCATCAAGACTATGTAGCAAATGAACTGAAGTGGATCCCAATACTTGCATCAGATGAAGGCTCACATCACAATGACTTGGTTTCAGAAATGTTGGCATTGGCCAAGTCCTTTTGGATAGGGAATGTTGCCTAATTCTAAGTCCAAAGCTCAGATAAAATCCAACAGTCCACACAAACATTTTTTAAAGAGTTTTTGTTGTTTATTAAGTATTTTAAGGTTCTAAGACCACAAACACAAACAAGGTACACAAACAAATATATACAATCACAATATATGGCTCAAGTGAGCAAAATGAAAATAAAATAAACAAGTTAAAAGATATGTATAATGACAAATGATAAATGGCTTGAATTTAAAGTGCATAAAAGTAAATGACTTTGAAATTAAAAGTTAGTCAAATGTTAGTTGATTAGAAGTTAGTGGAGTTTTGCTTTTCAATTATTTAAGTCATTCTTTGGAGAACACTCAACCCTGTATTCACAGCATGAATCCTTGAACCAATACATATTCCAAAGGAAGGAAAAAAGGCCAAGTTTCCATACAATACCATGAAAAGGGGGAGACTTACAATCTCGCTTACTAGAATGATATGCCTTTGGGTCAAAATTTAGCGTTATGTTAAGCAATCGTAATTGGACTTATGTAGAAGTCACAACTATCTGAGGTCGGGAAATAAAGTTTTTGGTGTTAATGCATGTTAGAGATATGGTATAATGAATCATACTCCTAAAACATACCACACACAAAAAGAAAATGACAAAAGAGTGGACCTAATCTCATCCATACATGTATTGGTTCATCTAACACAAAGTTATTGATGAACAAATTAGCCTTAGGATATTGAGACTTCATTGGTTAATGAGAGGAATGTGATAGAAAGGGATTGAAGATGAAGAGGGAGGGGAAATGAGACAAACACAAATTGGTCATGGGAGGAGTTTTATCAAATTAAAATCATTCATTCATTTTGGGAGATGAAATGTACATTTCATCAATCCCCTAAATCCAATGATTTTAATCCAACAAAAGTCAAATCAACCTTGACCAAGGCCCAAACACATAGTCAAACTTCACAAGTCAATAAAAATGACTCAACACAATTTATTCACACTAAAACAAATTAAAAATCAAATTAAAATGCATTAACTTAAATTATGTTTTATCAAAAACCTAAAACCTCTTCAAAACACCAAATAAATGGGCAAGAGATTTATCATAGGTTAAACAAGGTCAAAGGACCTTGGAGAAAAAAAATCATTATTTTTGAAAAGTCAGAAGTAATTTTAAACAATTAAAAATATACACAAAAACAATTAAATCATGAAAAATATCAGTATTGATCCAAAAAATAATTTTAATTCAGAAAATGAAAGAGAAAAATATTTGAATTTTTGTGTGAAAGTCCCATATTTTTTGGATCAATAATAAAATTAATATGAATTAATGAAAAATAAAGCAATTAAAAGAAATTTCAGAAATTCAAAAATACGCGGACCATCTGATCTCCCTCATTAATTGAGGTGGCAGATTAGATGAGCCAGAGCGCGTGTTCCACAAAGGTCTGAGTCAACTGAGATGCACGCGTGGTAATTAGAAGCAACGCTCAAGATTACAATAATTTAAATGGATCCTATGGTTGAGATGCTTCCAACACATCGCCGGAGCCAAAGCTCCGGTTTTCTTCTCCGGTGGACCTCATTGGACTGGTCCACCTTCAACCATCACCAAAATTAAAAAGCAAGACATGGATTTAAGGAAAAATGCTCAGGAGCTCGAATTTGCCTCAATTTTGTCCAATTCCAAGTATATGAAAAGATACATGGAGTTGAATTTTGAGGATCATGAACTGAGTTGCTTCGATTTGACTTCAAAGAAACTCAATCTTGTTGCCTACATTGGTAGGACTTCAGACAACCAAAAACCAACAAGAATAGTGGAGAATTGAGAGAGAATCGAAGAGGAGAAGTTTCTGAAAAATAACCTTCGAGTTGATCCAATGTCACTTGATCTTGATCTGGGTTTGATTGCTTTCTCCTCCTCTTTCTTGCAGAAACCAAATGGAATGAAAAGGGAAGTGAATTTCTGGAGTTTCAATTTCCAAACTGAAGGTGAAGTTCAAGCTCGATTTCAAGAGAAATCTTAGAAAATTCTATGGCAGTGAGGGTTTGTAATGGTCTAGCAAAGCTTAGGCAAGGTGTTGATGATGAATCTGAAGCCTTAAGCTTGTCTAAATAGGCATTGCGCTTGATATTTGCACCACTTGAAATTTGGATAATTTTAGAAACCTCCTTGCATGGGTTCATGGGCAATGATATGGGCCTCGAGGATGATGCAATCCACTTCCAATTCGTGTTTAAAGAGTACTGAATGCATCATGTGCAAGCATGCAAAAGTAAATGATCATGTGAAGTCCAATCTTGCCAAAACACTCTCCATTACGAAGCCATGCGCAAGTGTCTCAATTTTATTTCAAATGAGATGATCTTGGATGTTTTGGAAAGGTGAGATCAAGGTGAGATCTTGGAATTTTGAAGTGTAAGTTTGGGAAATCAAACATATTTGAAAATTTTCTAAGTCCCAAGTCAAATGTTCACTTCTTCCACCTTGAATAACTTTTTCTATGGACTTCAAATAAGAAACATTCCTTCATCAAAGTAATATCTCTTCCAAACCTATTAAATTTGGTAACAAATTTGACCTTATTTGGATTTGGCATGAAGGAGTTATGCATTTTAGAAGTTGAGGAAAATCACTTATG
The DNA here is from genome assembly GCF_024323335.1 of Lathyrus oleraceus. Lineage (NCBI taxonomy): Eukaryota > Viridiplantae > Streptophyta > Magnoliopsida > Fabales > Fabaceae > Lathyrus > Lathyrus oleraceus. The sequence goes on from NC_066584.1 coordinate 361,825,892, forward strand.
CAATGGTAATGGCCCAAAATGACCTATAATCTTTCCTCTTGGCACATGCATTTGCAAGTTGAATTTGAATTTCCTCAAAACATCAAAGTTGAAGTAGATATATTTTATTTGATCATTCAATTTGAATGGCTTTCATATAGTGAAAATTGAGCATGTTATGGTCTTGAGAAGTTGACCTTCAAACTAGGGTTTAGACAAAGTGACCTATAATCTTTCACCATAAAAAATGACTTTCCAAGAAAAATTAGCTCTTGACCTCAACATTAGAGTTGTTTGGAATGTCATTTAGAGTAAAGTTTCTCTTTGAATCATTTTCATATGATTATAATTGTAGGAGATAGGGTTTAGGGAACCCCAGTTTTGACCAGTTAAATTTCTCTGGTCAATCACCATGAACCAACTTTCTAGCTTGACATTATCTTGATTTTTGGGACTCATGGATGATCATATATGCATAATATGATGTAAGGTGAAGTATACCTTGAAATATTTGATCAATTTTGAAGAAACTTGTTGAATAAGTCACATAAGATACCCAGATGAATTAGGGTTTCCAAGGCAAACCAACTCCAAACTCTTGATGATTTTTTGATAAAAATAACATGTGAAGATCATGGGGATCCATATATGATGCTTATAGCCATAGTAAACCATTTCTTGATTGAGCTCCTTACATTAAGGGTTTTAAACCCTAGATATGAGCTTGATAGAGCATATGTGAGCATACATATTACCTACAAAAGCAACAAACTATACATTGACATATTTTTGGTATTTTGGTTAGTAAACAAATAAAAATGAAGTATTATATAATAAATTGTGCTTGGTGATCTCTCCCAATGCAAACCCAATGAATGAGGGGTAAGGAGAATGTCAAGGTGTGATCCCAATGCTAATGCATATGATGAGATAACATGAGGGATCTTAGGGTCAGAATTGGAGTCTTACAATGGCGACAAATTGTTGAGCTTGCCGAGAAAAAGAACTTGGATGGTTTATGTTTGTCACTTGGGTCAACCCGAAGAGATTTGAAGCGAATTCAGGAAGTGTTTAACAGTGCTAGCTTTATTCATTCTAAGGATTGGTCTATTGTCGCTATTTTAGAAGATGATGGAGAGTAAGGAGTCCCAAACTTTGTAACACGTGGATCGATGTGACAAAACTGGATTGTTGTTGATGTTCCTTTTGTTATTCACTTATCAAAGTAATATGTTCTCTTGTTATTTTCAAAATCCTTTCATTATGCCCAAGGTGAAAGTGGATCTATGTGGGCTTTGTTTCAGATTTTTCATTATCATTAATAAAATGTTATTTCGTTTATCCATATTATGTTTTTCCTTTTTGCTTTTTCTGGAAAAAATGGTAACATAAAAAACAAGATAATAATCACTTTTATATATGCATCAGAATGTGCGTTTATTTGTTCATATTCTAAAATCAAGCATAAAATCATTGTGCACATTAATTGTTAGACCCATTGAAAATAATGATCCCATGCCCTCTTCCAACTTTGAATTTCCTGTGTTCGAAATGGAAGAAGAGGATGATGAAGAGATTTCTAATGATATGTCTCAGTTTCTTGAGCATGAAGAGAAGACCATTCAGCCTCATAAAAAGTTGTTAGAAGTGATTAATCCGGGTTCCAAAGATAACAAGAAAGAAGTCAAGATTGGGAAACTGCTTCGTCCAGATGTTAAGAAGAGGATGGTAGAGCTTCTCAGAGAACATGTGTATATTTTTGCTTAGTCTTATAAAGATATGTCAGGTCTTGATACTTATATTGTGGAACATCGATTGTCTTTGAAGCCAGAATGTCCGTCGGTTAAGTAAAAGTTGAGAAGAACTCATCCTGATATGGCTGTCAAGATTAAAAAGGAGGTGCAAAGGCAGATTGATGTTGAATGTCTTGTTACTGTTGAGTATCCTAAATGGGTGGCCAACATTGTACCAGTTCCAAAGAAAGATGGTAAAGTTCGCATGTGTGTTGATTATAGGGACTTGAACGAAGTTAGTCTGAAGGTTGGTTTTCCTCTATTGCATATTGACATGTTAGAAGATAATACAGCTAAGTTCAATGTCTTCTCCTTTATGGATGGTTTTTCCGATTATAATCAGATCAAGATGGCGCCCGAGGACATGGAAAAAACAAAATTTATTACACCCTGGAGAATATTCTACTATAGAGTGATGCCTTTCGATTTAAAGAATGCTGGTGCAACGTACCAAAGAGCCATGACTACTCTTTTCCATGTCATGATGCACAAAGAGATAGAAGTCTATGTTGATGATATGATTGTTAAGTCGAAGAATGAAGGAGATCATATTGAGTATTTATTGAAGTTGTTTCAATGATTGACAAAGTTTAAACTCTGGTTGAATCCTATAAATGTACTTTTGGTGTCCATTCAGGAAAGTTGTTTGCTTTCATTATCAGCAAGAAAGGTATTGAAGTAGATCCTGATAAAGTCAGAGTTATTCGAGAGATGCCTGCACCAGGGACAGAAAAGCAAGTCAGACGGTTCCTCGGGCGTCTGAATTACATAGCCAGATTTATATCTCATATGACTGCCACGTGTTGGCCAATATTCAAGCTTCTCCGTAAAGATCAAGGTTGTGTTTGGATAGAATACTTCCATAAAGCTTTTGACAGCATCAAGGAGTATCTTCTTGAACCTCCTATCTTGTCTCCTCCGGTGGAAGGAAGACCTTTGATTATGTATTTGATTTTATTAGAATAGTCCATGGGTTGTTGTAAGACCCCAATTTTGACCCTAAGATCCTTCATGTCATCTCATCATATGCATTGACATTGGGATCACACCTCGACATTCTCCTTACCCCTCATTCATTGGGTTTGCATTAGGAGAGATCACCAAGCACAATTTGATTGTATCATACTTTGTTTTTATCATTTACTAACCAAAATATGTCAATGTATAGTTTAAATCTTTTGTAGGTAGTGGGTATGCTCAGCTATGTTCTATCAAGCTCATATCTAGGGTTTAAGACCCTTAATGCAAGGAGCTCAATCAAGAAAAGGTTTACATTGGACCTAAGTATCATATATGGATCCCCATGTTCTTCACATGATATTTTGATCAAGAAATCATTAGGAGTTTGGAGTTTGTTTGCCTTGGAAACCCTAATTTATCTAGGTATCTTATGTGACTTCTTCAACAAATTTCTTTACCAATTGATCAAATATTTAAAGGGATACATCACATTACATCATATTATGCATATATGATCCTCCATGAGTCCCAAAAGTCAAGACAATATCAAGCTATAAAGTTGGTTCATGGTGGTTGACCAGAGAAAGTAAACTGGTCAAAACTAGGGTTTCCTAAACCCCATCTCCTACAATATTTGTCATATGAAAATGATTCCAAGAGAAAAGTTACTCTAAGTGACATTCCAAACAACTTTCATGTTGAGGTATAGAGCTAATGTTTCTTGAAAAGTCATTTTTTATGGTTAAAGATTATAGGTCATTTTGTCTAAACCCTAATTTGAAGGTCAACTTCTCAAGACCATAACTTACTCAATCCTTAAGATATGAAATCCATTCAAATTGTATGATTAAATTCAAGATGTCTACTTCAACTTTGATGATTGGAGGAAGTTCAAATTCAACATGAAAATGCATGTGCCAAGAGGAAACATTATAGGTCATTTGGGGCCAATACCATTAAACAAGTGATTTTCTACAACTTCTAAAATGCATACCTTCTTCATGCTAAATCAAAATGAGGTCAAATTTGTGACCAAATTTAAGGTATTTGAAAGAGATACAACTTTGATGAAGGAATGTTTCTCATTTCAGGTCGATAGAAAAAGTTATTCAAGGTGGAAGAAGTGAACATATGGCTTGGTACTTAGATTTTTTTTTATATGTTTGATTTTCCAAACTTCCACCTCAAAAGTCATCATGATCCAAGCTTCAAATGAAAAAGTATACAACATGAAAGTTGTTCCTCTTGATCTAACCTTTCCAAAAAGTCCAAAATCATTTTATTTGGACAAAGTATGAGGAACTTGTGCATGGGTTAAATTTGAAGGACCATTTGGATGATTTGAAGTTCCACTTTTCATTCACGAATGCATGGCTTGAAAACATGATTTCAGCATGGCTTACACTCAATTTTGGACCTAAGTGCATCACTTGATAGGGCTATCACATGCACATGCAAGCATGCAAGAGAGATTTTCAAACTTTTTCCAAAAATGGAAGTGTGCAATTATCAATCTCATGGCCTATAAATAAGACCTCTCTTGCTCGGAAATAGGGACCTCATGCCAAGCTTTGATTCAGCAACCCTAAACCCTCACCATTAAAGGATAAGCTTGAATATTTTCTTTAAAAATCGAGTTTCAAATCTCCAACTATTTTGAGATTGAAACTCCAAGAGTCCATCCCTTTCCGTGATCCATTTCCATTCCATCAAGCATAATTGAAAGCAAGATTGTGCCAATCTGAAGCTCCATTGAAGGTGAATTTTCAGAATTTTCATCTCTTCGATTCTCCCTTAATTCTCCATTATTCTTGTTGATTTTTGGTTGTCTGAAGTCCCACCAATGTATGTTGTAGGTGTTTAATTGGCTGCATTATATGGTAAAACACTAGATGGGTACTAATGTCTTGACTGATGTCATGACATGTATGTGTGACTACATTGTAGTTACTGCAGGACTAGCTAACACAGGATTTATTGAATGTCAAACTGGAAGCTGTGACATTCATACCTGTCAACAGATACTAAGGAATAGAACAACAGGTGTTCTGTTAGAACTTAGTATTTATTTCCAGTCTGGTTATCAAGGAAAGACCAGACCTGGCATAAGGCCTACTGACTGAATGTCAAACTGGATGTTATGACATTCATCATTGACAGCAGCTACTGAACATTAGACAGAGTGGTATTCTGCTATACTTCAGCATGTAACTTAGTTTGTTCTTCAAGAGAATAACAGAACTAACTTAAGGCCAAATGTGTAAATGTTAAGTTGGACACTTTGACATTTATTAATGTAAGCTGTTATGGTAGTATGGTCTTTTTGATCATGTAAAGGTCAGCAAAATTGTACAGTCTGTTTTCTGGAAAAACAGACTCAGCATATGGACCTTGATGTCAAGCTGAATGTCGTGACATTCATGCCTGACAGCATATGCTATATTGTAGGTTGTTCAGTTTTCTGTTTCAGCTTTTTCTCAGGCTATTCTTCAGGGATTCAACAACTGAGAGAAAATCCAGGAAATCAACAACCAAGCTACATTCAATGAACCTAACAAATAGCCTATTTGTTAGTAACCTAAATGTTGAATTTATGGGAACTCGCGTGACCTTAAATTCAGGAGAATACAGGTGCAAAAGCCCAGGATACTGCAATATAAAAGGAAGGCGTTCCTTCATCCAGTTTCGGGGATTTTGAGGCGTGAAGATTTTGTGTGTCCATCATACTTCACTGTTGTATTTTTGTGAGTCTTGTATTAGACGTATCTTGTAAGCCAAGCCATTATCAAGTAGATGATAGCTGTGGCATAGGGTGTTCATTGAGTTGTAAGTGTTGTGTCACTCAAAGCTTTTAAGCGTGAGTGTTGTGTATCTTGATTAAAGCTGTGAAGCACAATCAAGAGTTGTTTGAAGTGTGACTTCAACTTGTCTTTAATATTGTTTAAAGATAGTAATCACTGAGGTGATTGAGGGGGAGTGAGTAGGAACTCTGATCTTAGGTTAAGATTGAAATTGCATTGGGCAGGGATTAAGTGATAAGTTGTAAACGGGTGAGTTTAGCTTTGAATTGATACTACTAATAGTGGATTTCCTCCCTGGCTTGATAGCCCCCAGATGTAGGTCATGTTGGACTGAACTGGGTAAACAATTACTTGTGTTATTTACTGCACTTACTGTTAAGTTCTGCATAATCCCTGTCTGTGCAGAATTGGATGTCATAACAACCCGTGTGACATCCAAAGTCTGATAACTAGAATTTCATATGCGACAAGATTGAGTTACTTTAAGGTCAAATCAAAGCAACTCAGTTCATGATCCTCAAAATTCAAATCCATATATCTTTTTATATACTTGGAATTGGACAAAATTGAGGCCAGATTTGAGCTCCTGAGCATATTTCCTTCAAAATAGTGTACTCATTTTTTTTTTGAGTTTTGGTTGGACTAGTCCGGTGGCCCTCACCAGAGAATATGACCGGAGCTAGGGCTCCGGTGGTGCACTGGATCAATCCAGGCCATCTGATCCTTTTGAAACGTTTGAATCTTGAGCGCTGCTTCTAATTACCACGCGTGCTGCTCAGTTGACTCAAGACCACATGGAATGCGCATTTTGAACCATTTGGTACGCAACCTCAATTAATGAGGGAGATCAGATGGTCCATGTTAGTACCTTAAGATTGGCATTAATTTTGTAAAACAAATAATGTAATCACCTCTGTTGTTTTAATATGTTGGGTTGAAGAAGTTCAACATCTGGACAAACATGTCATGTAAGATGTCACGACATCGGGACTGTGACATCTCACATGTGTATAACACTGAATCAGTTAATTCTGGTTTGGTGTGTGATCAATTAGGAGATCTGGTGAATATCCTAACTCCTATGTGAAGATCTTGAAGATTCAATCAGAAGATTTGGTGAATATATTTGGTGAAAATATAGTTTTCAAATATGGAGATCTTTTAGGAAATAAAAGATTGAAGACCTTGATTGTAGCAGAAGAATTCTGCCAGCTCTGTAACAGAAAAGGAAAGATTTGCTGCGATTTCTGAAGGCCCATATCCAGTTGGGTGGTTAGGTTATAAATAGTAGTTTGTAACCTAGGTTTTGGAAGCCTCAAACAATGTAAAAATTAGGGGTGTGTGTAAGGTAAACCTCCCAACCTATGGGAAGGTTACCAGGTGTTTCTCAGTGCTTAAAAGCATGAGATTATGTGTAACTCAAAGCCTGTAGGCAAGAGTTGTTATGTTCTTGAACGAAGCTGTGAAGCATGTTCAAGTTGTCTAAGCATTACATGGTAATTGTAGTGATAGGAATGGAAACTGGAGGTTTCTATCTAGGAGTGCCTAGGTATAGATTGCATTGGGTTGGGATTAAGTGAGGAGTTGTAAACGGGGGAGTTTAACTCTGAATTAATACTGCTAATAGTGGATCTTCTTCCTGGCTTGGTATGCCCCCAGAGTAGGTAATGTTGTACCGAACTGAGTTAACAATTACTGGTGTTTTTACCTTCTGCACACTATATTTTGTCTGTTATAACTCAGTCTGTTTCTAGTCTATTTATGAAGAGAATAACAGACTTGACACATAGCCTGCACTCTGATTGCAAAACAGAATGTTATGACATTCATTATTGACTGTTGTTACTGATAGACTGGTTGGTCTGTTACAGTTCATCCTTTTGTAATGTTGGAATAGGTGATGTTCAAATCAATGTTGAGACATCATGCTGATAACTGAGCAGGATTAATAAACATAAGTGCCATGTTTGATCTCTATTGTGTCTTTGTTCTAGATGGACAAAACTGGATGTTCTTCTATCCATGGTGGTAGAGTAGCAGATGTCCTGACATCTGGGACTGTGTGCATATGAGTACTGGGTTTTAATTTTTCTAACTGTCTTGCTGTATAAGTAACAATGTTGGATCAGATGTTATGACTTCGTGTAGAACATCTGAACTCTGACTATACTAGAATTTCAATTGGTATCAGAGCAGGCATTCTGTTCTGTCTCTGGATGAGATCCATGGGTGATACTTTCTGGTATCTTGCAAGGAGTTATGCCAGTACTGATGATTGGAACCTGTGGAAGGTTCTGTGATTTCCCTGAATGGTCCCTTGAAGTAGATGGATGGACTATTCATGACAGGAACTGTGTGTGACTGTCTCTGGAGGTTGGCAATTGGCCTTTGTGTGGAACAGCTCTGCTAGTATTGAAACATATTCAAACTTGGTATGTTCTTGGAGGCTGATCTGGTGAAGTGCGTGGTCATAGGTTGAGTTGTATTATGATTTCCGCTGCATAATACCTGGCTAAACTCAAACTCTGATGAAGGTTCCCCTCATGTGGATGAAAGGCTGTTGTATTCAAGATTTCATCATAATCTACTGAAGATGTCAAAGATACTTGAGTCTCCTCAAGTCCACTCATCATGACGTTCTCACTTCAGGATGGTAAGAATCACCTGATCACTGATTCTTTTACTCTCTTGGGTAGTGTATATGAAGACCTTGAAGAGTGTCAAGGAGGGTTTGTTCCAAGGAGGTGGAACTAATGTTCTATGTAATGTTAGAACATGTTGTTCAACAAGTATGCAGCTACTGGTTGAAGAGCAGATGTGTTTAGGTGTCAAACAAAGGGATACTTTTGTTTGGAACCTACTCCTGACCTGAAAGAGGAGACATCTGTGTTTGCTAAGTTGACAAGGGTAGGGTCAACTGTGTGTGTGCTCAAGAAGGTCACTTTTAGAAGTCTGATCTCTAGAAGTGGAGCTGGTTGAGATGTGACATTGTGAAATTTCCTGCTGGTTGTCTTATTCCTGTAGATTGATCAGGGTTGGATAGTTGTTCCCTGAAGTACTATGTTGTGTGGGAAGACAAGTTCCCTGGATGTTAGAAGTCAATAATGGGGTAACCTGATTGCTATTTCATTTAAGAGGATTGGGACCATGAATCTTGTTATTCAAACACCACGCTCAGAAGTGGCAGTTCTTTCAAGGAGTGAGAATATGAAGATTCAGAGGTTGGTTGAGGTAGTATGCTCTAGAAATGCATATCTACTATTGACTAGTGTTGTTTTCTTTCACTAGTACTGATGGTCAGCTGGAGTCTGATTGGTGTGATTGGAGTATGTATAGGTATAACTCATAGAGTTAGTTGCCACTGGTAGGGATGGTGTATGTCATGTTGAGACATGTCTGCACAATGCATGGATATTGGTGTGAAGTTTCCATGATTGTTAATTTGAGGAGGAGTTTTGGTTAACCTCCTCATGTTCGGTCAACCTAGGGTCTGGTTGGCTGTGGACCTGTGTCACATGGGTTCTGGTGGTTGTGTGACACATTTGCAAGGAAGAATTCATCTCTCTCATTCCTAAGGGTGAATTTAATTTGGGAAGACTTTCAAAACTGTTGAGGTGCTTGCAAGCAGAAGATGTTGACACTAGAAGAGTATTTTCAAAGTAGTCTTATGGTGGAAGTATCTGAAAGGAATATTGGGAAAGGATTTAAGATCAATGTCTACTTGTGTCTAGTACAAGTATTTAATTGATTATCCTTGGAGCTCAAGATAAATGATGTTTTTAAAGGATGTTGGAACATCTCATCTTCAAGATCTTGTGCAGAATCACAGGAAGGATAGTACATTGGTTTATGATCTATCACTTTGGTGGCAGCAAAAGCATACGATCTCTGAAAAGGTTTCCTGGCAAGAAACATGTTCAGCCTTGGTGTGTACAAGAAGAAGAAAACATCATAGTCCTGATGGTGGTTACTTGGACCAGTTTACTTCTGATCTAGGTAAGGAAGTGCATTAGCTAATGCACACTATGGAGTCAAGAACAAGTGGCAGCAGTCTTGACATCATGGAAATAGCTTTGCTTTAGGAAGTGGAACCCTTGGTATAACTGAAGGGATAGTTTCTAACTGGTCCTTCTGAAGATTCATGCATCAGAGTGTCTGATGTCTTTGGAGAAGAAGCAGGGATTCATCAAGGTGTGAGCTTGGATGACTTAACTGCAAACCTGCAGGATGGAGGATGTTTACTCAAACTTGGTTCCACAATCAAGTCTATGAGAACATTGAACTCTTGTTCTGAGAAGGGAGGAAGTTCTTTCAAGTGGTAGAAGAAGGAGCTGAATTCAACAACTAGATGTCAAAACACAATGTTATGACATTTGGTTCAACATCAGAATCTTAGTTGGTGAAGTGGCACATCAACTTGAGATAGAAGGGTCTACAGGGTTGTAGATTGGATACTTCAAAAATGTCGTTCTCGTTGCAGTTCTTTGGAGTTGCTGGATAGAAAGGATGTTACATGTTCATGTCTTAGAAAATCTAAGTTGTGTTCAACATGTAGCTTGAAGTTCAAGTCTCACTTGGAAGGTCAAAATATCTTTGGGAGAAGTCTGATAAACGTGGAGAGGTAAAAAAAATGGCATTTGACTTTTTCATATGAGGATTCATGAAGGAGGTAATCAACTAGTGGCATTTGGTCTATCTCAGAAGTGAGTTTGAAGAATCAAGATAATCTACATATGGCAACTAATTATTCTTGAGGATTGTCTGAGACAAGTTACTTTTGAGCAGAAAAGTAGTATGTTGAAGACAAAAGGAGGTGTTTTCTATTGGAGCTAGTGGAAGAAGTTTTGAGTTGTCTATGGAAGATTATCTCTTGTAATGGGGTGAGAATGTATATGTCCCAATTTGTGTCTGGATCAAGCTTGTGATTCAGTGATATCTGAAGAATATCAGATGGTGGTATGTTATTTTCTGTTCTGGTTAGAAGAGAGATTGTCACAGGATGTGGATGTGTTCAGCCAAGAAGGTTGAACAGGGAGTGTGCTCTTGAAGACATGAAGATGCGTCTTATGTTTTCCATTCATCAAGCTGTGTGGGTTCTCTTTGAATCAGGAAGTATGTGAAGGTCCAACTTTGGGGTGTTGGATATGTTCATCTCCAAGTTTCAAGAGGAGAGTTGGTTGTTCATGACAGGGGGAGTTCAGTCTTTACACTGCAAGTAATCATCAAGCTTGTGGTCTATGGGTTCTCAGATAACAAGGTATGGCACCTTGTTAGTTAGTGAGATGATGAGGCGTGTGTCAAGGCTGAGTGAGCAGAAGAATGTATGACCGAATGTCATGACATTGCCTTGGACAATATTGTTATTTCCTTCTGAAACTTCAGTCATAAGGAAATATGGATGTGGTGCACAGGTGCTGATGTTGTAGCAGATGTCAGTATGACATTCTGGCTGGTACAGGTGCTGAAGTTTAGTAGATGTTAATTGATGAATGCACAGATTTAGGGGGAGAAGAAGTACCCTTGTGCATTGTGCATTTGTGTGTCTTACTAGTTGCATCCATAACTAGTAATTTTGTTGATTGTTGCACAGATTTAGGGGGAGGAGAAGTACCCTTGTGCATGTGTGTATTACTAGTAGCCATAGCTAGTAATTGTTTTTGCTTCTGCTGCTGATTAAACTATTGTTAAGTTGTTTAACTGCTGTTAGTTTTCCCTGTGAACAAAAAGGACAGAGTGTTCACAAGATGTCATATGTGATATCTTAACATAAGATATCCTATGTACCTGCTGGAAGTTATATAAGGAAATCTGGATGTGTGGTGCTAGATGTCAAGCTACCATTGGAGGTGAGAAAGTGGTTTTAGAAAACGGTGATAGGGAGAATATATGAAGTATGCAGACAAAAGTAGTGTCAAATGTTAAGACATAGCTTGCAACGTGTCTGACAGCATTTATGGAATAGTCTTAGAACTGTTGTTTCTGGAAAGAAACAGTCAAGAGCTGTAAAAGGTATTCAAAGATAGTCTGGGATATTGGTGGTGATTCTCTGACGGATTCTCAGCAAATATTTATGGATCTTGACCAAGTATTTACTCCTACCATTAATTCCTAAGCATGGTCTGGCCTATTTAAAGAATGCATTTGCACTCCTCTTCTCACAAGAGCGACATTTCATTCCCTCTAAACCATGGGGTTTGTTAAGATCTGGGCATACTGCTCCTGGATCTGGTTTTGTGAGGGTGTCATTTATAAATGTTTAGCTAAAAAGGGGGAGAGAAACATTATCCTGAGGATGCACCAGAAGCAAGCAATATCTGGTAGCAAGGAGAAGATGGGTTCAGACACAAAAGTCACTAACTGGGTATATCAGTTGTGTCTTGTGATTTGAGTTAAGAAGACAGTTGTGTCTTGTGATCTGAGTTACATTATCTATGTACTCAGCATTACATATTCTTCAAGAAGCCCTCCTGTTGAGGGGAAGGGTTGTGATGCAGCTGTGTCTTGTACAACTCCTTCCTCATGTACACCAACAGTGGTGGTGGCATTGGGGCTGTCAATGACAAAGAGGAAGTGCAGACCCATATTGGGTTATTTATTTTAGCTAAAATTTGCCAAAGGGGGAGATTGTTAGTACCTTAAGATTGGCATTAATTTTGTAAAACAAATAATGTAATCACCTCTGTTGTTTTAATATGTTGGATTGAAGAAGTTCAACATCTGGACCAACATGTCATGTAAGATGTCACGACATCGGGACTGTGACATCTCACATGTGTATAACACTGAATCAGTTAATTCTGGTTTGGTGTGTGATCAATTAGGAGATCTGGTGAATATCCTAACTCCTATGTGAAGATCTTGAAGATTCAATCAGAAGATTTGGTGAATATATTTGGTGAAAATACAGTTTCCAAATATGGAGATCTTTTAGGAAATAAAAGATTGAAGACCTTGATTGTAGCAGAAGAATTCTGCCAGCTCTGTAACAGAAAAGGAAAGATTTGCTGCGATTTCTGAAGGCCCATATCCAGTTGGGTGGTTAGGTTATAAATAGCAGTTTGTAACCTAGGTTTTGGAAGCCTCAAACAATGTAAAAATTAGGGGTGTGTGTGAGGTAAACCTCCCAACCTGTGGGAAGGTTACCAGGTGTTTCTCAGTGCTTAAAAGCATGAGATTATGTGTAACTCAAAGCCTGTAGGCAAGAGTTGTTATGTTCTTGAACGAAGCTGTGAAACATGTTCAAGTTGTCTAAGCATTACATGGAAACTGGAGGTTTCTATCTAGGAGTGCCTAGGTATATATTGCATTGGGTAGGGATTAAGTGAGGAGTTGTAAATGGGGAGGTTTAACTCTGAATTAATACTGCTAATAGTGGATCTTCTTCCTGGCTTGGTATGCCCCCAGAGTAGGTAATGTTGTACCGAACTGGGTTAACAATTACTGGTGTTTTTACCTTCTGCACACTATATTTTGTCAGTTATAACCCAGTCTGTTTCTAGTCTGTTTATGAAGAGAATAACATACTTGACACATAGCCTGCACTCTGATTGCAAAACAGAATGTTATGACATTCATTATTGATTGTTGTTACTGATAGACTGGTTGGTCTGTTACAGTTCATCCTTCTGTAATGTTGGAACGGGTGATGTTCAAATCAATGTTGAGACATCATGCTGATAACTGAGAAGGATTAGTAAACATAAGTGTCATGTTTGATCTCTACTGTGTCTTTGTTCTAGATGGACAAAACTGGATGTTCTTCTATCCTTGGTGGTAGAGTAGCGGATGTCGTGACATCTGGTACTGTGTGCATATGAGTACTGGGTTTTAATTTTTCTAACTGTCTTGCTGTATAAGTAACAATGTTGGATCAGATGTCATGACTTCATGTAGAAAATCTGAACTCTGACTATACCAGAATTTCAGTCCACGTATTCTTGAATTTTTTATTTTTCATTTTGATTTCTTTATTTTCATTAATTCATATTAATTTCATTATTGATCCAAAAAGTACGGGACTTTCACCAAAAAAATTCAAATATTTTCCTCTTCCATTTTCTGAATTAAAATTATTTTTTGGATCAATATTGATATTTTTCATGATTTAATTGTTTTTGTACATATTTTTAATTGTTTAAAAATACTTCTGACATTTTAAAAATTATGAAATTTTTTGTCTAAGGTTGTTTGACCTTCATTGACCTAGCATAAATCTCTTGGACATTTATTTGGTGTTTTGAAGAGATTTTAGGTTTTTAATCAAACATAATTTAATTTAATGCATTTTTAATTTATTTTAATTGTTTAATTGTGAATAAATTGTGTTGAGCTATTTTTATTGACTTGTGAAATTTGACTATTGTGTTTGAGCCTTGGTCATGGTTGATTTGACTTTTGTTGGATTAAAATCATTGGATTTAGGGGATTGATGAAATGTACATTTCATCTCCCAAAATGAATGAATGATTTTAATTTGATAAAATTCCTCCCATGATCAATTTGTGTTTATCTCATTTCCCATCCCTCTTCATCTTCAATCCCATTCTATCCCATCCATTCCATTGACCAATGATATCTCTATATCCTAAGGCTAATTGGTTCATAAACCAATACAAGTATGGATGAGATTAGGTCCACCCTTTTGCCATTTTTTTAAGTGTGGTATATTTTAGGAGTGTGGTTCATTTTACCATATCTCTAACATGTATTAACACTAAAATTTCTATTGCCCGACCTCAGATAGTTGTGACTTCTACATAAGTCCAATTACGATTAATTAAGATAGTGCTAAATCTTGACCGCAAAAGGTATAGCATTCTCGTAAGTGGGATTGTAAGTCTCCCCCTTTCATGGTATTATGTGGAAACTTGGTCTTTTTTCCTTCCTTTGGAAGATGTCTTGGTTCAAGGATCCATGCTTATGAATAGAGGGTTGAGTGTTCTCCAAAGAATGACTTAATCAATTGAAAAGCAAAAACAATACTAACATCTAATCAACTAACATTTGACTAACCTTTATTCTATTTGCTTTTAATTTCAAGTCATTTACTTTATGTCATTTTGAATTCAAGTCATTTTCCATTTCTCCATTTACATATCATCTAACTTATTTATGTTTATGTCATTTTTCCTTTGCTTATTTGAGCCATATATTGTGATTGTATATATTTGTTTGTGTATCTTGTTTGTGTTTGTGGTCTTATGCCAAGTTTGAGCTTTCATCTGATGCAAGTATTGGGATCCACTTGAGTTCATCTTCTACATGGTCTTAATGCAAGTGTTACTTTGAACCTGTGTCTAATGCCTTATTCTGAGCCATTCAAGGAGTATGTCATCTGATACATGGGATATTAAGAAGAAGACTATGAAGTTGCTAGCTTGGATGTGGCTATCTTTATTTGATGCCTTACTCTTCATCTTGCTATTTGTGTAATGATATTGCTTGATTCCAAAGTCCAAAGGAAAAGTGGGTTTCCATATGACACTCTTATCTATTGGATTGCATCCCACTGGTCAGATCTTTTAAACTCTTAACTTTTAAATTTTTGCTTAGGATTAGTCTCTTCATCTCCTCTCATTTCTTAAATTTCAAATCTCTCCCCCCTTTAAAAATCTTCTTTGCTTGTGATTTCTAAACTTTGACTTTATTGCAAATTGGAAACTTTGGCCTTATGCCATTACATTTTTGAACTCTTTTTCTTAATTCAAACTTGTAAATGAACTTAACCATACTTGACTTAAAATTTCAAAAATACAAAAAGAACTAACACTCAATCAAACTCTTTTAGGCCCTTTGTGCCTCTCTTAAACTTAATTTTTTGTTAAAAGCAACTTACTCTCTTTGAAATTGTTACCATGAACTACGAGGTTTTGATCCCTCATTTTTATGTTGGTACGTAGGCACAAGTCTGAAGGTCTTTTCAAACACAAAAGTATAATTAATGAATTCTTTTCTCATCCCCACACTCTGTTTATTGCAAACACCATGTTATACCAAAACACATACACACATAAAAAAGAGCTCCTTAGGAGTACCTAGGACACTTTGGGTGCTAACACCTTCCCTCTGTGTAACCAACTCCCTTGTCTGTAATCTCTGGGATTTTATTAGTTTTGATTTGAAAACTTCTTATCTTTGGGTTTTGTTTGTACTTTTCCCTTTTCCCGTGGAAACAATAAAAGCACGATGGCGACTCTGGTTTTATTGACGTTAAGTTTATCCATAGCTTAATGGTCATGAATTTGCCGCTACAGTTGTGTGCTTGGACATCAAGATGAAATCGGTAGAAAAGAGCATGCCATCTACTACCTGAGTGAGAAGTTTACAGACTGTGAGTCTCGGTTTTCCATGCTTGAAAAAAAATTATGGTCTAGCCTGGGCGACCAAACATTTACGCCAGTATATGATCAATCATACCACTTAGTTGATATCCAAAATAGATCGAATCAAGTATATTTTTGAAAAGCCTTCTTTGAATGGAAGAATAGCTCGTTGGTATATGTTATTATCTGAATATGATATTGAGTATGGTACTCAGAAAGCGATTAAAGGAAGTATTATTGCAGATCATTTGGCTTACCAGCCGATGGGTGATTATCAATCCATGAGGTTTGACTTCCCTAATGAAGATGTTATGTACTTGAAAGCCAAAGATTGCGATGAACCTTTGCCTGAAGAAGGACCAGAGCCTGGATCTCGTTGGGGTTTGGTGTTTGATAGAGTTTTTAATGCTTATGGTAATGGAATTGGGGAAATCATTATTACTCCTAAGGATTCATATATCCCTTTCACTATAAGATTGATGTTTGGTTGTACAAATAATATGGCATAAATATGAAGCTTGTATCATGGGTCTTGAAGATGCCATTGATTTGAGAATTAAAATCCTAGATGTGTATGGAGATTCAGCCTTGGTGGTTAATTAGATTAAAGGAGAATGGGAGACTCGTCATCCTGGCATAATTCCTTACAAAGATTATGCAAGGAGGTTGTCAACTTTCTTCAATAAAATATAGTTTCATCATATACCTCGTGAAAAGAATCAGATGGCAGACACTCTGGCTACTCTGTCTTATTTGTATAAAGTAAATCTTTGGAATAATGCGCACAGTATCACAATTATGCGCCTTGATAGATCTGCTCACGTGTTTGCGGCAGAAGAAATTTTAGATGATAAGCCTTGGTATCATGATATGAAGTGTTTCGTCCAAAGTCAGGAGTACCTGCTTGGGGCATCCAACAAAGATAAGAAGACTTTGAGAAGACTGGCTGACAATTTCTTTCTAAATGAAGATGTGTTATACAAGATAAACTTTGACATGGTTTTGCTCAGATGTGTGGATATACACGAAGCAGACATGTTAATGTAATAAGTTCATGAAGGATCTTTTGGTACTCATGCCAATGGACATACAATGGCTAAAAAGATGTAAAGGGAAGGTTACTATTGGTTGACAATGGAATCTGATTGTTGTAAATATGTGAAAAAGTAACATAAATGTTAGGTTTATGCTGATAAGATTCATGTGCCTCCGACACTTCTCAATGTTATCGCATCCCCATGGCCTTTCTCTATGTGGGGGATCGATATGATTGGTATGGTTGAACCCAAAGCTTCGAACAGACATCATTTCATTTTGGTAGCCATTGATTACTTCACCAAATGGGTGGAAGCAACATCTTATGCTAACGTGACCAAGCAGGTTGTGGTCCGGTTTATCAAGAATCGAATTATTTGCCGATATGATGTTCTAAGTAAGATCATTACTAACAATGGGTCAAACTTGAATAATAAGATGATGAAAGATATTTGTGATGACTTCAAGACTGAACATCGTAACTCTTCTCCTTACAGACCTAAGATGAATGGGGATGTTAAAGCTGTGAATAAGAACATTAAGAAAAGTATCCAAAAGATGGTTGTGTCATATAATGATTGGCATGAGATGCTCCTGTTTGCTTTGCATGGATATCGTACATCTGTTCTTACTTTAGTAGGGGAAACCCCTTTCTCTCTTGTATATGGCGTGGAATCTGTGCTCCCTATAGAGGTGGACATCCCATCAATGCGAGTCTTGGTGGAAGCAAATTTGTTTTAGGCTGAATGGTGTCAAAGCAGATATGATCAGTTGAATTTAATTGAAGAGAAAAGAATGACGGCTTTGTGTCATGGCTAATTATATCAAAAGAGAATGAAGAAAGAATTTGACAAGAAGGTTCAACCTCGTATATTCAGAGATGGTGACCTTGTGCTCAAGAAAATCTTGTCTTTCAACACTGATTCTAGGGGCAAGTGGACTCCTAATTATGAAGGCCCATATGTTGTTAAGTAAGCTTTCTCTTGTGGTGCATTGATTCTTATAATTATGGATGGTGGAGAGCTCCCTCGTTTTATGAATGCCGATGTAGTCAAGAAATACTTCGCCTAGAAAAAATAAAAGAACAACTCGCTAAGTTAAAAACCAAAAAGGGCAGCTTAGGCAAAAATGAGCGCCTCGGTGGATTGAAAACCCGAAAGGGCGGTCCAGAAAAAAATTAAAAACATAAATAGAAAGTAATCATCCTAGGAGATTGAGCCCGAAAGGGAAATCTAGGATAAAGTTAGGGATTATGGCAAGTAACTACGCCAAGCCAGACTTGACCGTTTGAAGGAAAAATGTCTATCACAGGTTTCTATTTAGTCATCCTCCACAGAAGTTCAGAACATGGTGGAATTCAAAGTTGTTAGGGAGAATAATGGTCATTGTATTTCAATGTATCCATTTCCATGTACTTACCATTTTCCAACTTTGTAATGATCCATGGAGTCACGCCATTTGCGGACTACCACTCTATTAATAAAATTTGAGCCTTTTGCCCATTTGTTCGCTATTCTTATTTTGTTTCAGTTTACGAAATTTCATTTATTTAATATGACAATTTTTTAAACAAAAAATATCTAAACAATCATATTTTTGAAAATTTTACAAAAGAGATATGTATTTTCCTCGACTTGTGAATACAAAAGAGGAATATTAATAGCAATATCACGCATGGTAAGATCCTAAAGAATGGAATTCAATGACTTCCCCAAGTCGGATTTTCTTTTGTTACATGTATAACAATCTCCCAAGCATCAGATTATAAGAGTGGTAGAATCCCCAACGAATCTCCACCAGCATTTCCATCTTGTTGAGATTAGTCGAGTATCCGTTTGTATTGTGTTATCAGTATCACACTCTTTGTGCTTGTTTTGTTAGCATGATAATACACATGTGCATAGAATCATGATGTTTATTTGTGAATTTTGCATTTCTCAATGCTCCCCCCGCTCTCTGGAACTTTTCTCCCCACAGAGTGTGTGCATCCTCTCTCTAATAGAGTGTCGACCTTAAGTAGAAAGAGTTTATCCTTTCTAATTCCCCAATGAGGTTGATCCTCGTTGAAGATTTTGCTTCAGTTTCCCTTTCCAGTTCATTGTCTGGTTGGAATTAATCCCCAATTGAGTTTATTTACCCAATGGGTGAATTCCTTTTTGACCTCTTCTCTCTAGTTCATTCCTGGGTTGAACTTTGGTCCCCCTTTGATTAGTTAGCTTTGTTAGGCTATCACTTGGATGATAGTTGGTAGTCATCTTTTGAGCTAATTAACTTTGTTAAGCTATCACTTGGCTGATAGTAGGTAATAGTTCGTCTTACCTTTGATTGATTACCTTTGTTAAGTTATCACATGTCTGATAGTTGGTAATCATGCTTTGAGCTTATTACCTTTGTTAAGCTATCACTTGGCTGATACTAGGTAATAATTCCTCTTAACTTTGATTGGTTACCTTTGTTAAGCTATCACTTAGCTGATAGTTGGTAATAATCCTTTTGAGCTTATTACCTTTGTTAAGCTATCACTTAGCTGATAGTAGGCAATAGTTCCTCTTACCTTTGATTAATTACCTTCGTTAAGCTATCACTTGGGTGGTAGTTGGTAATCATTATGTTCGAGCTTATTACCTTTGTTAAGCTATCACTCGGCTGATAGTTAGGTAATATTCCTCTTCTGGTGGACTTGGGTTTTTCCCCTTTGATGATGATTATTTCCCCGGTGGAGTCTTGCCTTGTTAATTTTTCCCCGTTGGATCTTTGTGAAGGTTATTCTCGAGTCTTTTCTTTTCCCCTACAAAACTTTATTTGTCCCTAGCCAGGTCCCCCCGTGGAAGCTGTTATTCCCTACAGAGATCTTGGTTTGCATTCATATCATATCATAAACATTTTGCGGTATCTTAGGGATAAATATTGGGTCTTCGGTATTTAAGTCTCTTTAATCTTGTCGAGACAAAGATTTCAACCTTCATCTCTCAAAATTGAAGAAACTTAAATAGTGGCATCTTTCATACCCTAATTTTTAACCCTAAGATCCCACATATCATTTGCATCATTTCATACAAACAAGGTCACATCTTAGTCCTTCCCCTTATCCACCTTTGGATTTACTTCTTGCAAGGATCACCAATCACCTCTTTGTTGGTTTATTTTACCTTTGTGTTTACATGATTAATTTCTTATCTAACCACTAATTAAAATAGCAAAAATATGTTTTATTTTCCTTAAGTTTATTATGCAAGGTAGGGATTTTCAATCAATAGCATCTCAAAGTTTTCTTACTTGCTTCTCAAGAAAAGTCAAAGGTTCATGTGTTTATTTACCTTCTTCACCAAGTTACCTAAATCTTTGAGAAATTTATTCAATAGGAAATCAAGGACACATTATTTTGAGTTCACATGATCACCCATGTGCTTTGAAATTCAATGGAAGTCCAAGTACACAAGCTTGTTCGAAGTGGTTTGACCAAAAAGTCAACATTTTGAAGTCAAGGTTTCAAGGATCACAAATCCTTCAATTATCAACATTTTTGAATCCTTCGTTTTACACATGACTCTCCTTAATATCCTATACAACTTCTCTTCACATGACAAGAGCCAATTATGCTTGGAGGATCATCAAAAGTTTGGAGACAGTATAGGTCATTTGTGGACTTGGTGAAATTTGACATATTTTTAAGTGACTTTTTGTCAACTTTCAAAGATCATAACTTCTTCAGTTTTCAACACATGGAGCTTATTATTTTTTCCCAATGCCATTGGTGATAGCCTCTACAAGTTTTCTTCAAGGATCAAGGCCAAAATATGATTGGAAGGCCATGGAATTCATTGAAATATTACATGTTATTTTCAGCCATGAAGCACTCAAATTTTTCTAAGTTATGTGATCAATTTTTCATGCCAACTTCAACATGACATAAATTTATGCTCAAACATCCAAATGGAACCTTTCTTGGTACATTGTAATATTTTCCATGATGTAAATACATTGCAAAAAGAATGGGATCAAAAAGCCTCCTGAGTAGGGTGCCCCGTTGGGTTGAACATGGTGACTTGGAACTGAAGAAATCACCATCGCCCGAAGTTTGAACATCATTAATCTCAATTACAAGCCATATTAGCATGTGTTTTTGGACCTAACCATGTTTAAGCAAGTCTACAGAAGTTAATTGACCCTTAACACACATCATTTGGCTGAGTTTTGATGAGTTTCAAGTCACACTTTTCTCACATTTGGATCAACTTCGTTTTGCACGAATTCACTATCATTTCACACGTATTTGGATCCAAACACATTCCCTATAAATATAAGAAGCTATTGCGTTAATTTTCAAGCTTTTGAGAGCCAAGAAATCTCTGCCGCAACTTGAAATGTTTCCAGAAAATTCAACTATCGTCTTTTGAGTTCCAGCTTGTTTCAATCCAATTTCTTGATTCCATTAGCATCTTCGGTATCCTCTAAAAGTTTTGCAAGAATTCTGAAGCTCTTTGACCTTCTGAAGTGCTCTAACTAGATCAAGCTTCATCAACTTCTGGTCACCATCTAGACAAGGTAGTTTTTAGCATCATTTGAACTCAAACAAGTTACCACAATGTAGTCCTTCAGTCTATGATGCTTTCCCCTAAATTATCTGGTGTTGATTGATCGTTTTCATCATTTAATTTTATTTTCCGTGACTTGCTTACTTCTGAAACTTCTCTGAAATTCCCTTTTCTCGATCTAGATAAATGAATTTGGAGCATAAGGTTGAATTCAGGATGAGAAAAGGATCACAATGTGGTGGTCTCGTGTTCTAGATTTTCTAAACGATGAAACTCCGGTGAGAGATCATCGGAGAAGATGACCGGAGTGTTCCAAGTCGTCTGAGTTTGGCCAGACATGTTGGACATTTGAAATCTTCTGATTGGTTGGATTTGAATTGAATTTTGTGTGTTGTTTGCAGTGCGTTCTATCGTGCATCCTAACATATGGAATGTCGGATCTGCCACGTCAATTAATTAGGTGTGATCCAACGCTCCAAGTTTTTTCTGATTTTAATTATTTTTCTTTTATTATTTTTAATCGCTTTTTCTTTTAAAATTCATAATAATTTCATTTTACGTTCAAAAAATCCCAAAATAATTTCTAAAATTCTCTTTTATTTTTCTTCATCTGATTATTATTTTTCCATATTTTATTTCACTAGTTTTCTACTTTTTATGAATTTTCACTTTTCTCCTTTGTTTTAATTTGTTTAAAAATACTTTTCTGCATTTTTAAATTCTGAAAAATTTATTACATATTTCTCATTTTATTTCTGACCTTCCATAATTTTCTTGGCCATTTATTTGGTGTTTTTGAGGACTTTATGGATCTTTCATTTTATTTCTATTTTAAAATTCATTTAAAAAATACTTTTGGTGCATTTTATTTCATTTAATTGAATTTTATATTTGTGTGACCTTGTGAACTTTTGTTGGCCTTGGATCATGATGGTTTGGACTTCAAGTCTCATCAAACTCAATGGATTATGGGTGTTGATGGGGTGAAAACTCTAATCCACCAAAATGGATGATTGATTTTGATGATGACTTGATCAAATTTTTGATCCAATTTGGGTGTGACTTCTCTTGTCTCCTTCTTCTTCATCTCCTTCTTTTCCTTTTGATCAATTGGATGGTTTGTGCCCATCTTGTTCATGATACATGGATTGGTACTTTATGAACTTTCATCATTTCAAATCTACCTTCTAAGTGATCATGCTTCATTTAAGGTACTTTGGATTTATGCATAAGTTTTCCCTAAGTGTCATGAAATATGGATTGAAGTAATGGACCATCCTCTTAGCCTTTGTGCTTGATCATCCCCTTCCTTTTCTTTTTGTGGGGCATGCTTTTAGGAGGATGATTTACATATAATCTCTCTAGCATGTATTAACACTAACATTATTATTGACCGACCTCAGATAGTTGTGACTTCTACATAAGTCCAATTACGATTTCTTAACATTGCGCTAAATTTGTCCCAAAAGCAAATGCATTTTTATAAGTGATATTGTAAGTCTCATACTCCTCATGGTATTGTGTGAAAATATTGTTCCCTTTTCATTTGTGAGAGCTAGTGACATACTTGTTGATTTTATCCAAGTTTGAGCCCTTCTCATAAATGATGTATAGGTTCATATCTTCATGCTTGTGGGTGAATAGTTGAATGTTCTCCAAAAAATGACCAAAACATCTGTCATTTTTTCTTTCTAACACCATTTAATAACATTTTTACTTGTATTAACTTTTATTTCCAAGTCATTTACTTCATGCTTTTTTACTTTATGTGATTTACTTTATACTTTATGTTTAGCATTTCATATCATATTGTTTGTGATTATGTCATTTGTTCTTTGTCCATTTGGACTTTACTTTCATATCTTTGTAAAGAAAACATTAACAAGAAAAACCTAAAAGAAACTTGGTTCTCCTGATTCATTGGACTTGTGGTTACCATCCTTAGCAATGTTGTGGAGTTATGGACTTAGATTTTGGAATATGACCTTTTCTTTTGCGGGTTTGTGATATAAGACCTTGGGATTCATATGGTACCTTTGACTTTATACTTATTTTAGAGACTTGGTTGAGTTACTTTGGTTTCATCTGATACATGGATTATTATTTGCTTATGTGGCTTTCTTGAGGCTTAATCCAAAGGAATGAATTCTTGCTTGACTTATGTGCTGAGGCTTGCTATTTCTTGGTTATATATTTCCTCCCTAGTGTTTACTTTGTGCTCTAAGATAGTCTCTTCATCTCCTCCCTTTCTTTAATTCTCAAAAACTTCCCTCTCTTCCAAAACCTTCTTGTTTTAAACTTGAATCACTTTCTTGATAAACCTTGACTTTTGTCAAGTGATTTTCAAAACCCTTTTCTAATAAATGCTAATCCATCTTAAGCATATTTAGATCAATTTCAAAAGACTTTAAAAATGCATAACTCATTCAAATTGTTTTTGTGGCCCTTTGTGCACTTTTTCTTTTAAAACTTTTCTCAAAGTTTAAACATGAGTCATTTCAATATTTGAGATATAATTCTCCTATCCCCATAGTATTGATGATTATTCTTCTCCATTTAAGACATCTAGTGGAGCCCTTCTCATGATTATGCAAGATCTCATACTTGTGGGTGACTAGTTGAGTATTCTCCTTAAAATTACAAAATTTCATTTCATTAAAAATGAATCAAAACAAACACCTTTGTTATGTTTACCATGAACTACACGATTTTGATCCTCCATTTCACTTTATTGGCACGTAGGTAGAGACTTCAAAAGATCTTGGCAAACACAAAAATTATAAAAAAAATATTTCTTTTCCCATCTCTCTAATCTTTTGCAAACAATATCCATTTTCAAACCAAAAGGAACATTTTCAAAGAGGTTCTCATGGAGTACCATGGATGTTTAGGGTGTTAATACCTCCCATTTTCATAACTAACCTCGGATCCTTGTTCTCTTTTTATTAGTTTTTGTCTTAAAACATCTTCGGGTTTTGTTCATACTTTTTCCCTTTTCCTTTGGAAACAATAAAAGCGTGGTGGAGACTCTTTCTTTGTGAGTTAAGTTAATCAATATCTTAATCTCAAAAATTTACCGATATACATACACAATACAAAAATAAAACCAGTTAGAGCAAATGCACATCAATCATACTCAATATACATGATACATACTACTTGAACATACATACACCACAAAGTTGGCACCACTCAAATTCACGTTTACAATAAAAAACAAATTCAAATTCCAACTTATTTCATTTAAGTTTCAACAAACACAAACTAAATGAAATTGGAATTCATAACCAACAGAAAATATACTCCAAATCGATCCTCACCCTTGATCAAACATGTTCACACATATCACTAGCCAACCTGATCCCTGATCCCAAATCTCATACAATCTGAGTTACACAAAACCCACACGCCTAGCCACACACGTACAAAAGCATCACCCAAACAAAGAGAAGAAGGAGAGGGCGGTATTGAAGCAAGCAAAGCAGAGAGATTGAGATTTACCTAGATATCACTTGAAGCACTCGAGCTTGGTAGATCCTTCATTGAACTTGATTTATTGTTGAACCTTTACTTCACTTGTTATTTCGCATTTTCATTCCCGTTTGAAACATGTAATGGCGATGAGTTATTGAAATACGGGGTTTAGGGTTTGGAATTTGGGGCTAAGGGTTATTCTTGTATTTTGCTTGATTATTTGGGTGTTTTGATTGCAAAATCGTGTTTACGAGTGTGAAATAAACAAGGTTTATGTTGATATTTATTGGTTTTTGTGAGTAAAGGTTCGTAGAATCCTGGTCCCCCGATCCGACCATTTGGTGAAGTTGTTGCTTTTTTGGAGGCCGAAATTGAGTAGAAGACAAAAAAATAGAGAGAGTTGGTGTTGTTTCGTTTTGGATCTGGGTGGTTTTCTGATGAGTATGGCCAGTGAAGACGGTGGCGGCCACCGTAGACCGTCGTCCTCTTCATCTCTGACGAGGCAGGTTAATGTGAAAGGTAGTTTATAGCGGTAAATTCATGACCATTAAGCTATAGATAAATTTAACGTCAATAAAACCAGAGTCGCCACCGCGCTTTTATTATTTTCAAAGGAAAAGGGAAAAGTACGAACAAAACCCAAAGATAAGAAGTTTTAAAATTAAAACTAATAAAATGCTAGAGATTACAGGTAAGGGGGTTGGTTACACAGAGGGAAGGTGTTAGCACCCAAAGTGTCCTAAGTACTCCTAGGGAGCCTTTTTTTATGTGTGTAAGTGTTTTTGATATAAAAGATGTTTGCAACAAATAGATAGTGGGGATGAGAAAAGAATTCATTAATTTATTTTTGTGTTTGATAAAACCTTCAGACTTGTGCCTACGTGCCAACATAAAAATGAGGGATCAAAACCTCGTAGTTCGTGGCATCAATTTCAAAATGAGTGGATTGGTTTTAACAAAAGTTTAAGTTTAAAAGAGACACAAAGGGCCTAAAAGTTTGGATGGGTGTTAGTTCTTTTTGTATTTTAGAAATTTTAAGTCAATATGATTATATTTATTTACTAGTTTGATTTAAGAAAAGGAGTTTAAAAATTCATTGGCATAAAGCCAAAGTTTCTACTTTGAAATAAAGTCTAAATTTTGAAATCACAAGCAAAGAATATTTTAAAATGAGGGGAGAGATTTTGAAATTTAAGAAGTG
Organism: Lathyrus oleraceus; assembly: GCF_024323335.1. NCBI lineage: Eukaryota > Viridiplantae > Streptophyta > Magnoliopsida > Fabales > Fabaceae > Lathyrus > Lathyrus oleraceus. The sequence goes on from NC_066584.1 coordinate 361,851,992, forward strand.
GAAGGAGATGAAGAGACTAATCCTAAGCATAAAATTAAAAGTTAAGAGTTAAAAAGATCTGACCAATAGGATGCAATCCAACAGACAAGAATGTCATATAGAAAACCCATTTTCCCTTTGGACTCTGAATCAAGCAATAATCAGCAAGCAATTAGCAATGTCAAGCAAGGCATCAAATAAAGATGGTCATACCCAAGCATGCAAATACAATAGCTAGTAGTCTTCTTTGCCTTCTTATGCACCAGATGAAATATTCCTTGATTAACTGAGAATAAGGCATTAGGTACCAGATCAAAATAATAGTTGCATCCAGACCATGTAGCAGATGAATTCAAGTGGTTTTCAATACTTGCATCAGATGAAAGCTTAAATCACAATAACTTTGTCTCATAAATGTTTGCATTGGCCAAGTCCTTTTGCATAGGGGATGTTGCCTAATTCTAAGTCTAAAAGCTCAAATCAAATCCAACAGTCCACACAAACATTTTTTAAGGTTTTTGTTGTTTATTAAGTATTTTAATGTCCTAAGACCACAAACACAAACAAAATACACAAACAAATATATACAATCACAATATGTGACTCAAATGAATAAAGTGAAAATGACATAAACATTAACAAATTAAATGTTATGTAAATGACAATGAATGGTAAATGACTTGAAGATGTTAGTGATGTTTTGCTTTTCAATTGATTCAGTCATTCTTTGGAGAACACTTACCCCTCTGTTCACAAGCATGGATCCTTGAACCAAGACATCTTCCATAGGAAGGAAAAAAGGCCAAGTTTCCACACAATACCATGAAAGGGGGGAGATTTACAATCTCAATTACTAAAATTTTATGCCTTTAGGGTCAAATTTAGCTTTATGTTAAGCAATCATAATTGGACTTATGTAGAAGTCACAACTATCTGAGGTCGGGCAATAATTTTTTTGGTGTTAATGCATGTTAGAGATATGGTATAATGAACCAAACTCCTAAAACATACCACACACAAAAAGAAAAAAATCAAAGGATAGACATATCTCATCAATACTTGTATTGGTTCATCTAACACAATGTTATTGATGAACCAATTAGCCTTAGGATATTAGATTTCATTGGTCAATGAAAAGGATGGGAGAGAATAGGATTGAAGATGAAGAGGGAAGGGAGGTGAGAGAAACACAAATTGGTCATGGGAGGAATTTTATCAAATTAAAATCATTCATTCATTTTGGTAGATGAAATATACATTTCATCAATCCCCTAAATCCAATGATTTTAACTTAACAAAAGTCAAATCAACTTTGACCAAGGCCCAAACACATAGTCAAACATCACAAGTTAATAAAAAAGGCTCAACATAATTTCTATACAATTAATCAATTAAAAATCAAATTATAAATGCATTTAAGTTAAAATTAGTTTGGTCAAAACCTAAAACCACTTCAAAACACCAAATAAATGGCCAAGAGATTTATCCTAGGTCAAACAAGGTCAAAGGATCTTAGATAAAAAAATTCATGATTTTTGAAAAGCCAGAAGTATTTTTAAACAATTAAAAATATGCACAAAAACCATTAATTCATGAAAAATATCAAAACTAATCCAAAAAATAGTTTTAATTCAGAAAATGAAAGAGGAAAATATTTAATTTTTTTTGGTGAAAGTCCCATATTTTTTGGATTAAAAATGAAATTAATATGAATTAATCAAAATAAGTGGATTAAATGAAAAATCAAAAAAATAAAATATAAATAAAAAAACAAGGGTCATCAGATCTCCCTCATTAATTAAGGTGGCGGATCAAATGGCCAGACGCGCGCGTTCCACCATGCACCAAGTCAAATATGTTGTACGCGGGGTAATCAGCACTAAGGGCTAAGATTAAAATAATTTGAATGGATCTTGTGGCTGAGAGGTGTGACAACACACACCAGAGCTAGGGTTCCGGTCTTCTACTCCGGTGGACCTCACCGGATTGGTCCACCATCAACCAATACCAAAATGAAATCACAAAGACATAGATTTAAAGTAAAAATGCTCAGGAGCTCGAATCTGGCCTCAATTTTCTCCAATTTCAAGTATATAAAAAGATACATGGATTTGAATTTTGAGCATCATGAACTGAGTTTCTTCGATTTAACCTCAAATTAACTCAATCTTCTTACCTACATTGATAGGACTTCAGACAACCAAAAATGACAAAGAATGGTGAAGAATTGAGAGAGAATCAAAGAGATGAAGTTTATGAAAAATCACCTTCGAGTTGATCCAATTTCACTTAATCTTGATCTGGATTTGTTTGCTTCCTCTTCCTCTTGCTTGCAGAAGCCAATTGAGATGAAAAGGGAAGTGAATTTCCGGAGTTTGAACTTCCAAACAGAAGATGAAGTTAAATATTGATTTCAAGAGAAAGCTTCATAAATTCTCTGGCAGTGAGGGTTTGGATCAGTATAGCAAAGCTTGGGCAAGGTGTTGATGTTAATTCTGAAGCCATTAGCTTGTTTAAATAGGCAATGAAATTGATTTTTGCACCACTTGAACTTTTGCCAAATTTGGAAACCATCTTGCATGGATGCATGTGCAATGATTTGGGCCTAAGGGATGATGCAATCCATCTCCAATTCGTGTGCAATTGATGTTGAAGTCATTACAATGAACCATGCAAAGAAGAATGATAACTTGAATCCAAAACTTGCCAAAACACTTCCCACAATAGAGCCATGTGCAAGTCCCTCAATTTTGATCCAAAGGCGACGATCTTGGAGTTTTTGGAAACGTGAGATCAAGGGGAATAACTTTCATGTTGAACACGTTTCCATTTGAATCTTGGATAATGATTAAGTTTGAGGTGGAAGTTTGGGAAATCGAACATATTTGAAAATTTTCTAAGTCCCAAGTCAAATGTTCACTTCTTCCACCTTGGATAATGTTTTCTATGGACTTAAAATGAAATAAGTTCTTTCATCAAAGTTATAGATATTTCAAACCTCTTCTATTTTGTCACAAACTTGACCTCATTTGTATTTGGCATGGAGGAGTTATGCATTTTAGAAGTTGAGGAAAATCACTTGTTCAATGGTATTGGCCCAAAATGACCTATAACGTTTCTTCTTGGCACATGCATTTTCAAGTTGAATTTGAGCTTACTCCAAACATAAAAGTTGAATTAGACACCTTGAATTTGATCATGGAATTTGAATGGATTTCATCTCATAAGAATTGAGCTAGTTATGGTCTTGGGAAGTTGACCTCCAAACTAGAGTTCAGACAAAATGACCTATAATCTTTCACCATAAAAAATGACTTTCCAAGCAAAACTAGATCTTTTCTTTAACTTGAAAGTTGTTTGGAATATCATTTAGAGTAACTTTTATCTTGCAATCATTTTCATATGACAAAAATTGTAGGAGATAGGGTCTAGGGAACCCCAGTTTTGACTAGTTGACTTTCTCTGGTCAACCACCATGAACCGTCTTACTAGCTTGACATTTTCTTGACTTTTGGGACTCATGGAGGATCATATATGTGTAGGATGGTGTAATATGAAGTATCCCTTGAAATATTTTATCAATTAATGAAGAAACTTGTTGAAGAAGTCACACAAGATACCCAAACGAATTAGGGTTTCCAAGGCAAACAAACTCCAAACACTTGATGATTTCTTGATCAAAATGAGATGTGAATATCATGGGGATCCATATATGATGATTAGAGACAATGTGAACCATTTATTGATTGAACTCCTTGCATTGAGGGTCTCAAACCCTAGATATGAGCTTGATAGACCATATGTGAGCATACACACTACCTACAAAAGCAACAAACTATATATTGACATATTTTTGGTATTTTGGTTAGTAAATAATGAAAAACAAAGTATGATACAATCAAAAGTGCTTGGTGACCTCTCCCAATGCAAACCCAATGAAAGAGGGGTAAGGAGGACGCCAAGGTGTGATCTCAAAGCTAATGCAAATGATGAAATAGCATGAGGGGTCTTAGGGTCAAAATTGGGGTCTTACAACTGCCCCTATTTAAGGACATTCTAACTGAGGAGGTGAAGGTTAAAATATTCGTATCGACTCAGTAGAATGGACTTAAATAACAACATATAGAAACAAATTTTGGTCCATAAGAGACCTCGTGATGCATATGATATGAATGTTAAAACGAATCTCTGTGGGGAAAACATTGCGAAAAAGGAAAAGAATCTGAAGAAACCGAAAGTCCGTAGGAGCATAATGCATTCCGTAAGGAAAAACTCACTGGGGAGACAGAGACTCTGGGGATAAACGGTTATGCATAGGCCAGTCTACGACTTAAAAACTGTTGGAGACACAAGGGAACTTCCACAAAAATAAATCAATGGAAGGACTCGGCCGGGGAATAAGGGAAATATGCAGAGGAAACAGGCACTACAACAAACAAGACCTTAGACAGCGCTTTTTTTAGCCTTAGACAGCGCTTTTTTTAGCCTTAGACAGCGCTTTAAAGCGCTGTCTAAACCTCCGCTGCTAAAGGTTTAGACAGCGCTTTTTTAAATCTTAAAAGCGCTGTCTATTTGATTACGTTGTTGAGGACACTACATATGAAAAAAAAAAAGATGGTCTAGCATGCATAAATTCTTGGTTACATTTTAATTACACTAAGTCAAAAATGCTTATAGGTTTAGATTTCTTGTATCTTTTGAAGTAGGCCATCATTCATTAAAGCTTTGTACTTTTTCCATCAAAATTAGTTTTTTTAGCCTTGTAATTAGCAAATGTAAAAAAGGTACGTTGGTCCACCAATCTGAATATGTGAATTTGAATATGTGAAGGACAAAGCAGCAAGCTTTTGAAAATTATTTCCTTTTTCTCTCTGTATAATTTCCATGATTGGATGAAAAAGTAATCAAATAAACCAGTGTTTCAAGTAGGTATAGACCTTGCTATAAAAAACTCAATGGTGAATTCTTATCATTTTTTTGACATCCATATTAAAAACATCATTGTCTAAAGATAATACTTGAAAAATAAAGGAGGCATTGAGTAATATTCACAAACCTCAATACAAGGCAAGTTTCCAACTGAGTCTACTGGCTTACCATGCAACCAAGCTTCCCTGTTACTACCAAACACATGAGAGAATATTTCCCATTAGTGGAAACCATTCATACTGACCAAAGAAAGCAATCTTTTACTGTCTTATTTATAGACCCTTTTACTTATTCTGTTCATTCAAATAAAGTTTTATCCCACCCATGTGACATTGCATCTCTCTCTATTATATTAATATATATATATATATATATATATTATATATATATATATATATAATATATATATATATATATATACTATGAAGCACAGATTCGGTAACCGGATACGATATTGTTACTGACGTGTCGACACTAATAATAATTTTAATAATGAATAAATTGAAAATAATCATAAGTGTCAATATCGTGTCTGCGTCCGACACGGACACGAACACATCTTTTTTCAAGATATCGGTATTATTGAGATTATATATAGGACTTAATTTAGATGATCTTATAAAGTAAAGATATTTTATTCTTTGATTTGATTTTAAGAGAATATATGTAATGGAAAAGATGTTAATATATTTCAATATTTAGAGGCTCTTTTTGTCTTACCATTCTAACTAGAATTTGATGACACAATAATATTCAATTTAGCACCAAGATTTCTAGCTAGGGTCTACCAAGAAATTAGCTTTAGGACTAAGTTATTCAACTTTGTGCCCCATCTAATAATACCCTTATGAATTAGCCCCCACAAAATCCTAAGGAAAGAGATATACTTACATATCATAATCCTGTTTTTTACTAGCTTTTCTTCCACTAGCTAGTAGCTGAAACATGACAGAGAAGAGATCATTGAGAAATGATGGTGTTTATAGTACTTTCTCATTTTCTTGTGCAAGCAGTAACATAACATAAAAGTAATATATCTAATATAAAAGCAATTTTTTGCTAAGGATGTGAAAGACTCTCTGTAAGGAAATTAAATTAATTAACCATTGGAATTTGAAACTTATCCATAAATTAACAACTCCTTGTACTATACTGTATATTTTATTACTATTATAATTCCATTACAGGCACCATTAAAACACGCTATCAGAACCGTACTCTATTCAACCTCACAGTCACAAGGATTAGAAAACCGTCTGCAACAGCAAAAACTACGGTATCGCAACTTCGCAACATCTATACCGACCAAAATCCTAAAAGTTTTTCTGTGACGCAACCTCACAACACTACTCAACATATTAACAACATCATAATAATGTAATTATAATTATAACTAAACTATGTTTAGTGATCTATTGCAATGAAGGAGTTGAAGATAATTATACCTGCAAATGAGATTTAACATGTGATAGAGTTAGATCCTTTACATCCATAAGCTCAAGAACTGATTTTGGTGTAGCTCCTAAAAATTCAAAACAAATGCACGTTAATATAAATAATCCATATTTGAAATCAAAGTGAAAAAACAAATGCACCTTAAAATTTGAAATCATGATAATAAGCAAACTAAATGTTTTCAAAAATGGATTATTATTCGTTATCTGGCTCTCATAATATAACTGTCATTAGGTTCCACGGCTTATTAGCAAGATACAAAAATAAATTTAGTCTACAAAAACACCTTACAATTTAGTTATTGGTTTCATAAGTGAAGTGGTGAGGAAAGTGTTGTCTTGATGTCAAAAACAAATTATCAACCCGGGTAATAGCAATTTCAGCACCAATATGTATTACTGGGGCCGCCCTATGACATTGCATCTGACATTCTAATTCCACCACAATTCAAAGACATTCATGCAAGTTGCCATTAAATAAATTCCATAAGAACTCACAAGTCCAGCACCAGCTTTATCTCTTAAAAAAGCTGCATCATGGTACCGCTCTTCTTTTATGGCTCTCTGCAAGATTAGAAAATATACAGACATAATTAAATTATATACAATATAGTGAAAAAGTAACTCACAAAAATCAGCTAACAGCATAACACCCATTTGTCAAAATCCCTACTTTGAGAAGAGATATCACTTTTCCAACACTGTCATTGTTAGATGCAGCTGCAATCGCCACCTGAAGCCTAGAAGCTTCTTCATAATCCTCCACGTATACAGCATGCCGTAACTGAGACTGTTGAGCACAAAAAAGGCCAAGCAACTATTTAAATTATAAACAGGTTTGAAGAAATCCTACTGAAGTATTGCATGAGAATCCACATTGACATAAAACATCAAGAACTCAGCTCACCATTAAAAACTTGACAAAAACCCATTTCAAGGCTATGTCATTTACTAGTCACTTACTGTTTGTTCGTGTTAACTGAAAGCAAATTGTTTCTGATTTTGAATCCTTCAGCAAGAATGTCCAGGCCGTATATTTCTGCAGCTCGGGAACTTGCAATGGCTCCGGTGTGTCTTACACAATTTATGGCCACTGTCTGTCAACAAAATCTCAATAGTTATGACGCGCCACTCTACAAACTAGTCCATATGTACTTTCACACAGAGAAAATTCTTAATATACCTTAGCAGCAACGGCAGTATCCTGGTCACGAACTTTATCAACACCTAAATCGTTCAGCACCGTCCTACATTGAGCAAGAGCCTGCATATGAAAAGTTCGGTTATTCATAGTCAATATGTAAGCATATTCTAGAGATACAGTTTGCAGTATCAGGAGTCTGCACAAATCATAAATGACGGCATTGTTTAGATAAGCCAATAGATTCCATTGAAAATACGTTTGATGCAATCTGATAAATTGTATTAAACAAAAGTCATTGCAGATTTTAAAGCATATCTATTATTCAGCGTGTTTGAATAGGAAACATAATGTATCATTTCATTCATTACAAGATTGTACATGATAACCAACCAACCTGAGGATGACTCACAACACTGACGAGTTCCTCCATTGTCACACCGGGCAATCCTAAGAGACAGTGGTTAGCACGCAGCTGCACCTCTCCGACAATATTCAACTTATGTTGAAGAAGTAAGTCATAATTGCGATGGATGCTTCCATCCGCAGAATTTTCAATTGGTAAAACCGCTTTATCAACCAACCACAGTTCAACTGCCTAGAGAAAAAATATGAATATATCAATACAGCAGTTATAATTCAGAAACTAAAGCGTCAAGCAAGTCATAAATTGAATAATGGAACCTTAAATGCAGCTTCGTAATCGTCACATGGCACAGTCTCACAATTTGGATACGCTTTCAAAGCTGCATCCTCACTGTATGCTCCCGGCACTCCCTATATCGAACAAATGATTCGTCAGTAGCACAACAAACAATGTCATGTCATGGATAGTTCAGCTGAATAGTAAATACAAACGCTTGCTTACGCACGATACCTGATAAGCCACGCGCACCTTTGATCCATCACTTGCAGAAGACGAATCATCAATTGACGTTAATGGCTCTGCAACAATTATACGATTTACATCATCATGCTACGGAAAACCAAAAATCATAAATTTCAACTAGAGATATATAAGTTCACAGTTGATAATCAATGATGATATTATAGATCAAAGAGATAGCAAATGAATAACAACTCACTGGGAAGCATGTTGATGTCTATGTGAAAGCCCTTGGAGTGATTCTGATAAGCAGAATGAAGGAATGGCTTTTGATCTTCAACAGGAATGATAGCTCTCTGATGACAGAACTTGCAGATTCAGAAAACAAAGGAATCGGATTCGAAGAATGAGCCTCAAGCACAGCCAACAACTTGTAATAATCACTCAACTCATTCTGCAAAGCAGAACAAAAAGCTTGGCCAACAGTTCCCACATCTTCAGTCTGAAAACGACCCAAACTCTACTCTATGTACCCAATAACCTTCTTAAACAAAACCCCTAACTCACAAAGCCTATAAACCATACCCGTAGTTCCCCTAGAAACCCTAATTGAATCCAACAAAACGTAACAGTTATTCTCATTATCAAATTTCACATACTTACCATCAACTCCTTGACAAGCATAAAGCACATCAGTCACCATAGCCTCTTCCGTCACATCGTTTTCTTCCTTAACCAATTTCACATACTCATGAAACGCAATGTCGCGGCGATTATTAGGATCCTTAGCAAGAACAACAACACCGTCGCTCCATCCCTTATTTTCAATACGGCGTGGACCAACGTTGTTATCGGAGATAGTTAAATTCGGAAGAAAAACGGAAGCATCGAGTTGAGATTTAACGGCGGTTTTACGATCTTGAGAAATGATATTGAAGAGATGAAGTAGGGCCAACTTGTTATCAACATCGGCGGCTTTGGAAACGAATTTGGTATATAGGTCAGCGAATGATAAGGCTTCAGAGGATCTACCTTCGGTGGCGAGACGGCGTTTGATGGATTCGGCGATGGCGGCGGCATCGGGGGTTACGGAGGGAGTGAGGTGGCTGGAGAGAATAAGGTGGGCGTAACGGAGGGAGTTTTGGAAGTGAGAGGAGGTAGGGTTTAAGGGTGGGGAATTTGGGGGAAGGTTTTGAGAAAGTAGATGGTGGACGAGAGCTTTTACTAGATCTGGAAGCTTTTGTTGTTCTTCTTCGTCGTCCATTGTTGCCGGCGAGATGCGAAACGGTGTCGTACTGAGAGTGGTTTTTTTTCTTTCTGTATTTGATTTTTTGGGGACGGAGAGAATGGTGTTTGGTTGAGTGATTGAGTGATTTTTTTTTAATTTTTTGGTGGGCGCGGAAATGATTTTTTTTTGGGTTAATAGTGGAAATAAATGATTGTTTCAAGTGTTTGTTGCTTGAATATGCAACTATGGATGACACGAGTTATTAGTTGTAAATTACTCCTAACTTTTTTTTTTAATCGAAAGACTTTAAACAGCGCTTTCTCAAAAGCGCTGACTAAGGTCTATATTTAAAAGCGCTTTCTAAAAGCGCTGTCTAAGGGGGGGTCTTAGACAGCGCTTTCTAAAAGCGCTGTCTAAGACCCCCCCTTAGACAGCGCTTTCATTATTTTTTTAGAACATTTGCCGTGTTTTATTTTTATTTTAACCTTAGACAGCGCTTTCTTTTAAAAGCGCTGTCTAAGATGCGCTGTTAAAAAACCTTTTTTGCGTAGTGAGGTAGATCAGAACAAAGTTGAAATACCTTAACCAAACAGGAGATTGGCGACTTCGCTGAGGAAATACGCGCCCAAACTCAACTGAGGAAGAATGAAATTCAACACAGGAGTATCAAAATTATATTATCAAATACCAGCTACCGGGTAGGAAGATAACATACCTTGACAGATAGAGATCCGTTACCAATTAGGGTAAACATATCAAGGACAACTCGCTGAGGAAAAATAGGTGTGTTCGTGACCGGTTACTGGGTAAGAACAACCTGTTGGGGAATATGCCAAATAGGATTTACAACTATCGGTTATTGTGTAGAAGACCAAAGAGATAGAATATCCGTCACTGGTTAAAGTGAACATATCAAGGATAAACTCAAAAGGAAGAATATCCGTCATCGGCTAAGATGAACATATCAAGGATATACTGCCGGTGAGAAAATAGGAATTATATCTATCAGTTACTGGATAGAATACCGAAGATAATGTCCATCACCGGTTAGGATGAACATATCAAGGATAGACTCGGATAGGAAAGCAGGATTTACAACTACCGGTTACTAGGTAGAAGACCACAAAGAGGAGGAAATCCGTCATCAATTAGGATGAACATATCAAGGATTAACTCTTTGGGGAATGAAATAGGGATTACATCTACCTTTTTACTAGGTAGAAACCCAAAGAGAGAATATCCGTCACCGGTTAAGGTGAACATATCAAGGGTAGACTCAAAAGAAAGAATATCCGTCATCGGTTAGGATGAACATATCAATGATAGACTACCTGGGGAAACGTAAAACGAATCCACTGGGAAAAAAATAAGAGGAAGTAGATTACTGTTACCGGGTATTGGGTAAAAGTAAATTACTCGCAAATCGAGAAGAATATTACCAGTTACTGGGTAATAGACTTTTGAGGGACCAAATCATATATCTATGTAAGAGCTAGAAAGAAACGGTCAAATAAAGACTTGACCCAGTGAGGATATAACTCAGGGGGAGTGGTTTCATCTAGATAATCAACTGGGGAGGAAGTTGAAATAATAATCATCCACGAGGAAATAACTCAGTGGGGAATGAGAAAGGTTAAATTCTTTCTACTTAAGGGGCTAACACTCTACAATTGAGTGAGGAAAGATGTACCAAATTTGCATGGGGAAGAATAATGTCACCATAGTAGAGGATCAGAAAAATAAGGAATCAAAATGCGATAATAATGCATAATGAAATATCTGGTGTATGAATGTATATGTATATGTATTTATGATTAATGATTATGCTGACAAAATAATCACAAAGGATACAGATGTCACTGATCTGAATCATCGCTACAACACTCGATAAATCTCGACATGATGGAGGCATCAACTGGAGAAAAAGTGGGGATGAATATAAATCATCCATCATCGAAACATCTCAATTCCTGCTATGGAAGGAGAGAAGATTTGCTAAGGATCTGATTTATCAACTCTACAGGGAATTTTAGGTCAACACCATACCAAATGGGAGACAACCTTGCAGAGGACCAAAAATACTGCTCAAGAATCAGCGCTGGCAGGGATCAGGAGTGAATTCCGCTGGCGACTTGAGGGGAATAAAAAGCTATGTGCTAAATCTAAACAAGTCATTGAGAATATGCGCCTTCAACTCAGCTGGGGAAGAGATTAACCAACTCGGTTGAGGAAACTGATTTGTCGTTGGGGAGGAAAAAGGGACCAAACTAACTGCTTGGGGAAAACCAACAATGCTCCTCACTTTTAAGACTTTCCTGTTCTCAGACTGCTGTTGATATTCCTTACTGAAATCGATGGCTTTTATTATTTTTTAAGAAAAATGATTTTCATTTTTATTTATTCAAAATTTTCAAAATTATCATCATGAAAATTCAATTTTATTTAGCTGAAAGATAAATAAGAGTAGAAACAATTGAATAAAAAGCTCAACTTTATTTAATAGAATGGTAGTCTGTAAATGACAAGACTCCATAGATCTTTACAAAAGTTCAAAAAAATGGTAATTTACATGGAAAGGGATACATTGAATAAAGTGATCACTAATCCTTCTACCTACTTTAATATCCACTATACTCTTGGCTTCAGTTGAAAATGATGAATACGAGTTGGCTGACTTGCTCAAAAGTGTTCCAAGACCGGAGATCAATCGAGTGTAGTTACTTACCATAATCCCTAATTTTTGCATAAATTGCCCCAAGGTAGGATACTCAATCTACCGGGATAATTTTTTATATTTTATGTCTCTAATTTTTTCCTGGATCACCCTTTCGGGTTTTCAATCCACCGAGACACTCATTTTTGCCAAAGCCGCCCTTTCGGGTTTTCAACTTAGCTAGCTGTTCTTTTCTTTTTAGCCGAAGTATTTCTTAACTGCATCGGCATTCACAGGACGATTGAACTTTTCACCATCCATAGTTGTAAGAATCAAAGCACCGCCTGAAAAGGCTCTCTTAACAACATATGGGCATTCATAATTAAGAGTCTATTTGCCCTTAGCATCGGGTTTGAAAGATAAAATTTTCTTGAGCACAAGGTCACCTTCTCTAAATGCACGAGGCTTGACCTTCTTATCAAAAGCTTTCTTCATTCTCTACTGATATAATTGACCATGACACATGGCAATCAACCTCTTTTATTCAATCAAATACAACTGATTATACCTGGTCTGACACCATTCAGCCTCAGTCAACTTAGCTTCCATCAATACACATAATGATGGAATCTCAACCTCTATTGGGAGTACAACTTCCATACCATAAACAAGTGAGAAAGGGGTTATCCCTTTTGAAGTGAGGATGGATGTACGATACCCGTGCAAAGCAAATTGTAGCATCTCATGCCAATCCTTATAGGTTACAACCATTTTATGAATGATCTTCTTGATGTTCTTGTTCGCAGCTTCAACAGCCTCATTCATCTTAGGTCTGCAGGAAGAAGAATTATGGTGTGCTATCTTGAAGTCTTTGCAAAGAGCTTCCACCATGTTATTATTCAAGTTTGATCCATTGTCAGTAATGATCTTACTTGGGACACCATAACGGCATATAATCTGATTCCTTATAAACCTTACAACAACTTGCTTGGTTACATTCGCATATGATGTCGCTTCAATCCATTTTGTGAAGTAGTCAATAGCCACCAGAATGAAACGATGTTCGTTCGAAGCTTTAGGCTCAATTATATCAATTCCCCACATGAAGAGTGGTCATGGAGAGGAAATGACATTCAACAGTGTCGAAGGAACATGAATCTTATCTGCATAAATTTGACACTTGTGGCATTTCTTCACAAACTTGCAACAATCATATTCCATTGTCAGCCAATAATAACCTGCTCTCAACAACTTCTTAGCCATAGCGTGTCCATTGGAATGAGTACCAAAGGAACCTTCATGGACTTCAGTCATCAATAAGTTTACTTCATGTTTATCCACGCATCTAAGCAGAACCATATTGAAGTTTCTCTTGTAAAGCACATCACCTTTCAAGTAGAAGTTGCCAGCTAATCTCCTCAAAGTCTTCTTACCTTTCAAGGATGCCCTAGGCGGGTAGATCTGATTTTGGAGAAAACACTTGATATCAAAATACCACGGCTTTTCATCTGTAACTTCTTCAACAACAAACACATGAGCTGGCCTATCAAGATGCATCACAGACAAATTACGAACTTCATTCCAGAATTTCACCATAATCATTGAAGCTAACGTTTCAAGAGCATATGCCATCCGGTTTTCATCTCGAGGGATATGATGAAACTCAACATTTGTAAAGAAAGTTTAAATCCTTCTCGTATATGTAAGACCCCAATTTTGACCCTAATATCCCTCATGTTATTCTCATCATATGCATTAGCATTGGGAACACACCTTGGCATCCTCCTTACCCCTCATTCATTGGGATTGCATTGGGAGAGATCACCAAGCACCATGTGATTGTATCATACTTTGTTTTTATTTATTTATTAACCAAAATACCAAAAATATGTCATTTGTATTGTTTAACTCTTTTGTAGGTAGTGCACATGCTCAACTATGCTCTATCAAGCTCATATCTAAGGTTTAAGACCCTCATTGCAAGGAGATCAATCCAGAATTGGTCCACATTGGCTCTAGGTTTCATACATGGATCCCCCATTATCTTCATATTTTATTTTGATCAAGAAATCATCAAGAGTTTGGAGTTTGTTTGCCTTGGAAACCCTGATTCATCTAGGTATCTTGTGTGACTTCTTTAACAAGTTTCTTCAACATTTGATCAAATATTTCAAGTTATACTTCACATTTCATCATCTTATGCATATATGATCCTCCATGAGTCCCAAAAGTCAATAGAATATCAAGCTAGCAAGTTGGTTCATGGTGGTTGACCAGAGAAAGTCAACTCGTCAAAACTGGGGTTCCCTAGACCTTATCTCCTACAATTCTTTGTAATATGAAAATGATTCCAAGATAAAGGTTATTCTAAATTACATTCCAAACAACTTTCATGTTGAGGTCAAGAGCTAGTTTTGCATGTAAAGTCAATTTGTGTGGCGAAAGATTATAGGTCATTTTGTCTAAACCCTAGTTTGGAGGTCAACTTCCCAAGACCATAACTTGCTCACTTTTTATGATATGAAAGCAATTAAAATTTCATGATCAAATTAAAGATGTCTACTTCAACTTTCATCTTTGGAGTAAGTGCAAATTCAACTTGCAAATACATGTGATAAGAGGGAACATTATAGGTCATTTTGGGTCAATACCATTGAACAAGTGATTTTCCTCAACTTCTAAAATGCATAACTCCTTCATTCTAAATCCAAATGAGGTCAAATTTATGACCAAATTTAATGGATTTTAAATATCTACAACTTTTATGAAGGAAGGTTTCTCATTTGAAGTCCATAGAAAAAGTTACTCAAGGTGGAAAAAGTGAACATATGGCTTGATACTTAGAAATTTTTCTGATATGTTTGATTTTCTAAACTTCCATCTCAAAATTCATCATGATCCAAGCCTCAAATGAAAAATTGTTCAACATGAAAGTTGTTCCTATTGATCTAGCCTCTCCAAAAAGTCAAAATTCGTCTCATTTGGACAAAGTATAAATGACTTGCGCATGGCATAAAGTTGAAGGACCATTTGGATAATTTGAAGTTCCACTTTTCATACACGATTGCATGGCTTTTCCACATGACTTCAGCATTGCTTACACATAATTTTAGACCTAAGTGCATTATTTGATGGGCCTATCACACGCCCATGCAAGCATGCAAGTGATATTTCCAGCTTTGGCCAAAAATGAAGTGTGCAATTATCAATCTCCTTGGCTATAAATAGAAGCTTCATTGCTCAGAATTAAGGACCCTGGCGCACAAGCTTTGAATCAGCAACCATAAACCATCACATTCAAAGGATAAGCTTGAACATTTTCTTTGAAAATCGAGTTTGAATCTCCCACTATTTTTGAGATTGAAACTCCAAGAGTCCTTCCTCCTCTTTGATCCATTTCCACTCCATCAAGCATCTGAAGCAAGGCCAAGCATAATTGAGAGCAAGATTGTGCCAATCTGAAGTTACATTGAAGGTGATTTTTAGAATTTTTCATCTCTTCGATTCTCACTCAATTCTCCACTATTCTTGTTGATTTTTGGTTGTCTGAAGTCCTACCGATATAGGGAACAAGATTGAGTTGCTTAGAGGTTAAATCGAAGTAACCCAGATAATGATCCTCAAAATTCAACTCCTTGTATCTTTCTATATACTTGGAGTTAGACAAAATTGAGGCCAGATTCAAGCTCCTGATCATTTTTTCTTTAAATTCATGTCCTCCTTTTTCATTTTGATGAGGTTGAAGGTAGACCAGTCCGGTGAGGTCCACTGGAGAAGAAGATCGGAGCTCTGGCTCCGGCGATGTGTTAACACACTTCTGAACCACATAATCCTTTCAAATTGTTTTAATCTCACGCGTTGGTTGTAATTACCATTCCTGTTGCGTTGTTGACTAATGACCTTGTGGAACGCGCGTTTGGAGCCACTTGATCTGCCACCTCAATTAATGAGGGAGATCAAGTGGTCCACGTTTTTTTAATTTTTTAATTTTCTCTTTTAATTGCTTTATTTTCATTAGTTCATATTAATTTTAATATTGATCCAAAAAATATGGGACTTTCACCAAAAAAATTCAAATATCTTTCTCTTTCATTTTCTGAATTAAATTTTTTTTTGGATCAATATTAATATTTTTCATGATATAATTGTTTTAGTGCATGCTTTTAATTGTTTAAAAATACTTTTAAGTTTCCAAAAATTATGAAACTTTTTGTCCAAGGTCCTTTGACCTTCATTGACCTAGGATAAGTCTCTTAACCATTTATTTGGTGTTTTGGAGAGATTTTAGGTTTTTGATTAAACATATTTAATTTAATGTATTTTTAATTGATTTTAATTTGTTTAATTGTGAATAAATTGTGTTGAGCTATTTTTATTGACTTGTTGAGTTTGACTATGTTATTTGGACCTTGGTCAAGGTTGATTTGACTTTGTTGGATTAAAATCATTGGATTTAGGAGATTTATGGAATGTACATTCCATCTCCCAAATTGAATGAATGATTTTAATTTGATAAAATCTTTCCCTTGTCCAATTTGTGTTTGTCTCATTTCCCCTCCCTCTTCATCTTCAATCCCCTTATATCCCATTCATTACATTGACCTATGATATCTCATATCATTTAACTTGTTTATTTTAATGGCATTTTTACTTTGCTTACTTGAACCATATATTGTGATTGTATATACTTGTCTTGTCCCTTGTTTGTGTTTGTGGTATTGGGACCTTAATGTACATAATAACAACAAAAACCCCTAAAAAATGTTTGTGTGGACTGTTGGATTTAATCTGAGACTTGGACTTAGAATTAGGCAACACTCCCTATGCAAAAGGACTTGGCCAATGCCAACTTTTCTGAAGCCAAGACATTGAGAATTGGGCTTTCATCTGATGCAAGTATTAAGATCCCTTTTGAGTTCATCTGCTATATGGTATTGATGCAAATGTTACTTTGAACCCGTGTCTAATACCTATTTCTGAGCCATTCAATGAGTATGTCATCTGATTCATGGGGAAGATTATGAAGAAGACTATGGAATTACTAGCTTAGATGTGGCTATCTTTATTTGATGCCTTGTTCTTCATCTTGCTTGTTGATGTTTCTTGATTTTAAAGTCCAAGGGAAAGTGTGTTTCTATATGACACTCTTGTCTATTGGATTGTATCCCACTGGTCAGGTATTTTCAACCCTTAAGTTTTAAATTTTTGCTTAGGATTAGTCTCTTCATCTCCTCCCACTTCTTAAATTTCAAATCTCTCCCCTCTTTCAAAATCTTCTTTGCTTGTGATTTTTTAAACTTAGACTTTATTGCAAATTAGAAAGTTTGGCCTTATACCATTGCATTTTTGAACTCTTTTTCTTAATCAAACTTGTGAATGAACTTAACCATACTTAACTTAAAATTTCAAAAGATAAAAAGAACTAACACTAATTCAAACTCTTTTAGGCCTTTTGTGCCTCTTCTAAACTTAAACTTTTGTTAAAAGCAAGCAACTCACTTTGAAATTGATACCACGAACTACGAGGTTTTGATCCCTCATTTTTACGTTGGTACGTATGCACAAGTACGAAGGTCTTGTCAAACATAAAAATATAAATTAATGAATTCTTTTCTCATCACCACACTCTATTTATTGCAAACATAATTTTATACCAAAAGCACATACACACATAAAAAAAGGGGCCCCTAGGAGTACCTAGGACACTTTGGGTGCTAACACCTTCCCTCTTTGTAATCAACCCCCTTACCTGTAATCTCTCACATTTTATTAGTTTTAATTTGAGAACTTCTCATCTTTGGCTTTTGTTAGTACTTTTCCCTTTTCCTTTGGAACCAATAAAATCACGGTGGCGACTCTGGTTTTATTGACGTTAAGTTTCTTGATAGCTTAATGGTCATGAATTTACCGCTACAGAAATGAAGTGGCGACTCTGCTAGGGAGTAGTGTCCAGTGGGTTTAGCCTACTTTTTTATGTGTATATAACTATATATTTTATGTTTGTATCTTTGTATGTATGATATAATCTGCTTGTGTGGAGTAGTCCTTAACAAGTTGGCTTGTGTGGAATTAAGATAGGAGGATGGTATAGTCATGTTCGACTTGTGTGGAGTAGTCCTTAACAAGTTGGCTTGAGACCCACTTACTCAGTGGAGACCCTTTTGGAGCTATTGATGTCACATAAGTTATTTGTGGTTAGACATTACTTTCTCTGATTTGAGGTCCGAGAAGCTGAGGATCGTAGAACATTTAACCCAACTTGGCCTATTTAGGACGTAGTGCGGAGAATGTTCAAGTGTAAACTTGATAACAGTTGTTACGTGATACTACACTCAGACGAGTTTCTCTTGAGAATATTTCGGGTTGATGAGTTAGTTTTCCTAACCTGTAATATCCGATAGATGGAATTAAGACTCTGGGGACCTTTTAGAACATAATCTACATGTTTTTATCCTTAGTACACTCCTTTGGGATGGTTCTTAACCTGACTTCATACTCGTGAGTCATAATAAACCCTTGATTCTTGGTTGATCCAATCAAGTCTTGTCAATATCAATGGAACTTGGGTGTTGATAAGGTGAAAACCATAATCCACCAAAATGGACGATTGATCTTGACAAAGACTTGATTCATCCCTTGACCTTTGTTTGCCTTGTGTGTGATCCCTTATTTTTTATTGTTGCATTCATGCATTCATGCGCATCATAAAATTCATCACACGAAAAATAACTTCAAGGAACTGAGGTTTTATTCGCAAATATTTACAAACCATGGATTGTGGATGAATGAACACTAAGAAGTACAGTTTCAGATGTCCCTATTTGAAAGAGATAAGGAAGTTATCATCTTTTGTATTAGATCCCTCAGACTTCAAACAATGTCATGAGAAGCTTCTATCTGTGTTATCTGCTGATGTGGTCGAAGGACTCTTGAGTGTTTTGGTTCAGTTCTATGATCCTTTCTATTGTTGCTTCACTTTTCCTGATTATCAGCTTGTTCCTACGTAAGAGGAGTATGTCCATCTTTTGGGAATACCTATTTCTAATAAAGTGTCATTTAGTGGATTGGAGGAGATTCCTAGATCTCATATCATAACTGAAGCTGTTCATCTGAAGAAGTCTGAGATTGAGGCTCATTGGGTGAAGAAAGGAGGAATCTTTGGGTTGACTTCTGAGTTCCTCATAGGGAAAGCTACTTTCTTTTCTCAAGCCGGTAGTGTGGATGCTTTCGAAGTCATCTTTGTGTTGCTCATCTATGGTTTAACTTTATTCCCTAACATTGACGATTTTGTTGATGTTAACGCCATTAGAATCTTCTTGATTGGGAATCTTGTGCCTACTCTGTTAGGTGATATGTACTTATATTTTCATTTGAGGAATTCTAAAGGTGGTGAGACTATTGTGTGTTGTGTTCCTCTTCTGTACAAGTGGTTTATTTCACACTTGCCTCAGACACCTGCTTTTGTGGAGAACAAACAATGTCTACGGTGGTCTCAGAGACTTATGTCCCTCACTAATGATGATATATTTTAGTATGATTCTTCATTGAGTAGTTTGGATATTATTGACAGTTATGGTGAATTCTCTAATATCCCCTTATTGGTACACAAGGAGGAATCAACTACAACCCTGCTTTGGCTCGTCGTCAACTTGGGTTCCCCTTGAGAGACAAACCTAATAACACTCAGCTAGAAGGTTTTTTCTATCAAGAGGGTAAAGATCCCCAACTTTTTAAGAAGAAGATGGTACATGTTTGTATAACGTGCATAGGAAAGGAAGATCTGAGCTTGGTCTGTGCAACTGTGTAGCTTTGGAGTTGAAGATGTCGTATGCTTGTGAGAGATCTATGTATATGGTTGTGGTTGAGCCATTAACTCTCCCTAACTAGGATGTAGAGGAGTTGAAAGAAACACTTGCCAAGATGATGCAAGAGAAAGATATGCGGGAAGAGCGGTTCCATGCTTTGAGCAGAAATCATGAGGAGTTACAGCTTGAGTCTAAGGATAAAGATGCGCTTATTGAACTTCTTGAAGACTGAGCAGTGAAGAGACAGAGAGAGCTAGAGGGTCCATCTTCCTCTAGTATGCCTCAACCTTCCGGTGCTTCGAAGAAGATTGTTGATCAGCTTGTCCTCGAGAAGGCTCAGATGAAGACTTATTTTGAGTCCGAGATCCGAAGGAAGTACGCGCCTGCAGTCAGATCATCTGACACCGTCGTTAGGGGATCCTTAGGATGAGTAGTTTCCTTTTCTCTTGTATTTTTATTTTGGTTTCTGAAAATGTACTCAGTGTAATCCTTCCAAATTATATGAATAAAAGAGATTTTTATGGTCAATCAAATTGTTACAATTGTTATTATTACATATATTTTCAAATAAAATAGTATGTTCCTTGAAAATAAAAACAATCAAAATATCGCATTTCATGCATCATTTGCATAACAGGTCTTTCTTCCGCTATATGTCTTATTGGTTATTCTTATGTGCTTCTGCCAAGTTGACTCATCGATACAATACTCACGCCAGTCATCCGAGAATCATGGAACACTTGGAAGAAGAGAACCGAGAGTTGAAGGACGAGATTGCCCGTTTGACTGGCATGATGGAGTCTGTTCTAGCTGCTCATAGTCAATCTTCTCCAACGCCTGAAACTCCTCCTCCTCAGAGAACTATCATCTCAAAGGTTGCTACTTTAACCGTGCCTTCCACTCAGTTTGCTCCTGCTATGCCTGCCGGATTCCCGTGGGGGATGCCTCCGAACTTTGTGCTTGAAGGGTTTGCACCCACTTTTGCTTCCATGTCGGCATCTATCCTTGTCATGCATGTGCCGCCTCCAGTTTTTCACACTCTGCCTCGTGTTGAGGACACCATCTACCATTATGAGTCGTCTAAGGGTCCGGATGTTTATGAAAAGATGGATGAGATGAAAGACCAATTCCTTGAGCTGCGAAAGGAGTTGAAAACCTTGAGAGGAAAATATTTGTTTGGTAAGAGTGCCGCAGAACTTTGCCTGGTTCCCAAAGTCAATATCCTGATGAAGTTCAAAGTCCCTGACTTTGAAAAGTATAAGGGAAATACTTGCCCACTTAGCCATCTTGTCATGTATACCAAGAAAATATCGATGCAAATCAATAATGATCAGTTATTGATTCACTACTTTTAGGACAGTCTGACTGGTGCTGCTCTGAGGTGGTACATGGGATTGGATAGTGCAAGTGTTTGCATATTTAATGATTTGGGTGAGGCCTTTGTGAGGCAATCTAAATACAACATTGATATGGCTCTAGATAGAGACCAGCTGAGGTCGATGTCTTAGAAAGACAAAGAGACATTTAAAGAGTACGCCCAAAGATGGAGATAGCTTACTGCTCAAATAAACCCTTTGTTGGAAGAAAAAGGAATGACTAAGATTTTCCTCAAGACCATGAGTTCGTTTTATTACGGACGGATGATTGCTAGTTCCCCTAGTGACTTTACCGAAATGGAAAATATGGGGATGAGATTAGAAGAGGGTGTCTGTGAGTGACATTTGTCTAAGGAGGAAGTATCTTCAAGCAAGAAGTATGGTAACAGATTCGTCAGGAAGAAGGAAGGTGAGACTAATGCAGTGTCAGCAGGGAGGCAGAGGAGGCCTCATGTCAGAAGGAGTCCGCAACCGCGACAACATCATAATCAAGTTTCATCCATTATTCCAGTATTTTCCAACAATCAACCTATTCCAATTCAACAACAACAACGTCAACAACAACCGCAACAAAAAATGAACAACTACAACAACAACAATAATAATCAACAATAATAACAAAACTTTGAGAGGAATAAGGTCTCTTTCGACCCTATTCCTATGTCATATGCTGAATTATACCCGTCTTTGGTTCTCAAGAACCTTCTCCCACCAAGAAATCCGTCACAAATTCCAGAACCACTTCCATGGTGGTATAAGACAGAACTCCGTTGTGCCTTTCATCAAGGGCTCCTGGTCATGATATCGAGAATTGCTACCCATTGAAATACGAGTTCCAGAAGCTAGTAAAGAACGGGATGGTGTCCTTTAAGGACCGTGCACCGAATGTTAAAGCTAACCCATTGCCAGCTCATGGTAATCCCTCTGTTAATATGGTAGATGGCTGTCCAGAAAGCTTCCGTGTGTTTGATGTACGACGTATCCGTCGATCCTTGGTTCAGATGCATAAGACCCTGTGCACGATTAGTGGTTGTGAACATGACCATGACAGTTATGCAATTTGCAGTGTGAAACCCCATGGGTGTTCGGTTGTCAAGAGAGATATCCAAAGGTTGATGGACGAGAATGTGATTCAGATTCAACAATCAAGAGATATAGATGATGCCAATGTGATAGTGCCAGTGTTTAAGACCCCTGAACGGGTGGTAATTCAGTTCGATAGTAGCAGTAGTAACAGGGCCAACAGATCGGTATCACCGTTAGTGATACGGTTAGCGGGCCCAGTCCCGTATGCATATGATAGAGTTGTTCCCTATCAGTATAATGCAACAATGGTGGAGAATGGTCAAGAGGTCCCGTTGCCTACGACTAATCTGTTATGAATATTGCCGATATAGCGAAGGTGACCCGTAGCGGTCCTGTGTTTGGTCCTATTTTCCTGAAGGATATAGAGGATGTTGGTAAGAAGGTTGAAGTGCCTGTAACAAGTCCGGTTAGTGCTCTTACGTGTCAGTCTTGTGAATCCAGCAAGCTAAAGCCTAACGATGATGATGATGTGCTCTGTTTGATTAAGAAGAGTGAATTCAATATGGTGGAGCAACTGCTTCAAACTCCTTTCAAGATTTCAGTGTTGTCTCTGCTTATGAATTTTGAAGCGCACAGAAAAGCATTGCAAAAGGTATTGGAGCAAGCTTATGTGGAACATGATGTAACAGTGGACCAGTTTGACCATATTGTTGCCAACATTACTTCTTGCAACAATCTGAGTTTTTGTGATGAAGAACTTCCCGAAGAAGGCAGAAATCACATTCTGGACTACATATTTCAATGAACTGCAAGGAGGATGTGTTATCCAATGTGTTGGTTGATACCGATTCTTCATTGAGTGTACTCCTGAAGTCAACTCTGTCCAGATTGTCGTATCAAGGAGCTCCGATGAGATACAGTGGCGTGATCGTCAAAGCTTTTGATGGTTCTCGTAAGACTGTTATTGGTGAGGTGGACCTTCTAGTGAAGAAAGGTCTGGGTGATTTCCAAACTAATTTTCAAGTAATGGATATCCACCCAGACTATAGTTGCTTGTTAGGAAGGCCATGGAAACATGAGGCAGGAGCTGTGATGTCCACTCTGCATCAGAAGTTGAAGTTCGTGAAGAATGGAAAGCTCGTCATTATGGGTGGAGAGAAAGCGTTGTTGGTGAGTCATTTGTCGTCTTTCTCATATGTAGAAGCTGAGGATGAGATTGGAACCCTGTTCCAAGCTCTATCTATTGCTGAAGAGAAGAAAGTTGGGGCACCTATGTCCTCTTTTAAAGATGCTCAGAAGATTGTTGAATATGGTAGTTCTGATCAGTGGGGCCGGATGGTAGAGTTCGCCGAGAACAATAACATATCCGGTTTGGGTTTCCAGCAAGGGATGTATGTTGTCAAAGCTGAAGATGTGCAACCTACTTTCCGTAGCGGAGGGTTCATCCATGGTAATGAACAACACTCAGTTGTAGTGATTGAGGATGGTGAAGATGAAGACGACACCAATTTTGTGATGCATGGAAAATCTTGCAACAATTGGATCATTATCGATGTTCTGGTTATTGTTCATCATTCTAAGTAATTGTTTTATTATTTTTGAAATCCTTCTCCTATGCCTAAGGGAGAAGTGAACATTGTTAGGCATCTTTCAATTTGATCATTAATAAAATACAATTTTATTCATCCACATCTATGATGTTTTACTTTTACTTTTTGCTTTTCTGAAAAATGGTAATCACAAAAAACATAAATACGTAAATAATAATTGTTCATCTGCATAATATTTGGTCACAATTCACTTCTCTAAAATCAAAATATCAAATCATTATGCAGGTTGGTTTCTAAACCCATCGAATACAATGATCCTACTCCTTCTCCAAACTTTGAATTCCCTGTGTTTGAGGCTGAGGAAGAAAGTGATGAAGAAGTGTCTAATGAATTGACTCGTTTACTTGAGCAAGAGGAAAAAGCCATTCAGCAATTCGAAGACCAAATTGAGTTAGTCAAGATTGGCTTTCAACTGTGTCTAGAGGTTAAGAAGGGGTTGATTGATATTTTCCGAGAGTATCCAGATGTATTTTCCTGGTCCTACCAAGACATGTCTGGCTTGGATTCTGAGATTGTGGAGCATAGATTGTCGTTGAAGCCAGAATGCCCGCCAGTCAAGCAGAAATTGAGGAGGACTCATCCTGATATGGCAGTAAAGATCAAAGAAAAAGTGCAAAAGAAGATTGATGTTGGTTTCCTTGTTACTACTGAGTATCCGCAATGGGTGGCCAACATTGTGCTTGTTCCGAAGAAGGATGGAAAAGTCCGTATGTGCGTCGATTATTGAGATTTGAACAAAGCTAGTCCGAAAGATGATTTCCCTCTGCCACACGTTGACATGTTGGTAGGTAATATAGCTAAATTCAAAGTCTTTTCGTTTATGGACGAATTTTTTGGATATAATCAAATCAAAATGGCACCCGAAGATATGGAGAAGACCACATTCATTATATCCTGGGGAACATTTTGTTATAGAGTGATGCCTTTCAGTCTAAAGAATGTTGGTGCAACTTACCAGAGAGCGATGACCACTCTTTTTCATGATATGATTCATAAAGAGATCGAAGTCTATGTTGATGATATGATTGCTAAATCTAGTGATGAAGAAGAACATGTTGAGCATTTGTTGAAGCTATTCCAGCGTTTGAGAAAGTACAAACTTCGCTTGAATCCCAATAAGTGTGCTTTCGGTGTTCGTTCTGGTAAGTTGTTGGGATTTATTGTCAGCGAGAAGGGTAATGAAGTTGATCCTTCCAAGGTCAAAGCAATACAAGAGATGCTCGCGCCCAATATTGAGAAGCAAGTCAGAGGTTTTCTCGGTCGCTTGAGTTATATCTCCAAATTCATATCGCATATGACTGCCACATGTGCTCCTATATTCAACCTTCTTCGGAAAGATTAGTCTTGTGATTGGACCGAGGATTTCCATAAAGCTTTTGACAGTATCAAAGGGTATCTGCTTGAGCCTCCGGTTCTATCTCCGCCTGTTGAAGGAAGATCATTGATCGTGTATTTAACTATGCTCGAAGAGAGTATGAGTTGTGTTCTAGGTCAGCAAGACAAAACTGGAAAGAAAGAATATGCAATTTACTACCTCAGTAAGAAATTCACCGATTGTGAGACTCGATATTCTATGCTGGAGAACACTTGTTGTGCATTGGCTTGAGCTGCTAAGCGTCTGCGTCAATATACGATGAATCATACCACTTGGTTGATATCCAAAATGGATCTAATCAAGCATATTTTTGAGAAGCCTACTTTAACTGGGAGGATTGCCCATTGGCAGATGTTGTTATCAGAGTATGATATTGAATACCGATCTCAAAAAGCAATCAAAGGTAGTATCTTGGCTAACCATTTGGCTCACCAACCAATTGAAGATTACTAGTCAGTGCAATATGACTTCCCTGATGAAGAGATCTTGGACTTGAAGATGAAAGATTATGATGAACCATTGCTTAAAGAAGGGCCAGAACCTGGTTCCCATTGGGGAATTGTATTTGATGGAGCTGTTAATCAGTATGGTAATGGTATTGGGGCAGTGACTATTACTCCTTAAGGCATGCATTTTCCGTTTACAGCTAGATTAACTTTCAAGTGTAAAAATAATATGGCTAAGTATGAAGTGTGTATTATGGGGCTTGAAGAAGCCATTGATCTCAGAATCAAGTATTTAGACGTCTGTGGAGATTCGGCGTGATTGATAACATGAAATAATATCACATTTTTGGACTCAATTTAATTAAATTATATTATTATTTGATTCGATTTATTTTATATTATTCGATATTACTTGGTATTTTCCTTCTATTTATTTCAGGTAACATAAACTGAAGCATGTGTAAAAAGGAAAGAAAAGGGGTGCAAAAAGAGGATTCTCCAAAAAGAAGCATTCCACTAAAGCCCAACCCACAACCACAAGGAAATGCGCTGTGATGCTATGAGGACCGCCACACAAGGCATGACGAGCGTCATGCCCCTCTGCTCAGTGTTACGAGCGTAACACAGGGTGTGACATACGTCACACCCCCATTCCTATTTTTTTGGCTTTGACGCGTAACAGAAGCACGTTCGGCCTTTTTCTTCGCTTGACTCGTTGACACACGAGGAAACCTACTGAAGGAATTTTTGGGAAACGGTTACATGATGGATTAATATAAATAGATCTTAAGTGGTGCCTTGACGCTCTCTCTCTTTTCCAGATTTCCACGCCGTGCATTATTTTTACAGCATTATATTTTTTTCTCAGCATTCCATATTTTCTCCAGCAGTTTATTACCTTAGCATTTTTACTTCCTTTTTCTTTTATAGCTTAGTTTTTTTAGGCATTCAATTAATTTTCTCACAATAGTTTCTACACCGGAAACTATTGTGTAACTTTTACTGGATCTAACCTTACGTTAGATCATAGTATTTTACTTCTTTGTTTTTATTTTCCTGTCTGCTCAAGAGTTGTGAAGAACAAATCCAACCGGTTTGTGGTGGAGTGTTCAAGCATCGAAGCTAGGGAACAACCAAGATTTCTATTAATTTTACAGGTTCATTAATTTATTGTTTTAACTTATATATGCTCTGTGCTGCTGTTTATCTATATTGTTTGTCTGATATGGCTGTATTTAAGCATAATAATTGTTTAGGCCTATTTAGCATGTCCGACTAATTAATTTAGATATCGGTATGTAAAGTAAGCGGGATAAAGGAATCAAAACTGAGTCGGATTTGTTTAAAAATATAGTCACTCTTTTTATGGTCTCAATTTACAGAGTTAATACCAAAGTTTTTGTACGAGAGTACAAGACATAAAGAAGTTAAAATCAATAGAACGACAGTTTGAGATTTTAACTGTACAGTGTAAATTGGACATTAACTTTAAATCAGAGCGAAAGCAATTTTTAGAGTTAATTAAATTCTAATCATTTTCAAAAAGTATTTTTAAAGGTTAAATGAGAGGACGAGAGTTAAGCATTTAAGTTTATTCATATAATCTAAGTCAACAGAGCGAGAGTTTGAGACGATGGTGTTTAGACGGTTAGTATTTTAATAAAAAGAGTTTCTATAGATTCTATTGTTTTCAAAAAGTGATTTTAGTTTTAACTAAATAGTGAGAGCGTACGTTAAGGTAAAATCATAGTCTATTCAACAGAGCGAGAGTTTGAGAAAAGGCTTTTAATCAATAGTGTCTAATGAAAGGACTTATTTTAAAACTAAGAAACCAACGAAGATTTGATTCCCTAATTACGACGAACTACATACCGATATCCGCGTTATTTGATATTTAATCTAGATCCAATTTTAGTTTTACTTTTCCCCCTAATCATCAAAGTATCATCCGCCTTAGCTTTACGAAGTAACCCTAAAAAAAAGGTATATCGATTCATTAAGTCCCTGTGGGATCGATATCTTTTAAAACTACGCGATTAGACTGTGCACTTGCAGTTAATACCCCAATAGACTCATAAAGTCGCGATCAAGTTTTTGGCGCCGTTGCCGGGGAATTTTATTTAGTCGATATCGTAACTCTTCTGTTACGCTATAGATACTAAGGTAATTTTTATTTTTCCTTTTGTGTTTCATTGATTTGTATGCCACACACTCGCTCACAAGGCGAACCGTACTACTTACAAATCAACGACGTTGAACGATATCTCCGAGTCTTACGACGAATTCGGGAGTATCGTGCCGCAAACAATCTTCCTCCAATCGAAATTCCTGATCTCAAAAATCTTCTTCCTTCGCTGATACCCGAGATGGCAGAACTAGCTCGTGCTATTCGAGATTACGCTGCTCCATCGCAAGATGAGCCGCATTCGAGTATTGCTCCACCCGCAATTGAAGCAAACAACTTCGAACTTAAACCTTCACTGTTGCAGGCAGTGCAACAGAACCAATTTTCTGGAAATCCTACCGAGGATCCAAACCTTCATTTATCCGTATTTGTTCAATACACTGATACTGTTAAAGCTAATGGTGTCACTTCAGAGGCAATTCGACTTTGTCTCTTTCCTTTCTCGTTAAGAGATAAATCTAGAAGATGGCTTCAGTCTCTTCCTTCCAACTCAGTCACCACATGGAATGAGTTGAAGAAAGTCTTTCTTGCCCGATATTTTCCTCCAAGCAAAACAACTATGTTAAGAGCCCAGATAAATGGATTTAAACAGAAAGATAACGAGTCTCTTTTCGAAGCATGGGAAAGATACAAAGACATGATGAGACTTTGTCCACACCATGGTTTAGAGGACTGGTTAGTAATTCATACCTTATATAATGGTCTCTTATACAACACAAGATTAACAATAGACGCCGCCACAGGTGGTGCGCTTATGGATAAACCTTACGCTGACGCTTACCAACTTATCGAAAGCATGGCCCAAAACCATTATCAGTGGGGAAGCGACCGAACAATGGTAGAAAAACCTCAAACGAAAACTGGCATGTACGAGATAAGTAGCCTTGATCATGTTAGTGCAAAAGTGGATGCTCTTGCCCAGAAAATTGAAAGTTTAAATGTATCACCTCCAGCCACCGTGGATGCTGTAACTCAAAATTGCAAAGTCTGTGGAATTCAAGGTCACACTCCTACAGATTGTCAACTCCTAACAGGAATCCAAGCAGAGCAGGTGAACTATGCTCAAGGAAATCCTTACTCGCATACCTATAACTCAAACTGGAAGAACCATCCTAATTTTTCATATAAGAGTAACAATGCTTTATACGCACCAGGACAAGCTCCCAGTCAAGCCCCAGTTATACCTCCTGGATATCAAAAGCCGACCCCATCTACACCTAACAATAACGTTCCTAGAAAATCCAATTTGGAAATCATGATGGAGAACTTCATAGCTTCTCAACAGCAAACCAATAAAGAGTTCTTAAACCAGAATGTACACACTAACGAACAGATTAAACAACTAGCAAGTAAAGTAGATGCCCTGGCTACCCATAACAAAATGCTGGAAACACAAATCTCACAAGTAGCTCAACAACAAGCGCCTACTGCTGCCCCAACTGGTACATTTCCTGGACAGCCCCAACCTAATCCGAAAAGCCACGCTCATGCAATTATATTAAGAAGTGGAACAGAGGTAGAGGGACCGTCTGACCCAAGGATTGAGAACCAAAACTCTAAAAAGTCAACTGAGGAAGAAAGTAAACCTAAGGAAAAGGAAGAGTTTAATAAGGATACCGCAGAAAACAAAGAACCTTATGTACCTCCACCTCCTTACAAACCACCCATCCTTTATCCTCAGAGGCTAATTAAAACCAAAGACGCGGGCCAATTTAAAAAATTTGTTGACCTACTGAAACAATTAAACGTCACCATTCCTTTTACAGAAGCTATTACACAGATGCCCTCATATGCTAAGTTCTTAAAAGAAATTCTATCTAATAAAAGGAAACTTGAAGAGAGCGAAACCGTTACACTCACTGCTGAGTGCAGCGCGATAATCCAGAATATGCCTCCTAAACTTAAAGATCCTGGTAGTTTCTCTATACCCTGTCACATAGGAAAATTTGTCATAGACAAAGCTTTATGCGATTTAGGAGTCGGTATCAGTGTTATGCCCTTGTCCATATGCAAGAGACTTGAAATGGGATAATTAAGACCAACCAAAATGTCTGTGCAATTAGCAGATCGTTCCGTTAGATATCCCGTAGGAATTCTTGAAAACGTTCCCGTGCGCATAGGTCAATTCTACATTCCCACCGATTTTATAATTATGGACATAAGAGAAGATGAAGTTACACCCATTATACTGGGAAGACCCTTCTTAGCAACCGCCGGTGCCATCATAGACGTAAAACGAGGACGACTCACTTTCGAAGTAGGAGAAGAGAAAATTGAGTTCATCCTTTCCAAATTTTTGAAAGCACCTGCAATAGAAGACACATGTTACTTCATGGATATCATCGATGAATGCATAAAAGAAACAGAATTAGAAAATGACGATTTGTCCGACTATCATGTAGAAGACAGACTGAATCAATGCCTTAAGAAACCTACCCTCGACCTGAAAACACTTCCCAAAAATCTGAGATATGAATTCCTAGACTTAGAACTTGAACGACCCGTAATAGTCAATGCAGACCTAGGAAAACTCGAAACCAAAAAACTCCTACATATCTTAAGAAAATATCCAACCGCACTAGGATACAACATCACCGATCTCAAAGGGATAAGTCCTTCTATTTGTATGCACCGCATCATGCTAGAAGAAGACTGTAAAAATTCTAGGGAACATCAGAGGAGACTAAACCCGATCCTGAGTGAGGTAGTGAAGAAGGAAGTAACGAAGTTATTAGAGGCAGGTATTATATATTCTATATCTGATAGCAAATGGGTTAGCCCTGTACACGTAGTACCAAAGAAAGGAGGTATAACAGTGATCGAAAATGAAAAAGGAGAAACTATAACCAAACGAATTGAATCGTGATGGAGAATGTGCATTGATTATAGAAAGCTAAACAAAGCAACCCGAAAAGATCATTTTCCTTTACCATTCATAGACCAGATGTTAGAACGATTAGCCAAGCATTCTCATTTCTGCTATCTAGACGGTTACTCAGGCTTCTTTCAAATACCAATTCATCCTGATGACCAAGACAAAACAACGTTCACATGTCCTTTTGGTACCTTCGCTTATCGACGAATGCCGTTTGGCTTGTGCAATGCTCCTGCAACCTTCCAAAGGTGCATGATGGCAATATTCGCCGATTTTCTCGAAAACATCATGTAAGTCTTTATGGATGACTTTTCCGTATGCGGACAAAGTTTTGAAGAATGCCTTGAAAACCTAGAAAGAGTTCTAGAACGATGTGTAAAAGTAAACCTAGTACTTAATTGGGAAAAATGTCACTTTATGGTACAAGAAGGAATTGTTTTAGGACACATCATATCAAATAGAGGAATTGAAGTAGACAAAGCCAAAATAGAAGTAATCGAAAACCTTCAACCTCCGAAAACTGTGAGAGAAGTACGAAGCTTCTTAGGACATTCCGGTTTTTACCGACGATTCATTAAAGATTTCTCTAAAATAACTAAACCTTTAACCGGACTATTAATGAAAGATGTTGAATTCATCTTCGACAATAAATGCTTAGAAGCATTTCAAACACTTAAACAAGCATTGATCTCCGCGCCCATAATGCAGACCCCAGATTGGAATGAACCTTTCGAAATAATGTGTGACGCAAGTGACTACGCCGTAGGCGCTGTTTTGGGACAGCGAAAGGATAAAAAACTTCACGTCATATATTACGCGAGTAGAACTCTAGATGAAGCGCAAATGAATTACGCCACGACCGAGAAAGAACTTTTAGCAGTAGTATTTGCACTAGATAAATTTCGTTCATACTTGGTCGGAGCTAAAATAATCGTTTACACTGACCACGTTGCCATTAAGTACCTCTTAACAAAAAAGGATTCTAAACCCAGACTCCTAAGGTGGATCTTGTTGCTACAAGAATTTGATTTGGAAATCAAAGATGAAAAAGGAACTGAAAACATAGTAGCAGATCACCTCTCTAGACTTGAGAACCTGGAACCGGAAAGAACATCGATCAACGATGATTTCTCGTATGATAAACTTATAGCTAATTTGGAAGAAAATAGAGCTGATGAACAGGTAGAGACCACCTTAGCTATATGTGTTACACCATGGTACGCTGATTTTGTCAATTATTTAGCTACCGGAGTGGTTCCACTTGATTTATCCTACCAACAAAAGAAACGATTCTTCCATGACATAAAACATTATTATTGGGACAACCCTTTACTTTTCAAAAGAGGCCCCGATGGTATTTCCCGTCGGTGTATACCTGAAGAAGAGGTAAAAAGTATAATCCAACATTGTCATTCCGCTCCTTATGGTGGACACGCAAGTACATCCAAGACCTGCTCTAAAATCCTACAAGCCGGTCTTTATTGGCCAAACATATGGAAGGATGTGCATGCTGCTGTCAAGAAATGTGATAGGTGTCAACGCACAGGAAACATATCTAGACGTGACGAGATGCCACAAAAGGGAATTTTGGAAGTAGACATTTTCGACGTGTGGGGAATAGATTTCATGGGACCTTTCCCACCTTCTTTCGGTAACAAGTACATAGTCGTAGCAGTTGACTACGTATCAAAATGGATTGAAGCTATAGCTTCTCCAACAAACGACACACGAGTAGTAACTAGACTCTTTAAGAATATAATCTTTCCATGATTTGGTGTCCCAAGAATAGTCGTCGGTGATGGTGGATCCCATTTCATATCTAAGATACTCGAAAAATTATTATTTAAGTATGGCGTAAAACATCGAGTAGCAACACCTTACCATCCTCAAACTAGTGGACAAGTGGAAGTGTCTAATAGAGAAATTAAACAGATATTGGAAAAAACAGTCGCTACGTCAAGAAAAGACTGGTCATCAAAATTATCTGAAGCTTTATGGGCTTATCGAACCGCTTACAAAACTCCCATAGGAACAACCCCATTTAAGCTTATTTACGGAAAATCTTGCCACCTCCCGGTAGAATTAGCATATAAGGCCTATTGGGCTATTAAAAATTTAAATTTAAACTATAAGGCCGCCGGTAAAAAGCGAATTCTTGATATAAACGAATTAGAGGAACTTAGACAAGACGCCTACGAGAATGCCAGAATCTACAAGGAAAGAACGAAAAAATGGCATGATAAACGTATATCAAGAAAACCTTTCAAACAAGGCGATGTAGTCCTATTGTTTAACTCTAGACTTAAGTTATTCCCAGGAAAGCTACGATCTAGATGGTCAGGCCCTTTCCAAATCACCAATGTCTTTCCCAGTGGAGCTGTAGAAATTAAAGGAAAATCTAATGAACCATTTATCGTAAACGGGCAGCGTCTAAAACATTATCATTATGCTGAGAACAATGAAGGCTCGCAAGTCCTGCACTTAGACGTAATGTCTTCAGAATTTATAGATTAACATTTAATAGTTTTATGTCGAGCTTGCGACATTAAACAAAGAGCTTCGTGGGAGACAACCCACAAATTTTTATTTTTATTTCTTCTTTGATCATTCCTTTTTTTTTATTTTATTTAGTTTTCATTCTACGTATTCTTTATTTTAATTAAATTTTTCTTCTTTTCTTCTTTCGGCATTTGGCCAAATCCTGACTAAAACTCTTGTTTTTCTTTTCTTTAGTTAACTCTAACCTGATGGCACATATTGACCGCATGGGTATCAAATTCAGAGGGAGAGCTCAGAGACATAAATTTGAGGAACTTTCTGAGAGAGAGATGCACCCAACCTTCTATGCTGATGAAGATGCAATGATCGTACTTGGGCTAAGAGATAGTGTCATGTATCTGCTGAATCAAATAGGGTGGGAAACCACTCCTATTCGCAGACAATTTGTTACTTACCGAAGGCTAACTCTAGAATTCCTTAGCTCCCTGATCTATTTACCAAACCATGGAAAAGGAATAAACCGAGGTTTCATTCAATTCAGGATGTTCAATAT
Source organism: Lathyrus oleraceus (assembly GCF_024323335.1). Lineage (NCBI taxonomy): Eukaryota > Viridiplantae > Streptophyta > Magnoliopsida > Fabales > Fabaceae > Lathyrus > Lathyrus oleraceus. The sequence continues at coordinate 361,885,952 of NC_066584.1, forward strand.
GGAGTACCAGTTTAACATTCAAGAGTTTACTAACCTTTTAAGGTTCCCCACTTCTTTTGATACATTCACCATGAGCCAAGAAGACCTTTTTGAATATAGAGAGCTTGAGCATTTTTGGGGAAGTTTAACGGGAAATGACGACCCTGAGGAACATGAGTTTCTCTCTGGAAACATACATAACCCGGCTTTTCACTATTTCCACAAAATCCTAGCACACACTCTTTTTGGAAAGAGATCAAACATTACCACAGTATCACGTGATGAACTCTTCATAATATTCTGTGCTTCCCAGAACCGTCCAGTGAATGGTGCCACTTATATGCTGGCGAGTTTTGACCTCCTTATTCAAGATGACCGTGCACCGATTCAAATAGGAGGGTTGATAACTATGATTGCTAATGCTATTGGATTGCGCCAACCCATGCTTGCTTTGAACCCTTTTTGTGGCATTGAGTCTATGAACATACATTTCCTTTTCAACACTTTGTTTATCAGAAATCTGGGACCTGAAGAGTTTGAATTAGTAATTAATAACCAAGCTGTTTACCTATTCACAATGCCTAGTCCGATGACTAGTGTCCACGACCGAAACAATTGGCTTTACAACCTGAATGGAATACCTTCTCCTGTTAGATCTGTTGAAACCATTCAAGATTATGAGATTCTTGGCAACCAGATTCCTTATGCCGAGTTTGATCCGCAGACACCAACTGGTTACCATGATGCAGCCTCTCCACCTCATCCTATCCCGTCCGCAGAATCAGAAATACCTGATCTTAGACATCATATGCCCGTAAATGATTATAATACCGCTATTCAAGCTTTGATGTCAGAACAAGCTGCCATGAGAGAAGAGTTAAATATGATGGGACATGAAATTCTGCAATACATGAGCACTATGACAAATCATTTTCTCGAGTTGAACCGCCGTGTCAATTCATTTGCCCCTCCAGCGAAAGATCCTACAATTGGCTAGAAGAATTGGAGTTAGCTAGTTTTAGTCTTAGGATTTATAGTTTTGTTTGACATTATTTTTAATTTTAGGATTTATTTTCCGCATGCTTTATTTTATTTTCATATATTACATTATGTTTATTTTTATGGAGCTATTGGCATTATTGGTTTATTTTATTTTGATTTATGCAATATCTACCATTACCAGTAATGATATTCATTATATGCTACTACTTACATAGCCTATTAGAGAAAAATATATATATACACTATGGTGTGTAGTAGAATAGCATACATGGCAATTCAAATATATTACAATAGCAATTAAAATAAACATAAACTAAAAAAATAAAAATAATAATAATAATAATAAAAACAATTTATGAAGCACCCACGTAAGCATAGCGCCAGTGACCGTTGCAAGCACCTGTGTGACGAGCGTCACACAAGCCATCACGGTCGCCACGCAACCCATGACGTCTGTAACACGTTCTGTCACGAGCGTGACAGCGTGAATGCTCGTAAACCGTTGCTGACCGTTGGGGACACGACCGTTAACCCCCCACCTTTTTATTTTCCCCATTAACCCACCTCTTTACACCATTCCACTCACATTCATCCACATTTATTTTTCTCTCACCCACTCCTCTTCCCAACTCCCAAACTTTTCCTATAAATACCTACAATACCTTTTTTCATACACCACTCCAACTGGTGAAGACGAGTACTTAACCGGTACCGCAACTTTCCGCATGTTCAACACCGAGTACTCACTATCCCAGGATCAGCTGAGTGTCATGCTACACTTTCCTCTAGGAAGCCAAGTCCACCCAAGAATCCCTCCGAACTCACAGTGGCACATAAACGCCTTCGACCTCTTTAGAAAAATATCCGGTGTGGAAACCAATAACTGGGATGCACTACTTGCTTCACACATACATAACCCGACTATCCGGTATTTTATCCGCATTCTGCAAAACACCATTTTTGGTCGACCCAACAACAGCAAAGTCAATGCGAAGGAATTATTCTTCCTCCACTACGTCTTTGAAATGGATACAAAGGTAAACGCCGCTTCTTTCTTATTTCACCATATCCGCACCCTATGTGCTAGAGGCCGCCAACCTTTTGTGATTGGAGGATTAATAACCACCATAGCACTTGGTCTGAATCTAGGGGACCGACTTCAAAATTTGCAATCTCTGCCACCCCTATTTATGGATATAAGCTACTGTCGCTCCAGCCGCTTAATCAAAAATAGGGTAGGCGGAAGGTATTATCTTATGGTGAATAACCAAGAAGTCCCAAGTGTTGTTTTGCCCAACATTACCCTCACAGATGTCACCAACCCCGACCGATTCATCTACGATCTGATTGCTCCTGAAGCTACCGAGCCTACACAAGCAAACCCGCCCCCGGATGGGTTTGAGGAAATGGAGCAAGGTGATCACGGTCCTGAACAACAGTCAGCCCCGCTTAACCCTTCCGATAATGCAACTGGTCCATCCTCCCGACGTCATCGAAGAAGAAGACCAGCAACTAATGATGACATCATAGATGCTATTGATGTCATGCATGCGCAGAATAACGAAGTGATGCAACTGATGCGCCAGATGCAACATCAACAGGAAGCGAGGAATGCAATAACCGACCAGCGGTTCACTGACTTGCTCAACAGGTTTGATGACTTGGAAGTACGTCAACGCTCACCGGGTCCGAGAACAAGAGGACGCAGGCAGAATTGAGCATATTTATTTATTTTTCCTTTCTTTTCGCTTTTCTTTAAAACATCGGGGACAATGTTTCATTTAAGTGCGGGGGGAAAAAAAAACTTTGTTTCCGTTATGATTATTTCTCTTCCAACATTCCTCTTTCAAGTATGTTATTTTCCCTTCATTGTTATTTCCCTTTTATAAAAATATATATATATATATATATAATATATATATATATATATATATATATATATATATATATATATATATATATATATATATATATATATATATATATATATATATATATATATATATATATATATATATATATATATATATATATATATATATATATAATATATTTATTTTAAGTCGAGTCCCTAGTGTGAAAATTTTGTATTATCTTTTCCCCTCAATTTTCTTGAGCCATAACAAAAAAATTTAACACTTAACACACTCGAGAAGTATAAAGGTTGCTCATTTTATAAAACTTGAGTGAAATCAAGACAAAATTATTACCACCTCAACGCTCTAAAAACCTCAACATGTTAGATCAGGATAAGTACCTATTATACCAATTCCTTGCACTTTTAGTCTTATAGTAACCCGAGTAGTTTATACGAGAAGTCGGCACCATCTTAATAGCAAACTACGTGGAGAGCCGATGAATATAAGTGAATGATTCCCAAAACAACATAAAAAATATATATATATATATATATATATATATATATATATATATATATATATATATATATATATATATATATATATATATATATAGATATTATATATATATATATATATATATATATATATATATATATATATATATATATATATATATATATATATATATATATATATAATATATATATATATATATATATATATATATATATATAAGGAAATGCACTAATTAAGTTAGGTGATCCTTACCAGATCATTTAATCCAAAGGTTGCGGACCCTACAAAAGCACAATATGAAAGATCCATTATGAGTTGGTTCAGCAAGTATCTGGTGCTGAACTTGGTAGGGCGGACTACGGTCCGATCCCCCGCAATTTGCAATGGAATTAATAACGAAGTTATCCAACTTATTTACCAGAGCTTCTAGCTAAAAAGGGATCAGAATCACTAACCGGTTACTCCACTATGTGCGCGAAACGATAAAGGGCTTAATGTGATTTCGCTAGAACGAAAACGGATGAAACAAGAGTAAAAGAACTAGGCTAGCTATAATAGCATGACTCGAACTGGTTTGTATAAGGTGGGGTTATCTGATGTTGTGACGGTAGTTGTTGATGTTAAGACTAAACTCAGGTTATTCCTAAATAAGATTTACTTGCAACCTGGTACGAATTGATGTGTGTTTTGAAATTTCATCTGGCTAATATTATAAATCGATTTATACATTGTATCTTGCTTGAGGACAAGAAAAAGTCTAAGTATGGGGGAGTTTGATAACATGAAATAATATCACATTTTTGGACTCGATTTAATTAAATTATATTATTATTTGATTCGATTTATTTTATATTATTCGATATTACTTGGTATTTTCCTTCTATTTATTTCAGGTAACATAAACTGAAGCATGTGTAAAAAGGAAAGAAAAGGGGTGCAAAAAGAGGATTCTCAACAAAGAAGCATTCCACTAAAGCCCAGCCCACAACCACAAGGAAATGCGCTGTGATGCTGTGACGACCGCCACACAAGGCGTGACGAGCGTCACACCCCTCTGCTCAGTGTTACGAGCGTAACACAGGGTGTGACGAATGTCACACCCCCATTCCTATTTTTTTGGCTTTGACGCGTAACAGAAGCACGTTCGGCCTTTTTCTTCGCTTGACTCGTTGACACACGAGGAAACCTACTGAAGGAATTTTTGGGAAACGGTTACATGATGGATTAATATAAATAGATCTTAAGTGGTGCCCTGACGCTCTCTCTCTTTTCCAGATTTCCATGCCGTGCATTATTTTTACAGCATTATATTTTTTTCTCAGCATTCCATATTTTCTCCAGCAGTTTATTACCTTAGCATTTTTACTTCCTTTTTCTTTGTTAGCTTAGTTTTTTTAGGCATTCAATTAATTTTCTCACAATAGTTTCTACATCGGAAACTATTGTGTAACTTTTACTGGATCTAACCTTACGTTAGATCATAGTATTTTACTTCTTTGTTTTTATTTTCCTGTCTGCTCAAGAGTTGTGAAGAACAAATCCAACCGGTTTGTGGTGGAGTGTTCAAGCATCGAAGCTAGGGAACAACCAAGATTTCTATTAATTTTACAGGTTCATTAATTTATTGTTTTAACTTATATATGCTTTGTGCTGCTGTTTATCTATATTGTTTGTCTGATATGGCTGTATTTAAGCATAATAATTGTTTAGGCCTGTTTAGCATGTCCGACTAATTAATTTAGATATCGGTATGCAAAGTAAGTGGGATAAAGGAATCAAACATGAGTCGGTTTAAATTTGTTTAAAAATATAGTAACTCTTTTTATGGTCTCAATTTATAGAGTTAATACCAAAGTTTTTGTACGAGAGTAAAAGACATAAAGAAGTTAAAATCAATAGAACGACAGTTTGAGCTTTTAACTGGACAGTGTAAATTGGACATTAACTTTAAATCAGGGCGAAAGCAATTTTTAGAGTTAATTAAATTCTAATCATTTTCAAAAAGTATTTTTAAAGGTTAAATGTGAGGACGAGAGTTAAGCATTTAAGTTTAATCATATAATCTAAGTCAACAGAGCGAGAGTTTGAGACGAGGGTGTTTAAACGGTTAGTATTTTAATAAAAAGAGTTTCTATAGATTCTATTGTTTTCAAAAAGTGATTTTAGTTTTAACTAAATAGTGAGAGCGTACGTTAAGGTAAAATCATAGTCTATTCAACAGAGCGAGAGTTTGAGAAAAGGCTTTTAATCGATAGTGTCTAATGAAAGGACTTATTTTAAAACTAAGAAACCAACGAAGATTTGATTCCCTAATTACGACGAACTACATACCGATATCCGCGTTATTTGATATTTAATCTAGATCCAATTTTAGTTTTACTTTTCCCCCTAATCATCAAAGTATCATTCGCCTTAGCTTTACGAAGTAACCCTAGAAAAACGGTATATCGATTCATTAAGTCCCTGTGGGATCGATATCTTTTAAAACTACGCGATTAGACTGTGCACTTGCAGTTAATACCCCAATAGACTCATAAAGTCGCGATCAGTGATCAAAGGTGATTGGGAGACAAATCAACCCGGTTTGATACCATATAGAGATTATGCGAGGAGGATTTCAAATTTCTTTACAAAAGTTGAATTTCATCATATCCCTCAAGATGAAAACCGGATGGCAGATGCTCTTGCAATATTGTATTCAATGATTGTTGTGAAGTATTGGAATGAAGTTCCTAATCTGACTGTGATGCATCTTAATAGGCAAGGGCATGTGGTTGTTGTTGAGGAGATCAAAGATGAGAAGCCGTGGTATTTTGATATCAAATGTTTCCTCCAAAGTAAGATTTACCCACCTGGGGCATCTTTGAAAGATAAGAAGACTTTGAGAAGATTAGCTGGCAACTTCTACCTGAATGGTGATGTGCTTTACAAGAGAAATTTCGATATGGTTTTGCTCAGATGTGTGGATAGACACGAAGCAGACCTATTGATGACTGAAGTCCATGAAGGTTCCTTTGGTACTCATTCCAATGGACATGCTATGGCTAAGAAGATGTTTAAAGCAAGTTACTATTGGCTGACAATGGAATCTGACTGTTGCAAGTTTGTAAAGAAATGTCACAAGTGTCAAATTTGTGCAGATAAGATTCATGTTCCTCCAACACTGTTAAATGTCATTTCCTCTCCATGGATTTTCTCCATGTGGGGAATTGATATGATTGGCATGATTGAGCCCAAAGCTTCAAACATACATCATTTCATTCTAGTGGCTATTGACTACTTCACAAAGTGGGTTGAAGCGGCATCGTATGCGAATGTAACTAAGCAAGTTGTTGTGAGGTTCATCAAGAATCAGATTATATGTCGTTATGGTTCGAACTTGAATAATAATATGGTGGAAGATCTTTGCAAAGAATTCAATATTGCACATCATAATCTTCTCCCTACAAGCCTAAGATGAATGGGGCTATTGAAGCTGCAAACAAGAACATTAAGAAGATCATTCAAAAGATGGTTGTGACGTACAAGGATTGGCATGAGATGCTCCCATTTTCTTTGCACGGGTACCATACATCCATCCGCACTTCAACATGGGGCAACCCCGTTCTCACTTGTTTATGGCATGGAAGTTGTGCTCCTAGTAGAGGTTAAGATCCCATCATTGCGTGTGCTGATAGAAGCCAAGTTGACTGGAGCTGAATGGTGTCAGACCAGATTTGATCAGTTGAATTTAATTGAAGAGAAGATGTTAACTGCCATGTGTCATGGTAAGTTATAGAAATAGAGAATGAAGAATGCTTTTGATAAAAGGTCAGACCTCGTGTACTCGGTGAAGGTGACCTTGTGCTCAAGAAGATCCTATCTTTTAAACCAGATTCTAGGGGCAAATGGACTCCCAATTATGAAGGTCCATATGTTGTTAAGAGAGCCTTTTCAAGCGGTTCTTTGATTCTTACAACTATGGATGGTGAAGAGTTCACACGTCTTGTGAATGATGATGTAGTCAAGAAATACTTTTCCTAAAAAGAAAAGAACAGCTCGCTAAGTTGAAAACCTGAAAGGGCGGCTTAGGCAAAAATGAGCGTCTCGGTGGATTGAAAACCCGAAAGGGAGATCCAGGAAAAAGTTAGAGACATAAAACAAAATATAGTTATCTCGATAAATTAAGTACCCCACCTTGTGGTAATTTATGCAAAAAGTAGGGATTATGGCAAGTAACTGCAAGCTGTTGATCTCCAGTCTTGAAGACTTTCTTGAGCAAAATGTTCGGTTTTGATTCATCTTCAACCAGAGCCAAGAGCACAGTGGATATTGAAAGCGGTAGAAGGATTAGTGATCATTGTATTCAATGTAGCTCTTTTCCATGTAAATTACCACTTTTCAAACTTTTGTAAAGATCTATGGAGTGTTGTCATTTACAGACTACCATCCTATTAAATAAAGTTGAGCTTTTTATTCAATTGTTTCTACTCTTATTTATTCAGTTAAATGGAATTAAATTTTATTGTGATCATTTTGAAATTAAAGTTTTAAAATAAAAAATCATGTTTTCTTAAATAATAAAAGCAATTACTTTTTAAAGAGAAATCGATTTCATTAAAGGATGTTCACAGCGGTCCAAGGACAAGTAAGCCCAAAAATGAAAAGCATTGTTGGTTTTCCCCAAGCAGTTGGTATGATCTTTGTTTCTTCCCCAACAGCTTTTCAGCTTCCAGCCGAGTTTTGATGGTTCCCTCAGCTAAGTTCGTAATTGCCTCCCTCGAGTTGTAGGCGCGTTATCGCAGTAGGTTGCATAGATTCGGCAATTTTGTTTTCCCTGAAGTCGCCAGCAGAGTTATCCATGACCCCTGTTAGCCTTGATTCTTGATCAGTATTTTCAGTCCTCTGCAAGGTTGTCGCCCATTTGATATGGTGTTGACCTAAAATTCCCCGCAGAGTTGATAATGCAGGTTTTCGGAAAATCTTTTCCTTTTCCCCAGCTAGGGTTGAGCCTTTGAGGTGGATAACTCATGTTCTTTCCTTTGCAACTTTTTCTCCAGCAGATGCTTCCCTCCTATAAGGATTGGATGAGTATTGTATTGATGCGGACCAGTGACATTTGTATCCTTTATGATCATTTTGTCATCATAATCATCATATATATACATATACATTCATAGATTTCCTCATTGCATTAATAATGCACTTTCTGTTTCATTGTTTCCGTGATCTTGTGCTACAGTGGTGTTCTTTCCCCCACGCAGATTTGGTATGTTTGTTCTCTTTCAATTGTAGAGTCTCAGCCTCTTAAGCAGAAAGAGTTTAACCTTTCTCATTCCCCACTTAGTTATTTCCTTGTGGATGATCATTATTTTAGCTTCCTCCCTAGTTGACTGTCTGGATCGAATCACTCCCCCTGAGTTGTATCCTCATTGGGTTGAGTCTTTGACTGACTGTTCTTTCTAGATCTTACCCAGATAGATGCTTTTGGTCCCCTGAAAGTCTATTACCCAGTAACCGGTCGTATTCTTCTCAATTTGCAAGTATTTCACTTCTGCCCTAATATCCAGCAAAAGTAACCTTTTTCTCCCCAGCGGATTCGTTTTCACATTTCCCAGGAAGTCTATCCTTGATATGTTCATCCTAACCGATGACGAATATCTTCTTCCCCTGCTTTGAGTCTATCCTTGATATGTTCATCCTAATCGATGACGAATATTCTCTTTCTGGTATTCTACCCAGTAAAAAGGTAGTTGTGATCCCTATTTTATTCCCCAGAAGGTTAATCCATGATATGTTCATCCTAACCAGTGACATATTTCCTTTTCTTTGCAATCTTCTGCCCAGTAACCGGTTGTTGTAAATCCTGTTTTCCCTTTTGCAAAGTCTATCCTTGATATGTGCATCCTAACCGGTGACGGATATTCTCTTTCCGGTATTCTATCCAGTAACTGATAGATGTAATTCCTATTTCTCCCCTCGGAGTTTATCCTTGATATGTTCATCCTAACCGGTGACGGATATTCTATTTCCGATATTCTATCCAATAGACGATAGATATAATTCCTACTTTTTCAGGCAGTCTATCCTTGATATATTTACCCTAATCGGTAACGGATATTCTTCCTAATGCCCCAGGTGAATTCATCCTTGATATGTTCATCTTAACCGATGACGGATATTCTTCCCTTTGAGTCTATCCTTGATATGTTCACTTTAACCAATGACAAATATTCTCTTTCTTTGCAGTCTTCTTCCCAGTAACCCGTAGTTGTAAATCCTATTTTGGCTTTTCCCCAGCAGGTTATTTTTTACCCAGTAGCTGGTAGTGAATACACCTCATGTTGCCCTCAGCGAGTTATCCTTGATATGTTTACCCTAACCGGTAACGGATGTCCTCTCTGACAGATTATGTTATCTCCTTGCCCAGTAACTGATAGTGGATAATATACTTCTGTTGCTCTTGTGTTGAAGATCATTTCTTCCCTAGTTGAGTTTGAACGCGTATTTCCTTAATGAAATCATCGTTTCCTGCTCCGTTCGAGTATTTCAGTTTTATTCTGATCTACCCGTTTCCCCTAAAGATTGTTCCTTTAATTCTCCGGCTGACTCTTTTCATTGATTTATTTTCATGGAATCCCTCGAGTCCCCCAACAGTTTTTAAAGTCGTAGCCTGGCCTACGCACAAACTTTTATCCCTTAGAGTCTCTGTATCCCCAGTGAGTATCCCTTACGGAATGCATTATACTCCTGCGGACTTTCGGTCTCTCCAGATTCTTTTCCTTTGTGGAAACATTTTCCCCACAAAGATTATTTTAACATTCATAGCATCATGAGGTCTCTTAGGGACCAAAATTTGTTTCTATATGTTGTTATTTAAGTTTATTCTACTTAGTCGATACAAAGATTTTAACCTTCATCTCCTCAGCTAGAACGTCCTGAAATAGGGGCAGCTGTCAGACCCCAACTTTGACCCTAAGATCCCTCATGTTATTCTCATCATATGCATTAGCATTGGGAATACACCTTGGCATACTCCTTACCCTTTATTCATTGGGTTTGCATTAGGAGAGATCACCAAGCCCCATGTGATTGTATCATACTTTGTCTTTCTTTATTTACTAACAAAAATACCAAAAATATGTCATTTGTATAGTTTAACTATTTTGTAGGTAGTGCACATGCTCACCTATCCTCTATCAAGCTCATATCTAAGGTTTAAGACCATCATTACAAGGAACTCAATCAAGAATTGGTCCACACTGGCTCTAAGTTTCATATATGGATCCCCCATGATCTTCATATGTTATTTTGATCAAGAAATCATCAAGAGTTTGGAGTTTGTTTGCCTTGGAAACCCTGATTCATCTAGGTATCTTGTGTGACTTCTTCAACAAGTTTCTTCAACATTTGATCAAATATTTCAAGGGATACTTCACATTTCATCATATTATGCATATATGATCCTCCATGAGTCCCAAAATTCAAGAGAATATCAATCTAGCAAGTTGGTTCATGGTGGTTGACCAGAGAAAGTCAACTGGTCAAAATTGGGGTTCCCTACACCCTATCTCCTACAATTATTTGTCATATGAAAATTATTCCAAGAGCAAAGTTACTCTAAATTATATTCCAAACAATTTTCATATTAATGTCAAGAGCTAGTTTTACTTGTAAAGTTTTTATGGTGAAAGATTATAGGTCATTTTGTATAAACCCTAGTTTGGAGCTCAACTTCCCAATACCATAACTTTATCAATTTTTATGAGATGAAATCCATTCAAATTGCATGATCAAATTCAATATGTCGACTTCAACTTTGATGTTTATATGAAGTTCAAATTCAACTTTCAAATACATGTGATAAGAAAAAACATTATAGGTCATTTTGGGCAAATACCATTGAACAAGTGATTTTCCTCAACTTCTAAAATGCATAACTCCTTCATTCTAAATCCAAATAAGGTCAATTTTATGACCAACTTGAAAGGATTTGAAAGATATACAACTTTGATGAAGTAACATTTCTCATTTGAATTCCATAGAAAAAGTTACTCAAGGTGGAAGAAGAGAACATATGGCTTGATACTTAGATTTTTTTTTGATATGTTTGATTTTCCAAACTTCCACATTAAAATTAATCATGATCCAAGCTTCAAATGAAAAAGAGTTAAACATGAAAGTTGTTCCTCTTGATTTAACCTTTCCAAAAAATCCAAATTCATCTCATTTGGACAAAGTATAAATGACTTGCGCATGGCATAAAATTGAAGGGCCATTTGGATAATTTGAAGTTCCACTTTTCATACACGATTGCATGGCTTTTCCACTTGACTTCAGCATTGCTTACACATAATTTTGGACCTAAGTGCATCATTTTATGGGCCTATCACACGCCCATGCAAGTGAGATTTTCAACTTTGGCCAAAAATGGAAGTGTATAATTATTAATCTCCTTGGCTATAAATAGAAGCTCCATTGCTCAGAATTGAGGACCCTGGCGTGCAAGCTTTGAATCAGCAACCCTAAACCCTCACACTCAAAGGATAAGCTTGAAGATTTTCTTTGAAAATCGAGTTTGAATCTCCCACTGTTTTTGAGATTGAAACTCCAAGAGTCCTTCCTCCTCTTTGATCCATTTCAAGTCCATTAAGCATCTGAAGCAATGCCAAGCATAATTGAGAGCAAGATCGTGCCAATTTGAAGCTACATTGAAGGTGATTTTCAGAATTTTTCATCTCTTCGATTCTCACTTAATTCTCCACTATTCTTGTTGATTTTTGGTTGTCTGAAGTCCTACCAATGTAGACAACAAGATTGAGTTTCTTAGAGGTTAAATCGAAGTAACTCAGATCATGATCCTCAAAATTCAACTCCCTGTATCTTTCTATATACTTGGAGTTAGACAAAATTGAGGCTAGATTCGAGTTCCTGAGCATTTTTTCTTTAAATTCATGTCCTCCTTTTTCATTTTGGTAATGGTTGAAGGTGGACCAGTCCGGTGAGGTCCACCGGAGAAGAAGACCGGAGTTCTGGCTCCGGCGATGTGTTGGCACGCTTCTGAACCACATGATCCTTTCAAATTGTTTTAATCTCATGTGTTGGTTGTAATTACCATTCCTGCTGCGTTGTTGACTAATGATCTTGTGGAACGCGCGTTTGGAGCCACTTGATAAGCCACCTCAATTAATGAGGGAGCTCAAGTGGTCCACTTGTTTTTGATTTTCTGATTTTCTCTTTTAATTAATTTATTTTCATTGATTCATATAAATTTTAAAATGGATCCAAAAAAATATGGGACTTTCACCAAAAAAATTCAAATATTTTACATGATTTAATTATTTTTGTGCATATTTTTAATTGTTTAAAAATACTTTTAAGTTTCCAAAAATTATGACATTTTTTGTCCAAGGTCCTTTGACCTTCATTGACCTAGGATAAATCTATTGGCCATTTATTTGGTGTTTTGGAGAGATTTTAGGTTTTTGATTAAATATATATTAATTTAATGTATTTTTTAATTGATTTTAATTTGTTTAATTGTGAATAAATTGTGTTGAGGTATTTTTTTGACTTGTTGAGTTTGACTATGTTGTTTGGGCCTTGGTCAAGGTTGATTTGACTTTGTTGGATTCAAATCATTGGATTTAGGGGATTGATGGAATGTAAATTCCATCTCCCAAAATGAATGAATGATTTTAATTTGATAAAATCCTTCCCTTGTCCAATTTGTGTTTGTCTCATTTCCCCTCCCTCTTCATCTTCAATCCCCTTCTATCCCATTCATTCCATTGACCTATGATATCTCTATATCCTAAGGCTAATTGGTTGATAAACCAATACAAGTATGGATGACATTAGGTCCACCCTTTTGCCATTTTCTTTTAAATATGGTATGTTTTAGGAGTATGGTTCATTATACCATATCTCTAACATGCATTAACACTAAAATTTCTATTGCCCAGCCTCAGATAGTTGTGACTTCTACATAAGTCCAATTACGATTGCTTAACATAGTGCTAAATTTTGACCCAATAACATAGCATTTTAGTAAGTGAGATTGTAAGTCTCCCTCTTTCATGGCATTATATGGAAACTTGGCCTTTCTTCCTTCCTTTGGAAGATGTCTTGGTTCAAGGATCCATGCTTGTGAATAGAGGGTTGAGTGTTCTCCAAAGAATGACTTAAACAATTAAAAAGCAAAAACAATACTAACATATAATCAACTAACATTTGACTAATTTTTAATTTCAATTCATTTACCTTATGCACTTTAAATTCAAGCCATTTATCATTTGTCATTATACATATCATTTAACTTGTTTATTTTAATGCCATTTTTACTTTCTCACTTGAGCCATATGTTGTTAATATATTGTGATTGTATATACTTGTCTTGTCCATTGTTTGTGTTTGACGTTAATGTACATAATAACAACAACAACCCCTAAAAAATGTTTGTGTGGACTGTTGGATTTAATCTGAGACTTGGACTTTGAATTAGGCAACACTCCCTATGCAAAAGGACTTCGCCAATGCCAACTTTTCTGAAGCCAAGCCATTGAGAATTGGGCTTTCATCTTATGCAAGTATTGAGATCCCTTTTGAGTTCATCTGCTACATGGTCTTGATGCAAATGTTACTTTGAACCTGTGTCTAATACCTATTTCTGAGCCATTCAAGGAGTATGTCATCTGATACATGGGGGAGATTATGAAGAAGACTATGGAGTTTCTAGCTTGGATGTGGCTATCTTTATTTGATGCCTTGTTCTTCATCTTGCTTGCTTGTTGATATTGCTTGATTTTAAAGTCCAAGGGAAAGTGGGTTTCTATATGACACTCTTGTCTATTGGATTGCATCCCACTGGTCAGATATTTTCAACCCTTAACTTTTAAATTTTTGCTTAGGATTAGTCTCTTCATCTCCTCACACTTCTTAAATTTCAAATCTCTCCCCTCTTTCAAAATCTTCTTTGCTTGTGATTTTTTAAACTTAGACTTTATTGCAAATTAGAAACTCTGGCCTTATGCCATTACATTTTTGAACTCTTTTTATTAATCAAACTTGTAAATGAACTTAACCATACTTGACTTAAAATTTCAAAAGATAAAAAGAACCAACACTCATTCAAACTCTTTTAGGCCTTTTGTGCCTCTTCTAAACTTAAACTTTTGTTAAAAGCAATCAACTCACTTTGAAATTGATACCACGAACTACGGGGTTTTGATTCCTCATTTTTATGTTGGTACGTAGGCACAAGTACGAAGGTCTTGTCAAACACAAAAATATAAATTAATGAATTCTTTTCAAATCCCCACACTCTATTTATTGCAAACATCATTTTATACCAAAAAAACACATACACGCATAAGAAAGGGCTCCCTAAGAGTACCTAGGACACTTTGGGTGCAAACACCTTCCCGTTGTGTAACCAACCCCCTTACCTATAATCTCTGGCATTTTATTAATTTTGATTTGAAAACTTCTCATCTTTGGATTTGTTCGTACTTTTCCCTTTTCCTTTGGAAACAATAAAAGCGCGGTAGCGACTCTGGTTTTATTGATGTTAAGTTTATCCATAGCTTAATGGTCATGAATTTTCCGCTACAGCAGAATCTCTATATGGTATCAAACCGGGTTGATTCGTCTCCCATTCACCTTTGATCTGATTCACAACTAAAGCTGAACCTCCATAGACGTCAAGATATTTGATTATGAGATCAATGGCCTCTTCAAGCCCCATAATGCAAGCTTCATACTCACTCATGTTGTTTGTACACTTGAAAGTCAATCTAGTTGTAAACGGAAAATGAGTGCCTTGAGGAGTAATAATCACTGCCCCAATGTCATTACCATATTGATTAACAGCTCCATCAAATACCATGCCCCAACGGGAACCAGGTTCTAGCCCTTCTTCAAGCAACGATTCATCACAATCTTTCATCTTCAAGTACAAGATCTATTCGTCATGAAAATCATATTGTACTGACGGATAGTCTTCAATCGGTTGGTGAGCCAGATGGTCAGCCAAGACACTACCTTTGATAGATTTTTTGAGATCAGTATTCAATATCATACTCGGATAACAACTTCTGCCAACGGGCTATCCTCCCAGTTAAAGTAGGCTTCTCAAAAGTAGTATGATTCAGTATATACTGGCTCAGACGCTTAGAAGCCCAAGCCAATATGCAACAAGTTTTTTCAAGCATAGAATACCGAGTCTCACAGTCGGTAAACTTCTTACTGAGGTAGTAAGTTGCATATTCTTTCTTTCCAGATTCATCTTGTTGAGCAAGAACACAACCCATTCCCTCATCAGGCACAATCAAATACATGATCAAAGGTCTTCCTTCAACAGGCGGAGACAGAATCGGAGGCTCAAGCAGATATTCCTTGATACTGTCAAAAGATTTCTTGCAATCCTCGGTCCAATCACAAGACTGATATTTCCGAAGAAGCTTGAATATAGGCGCACACGTGGCAGTCATATGCGATATGAATCTTGAGATATAATTCAAGCGGCCGAGAAAACCTCTGACTTTCTTCTCAGTTTTGGGCGCAGGGATTTCTTGTATTGCTTTGACCTTGGCAGGATCGACTTCAATACCCTTCTCGCTGACAATAAAGCCCAACCACTTACCAGAACGAACACCAAAATTACACTTATTGGGATTCAATAGGAGTTTATACTTCCTCAAACGTTGGAATAACTTCGACAAATGCTCAACATGCTCTTCTTCATCACTTGATTTTGCAATCATATCATCAATATTGACTTCGATCTCTTTATGCATCATATCATGAAAAAGAGTGGTCATAGCTCTTTGGTATGTTTCACCAGCATTCTTTAAACCGAAAGGCATCACTCTACAATAGAATCTTTCCCAGGGTGTAATGAGTGTGGTCTTCTCCATATCTTCAGATGCCATCTTGATTTGATTATAACTGGAAAATTCATCCATAAACAAAAATACTTTCAATTTAGATGTATTGTCTACCAACATATCAATGTGTGGCAGAGGGAAATCGTCTTTCGGACTAGCTTTGTTCAAATCTCTATAATCAACACACATACGGACTTTTCCATCCTTCTTTGGCACAAGCACAATATTGGCCACCCACTACGGATACTCAGCGGTAACAAGAAAACCAACATTGATTTGCTTCTGCACTTCTTCTTTGATCTTCACTGCCATATCATGATGAGTCCTCCTCAACATCTGCTTGACCGGTGGGCATTCTGGCTTCAACGACAATCTATGCTCCACAATCTCAGAATCCAAACCAGGCATGTCTTGATAGGACCAAGCAAACACATCTGAATATTCTCGAAGAAGATCAATCAACCCCTTCTTAACCTCTGAACACAATTGAGACCCAATCTTGACTTCCTCTACATCATCTTCGGAACCCAAGTTGACTAATTCAATCTACTCTTCAAATTGCTTAATGGCTTTTTCTTCGTGCTCAAGTAAACGAGACAATTCATTAGATACTTATTCATTAGTCTCTTCCTCAGCCTCAAACACAGGGAAATCAAAGTTTGGAGAAGGAATAGGATCATTTTATTCAATGGGTTTGGGAACCAACCTGCATAATGATTTGATATTTTGATTTTAGATAAGTGAATTGTGGTCAAATGTTATGCAGATGGACAATTATTATTTATTTATGTTTTTTGTTATTACCATTTTCAGGAAGGCAAAAAGTAAAAATAAAACATCATAGATGTGGATGAATAGAATTGCATTTTATTAATGATAATTGAAACGCCTAACAATGTTCACTTCTCCCTTAGGCATATGAGAAGGATTTTTCTTAAAACCTGAAAACAAATTACTTAGAGAGATGGAAAATAACGGGAACATCAACAGTACCCCAATTATTGCAAGTCTTGCCATGCGTCACAAAGTTGGCACAGTCTTCATCTTCAACATCCTTGATTACAGCAGTTGAGTGTTGTTCATTACCATGGATGAACCCTTCGCTACGGAAACTCGGTTGCACTTCTTGAGCTTTGGCGTTGAACGGCCCTTGATGAAATCCCAATTTGGCTTTATTTTTTTGCTCGGCAACTTCTACCATACGGCCCCATTGATCTGTGACGCCTGCCTCAATAGCTTTCTGAGCATCTTTGAAAGAAGACAAGGGTGCCCCGGTTTTCTTCACTTCAACAATAGACAAGGCTTGGAACGGATTTCCAAACTCCTCCTCAGCTTCAACATATTTAAAAGATGACAGATGGCTTACCAAAAGCGCTTTCTCTCCACCAACAACGACAAGCTTATCGTTCTTCACAAATTTAAGCTTCTGGTGTAGAGTAGATGTTACAACTCCATCCTCATGAATCCATGGCCTTCCCAATAAACATCTATAGGCCGGGTGGATATCCATCACTTAAAAAGTAATTTGAAAATCACTCGGACCTATCTTCACTGGAAGGTGCACTTATCCAATGACGGTTTTGCGAGACCATCAAACGCTTTGAAGATCACACCATTATACCTCATATTGGTGCCTTGATAGGATAATTTGCACAAAGTTGATTTCGGGAGTACATTCAGAGAAGAACCGGTATCAACCAACATATTGGACAACGCATCCTCCTTGTAGTTCATTGAAATATGTAGTGCCAGATTATTATTTCTACCTTCCTTAGGAAGTTCTTTATCACAAAAACTAGGATTGTTGCAAGAAGTAATGTTATCCACAATATGGTCAAACTGATCCATAGTAACGTCGTGCTCGACAGAGGATTGCTCCAACACTTTTTGCAATGCTTCTCTGTGCGCTTCAGAATTCATCAATAGAGACAACACTGAATTCTTTGACAGAGTTTGAAGCAGCTGCTCCACCATATTGAACTCACTCTTCTTAATCAACCGTAACACTTCATCATCATCGTTAGGCTTCAGTTTGTTGGATTCACCAGAATGACACGCTGGAGCACTAACTGGATTCACCACAGGAACATCAACCTTCTTACTGACTCTAACCTCTTCTACCTCCTTCGGAAAGACCAGACCGAAGACACGACCGCTACGAGTCACCTTTGCTATATCAACTATATTCACTATGGAATTTGTCTTAGGCAACAAAACCTCTTGACCATTCTCCACCATCGTGGCATTATACTAGTAAGGCACAACTTTATCGGATGCATACAGGACAGGGCCCGCTAACCGTATTACCAACGGAGATATCGATCTACTGACATTGTTGCTGCTACTACTATCAAATTGAATCACTACCCGCTCAAGGGTCTTAAACACCGACACAATTACATTGACATTATCAACCAAGTGGCGGGACTGGAAAATTTGAATAAGCCCTTCATCCATTAACCTCTGAATATCCCTCTTGACAATGACACATCCTCGAGGGTTCACACTGCAGATTGCACAACCATCATGGTCATGCTCACATTCACTAACCAGACAAATATCCTTATGCATCGTCACTAAGGAACTTCTGATAAAGTGGATATCATAAATCTTGAATTCCCCAGGACAACCATCTACCATGTTGACAACGGAGTTACCATGTGTAAGACCCTAATTTTGACCCTAAGATCCCTTATGGCATCATAACATTGCATTTGCATTGCCTCAAGGATCTTTAGCATCTTGGTTCCCTTTGCCTTTGGGTGGGACTCTTTGTGATTGGTTTGAGATCACCAAGCATGCTTGAATTATACATCATTATTTCTCTTACTTTTGTTTACTAACCAAAAGCACAAAAATGTGTCACTAACATCTTTTGTTTGAAGCTTGAGTATCATCCAAGACACTTTGTGGGTTCTATTTAGATGATCAGTCAACACAAGGGAATGGCTTGAGATACTTCCAACAGGTTCAAATGGGGTCTATTCGTCAGTCAAAACGTTAATCTTGAAGGAGCAAAAGTTTGTTCATGAGCTGTCATGCTCGCTAGGCGAGCAGAATGGGTCGCCTAGCGAGTCCCAAGAAAAGCCACCAGAATCACCTACGCTCAGAGGAATTTCTTGAACTGTCATGCTCGCTAGGCGAAGCCCACGTGTTTAAAAAAATAAATAAATAAATAAATAAATAAATAAATAAATAAATAAATAAATAAATAAATAAATAAATAAATAAATAATATATATAACAGAAAAAATTTAGACTTGGGCCTTTCTCATTTGAGCCCACAGGTCCACAAAAATCAGGTTATAAATTCAGAGTTTCAGTGAAACAAAATTCAATTCTATTCCTATTACCCTGGCAGGGAAAAAGATAGTGAGAGAAGAGCTAATAGAGTTCAGAGCAACCTCCAGAGACTGAAGGGAACTCATTGGCAAAGAACCAATTCCATCTCATATAAACCCTCAGAGTGCTTTGCGAACCCAACCGGGCAATTCAATTTCATTCGATCTCTCCAGTCAGGTTTTCCTTATTCCCATTACTTTATGCTTTTAATTTGAATGCTCTGAATGTATGAGGTATTATGGGTGAATTTGATACCCTTTTGATGCATGTGTTTGACAAGAGGTTTAGGCCTCCTACCCTTGGTTGCTTTTTGTGAGCTTTTTGTGAATTTTAATGGCATGATTCATGTGGTTAGATTTTGATTTGGGGGCAACTCTTGATTACCCTATCTTGTTTCTCTAACCTGTTTGTTGAGTTTTATTTTGTGAGGGCTCACATACTCTTGCAGGGATGGCTTGCCTGGTGTTCCACTTTATTTATGGGACACCACCTAGAGGTTTATTCCGATTACCTGTACTGACTCACTTTCTTTGATGGTGCTAGCTTGAGAGATCTCTGGGTTTCTTATCTCTTTAATTGTTGTTACTTCAGATCTTTATCCGTACGGTAGATCTCTCAATCCCTTTACTTTTCCCGCATGTTACCGATTTCTTAAGTTTCGTATAGCCTCTCGTGGCATGTCATTTAAGGTAGTGCGGTTCCTTCATCTAGGACTGCCTTTTTGCATGAGCATCCCTAAACACCCCAAACTCATTGATTTTTCTTCTCCTAAGAACACGTTATCTCCTTCTACTATAGGCGAGTAAGTCTCCAAAGGTCGAGCATCCGGTAGATTGCGTAGTAACGTCGTTCACCCCAAAACACAACCCTTACCCCATAGGTGGTCGAACTACGTTTTGCTCTGATTTTCATCCCAGATGAGATACGTAGGCATAAGACGCGATGTCTTAGCGAGCACACTTCTCTTTAACCCATAGGTAGCCGAGCTACGAAGACTCTGATTCTCAGATTCAAATGAGATACGTATGCAGTGGATGCGACGTCCGTGCGAGTCATTTTCTTTTGACCCTTCTTTTAGTAAGCAGTACATTAGATAAACATACACGCTTTTCTCATCCCTTCAATCATGTTTGCACAAATAAATTTTCAAAAAAAAAATAACAACCTTTGAAACAAATGTGAAAAGGGCTCCCTAGGAGTACCTAGGATGCTTTG
This sequence comes from Lathyrus oleraceus, assembly GCF_024323335.1. NCBI lineage: Eukaryota > Viridiplantae > Streptophyta > Magnoliopsida > Fabales > Fabaceae > Lathyrus > Lathyrus oleraceus. The sequence goes on from NC_066584.1 coordinate 361,906,734, forward strand.
GGTGCCTAACACCTTCCCATTGCATAACCAACCCCCTTACCCAGATCTCTGACATTTTTACTAGTTTTTGATTCGATAAAACTTTTAGGTTTTTGTTCGCTTTCTAACCATTCCTTTGGATAAATAGAAGTGCGGTGGCGACTCGACTTGTATGATTTACCTTGGATTTAGTCAATATATCTAATGGTAACGAATACCCCGCTACAGAAAAGTGGCGACTCTGCTGGGGACGTATATTTGCTTAGTGGGTTTTGCCTACTTTTCATATTTGTTGTATTGTATTGTATATTTTTTTTTTGTGACATATTTTTGTGCAATTTGGGATTACTGTATTGTATGTAATGATTGAATTGTTTGAATATTAATTCCTTGTATGCTTGGTGATCTTTGTGAGATGAGTTCTATACCCGAACTCGAGTGCACTTAGGATAGGAGAATGGCATAGTCTTATCGACTTGTGTGGAGTTATTCCTTAGCAAGTTGACTTGCAAGCCCGTTCACTTGGTGGAGGTCATGTTGGGATCAATAATGTCACAGAAGTAGTTGTGGTTAGACATTGCTTTTTCCAATATAGACCTTAGAAGCCAAGGACCTTAGTTTACCAAACCCATCTTGGCCTATTCGTAGGATGTAGTGCGAAAGTCGTTCAAGTGTAACATTTGATACAATTGTTACGCGATACTACACTCATAAGAGTCTCTCTTGAGAATATTTTGGGAATACGAGTAGTCGTTTATCCGATAATATCCAAAAGATGGGATGATGACTATGGGAACCTCTTGTAGAACATGTTTGGCAGGTTTAAACCCTAGTACACTCCCTTTTGGGTGGTTCTTAACCTAACTCCATGCTCGTGACTTACAACAAACCCTTGATTCATGGTTGATCCGTTCATGAATCCTTAATATCAATGGAACTTGGATGTTGATAAGGTGTAAACCATAATCCACCAAAATGGATGATTGATATTAAGGATAACATGATACATCCCATGACCTTTGTTTGGTGTGCTTTGCTTGATCCTTGAGTGTGATTGTTGCATTCATGCATTCATGCACCCATTTGCATCCATATCATCAATAAATAAGAAAATTTTCAAGGAACTTAAGGGGTTTATTTGCAAAATTTTCAGACATGGAAAGACAAAGAAGGAATACAAAGAAGTACAGCTTCAGGCAACCAAATTTGAAAGAGTTAAGGAATCTGACATCTTATGTATTAGATCCCTTGGGTTTCAAGGCTCATTTCGGGAAGCTTCTTCCTCTTCTGACCACCCAGGTGGATGAAGGATTGATGAGTGTATTGGTGCAGTTTTACGATCCTTTGTACCGTTGCTTCACGTTTCCAGATTTTCAGCTTTTGCCTACACTTGAGGAGTATGCTTACCTTGTGGGTATACCTATTCTGTATCAGTTGCCGTTCAGTGGCTTGGAGAGTATTCTTACTTCTCAAGAGATAGCTGACATGTTACACATAGATGAATCTCTAGTTGGTGCTCATATGACTACCAAAGGTGGAATTCAAGGTCTCCCTTCTGAGTTCCTCATTGCTCAAGCTACTATATATGGGAAGGCCATGAGTGAGGATGCCTTTGAAGCCATATTTGTACTTCTCATCTATGGATTGGTATTGTTCCCCAACAGCGACAAGTTTGTGGATGTGAACGCTATTAGGATCTTCTCTACTCTTAATCCCGTTCCGACTCTGTTGGGCGATACCTACTTCTCTTTGCATATGAGGAATGCAAAGGGTGGGGGCGCCATTGTGTGTTGTTTGCCTTTGTTGTATAAGTGGTTTATTTCTCACTTACCTCAGACGGTCGCTTTCAAGGAGAACAAGGAATGTCTACGGTGGTCCACAAGACTTATGTCTCTCACTAATGATGATATCTCTTGGTATAACCATGTGTATGATGGTGTGCAGATTATTGACTCTTGTGGCGAATTCTCCAATGTACCTCTTCTTGGTACATGTGGTGGGATTAACTACAATCCTGTTTTGGCACGTCGGCAGCTTGGGTTCCCCTTAAAGGATAAACCCAATAACATTCTGTTAGAGGGTGTATTCTTTCAGGATGGTAAAGATCCCCAAGGCTTAAAACCTAGGATGGTCCGCGCTTGGCGCAAGATTCATAGGAAAGGAAGGAAAGAGTTGGGTCCTAAGAATTGCATCGCTTTGGAGCCTTACACTGTTTGGGTTAGGAAGAGGGCGTCTGAGTATCTCATGCCTTACGAGTATCCGAGACCTACACCTATGATTATGGCTGGGCCTTCAACCCTCCCTAATCATGGAGTAGAGGAGTTGAGAGACGAAGACCGTTCACGTGCCTGGATCCGTGAACGTGAAGAGTTGCTTCAGCAGATTAAGGAGAAGGATGCGTTGATTGAGTTTCTTGAGCATCAGGTTATTGATGACCCTGATGATGTATGGACTTCTCTACTTCCTCAGTCTTCTAAGTTCTAGAAGAGGAAGTATGATCGACTCGCCAAAGAGAAGGCCGATATGGAGGCAGCCTACGAGAGGGAGGTGAAGAGGCTTCACGCATCTTATCTTCCTGTGTTCCGAGCTTTGGATGATTATTTCTAGGGATCCATAAGACGATTATTTTCCTTTTCTCTTGTACATGATTGACGATGCTGCACTTCTTTTCCCTGATATTATTTGATGAGATATTTCCATATGTGATAAAATGCTTAATATTTCCAGAATTTGCAAATAAAACTCTAAAGTTCCTTTGAAATAAAAAAACAAATCATATGCATAAACATTGCATGCATCATATGCATAAACAGGTTTTGTTTCCGGTCCCTTGCCCTGTGGTCTAACTTTGTGTCCTTCATTTATTTTGAAGACAAGCTGACTCACCGGTACTACACTAGAGCCAACATTTCAAGACTGATGGATCACTTAGAGCAAGAGAACCGCGAGCTGAAAGAGGAAGTGGCCAGATTGACTGCCCTAATGGAGTCACTCATGGCTGCCCAGGGCCAGTCTTCTCCGACACCTTCAACTCCTCCCTATAGGACAGTTATCTCCGAGATTGTCTCCTCTACTGTGCCCACTGCCAATGCACACTTTGTTCCAACAGCCATGCCAATCGGGTTCCCGTGGGGGATGCCTCCCAATTTCATGCCTGAGGGTCCTGTTCCTACCTTTGCTTCTCTGCCGACATCTAGCCCGATCCTTGCCGTTCCTCCTCCTGTCGTGCATACTTTGCCCATGGTAGATGACACCATCTATCATTCTGAGCCGTCTGAGGGTCCAGATGTTTATGAGAAGATGGATGCTATGAACGATCAATTTCTTGAGCTTCGCAAGGAATTGAAAACTCTCAGAGGGAAGGATCTTTTCGGCAAGTCTGCTGCCGAACTCTGCTTGGTTCCAAATGTGAAGATCCCTATGAAATTCAAGGTCCCTGATTTAGAAAAGTACAAAGGAAATACTTGTCCTCTCAACCACCTGGTCATGTATGCCAGGAAGATGTCGACTCAAACCGATAATGACCTACTACTCATCCACTACTTTCAGGACAGTCTGTCCGGTGCTCCGCTTTGCGTTGGTACATGGGTTTAGACAGCGCGAACATCTGATCCTTCAATGATCTCGGCGAAGCCTTCGTCAAGCAGTACAAGTACAACGTGGATATGGCTCCCGATAGAGATCAATTGAGAGCCATGTCCCAAAAGGATAAAGAAACATTTAAGGAGTACGCCTAGAGGTGGCGAGAGGTGGGAGCACGGATCGTGCCTCCTCTAGAAGAGAAAGAGATGACTAAGATCTTTTTGAAGACTTTAAGTTCCTTTTATTATGAGCGGATGATTGTTAGCGCTCCTTCTGACTTCACCGAGATGGTGAATATGGGGATGCGTCTAGAAGAAGGGGTCCGTGAAGGACGGTTAACCAGAGAAGAAGGCTCTTCTGCCAAACGTTATGGGGCGTTTGCAAAGAAGAAAGATGGATAGGCACATGTTGTGATCTCCCATGAGAAACCAAGAAGACCCTCTGTGAGGAGGAAGACTGTGCGTCCCGCCAGTAACCAGCAACAGGTGGCTCATATAGAACCTGTTTTCAAAGACAACCAATAGTATCAGCAACATAGTAACAATCAGCAACCACATCCGCAATATCAGCAACAACAGCACCGACCGCAGCAACAGGCCTACCAGCCTCGAAACCGTAATCAAACCAGCACGAGTTACGAGAGGAAAAAGGTCACCTTCGATCCTATTCCTATGACATACGCAGAGTTATATCCCTCTTTGATAGAAAGGAAGCTGATTACTCCGAGAGACCCACCGGCTATACCTACTAACCCCCAGTGGTGGTATAAGCCTGAGTTATATTGTGTTTACCATTCTGGTGCTCCCGGCCATGACGTGGAGAATTGTTACCCTTTGAAGACCAAGGTTCAAGACCTTGTGAGGTGTGGTATTCTATGTTTTGAGGACGTAGGCCCTAATGTGAAGAAGAACCCATTGCCCGAACATGGGGAGTCTGTTAACATGGTCCAGGGCTGCCCTGGCAAATACAAAGTCAAATATGTCAGTCATATTCAACAATCGCTGGTCGAGGCACACCGTTTGTTATGTAACTACAGTCATTATGAGCATGACCATGATAGATGCCGAGTCTGCTCTGTTAACCGATTGGGTTGTTGCCAAGTGCGCAAGGATGTTCAGGAAATGATGGACGAAGGAGTCATTGAGATCCTTCAAAACAGGAATATTGATGAAAATGAGCCTGAGGTCAATGTGATCTCCCCAGTGTTCCGGATACCCGAGCTTGTTATCATCAAGTACAATGGTAGCAAGCAGAAGGCTTCTCCCGCTCTGATCATTAAGCCTGCTGGTCCTGTGTCTTACTCTTCTGAAAAGGCAGTTCCCTATCGCTATAACACCGTAGCAGTAGAGAATAGGAAAGAGGTATCCTTGCCCTCTTCTTCTGTTGTGAATATTGCCGATGTTAGCGGTTTGACCCGTAGTGGCCGTGTATTTTCAGCACCGCCGAAGCCTCAAATTAATGCTGATTTTGTTGAACGCCCGATTGGGAACGTTGTGAATTCTCCGAACCTGGCACCTGTTGTTAAACCCTTCTTTGCACTGATAACTCCTACTCCTGTTGGCCCGAGTAACAATGTGAAAGAAGACTGTGATGAGATGTTGAGACTCATTAAAAGGAGCGAGTACAATGTTGTAGACCAACTTCTACAAACGCCATCCAAAATATCTGTGTTATCCTTACTCTTAAATTCAAAACCACACCGAGAGGCTCTGCAGAAGGTGTTGGATGTGGCATATGTAGATCACGATGTCACTTTGGAGCAATTCGATAGCATTGTTGCAAACATTGCTGCTTGCAACAACCTGAGTTTTTGTGACTCTGATCTCCCTGAGGAGGTAAGAGACCACAACTTGGCTTTACACATATCTATGAATTGCAAAGATGACACCATGTCCAATGTGCTGGTGGACACCGGGTCATCATTGAACGTATTTCCAAAGTCCACTCTCTCAAAGCTATCATATCAAGGGCCTCCCATGAGGCAGAGTGGAGTAGTTGTGAAGGCTTTCGATGGGTCTCACAAAAATGTGATTGGGGAAGTTGATCTCCCAATCAAGATCGGACCAAGTGATTTCCAGATTACCTTCCAGGTTATGGACATTCACCCATCGTATAGTTGTCTCTTAGGCAGACCATGGATTCACGAGGCAGGCGCCGTGACGTCCACCCTACACCAGAAATTGAAATTCGTGAAAAACAAGAAGCTGGTGGTGGTAGGGGGAGAAAGGGCTCTCCTGGTTAGCCATTTGTCTTCCTTCTCTTATTTAGATGCTGAGGTTGAAATTGAAACTCCTTTCCAAGCTTTATCTATAGTTGAGCCTATTAATAAGAGAACTCCTTCATTTGCTTCCTACAAAGATGCAAAGTTGGCCATTGAGCATGGTGCAACCACTGGTTTAGGAAAAATGATTGAGTTAGAAGACAACGAGTCCCGGGCTGGCATAGGTTTTTCTTCTGGTACTTTCAACAAGCAAGGGTTATTCAAGAGTGGAGGTTTCATCCACACTGGTCTAGATGAGGAGGCTGCTGCCGTTTTAGAAGAAGATACAAAGGATTCTGGAAATTTCATCATCCCTGGAGGGGTCTGCAACAATTGGGTCGTTGTGGATATTCCAACAGTTGTCCATAAGTCAACGTAATGATCACTTTGTTTAAAAACCCTTCTCCCATGCCAAAAGGAGGAGTGATGACATTGATGGCGCATAAATACAATGATATTTTCATTCAATAAATTCATGTTAAATGTTTGTTTTTCCATTTATTTTCCCTTTTCGCTTTTGCATGAAATTGGTGATCACATAAAACCTCAAAAAGAACAAAATCAATCTTTTCATCTGCATAATGATTTGCTTTGTTTGAATTCTAAAATCTCTTTTATATCCAAAATCATTATGCAGGTTGATTTTTAAACCCATTGAACATAATGACCCAACACCATCTCCCAATTTTGAATTCCCTGTATTTGAGGCAGAGGAAGATGATGTTGAAGAGATTCCTGATGAGATCACCCAGCTACTTGAGCATGAAGAGAAGATCATCCAGCCGCATCTTGAGAATCTGGAAACAGTCAACTTGGGGTCTGAAGATTGTGTGTGAGAGGTAAAGATTGGGGCACTTCTGGAAGAATCTGTTAAGAAGGGGTTGATTAAGTTGCTACGAGAATATGTTGACGTCTTTGCTTGGTCATATGAAGACATGCCTGGTCTAGATATTTAAATTGTGCAACATTTCCTACCTCTAAAGCCTGAGTGCATGCCTGTAAAGCAGAAGCTCAGAAGAACTCATCCTGATATGGCAGTGAAGATCAAAGAGGAAGTTCAGAAGCAAATTGATGCGGGGTTCCTGGTGACTTCTATATATCCTCAATGGGTGGCCAATATTGTGCCCATGCCTAAGAAAGATGGAAAAGTCCGGATGTGTGTGGACTATAGAGACTTGAATAAAGCTAGTCCGAAAGATGATTTCCCTCTACCACATATTGATATGTTGGTAGATAATACAGCTAAATTCAAAGTCTTCTCGTTTATGGATGGATTTTCCGGATATAATCAGATTAAAATGGCACCCGAGGATATGGAGAAGACAACATTCATCACACCTTGGGGAACATTCTGTTATCGAGTGATGCCCTTCGGTTTGAAGAACGCTGGAGCCACGTATCAACGAGCTATGACTACCTTGTTCCATGACATGATGCATAAGGAGATTGAGGTGTACGTTGACGATATGATCACTAAGTCAAGATCGGAGGCTGTACTCCCTGTAGAGGTGGAGATCCCATCAATGAGGGTCTTGATGGAAGCCAAGTTGACTGATGCTGAATGGGTTCAGAATCGTTATGACCAGCTGAATTTGATTGAAGAGAAGAAATTGAATGCCATGTGCCACGGTCAGTTATATCAGCAGAGGATGAAGAAAGCTTTTGATAAGAAGGTCAAGCCTCGTGTGTTCCGAGAAGGTGACCTTATGCTTAAGAAAGTTTTGTCTTTCGCGCCCGATTCCAGAGGCAAGTGGACTCCGAACTATGAGGGTCCGTATGTTGTTAAGAGAGCCTTTTCAGGCGGTGCTTTGATACTTACTACTATGGATGGGGAGGATTTCACTCGTCCTGTGAATTCAGATGCAGTCAAGAAATACTTCGCCTAAAAAAATAAAAACTGAATAGCTCGCTAAGTTGAAAACCCGAAAGGGAGGCTTAGGCAAAAAAGAGCGTCTCGGTGGATTGAAAACCCGAAAGGGCGATCCAGGAAAAAGTTAGAGACACAAAAAATATATAATAATGATATATGTATCTCGCTAGATTGAGTACCTCATCCTGGGGAAATCTAGGCAAAAATTAGGGACTTGGCAAGTAACTGCATCCTGACAAGACTTTGTTCTACAACTGTCGTCTGTCAGAGATCCTTGCTCATTATCAGCCAAAGCTTCAAATACATCGGATTCAGAATTGGTGGAGAAATGGTCATTATGTTCAATGTAGCCCTTTTCCAATATATATCACCAATTTCAAATTTGTAAAGATCTATGGAGTCTTGCCATTCGCAAACTACCATTCTATCAAATAAATTTGAGCCTTTTATCCAATTATTGGCACTCTTATCTGTTTCTATTCAACAAATGTTTTGCATGTTTTGATTAAGAAAATATCATTGTTTTAAACAATCAAATTTTTTATAATTTTTTTTAAACAAAGTGAACATTCACAATGACGAAAGGATACTTAGGAGATCCTCAGTGCTCTCCCAAGGATGGTACAATCCCTAACAGGGTAAGATTTTTGTCCATATTCCTGGCATGACTATATCTCCTCCCTCCGGGACCTTTTGTGGTTTATCCTACCAAGTGGATTGCTTGTTGAGAGTCACCTCTCTTCCCTTCAGCAGAGTAGCAATCTTTCTTCCTCAGCAGCTTGGATCTTCTTTGGGCAAGAGCGGTATTTGGTGGTTGATCCCGATAAATCCTTTATCTCCTCGGATAGATTCCCCAGTAGAGTTGTTGGTGTGGTGGACCTTGTCTGTGATAACTCTCGTCCCCAGTTGGAATGATTGATGATTCATCCCCTACAGAGTTCTGTGCTTCCTGGTATCTCTGATCCCCAGCAGATTGGATACTCTCCGGTGAACTTGGCTTTCTCTCTTGAGATGTAGTACCGGGTGGTTGATTCCTGGACCTGGTTATGTTAGATATGTCTGTTTGTCAGCATACATCATACATAAACCACGCATATACATGCATAATTATAACATTCAGATATTCATGTTGCATTCTTTGCCATATATAATTGTTTGTTGTCTCCTGCTATTTGGTGATATACTTCCCCAAGCAGACGTGTGTGTCTGATCTCTCCATATAGAGTCAACTCCATAGGCAAAAAGCGTCTATCCTTTCTTCCATATTCCCCACCGGGTTATATCCTCGTGGATGTCGATTGTTTTTGTTCCTTCCCAACACATATATTGGGATGGTTTTCCCCATTGAGTTATATCCTCACCGGGACAAGTCTTGATTTGGTGTGCCTATCTAGTTTGATCCTAGATCGATCTCTTGAGACTCTTTTCCTGTTTCCCCGTGGTAAATGAATAATTTCTCAATAATTAGTAATTATTATCCTCGGCGGAGTTTGTGTTTCTCTACCCTCATACTGGTAGTTGTAAACCCTATTTCTTCCCTTTTTACAGAGTAACTATTTTTGCTCATCTTTAATTGGTGACAGTTATCTTCATCCAGTATTCGGTGATGATATCCCCTCATCTGCTTGGATAATTGCCCTGATTACGCAATTTATCCCCAGCGGGTCATCTCTCGTCTACCTTGTTGTTGTTGGTAACGATTGTTTCTCCCCTGAATTGGTCATCATTATATACCTAGTTTCGGTATCCCGGTGCCTTTTCTTTTCGGTCGATTTATCCTTTATTAACCCAGTAACCGGTTGTGGATAATCGTCCATGCGAGTATATTATCTATGTTCTGACGGTAATAGATAGTATATCTCATGCACTCTCGGGTCTGAAGCCTTTTGTTCTTCCCCAGTTGAGTATGATTCGTATCCCCTTTGTGGAGTCGAATATCCATCTTGTAATCGAGTTTTCTTTTAGCCCTCTTTTGGATGATGAGTGTTTTGGGAATATTCCCCAATTCACGCCTTGGTTGGTCACCTATTATATGCCCAGTAACCGGTATCCCTGGTGTTCCTTCCTCTCTGCTCCCTATTATGACTTTTTGTCCCCTGTGGAGTCAGAATCCCTGAGTTGAAGTATACCTTTTAGGTTTTCCTCAGAAGTTTTGAAGTTTTGATATCTCTCACCCTTATATCGGTCTTGGATATTCATCTCTTCCTGAGCATGTTGTATCTCTCACCCTCATACCTGGCGTTCAGATCACATGTCTCTTTGAGCTTATTACCCAGTAACCGATAATACCTCATCTCGCTGCTTCCCCAGGAGAGTCTTTTTAGACATCCCCAGCGAAGTCCCTTAGTGGATTATTTTCATCCGGATTTTATCCGAAGTATCCGCTGTGGATAGTTTTTGCTGTATTGGCATATTCCCCAATACATGCATCTTCGAGTCAGCTCGAGTCTTTCCATTGGATCTTTTCCCTTTGGAATTCTGTTCCCCACGCTTTGAGTCATGACCTGCTCGCGCATTTTTATCCCTTTTCTATCCTCAGGAGAGTCCCCAGGGTCTTGGTCCCATGGAGTGAATTGCTCATATGGATTATCAGTGGCTTCTGATTTCCTTGCTTTTGTGGACACATATCTCCATAGAGTGCTACCATTTTTCATACCTACATTTGCATCATGAGGTCTCTTAGGGACCAAAATTCGTCTCTTTGTTATTATTTAAGCCCATTCTACCCCGTCGAGACGAAGATTTTAACCTTCACTTCTCCGGCTAGAATGACCTTAAATAGGGGCATCTGTAAGACCCCAATTTTGACCCTAAGATCCCTCATGGCATCATAACATTGCATTTGCATTGCCTCAAGGATCTTTAGCATCTTGGTTCCCTTTGCCTTTGGGTGGGACTCCTTGTGATTAGTTTGAGATCACCAAGCATGCTTGAATTATACATCATTGTTTCTCTTACTTTTGTTTACTAACCAAAAGCACAAAAATGTGTCACTAACATCTTTTGTTTGAAGCTCGAGTATCATCCAAGACACTTTGTGGGTTCCATTTAGATGATCAGTCAACACAAGGGAATGGCTTGAGATACTTCCAACAGGTTCAAATGGGGTCTATTTATCAGTCAAAACGTTAATCTTGAAGGAGCAACAGTTTGTTCGTGAGCTGTCATGCTCGCTAGGCAAGCAGAATGGGTCGCCTAGCGAGTCCCAAGAAAAGCCACCAGAATCACCTACGCTTAGAGGAATTTCTTGAACTGTCATGCTCGCTAGGCGAAGCCCACGTGTTTAAAAATAAATAAATAAATAAAATATAACAGAATTTTTTTGGACTTGGGTCTCTCTCATTTGAGCCCATAGATCCACAAAAATCAGGTTATAAATTCAGAGTTTCAGTGAAACAAAATTCAATTTTATTCCTATTACCCTGGCAGGGAAAAAGATAGTGAGAGAAGAGCTAACAGAGTTCAGAGTAACCTCCAGAGGCTGAAGGGAACTCATTGGAAAAGAACCAATTCCCTCTCATATAAACCCTCAGAGTGCTTTGCAAACCCAATCGGGCAATTCAATTTCATTCCATCTCTCCAGTCAGGTTTGCCTTATTCCCATTACTTTATACTTTTAATTTGAATGCTCTGAATGTATGAGGTATTATGGGTGAATTTGATACCCTTTTGATGCATGTGTTTGACAAGAGGTTTAGGTCTCCTACCCTTGGTTGCTTTTTGTGAGCTTTTTGTGAATTTTAATGGCATGATTCATGTGGTTACATTTTAATTTGGGGGAAACTCTTGATTACCCTATCTTATTTCTCTAACATGTTTGTTGAGTTTTGTTTTGTGAGGACTCACATACTCTTGCAGGGATGGCTTGCCTGGTGTTCCACTTTATTTGTGGGATACCACCTGGAGGTTTATTCCGATTACCTGTACTGACTCACTTTCTTTGATGGTGCTAGCTTGAGAGATCTTTGGGTTTCTTATCTCTTTAATTTTTGTTACTTCGGATCTTTATCCGTACGGTAGCTCTCTCGATCCCTTTACTTTTCCCGCATGTTACCGATTTCTTAGGTTTCGTATAGCCTCTCGTGGCATGTCATTTAAGGTAGCGCGGTTCCTTCATCTAGGACTGCCTTTTTGCATGAGCATCCCTAAACACCCCAAACTCATTGATTTTTCTTCTCCTAAGAACACGTTATCTCCTTCTACTACAGGCGAGTAAGTCTCCAAAGGTCGAGCATCCGGTAGATTGCGTAGTAACGTCGTTCACCCCAAAACACAACCCTTACCTCATAGGTGGTCGAACTACGTTTTGCTCTGATTTTCATCCCAGATGAGATACATAGGCATAAGACGCGATGTCTTAGCGAGCACACTCCTCTTTAACCCATAGGTAGCCGAGCTACGAAGACTCTGATTCTCAGATTCAGATGAGATACGTATGCAGTGGATGCGACGTCCGTGCGAGTCATTTTATTTTGACCCTTCTTTTAGTAAGCAGTACATTAGATAAACATACACGTTTTTCTCATCCCTTCAATCATGTTTGTACAAATAAATTTTCAAAAAAACAACAACAACCTTTGCAGCAAATGTGAAAAGGGCTCCCTAGGATGCTTTGGGTGCCTAACACCTTCCCATTGCATAACCAACCCCCTTACCCAGATCTCTGACATTTTTACTAGTTTTTGATTCGATAAAACTTTTAGGTTTTTGTTCGCTTTCTAACCATTCCTTTGGATAAATAGAAGTGCGGTGGCGACTCGACTGTATGATTTACCTTGGATTTAGTCAATATCTCTAATGGTAACGAATACCCCGCTACACCATGGGCAGGCAACGAATTAGCTTTTACATTCGGCGCACGGTCCTCAAAGGACACCATCCCACTCCTCACAAGCTTCTGTACCTCATACTTCAATGGGTAGTAATTCTCAATATCATGGCCAGGGGCTCCTTGGTGAAAGGCACAACGTAGTTCAAGCATGAACCACCATGGAAGTGGCTCGAGAATTTATGGTGGATTTTTTTGTTCGAGTACGTTCTTGAGAACCAAAGATGGGTAGAGTTTGGCGTATGACATAGGAATAAGGTCAAAGGAGACCTTCTTCCTCCCGAAGCTTTGTTGTTGATTATTGTTGTTGTTGTTGTTGGTTCTTTGTTGCGGTTGTTGTTGACGTTGTTGTTGAATTGGCACCGATTGATTGTTTGAATTTTTTGAAAACACTGGAATTACTGGTGAAACTTGATGTTGATGCTGACGCGGTTAAGGTTTTCTTCTGACATGGGGCCTCATTTGCCTCCCCACAGATACTGAATTAGTTTCCCTTTCCTTCTTCTTGGAAAAACCACTTCCATATTTCTTACTGGACGACACATCTTCCTTAGACAGACGTCCCTCACGGACTCCTTCTTCTAACCTCATCCCCATGTTTACCATCTCGGTAAAGTCACTAGGGGCATTGACAATCATGCGTTCGTAATAAAACGAACTCAGGGTCTTCAGGAAAATCTTCATCATCTCATTCTCTTCCAATAAAGGATTAATCTGAGCAGCAAGTTCCCTCCACCTTTGAGCATACTCTTTAAACGTCTCTTTATCCTTCTGAGACATAGACCTCAGCTGGTCTCTATCAGGCGCCATATCTATGTTATACTTGTACTGCTTCACAAAAGCCTCACCCAAATCGTTGAACATGCAGACACTTGCACTATCTAGCCCCATATACCATCTCAGAGCAGCACCAGTCAAACTGTCTTGAAAGTAGTGAATCAATAACTGATCATTATCAGTTTGAGTTGACATTTTTATGTCGTACATAACAAGGTGGTTGTAAGACCCTAATTTTGACCCTAAGATCCCTCATGGCATCATATCACTGCTTAATGCATTGCCTCAAGGATCATACCATGTGTGGCTCCTTAACCATAGGGTTGGGACTTGTGTGAGTTGGTTTGAGACCACCAAGCATGCTTTAATTGTATATTATTGCTTTTCTTATTTTGTTTAACTAACCAAAAGCACAAAAATATGTCACTAACCTCTTTTGTTTTGAAGCTCAAGTAATCATGTGATCCCTTGCTCCTAGAAGGTTCCTATGCTCAATGAAGTGGCTAGATGAAGATGAGAACAAGCATGAAAATGGTCCAAAAAGTTCTCAATCATCATATGTGTCTCCCAAGTATCTCAAGTTTCCAATTTGATCAAGATAACCCAAAGTGCTTGAGGATTGTTTCCCAAGGAAACCCTAATTCAGCTATGTATTGATTGTGCCTTGCTCATGAAGCAACCTCAACCTATGATAAAATTCAATCAAGGGAAGTTCTTTCATTCATTATTTTTTTTCATATATGAGCTTATGTGAGTATCCTCAATCATTCATTCATTAAGATTTGAAGTTTGGCCTTGAGAAGTTGACCAATCAAGTCATCTGACTAAATTGAGGATCACTGAGACACAACTTTTGATGTGTTTGCCAAATGAAGATGACCCCAAGAGAAACGATGTTCTTAAGAACCATATGAAAAGCTTTCATGTTCATCAAAAATTCATTTGAAATTGGGAAGGTCATCATTCATTTCAAAACATTATAGGTCATTTTGACTGAAACCCTAATTTTGGGTCAACTTCCCAAGGACCTAACTTCCTCATTTTTTATGATTTTGAGGTGCGGCCAATTGCATTGGAAATCTTGCGATGTCTACTTTAAATGTTATGTTGTACATAATTTTATAATCCTAAAATAAACACATGTGATAATACAAACCATTATAGGTCACTTTGGACCAAAACCATTGAATTTGAAAAATGTCCAACTTCAAGTGCCCATAACTTTATCATAAAAAATCCAAATGATGCAAACTTTAAGTCCATATACATCATCATTAAAAGATCTACAACTTTGATGTTGGAGGTTTTTCCATTTGAGGCTTTCATCAATGAAACAGAAGGGCTTGAAGTTGGTCACTCTTGGGAAAAAATTTCAACGGAAACGTAGACATGTTTTGTACCTCAAACTTCAAGGCCAGTTTTCACAAATTTCAAAACTCCAAATGGATTTTTTCCCAACATAGATTTTGTTCCTTATGTCAGGATCTTTCCAACCATTACTCACACCACCATGTTTGGATTTTCCATGTGGGACTTTTGAAGAGATGAATGTTTATGATCAATTATGCAATTCACTTTGTAACTTCATGCACAAGCTAACACCAGGCCAATTGCACGTTCAATTCAACTCATAATGATATCAGCTTACAAATCCATCCAATGTTGGGCCTCACATGCGCCTGTACAAGCCCATGCATGGAGGACCCAATTCTCATGCACACGAGCATTTGATTGCTTTGCCTCATCTTTAGCTATAAATACATGGCATTGCTCATTCAAATCTCAACCTTAAGGTGATCTGAAAGGCTGCTGAAGTGAAAACCCAATCATACTAAAAGGAATTCCAATTTTCATTTATCAATTTCAAGCTTGAATTTCAACATGCTGAAGTGTGTTGCGCGCTTGACTTTAGACCATGGTGAGACCGCGCCTCTGAGCCTTTTGATACAGCCACGTCATTTAATAAATTCAATCCAAGCGCTGCTGATTTTTTGCTATTTCCTATTTTTTGTTTTATTTCTTTTAATCCCTTTTAATTTCAAAAATTCATAACTATTTTATTTGAAGTTCACAAAAATATGAGACCAATGGCAAAAAATTTCTTGAAAAATCTAGTTTCATAATCTGATTTTTAATTATTTTTGTGACTTCATTTAATATTTTTTGTGAATTATTTTGTTTTTTAATAGTTTTTAATTCATTTTAAATACTTTTTGATATCTGAAAATCCCAAAAATATTTTCTTAACACATATGGATCATGATAAGTCTATGAAAAATAGTCTCATCAATTTATTAATTGATTTAAGATTTATTTGAGATTTTAATTCATTTGTGTTATTTTTTTATTGTTTTTAATTGATTTAAAATAGTTTCTGATTTCAAAAAATGTTGAAAATTTTTGTCAAACCTTGTTTGACCATGTTAGACCTATGATGATTCAATTGGACTTATTGAAGTTGATTTGAATTGAATTTGAGGTTTGACCATAGTTTGTCCATTTTAATTTTGCATTTATTTTAATTCCAAAAAATACCAAAAATATGTTTGACTTTGTTGACTTCTAATATTCATTTCTCTTCTGTTTTACATTGGTTGATGATGATTTGATTCACATTTGAGCATTGTGTTTTGATATGTCATTTGAATTTTCCTTTTATTCATTTCATCTTCATCTCTTTTCTTCTTTTTATTTTGGCCAATCAGTTAATTATTTGTGGTTAGTCTTGACATATGAGAGGCTTAACCTTCTTTGATCCAAATCAAACTCAACTTGATCAAAGATCAAGTGAGTTGCTTTGTGTCCAAGATAGGTTTCTTCTTGGTCAAGCAAAAAACCTAAAGTCCATACAAGGCTTTCCTTCTTTTCTTTTGGCATGACAAGTTTTAGGAGTTTGGCTTACTAGTCATGATCTCTAAATTGTCTTCATTTGCCTATAGTTTTATTGACCGGCCTCAGATAAGTGTGACTACTACATTAGTCCATTTACGATTGCTTAACATAGCGCTAAATTGTCTTATGACAAACTAACATAACCATTAACTACTAACTTTAAATTCAAGCATTTAATTTCTTGCAATTTACTTTGATGCAATTTACTTTCTTGCTCATTTATTCATATTGCTTTTTACTTTACTCACTTAAACTCGCATTTTATGTTTATGTCATTTTCCTTTTGCTCATTTGAGCTCATTATTGTATATAAATATATTGTTGCTTTGTGTTTGTTTTGTCTTTGTTTGTGTGAACCCAATGCAAAAAGGAGAAAGGACTTAGAATTAGGACCTTACCTATGCTTAAAGGAGTTCAAGAGCAACTAGGCCTCATGCCTTTAGAATGCTAAACTTGTTGAAGAGCAACTAGGCCTCATGCCTTTAGAATTCTAAATCTTAAAGTTTGACTTCAAAGGACCCCTAATCTAAACTCATTCTTTGTCCATTCCTCTTATTGTGTTGTGAACTTTTTTATTGTTTGTGCTTGTGTGATAGGGATTCCATCTTGAGATAGTAAAAAGGACCATTGTCATGAGTAGCCAAGTTATGAGAGACAAACCAAATGGAGATCCTAGGAGCTTGAATGTATATTTGTTTTGATTGCTTGTTGCTTGCTAAGTCCAAAGGAAAGGATCATCTTGAATCATCTCTATGATCTCAAGAAAAGGAACTCCAACGGTTTTATCTCTTCTCTTATCTTTGTATGCTTTAGGACTAGCCCTTCTCTTCTTCTCCTCACTCTAAACCAAGCCAAACTCCTTTGTGCAAACTTTGACATTATTTCAAACTAGAAACCTAGGCCTTATGCCTTTGACTTTTCAAAACCTTTTCATTAATACTTATGATGAATGAACCTTAAGTCAACATTGACTTAATTTTGTAAATACTTCTAACTTATAAATACAACTCACTTCAAGTTTTTTGTGGTCCCAATGGCCACCTTTGTTAAAAACTTTTCATAAACATTAGCCATAGGTTTGAGTTATCATAGTGGTTGATGTAAACCTCACCTTATCCTTAGTGATTGGACTATAAGTCTTCCATACTTATTATATGGTTAACCCCTCACTAGTATGTTGAAGCCCTCCTCACATGGTGGATTGTTGATAGGTTGAGTTTTCTCCCTTTTATAACAAAAGACCTTAAGACTTTTGACCAAATCAATTCACCAATCTTTTGAGATTTTTACCCCGAACTACGAGGTTTTGATCCTACCTTTGTGATCGTACGCAGGCAATGGGTTTATCCATTCAAACAACAAATTTGTAAATATAATGTATATTCTCTTCTCATCCCTCCAATCTTGTTTGCACAAATATTTTCACAAATACCAACCTACAACACACATTTGCAAAAAGGGCTCCCTTAGAGTACTAAGGATATTTTTGGTGCTTAAAACCTTCCCATTTCATAACCAACCCCCTTACCCAGATCTCTGAGATTTTTATTAGTTTTTGATTTGATAAAACTTTTTACTAGGTTTTTGTTCGCTTTTTAACCTTTCCTTTGAATAAATAAAAGTGCGGTGGCGACTCGAATTGTATGCTTACTTTTGATTTAGTCAATAAATCTAAAGGTAACGAATACCCCGCTAAAGTGGCTAAGTGGACAAGTATTTCCCTTATACTTTTCAAAGTCAGGGACTTTGAACTTCATCGGGATCTTCAGTTCATCCGAGCAATCTCTTCCTTCAGTTCTCTGTTCTCTTGTTCCAAATGCTCCATAATTCTGGGTTGATTGGCGCGAGTGTTGTATCGGTGAGTCAGCTTGGCTGAAGCATAGAAGAATAACTGATAAGACATCTGGCAAAAGAAAACCTGTTATGCAAATGATGCATGAAATGCAATGTTTTTGTTTATTTTTAATTTCAAGGAACATACGAAGTTCTATTTTCAAATTTATAATAACAATAACAATTTGATTGACCATAAAATTTCTTTTTATTCATTAAATTTGGAAGGATTACACTGAGTACAATTTCAGAAACCAAAATACAAGAGAAAAGGAAACTAATCATCCTAAGGATCCCCTAACAACAGTGTCAGATGATCTGGCTGCTGGTGCGTGCTTCCTTCAGATGCGTCGGATCTCGGATTCAAAAGATGTCTTCATCTGAGCCTTCTCAAGGACAAGTTGGTCAACAATCTTCTTCCAAGCACCGGAAGGTTGAGGCATGCTAGAGAAAGATGGACCCTCTGGCTCTCTCTGTCTCTTCACTGTCCGGTCTTCAAGAAGTTCAATAAGTGCATCTTTATCCTTTGACTCAAGCTGCAACTCCTCATGAGTAGGCACAGGATTCCCAATCAAGAAGATTCTAATGGCGTTAACATCAACAAAACCGTCAATGTTAGGAAACAAAGTTAAACCATAGGTGAGCAACACAAATATGGCTTCAAAAGCGTCCACACTACCGGCTTGAGCAAAGACAGTATCTTTTCCAATGAGAAACTCATAAGTCAACCCAAAAATTCCTCATTTCTTCACCCAATGAGCCTCAATCTCAGACTTCCTCAGATGAAGAGCTTCAGCTATAATATGATATCTGGGAATCTCCTCCAATCCACTAAAAGGCACTTTGTCAGAAACAGGCATTCCCAAGAGATGGGCATACTCTTCTAACATAGGCATAAGCTGATAATCGGGAAAAGTGAAGAAACGGTAGAGAGAGTCATAAAAATGAACCAACACACTTAAGAATCCTTCAACTGCATTAGTAGATAACATAGATAAAAGCTTACCATGACGTTGCTTGAAGTCCAAGGGATCTAATGCAAAGGATGATAACTTCCTTAGCTCTTTCATGTTGGGACACTTGAAATTGTACTTCTTAGTGTTCCTTCGTCCATAATCCATGGTCTGAAAATATTTGCAAATAAAGCCTCAGTTCCTGGAAGTTATTTTTTGTGTGATGAATTTCATGATGCGCGTGAACGCGTGAATGCAACAATCACAAATAAGGGATCACACACAAGGCAAACAAATAAAGGCCAGGGGATGAATCAAGTCATTGTCAAGATCAATCATCCATTTTGGTGGATTATGGTTTTCACCCTATCAACACCTAAGTTCCATTGATATTGACAAGACTTGATTTGATCAACCAAGAATCAAGGGTTTGTTGTGAGTCCCGAGCATGGAGTCGGGTTAAGAACCATCCCAAAGGAGTGTACTAAGGATAAAAGCCTGTAGATCATGTTCTAAAAAGTTCCCAGAGTCTTAATTCCATCTATTGGATATTATAGGTTAGGATGACTGACTCATCAACCCATAATATTCTCAAGAGAAACTCTTCTGAGTGTAGTATCACATAACAACTATTATCAGGTATACACATGAACAGTCTCCGCACTACGTCCTAATTAGGCCAAGTTGGGTTAAATGTTCTACGGTCCTCAGATTCTCGGACCCCAAATCAGAGAAAGTAATGCCTAACCACAAATAACTTGTGTGACATTAGTAACTCCAAAAGGGTATCCACTAAGTAGATGGGTCTCAAGCTAACTTGTTAAGGACTACTCCACACAAGTCGAACATGACTATACCATCCTCCTATCTTAATTGCACTCAAGTTCGGGTTAGAACTCATCTTACCACTCAGAGATCACCAAGCACAACAAGTAGATTATATCACACACAAAAATATACAAACATCAAATATACAATTATATACACATAAAAAAGTAGGATAAACCCACTGAGGACTACTCCCCAGCAGAGTCGTCACTTAATTTTTGTAGCGGTAAATTCATGATCGTTAAGCTATGGATAAACTTAACGTCAATAAAACCAGAGTCGCCACCGCGATTTTATTGTTTCCAAAGGAAAACGGAAAAGTACGAACAAAACCCAAAGATAAGAAGTTTTCAAATCAAAACTAATAAAATGCCAGAGATTACAGATAAGGGGGTTGGTTACACAGAGGGAAGGTTTTAGCACCCAAAGTGTCCTAGGTACTCCTAGGGAGCCTTTTTTATGTGTGTATGTGTTTTTAGTATAAATGATGTTTGCAACAAATGGAGTGCGGGAATGAGAAAAGAATTCATTAGTTATATTTTTGTGTTTGACAAGACCTTCGGACTTGTGCCTACGTACCAACATAAAAATGAGGGATCAAAACCTCGTAGTTCGTGGTATCAATTTCAAAATGAGTGGATTGCTTTTAATAAAAGTTTAAGTTTAAAAGAGGCACAAAAGGCCTAAAAGTTTGGATGGGTGTTAGTTCTTTTTGTCTTTTTGAAATTTTAAGTCAATATGATTAGATTTATTTACAAGTTTGATTTAAGAAAAGGAGTTTAAAAATTCATTGACATAAGGCCAAAATTTCTACTTTGAAATAAAGTCTAAATTTTGAAATCACAAGTTAAGAAGATTTTAAAAAGATGGGAGAGATTTTAAAATTTAAGTAGTGGGAGGAGATGAAGAGACTAATCCTAAGCATAAAATTAAAAGTTAAGAGTTGAAAAGATATGACCAATGGGATGCAATCCAACAAACAAGAATGTCATATAGAAAACCCAATTTCCCTTTGGACTCTGAATCAAGCAATAATCAGCAAGCAATTGGCAATATCAAGCAAGGCATCAAATAAAGATGGTCATATCCAAGCAAGCAAATCCCATAGCTAGTAATCTTTTTTGCCTTCTTATGCATCAGATGAAATATTACTTGATTAACTCAGAATAAGGCATTAGGTATCAGATCAAAATAACAGTTGCATCAAGACCATATAGAAGATGAATTCAAGTGCATCCCATTACTTGCATCAGATGAAAGCTTAAATCAAAATAACTTGGTCTCAGAAATGTTGGCATTGCCCAAGTCCTTTTGCATAGGGGATGTTGCCTAATTCTAAGTCCAAAAGCTCAGATCAAATCCAACAGTCCACACAGACATTTTTCAGGGTTTTTGTTGTTTATTAACTATTTTAAGGTCCTAAGACCATAAACACAAACAAAATACACAAACAAATATATACGATCATAATATATGGCTCAAATGAGAAAAGTGAAAATGACATAAACATAAAAAAATTAAATGCTATGTAAATGACAATGAATGGTAAATGACTTGATATTATATTGCATAAAGTAAATGACTTAAAAATAAAAGTAATATTAATACAAGTTAGTCAAATGTTAGTTGATTAGATGTTAGTGATGGTTTGCTTTCGATTTAGTCATTCTTTGGAGAACACTCAACCCTCTATTCACAAGCATGAATCCTTGAACCAAGACATCTTCCATATGAAGGAAAAAAGGCCAATTTTCCTTACAATACCATGAAAGAGGGGAGACTTACAATCTCACTTACTTGAATGATATGCCTTTAGAGTCAAATTTAGCTCTATATTAGGCAATCGTAATTGGACTTATGTAGAAATCACAACTATTTGAGATCGGGAAATAGAAATTTTGGTGTTAATGCATGTTAGAGATATGGTATAATGAACCAAACTCCTAAAACATACCACGCACAAAAAGAAAAAGATCAAAGGATGAACCTATCTCATTCATACTTGTATTGGTTCATCTAACACAAGGTTATTGATAAACCAATTAGCCTTAGAATATTGAGATTTCATTGGTCAATGAAAAGGATGGGAGAGAATGGGATTGAAGATGAAGAGGGGCGGGAGGTGAGAGAAACACAAATTGGTAATGGGAGGAATTTTATCAAATTAAAATC
Source organism: Lathyrus oleraceus (assembly GCF_024323335.1). NCBI lineage: Eukaryota > Viridiplantae > Streptophyta > Magnoliopsida > Fabales > Fabaceae > Lathyrus > Lathyrus oleraceus. The sequence continues at coordinate 361,928,708 of NC_066584.1, forward strand.
ATTCATTCATTTTGGGAGATGAAATTTACATTTCATCAATCCTCTAAATCCAATTATTTTAACTTAACAAAAGTCAAATCAACTTTGAATAAGGCCCAAACACATAGTCAAACATCACAAGTCAATAAAAAAGGCTCAACATAATTTCTATGCAATTAATCAATTAAAAATCAAATTAAAAATGCATTTAAATTAAAATTAGTTTGGTCAAAAACTAAAACCTCTTCAAAACACCAAACAAATGGCCAAGAGATTTATCCTAGGTCAAACAAGGTCAAAGGACCTTAGACAAAAAAAATCATGATTTTTGAAAAGTCAGAAGTATTTTTAAACAATTAAAAATATGCACAAAAACCATTAATTCATGAAAAATATCAAAATTAATCCAAAAAATAGTTTTACTTCAGAAAATGAAAGAGGAAAATATTTAAAGATTTTTGGTGAAAGTCCCATATTTTTTGGATTAAAAATGAAATTAACATGAATTAATCAAAATAAGTGGATTAAATGAAAAATCAAAAAATAAAATATAAATCAAAAAAACAAGGGCCATCAGATCTCCCTCATTAATTGAGGTGGCAAATCTGATGTCCACACACACGCGTTCCACCATGCATCAAGTCAAATGTGTTGTACGCGTGGTAATCAGAACCAAGGGCTAAGATTAAAACAATTTGAATGGATCATGTGGCTGAGAGGTGTGAGATCACACCACCGGAACTAGGGCTCCGGTCTTCTTCTCCGGTGGACCTCACGGGACTGGTCCATCATCAACCATCACCGAAATGAAAAACAAAGACATGGTTTTAAAGAAAAAATGCTCAGGAGCTCGAATTTGGCCTCAATTTTCCCCAATTACAAGTATATAAAAAGATACAGGGATTTGAATTTTGAGGATCATGAACTGAGTTGCTTCGATTTGACCTCAAAGGAACTCAATCTTCTTGCCTATATTGATAGGACTTCAGACAATAAAAAATCCCAAAGACTGTTGAAGAATTGAGAGAGAATCAAAGAGATGAAGTTTCTGAAAAATCACCTTCGAGTTGATCCAATTTCACTTGATCTTGATCTGGATTTGCTTGCTTTCTCTTCCTCTTGCTTGCAGAAGCCAATTGAGATGAAAAGGGAAGTGAATTTCTGGAGTTTGAACTTCCAAAAAGAAGATGAAGTTCAAGCTCGATTTCAAGAGAAACCTTCAGAAATTCTATGGCAGTGAGGGTTTTAATCAGTCTAGCAAAGCTTGGGCAAGGTGTTGATGTTAATTCTAAAGTCATGAGCTTGTTTAAATAGGCAATGAAATTGATTTTTGCACCACTTGAAATTTTGCCAAATTTGGAAACCACATTTCATGGATGCATGGGCAATGATTTGGGCCTAAGGGATGATGTAATCTATCTCCAATTCGTGTGTAATTGATGTTTAAGTCATTATAGTGAAGCATGTAAAGAAGAATGATCACTTGAATTCAAAACTTGCCAAAACACTTCCCACAATGGAGCCATACACAAGTCCCTCAATTTTGATCCAAATGAGATGATCTTGGAGTTTTTGGAAAGGTGAGATCAAGGGGAACAACTTTCATGTTTAACACATTTCCATTTTAATCTTGGATCATGATGAAATTTGAGGTGGAAGTTTGGGAAATCAAACATATTTGAAAATTTTCTAAGTCCCAAGTCAAATGTTCACTTTTTCCACCTTGGATAACTTTTTCTATGGACTTCAAATGAAAAAATTGCTTCATCAAATTTTTATCTCTTTCAAACCTCTTAAATTTAGATACAAATTTGACCTCATTTGGATTTTTCATTAAGGAGTTATGCATTTTAGAAGTTGAGGAAAATCACTTGTTCAATGGTATTGACCCAAAATGACCTATAATGTTTCCTCTTCGCATATGCGATTGCAAGTTGAATTTGAGCTTCCTCCAAACATAAAAGTTTAATTAGACACCTTGAATTTAATCATGTAATTTTAATGGCTTTCATCTCATAAGAATTGAGAAAGTTATGGTCTTGGGAAGTTGACCTCCAAACTAGGGTTCAGACAAAATGACCTATAATCTTTCACCACAAAAAATGAATTTCCAAGCAAACCTAGCTCTTGAATTCAACATGAAAGTTGTTTCATAATGTAATTTTGAGTAACCTTTATCTTTGAATTATTTTCATATGACAAAATTTGTAGGAGATAGGGTCTAGGGAACCTCTGTTTTGACGAGTTGACTTTCTCTGGTCAACCACCATGAACCATTTTGCTAGATTGACATTTTCTTGACTTTTGGGACTCATGAAGGATCATATATGTGTAGGATGATGTAATATGAAGTGTCCCTTGAAATATTTGATCAATTAATGAAGAAACTGAAAGAGAAGAGTGATCCAAAACGCAGCGGAATTTTACAAAATATCTCCTTTAGTGATCCTTGCGAATAGGCATGATCAGTAATAGAACCTTTACCACTTGTGGCGATTGAAACCTTTGATGCAGATCTACAGAGTGATCACGAAGGTTTAATGGTGACAACGCCTCTACTCAGTCCACACGAATGGATTCCTTCAATCTCAGTGCTAGCTGCTACGAATGAAGGCTTTGAGTGAGAGAGAGAGAGACAGAGAGAGAGAGAGAGAGAAACGAAATCGCAACTGCACAAATGCTTCTGCACAAGGGTTCTATTTATAGAACCACTTGTGTGGGCTGCAACCCAAAAATCCCACTTAAGTGTATGTGGCCCATATCTTATAATATGCCAAAATCACTTAAGCGCGTGGTACCTGTCATACCCCGATTTTGGTCCTGAATTTTTTATGTTTGTTTAGCATGCTTGGCCTAACCTTACTTTGGTTTTATATGAGGATTGGTCTTGGTCCAAAGTCATGGTGTTTGTTCATGTGATTGTTAATACACATATGGTCTTGGTCATCCAAACAACCAACCTTCTTATGTCACAAGCCAATTGCCAATCATGCCACTTGATTCATAAATATCCCTTTCAAATCCTAATCTTATACCATCATTTCATGGCCTTGTTAACACATACTACCGGTCAAGTCATGTTCTTTTCAAATTCAAGCATTCAAGTCATAAAATAAACCAATTGTAAAACAAATTTCAAACCATTTCAATTCATCCCACATTATTTTAAGACATCACATTTGAGTCTAGACAAAAAATACAAGTCTTACCATTTTGACCAATTGTTGACTTTGGTCAACAGTTGACTCTTTGGTCAACTTTGACCAAAGTCAACCCAAATTCCCTAAACCCTAATTTTCACTACAATCATCAATCATTTGTCCATTTACAAGAAAAATGCAAATAAAATTGATTTTGACCAAAGTCAACCCTATGCTATTGGGGCATCCCTAATCACTAAATGGGTGGCCATAACTCTCATTCCATTCTTCATTTCCATATTCTCCATGATTAAACCATGTGGACTTGTTTTCTTCATGCTTGGTCATGTTTTGAAGAATTAGAGTCTTGCTTCGCCAATCCTATTGCATTCATCCTATTGCACCAACTTGTTCCAAGCCAAGTCAACCATGTTGCATAGCAAAACCACCCCAATGCTCAATCTGCATCAGCAGCAACAACAACATGAAAAATCAGTTAACATTGCCATGAATTTCAAATAGACGCATGGCAAGGCTGCATTGTATTACCTCATCACCCAAAAGCATGAACTGATGGCCCTTGATTTTGATCCATCCAGCTGGTGCAAAAATTGCATCTGCATTAAATAGGTACTGCATTCACCATGTTGCACCAAGCCAAACGAACAAGCAGCTTGAAAGCCCCGCAGTACAGCAGACCAACTCCATTGGTTATATACCAAAATGCTCATGTTGTCAGCAGCATGATTAAGCCTTAATATTGCAGCAAATAAGCCTAATAGTTAAACTCAGCTAACCCGTGCTAATTGAACCAACCATCATTAGCTTAACTCCACATGTCAAACAAATCAACCAACCTAAACCTGCAAATGGCATTGCAAATGACTGTACTAACAAGGCTAAAACAAATCACAACCATTCAAGTGTTTCCAAATTACAACCTTTCACCAATTAACCTCCATTTGCTCATGACCAAGCTACCAAGGGGAGTTAACCAATGGACCTGCACTGAGCTGCAAAAGAAAACCACAAAATAGGTCAGCAACAACATCAAATGGCCTTCAGACTTGTAGTCCCAAATAAGCAAACATGAGCCTACCACCAAGTAGCAGCAACAACTTGCAAAACCAGTTGATGCATGCCATGGAAGTATGTCCAAATGTTCATGATGGGAAGCATATACCAAGTCCAAGTAGCCTACAAAATACTGCACCAAGAAAATGTCAAGTATCATACCATAATTGTCCATGTGCATTAGCATGTTGCAAGGCTGCAATTGACATTGAACCAGTCATGTTTGCTGCAGCAGTCAGGATAGCAACAAACCCTACATCACGGAAATGCAAAGCATCAAGCCATCATGCATAAGCTATTAAAGGTCAACCAAAACAATGTAATAATCACAGACCATGTCCCTAGAACACATACTGTAGTGGAATTCCATAATGAAGAATTTGAGACTAGTTCTGTCACCAAGCTCACCAATTTCACTGCAGTAAAAAAGTAGAGTAATTAGCCAAAGCAGTAAGAATTCAAGAAATATCCCAAATTGGCATGAAGTCAAAACAGAGCAAGAAAGTACGAAGGTTCAGATTACCATTTTCGAACCTAGCATCAAAGGGGTCAATCCAATTTCTGAACATCCAAAGTGCTTTGCAGAGTTACTCTTCTGGAATACCAAAGGCATCTTTGAAACCCTAAATCAGGAGATATAAGTAGAGAGAGTGAATCAGTAAAAAAAAGAAAAAATCGGAGGCGGAATTGAAAGCTGGCAAACAGAAAAACCCTAACCTTAAAATCAAAGAAAACCTGGTTGAAGAATTGGAGGAGTTTGAAGCTTCATCATCAACGTCATCACCGCCGAAGGTGAGCTCTTTTTTATCCTATCCACGAGTTCTTGCATGTCCTAGTATGTTTGAGTGAGAGAGCGCGATTGAGAGCGATACTGAGATAGAGGGAGCGTGATTGAGAGGTTTTTGGTGAGAATGAGAGAGAGCGATTGAGGGGGGACCGTGCAAATGAGAGAGAGAACGATGAGGTTTAGCGTGAAAAAGGAATGGACTTTGATTATTTCAAAGAGTGTTTCTGTTCCCAATTTTTTTTTCATTTACTTTCAAGAAAATAGCATTCAAATATGATTAAAGACCATTCCTTTGATATTCCTTGGTTTTAATTTTAATTATTGGTAATGTTGTTTAGTGCACCTTTTAATTTCTCTTTGGAAACCCAACAGCCAGGCGGCTGGGTTTTCTTTGGTAATCCAGCAGACCCTTACAATTCATTATTTTAGTTTCTTTTTTCATTTTTTGTTCCAATCTAGTATGATTTATATATTTATGTTGTTATTTAAATGATAACTAATTATAAGTGGTTTAGTGGAGAGAGGGTAGTTTCTAAGTCTTTAGTGGAGTGGGTTCAATACCCACATATTGCATTTTTCTTTATTTCTTTTAGCATTCATTTTTTCCTATGTTTGTGTTTTATTATAATTTCACCCACACTCGTAGTTGTATTATTATCATAACATAGATTTGTCTCTTTTAATTTCATCATTCATTCAAAACCATTTTAAAACTATAAAAATCATATTTTTTTCTCGATTAAATGTCGAGCCCATTTTCACACCCTCGTAAGTCGATTGCTTTTGAGCATCGCCATCAACCTCACATAGCTTACTCTTGGGATTTCTTACAATGAGCCGGTTCTCTTGCACTTACACTCATATTTCACATCATTTGTTGTTTGAGCCTGATCTAATTATTTCATGATTTTGAATCCCCATTTAACAAAATGTACCCCACTTCCCCAATGTGTATATAATGTTGTATTGTTTTATTTCTCTATTTGTTTTAGACACTAACCAAAGAGTAAAATCCACCATTTCTGAAAAAATACAAAAATATGACTCGATCCAACGTCGAGTATTTTCTCAATAAACAAATCAATTCATTTCGCCCTCCTATTCTATTCCTTTTCTTTCAAACTTTCATCAAATGCTTGATTTAACGTCAAGCCATTTTCTCTAATAAAAACTCAAAAAAATATTAATTCATAAGCCAAGACTTTTTCAATAAAGATGGAAGTGGAACGTGGTGTATACCACGCACTCCTGAGACTAGGATTCGAGATGTATATCTCGCCAATCCTTGCTCTCGCCATCATCCAATTTACCCACTTTGTTTTATCAAACACTCATTCAAATCTTTCTCAAACGTCCATCAATACTTGATCTAGGTCAAGTCATTTTTACAACAAAACTCAAAATACCTAATCCTTATTTAACATTTTTTCAATAAGGGTGGAAATGGAACATGGTGTATACCATGCACTCCTGAGGTTAAGATTCGAGACGTATGCCTCGCCAATCTTAGCTCTCGCCATCGTCTAAAATTGTCAATGCGGTTCCTTCAAACCCTTTCTCAATCAAAATTCCAAAATACTTAATTCCTATCTTAACCTTTTGCAAATAAAGATGGAAATGGAACATGGTGTATACCATGCACTCCTGAGACTAGGATTCGAGATGTATATCTCGCCAATCCTAGCTCTCGCCATCGTCTAAAATTGTCAATGCGGTTTCTCCAAACCCTTTTCTCAATCAAATTCAAAACACTTAATTCTCTATTAAACACTTTTGCAAATAAAGATGGAAATGGAACATGGTGTATACCATGCACTCCTGAGGCTAAGATTCGAGATGTATATCTCGCCAATCCTAGCTCTCGCCATCACTCAAAGCACATCCAACCAATCAAACTCTTTTTCTCGCCGCCGTGCGACCAATCAAAAACCTTTTAAAATGAAAGATGTATTGTCATAAGAGATACAAAGCAATGTTTCGTCCATGATTGTCGAGTAGAGATAAATGACGCTTTTCCGAATGTAGATTTGCAAATCCTAACACCTAAGTACATATTGCATGACAACTCTAGGACAGAGCTTCCCCTTTTCTTTTAGACCTTTCTGAGCGTCTCCGATCTTATGGCATGTCAATCCATCCTATTGCAAAGAGGTAACCGCCTAAGACTCGATTCAGCGAGCTGCGACACCTACTGCTAGGACGTGAACACATCGCCCACTCTCCTTTGACACAACTGGTGTCCTCCTTTTGTAAGTCCATATTCAGATGGCAATCCCTATGTAGCCGAACTACGGCAACTCTGATTCTCATGTTCAGATGAGATACGTAGGCACAAGATGCGATGTCTTGCCGAGTTTGACTAACGACTAACAACTAATCCTTGTTTGCTTTCGCCCTTGTTGCGATCCTTTCTCTTGCCCTCGTTGCAATCGAGACCTTCCCTTTCTCTTACCCTAGTTGCAATCGAGACCTTTGTTCTCGTAGTTAGCTGAACTACGTTTTGCTCTGATTCTCATTCCCGATGAGATACGTAGGCATAAGACGCGACGTCTTAGCGAGCACACTCCTCTTTAACCCATAGGTAGCCGAGCTACGAAGACTCTGATTCTCATATTCAGATGAGATACGTATGCAATAGATGCGATATCTGTGCGAGTCATTTTTCTCTTGACCCTTTTAGTAAATAGTACATTAGATAAACACACACCCTTTAGACAAGAACAACAAGAATGGATCCCGTAGAGTACTACGGATGCGTAGGGGTGCTAATACCTTCCCTTCGCATAATCGACTCCCGAACCCAAGATTTGGTTGCGAGACCTTGTCTTTTCCTTTCCTTTCTCCAGGTTTACTTCGAGCGTTTCCTTTCCCTCCTTTGGGATAAATAACGCACGGTGGCGACTCTTCTATCATTCCTTCTTCGCCGGTTGTTTTTTCGCACCTTTGTATTTTTCAGGTTGCGACAGCTGGCGACTCTGCTGGGGAACCGGTTTCCCTAAGCGAGTCCCTCCTAGCTTTTGTAGGTTTCTTGTTTGTTGGGTGTTTATTCTTTTGTACAGTTATTTATTTTCAGCATTTACCTACTTTACCTTATTGCATTCATGTACATATGTTTGTTGTATCTGTGGGTTCCGTGGGTTGTTTGTTTATTGGGGTGGGATGTTTTATGAGAGATAAGCCCACTACCCAGGCTTGAGCGTACATATAGGTTTTAGAGTGGATAGTCATGACGCTTGCATGGCATGTTGTTGCGTTAAGTCGTTCATGAAGACCCACATCCAGACGAGGTTTCTTTGGATATGTTTTGTCCTATGGGTGTTCCATAACGATAAACGTTCCATTAGAAATCGTCGACTCTGGTGACCATTTCCCGAGAACTCAGTTGAGGCCTCTCCTCCGAGACGCGTTTATGTTAGCTCTGGTGGGCGCATTCTCGCTGCTCAATCCGAGGACCCCGAGACTGGGAACTTGCTTTAGGATATCCTGTTGAGGGGAGTTAGCAGAGGTCTTTTATCCCGTAATAATGCCAAACCTTCAAGTGGTAAACGTATTATTCTCGACTGAAGGGCTGAAGCTGACAAAGTTCTGTTCTTAGAACCTACCAGTAAGGGGCGGGCTAAATTCAGGGAACCTTAACCTCCAACCAACCCGGTTTTCTGGAGCAGAGTTTTGATCTTATATTATATTCTTCAGTGGGTTTTCTCTTCAGACAGTGCAACCCGACAGATGTTCAAGCAGATGCAGCAGTCCTGATTCCCATGTCACTGCATTGCATCACATCATTTTGCATTCATATCATTTAACACATGTTTATCCATTTCTAAGGGGTTTACATCTTCTTCTCGATTCCGGTCGGGGTTTTCTGGTTCTCCTGAGATGGATATTGGCAGAAAGAGACACGTCGCTTATAAGTTTCCAGTGGTTTGTTTGGAGCCTATTCAACAACTGATGAAATTAATGGATCACGATTCTCTAGAAGGATTCTGGAAGGATTACGGTTTGATTCTAAGCTTCGTCACGGTTCTCTCCAAAGATCAACACGATGCTCTCTTTACACTGTTGCAGTTCTATGACCCTCCATTGAGGTGTTTCACATTCCCGGATTATATTTTGGTCCCTACTTTGGAGGAGATTGCCAGTTTTCTCAGAGTTCCCATCAAGTCACAGTTGTTGTTCTATAGTTCTGAGTTTCTGCCCGATCTCAGCATGGTTGCTTCGACCACATATTTGGGGAAATCAATCTTGAAGGCTAATATGTGTCAGAAGGGAGGAGTCAGTGGTTTTCATTTGAGTTTCTTACTGGGAGAAGCAAAGACGAAACTTGAAGATGGTGACCAGAGGGGTTTCAATGCTGTGTTGGCTCTTTGTGTGTATGGGATTGTTCTGTTCCCTAATGTTGCCAAATTTGTGGACATGGACGCAATACGCCTCTTCGTGTTGGGAAATCCAGTGTCGACCTTGCTAGGAGATTTCTTTCATTCAGTACACCACAGGAATGAGAATAGAAAGGGAGGATTGTTGAATTGTTGTGCGCCTTTGTTTTATAAGTGGTTCAGTTCTCACCTACCCAAATCAGGAGCGTTCGTTGATGTCGAGGACTCGTTGAGTTGGTCGAAGAGATTGATGGGGTTAAGAGCTGAAGATATTTCTTGGTGGTCTGACCGGAGCTTGCTTCGGGCGGATATTATTCATAGTTGTGGGAACTTCCCAAATGTACCGTTGGTAGGAAGAAGAGGAGGAATCAACTATAATCCTTCTCTAGCAGTCAGACAGTTTGGATATGCTTTAAGAACTCCGCCTTTGGAAAAGGATGTGGAAGAATCTCTGTTTTTCCATTCTTCGCCTGATTTGACTATATCCCGTAAGGCAGCTGAGGCCTGGCTCAAGGTGATCAAGAGACGAAGAACTGTGCTTGGAAAAGGAGATTGTAGAACTTACCCTCAGTATGGAGAGTGGCTTCAAGGAAGAGTCGAAGAGTTTCGTCTGCCGTTTCCTATTGAAGAACCTTTGTATCCACCTACTCCTGCGCAGTTAACAATGGTGAGCCGAAAGGAGTATGACAAATTGAAGAAAGCCATGAAGGAGCTTCAAATTGAAAACTCGAAGTTAAGTGTGAAGTTGCAAGACTATATGCGTCAATTCCATGAGGCAGAATATCAGAAGGGGGAAGCCGTCAGATTGCAAGGGGAAGCAGAAAGGAAATTAGCTGTGGAGGTGGACTTCTTCAGGAAGACAGACAAGGCCTTGGGATCATCCAGTTCTGAGTTGAAGCGAGTCAAGCAACAATTAATGGATGCTCATGGTAAATTGGCAGGGTGGCAAGAGCGATGGGATGCATTTTCAACTTCTCGGAAGGAAAATGAGGAGGAGATGGTGACCGAACTGACTGGTCAGATGGAGAAATTGAAGACTTTGCTGAAGGAGAAGAACAATGAGCTTATGTGCGCCCGTTCTACCAATGGTTACATCACCGATCAACTCAATGAGGCTCGAGGACAGATTGAAGAACTTAAGGTGTTGGCAGGTTTGAAGAAATCCAGACTTGAAGAGGTATTCGGAGAAGATGATGGGAATTACTACAGAGAGCACATCAACGAGTTGGATGGAGTTATTCACCAAAGGAATCTGCTTATCCGGCGTTTGATAGAATTCTCAGATCATCCTGATACGATAGCATTGCTGGCTGAAGTGAGGAGCAGTCCTCATGGTTTGTACACAGGAGGCTGAGTCCTGATTATTGCTCCTCCTTTTACTTACTGCTTTGTTGTTGTGTGGTGATCATCCACAGGCTTGTTGTGGAGATCCTCTTTTGATGTACTTTCGGCTAAGGCCCCTTTCCTTGAACTTGTTTGTATGGTGGTTTCCCTTTATTGCATATTGATCTCGGAAGTTTATCCATGACTCGGTCTTCTTGCACTATTCACCCGATGTGAGACTGGGATCAAGGGGGTAGAATACCTTTTGGATTTGAATAAACATGTCATTGCATTTACATATTCATTTTCATATCTTGCATAACAGGTACCGCTGCGGTGTTCTCATATTATTTGGTGTTCCACTAGCAGGATAGCTGATTCAGGAATTCACCGGTACGGTACCCGCAGAAACCAGCAGAAAGCTATGGAGGGTCTACAAGCAGAACTTGCTGAGATGAGGGTCCGCATGAACCAATTCATGGATGTGGTTCAGGGAGTAGCGCAAGGACAGCAAGAGATTAGACAAAGGATACAAAGGAACCCCGCAACTACTCAACCAGAGGTCATGACTGATCCTCCAATTGCAGAGGTTAATGGACCGGGGCCTGTCCCGATCCCACATAACAACCACGATCAACAACCCATCCACGATGATCAAGATGATCAGTTCTTGCTGCCAGAGGACTTTGGCATGGGCCATGGCATGGATCCCATGTTCAGGAGATTAGAGGAGAGGCTGAAGGCGGTAGAAGGACAAAACCCTCTGGGGGTAGATGTTTCTGACTTGGGATTGGTCCCAGGCGTGAGGGTCCCACCGAAGTTTAAAGTCCCAATCTTTGACAAGTACAATGGTAGCTCTTTCCCGAAGACCCATGTGCAAGCCTACTTCCGAAAGATGGTTGCATATTCTGACGACGAGAAGCTACTTATGTATTTCTTCCAGGACAGCCTAGCTGGGGCATCCCTGGAATGGTACATGAGGTTGGATAGAGTCCACATCCGTTACTGGAGGGATTTGGCGGAAGCTTTTGTGAAACAATATCAATATAATGCGGACATGGCCCCGGACAGAACTCAACTCCAGAATCTGTCTCTAAAAAGCAATGAGTGCTTCAGGGAGTACGCTCAACGCTGGAGGGAGACAGCTTCCCGTGTTCAACCTCCCATGTTGGAAAAGGAAATGGCCAACATGTTCATGAATACGTTGCCTGGACCTTACCTGGAGCGTCTGGTGGGGTGCAATGCCTCCAACTTTGCTGATGTGGTCTCTACCGGAGAGAGGGTAGAAAATTACCTGAAGACCTACAAGAGCCACAATGGAGGTGGATCTTCATTAGGAGTAAAGAAGCCGTTTATGAGAGGACAGAAGCAGAGGGAAGGGGGTGTGAATTCTGTATCATCATATCAAAATAGGAATAACCAAAGGAATAATTTTCAAAACTATCATCAGCGACCGTATGTTGCGGTTGTGACCATTCCAGCTGCAGCACCACTACAACAACAACAACCACAACGTCAGCAAACTCAGTATCAACAACAACAACAACCAGGTAACAGACCCGCCTATCAGCAGAGGCAGAGGATGATGGACCGGCGTTTCGACACTCTTCCAATGTCGTGCGCTCAACTGCTTGCTAGTCTTCAACAGCTACAACTTGTGCAGCTACGCACTCTGGCTCCTCCGGTTGGTAGACTTCCGGTGGGTTACGATGCCAATGCTAGGTGTAGTTTCCACTCTGGGGCACCTGGCCACAACATTGAGAACTGCAAAGCTTTTAAGCACGTAGTTCAGGACCTCATAGATTCAAAGGCTATCAACCTTGCACCGGCTCCTAATGTCGTCAACAATCCCATGCCACAACATGGTGGTGCAAACGTGAATATGCTGGAAGGAGAAGCCAAGTCCGTTAAGGATGTGTTGAAGTTGAAGACTCCGTTGTTGGAAATTAAGGAATGCTTGCTGAAGGCCGATGTTTTCCCCGGTTGTGGGAAAGGTTGTTTGGATTGCGCTATACAGGGTAAGGATTGCTTGAAGCTGCAGCAGGGTATCCAGGTCTTGCTTGACAATGGTACCCTCCAAGTTGAAGACTTGTCTGTCAAAGAGTTTGCTGAAGGGGTAGTTGAAGAGGTGTTTGAAGATGCTGTTGAAGAATTCACAGATGTTGTTCCTAATGATTGTGTATTTCCCATTGATGTATTTAATTTTTCAAATGTTGTTGCTGATATACCAAACAATGTGTCTGATTTTGATGTAACTGAACTTGATTCCGGTGTTCCGGATGTTTTTGTTTCAATGAATGAGATTCCTGAGTATGACTATGATGTCGCTACTATCACCATCTTTTACCCGACTAATCAGATCAGTGTGCCAGAAGCGCAACCAGTGCCACCAGTGCGACCGGCCGCTATGACAATCACAACCCTTGGACCTTTACCTTTCACCAGTGAAAGGGCCATTCCCTGGCATTATGGGGGGAGTGTATACACACATGATCATGGGGTGGAACGACCTTTGGAGGTAGAAGAGGGTCAAAAGTCTGAACTCGAAGTTGAAGGTCCCGCAGTGGACAATGTTGGTGGGATCGGGCAATTCACCAGGAGTGGTAGACTGTTCTCACCACCGGTTACCCAAGCTGATAATGTTGATGCCGCGGCTAAGGCCAAAGGCAAACAAGTTGTAAATGAGGGCACTTCTGCACCCCAGACTGGCTCAGAGCCTACTTTCTCGAATGATGTGGACGAGCTCTTAAGAATTATAAAGAAAAGTGACTACAAAGTAGTCGATCAGTTGATTCAGACGCCGTCTAAGATATCCATTCTCTCACTCCTGTTGTGTTCAGAGGCACACAAGGAGGCACTTCTGAAGGTCCTTAATGCTGCATATGTGCCTCAGGAGATCTCAGTAAACCAGCTAGAAGGGATCATTCCAAATGTTCATGCAAGCAACGGGCTGGGCTTTACTGATTCTGACTTAACACCAGCTGGACGCAACCATAACAAAGCTTTGCATATCTCAATGGAATGCAAAGACACCGTGTTATCTCATGTTCTGGTGGATACAGGTTCCTCTCTCAATATGCTACCCAAGAGAGCCCTGTCAAGGTTAGAAGTAGAAGGTTTGATCTTGAAATCTTCCGATCTCATGGTGAGAGCCTTCGATGGTTCTAAGAGGTCGGTGTTTGGAGAGGTAGAATTGCCAATTCAGATTGGATCACAAACCTTCAACACCGTATTCTATGTGATGGATATCAGTCCCTCGTACAGTTGCCTTCTGGGTCGTCCTTGGATCCACAATGCTGGGGCAGTCTCCTCAACACTGCATCAGAAGATCAAGTTCCCAGTCAATGGAAGAATTGTCACCGTCTGTGGTGAGGAGGATATACTGGTAAGTAACCTGTCTACCTTCAAGTACGTAGAGGTAGAAGGTGAAATTCATGAGACTCTCAGTCAGGCCTTTGAGTCAGTTCAGATAAAGGATGCAGCTCCGGTGGGAGGGGTTAAAGCAGGAGCCCCTATCTCATCTTTCAAGCAGGCGCAAGCCTTGGTGGATTCAAGTGTTGCTCCCGGTTGGGGACGTCTATTGGAGTTACCAATGAAGGACGACAAGTTCGGGATTGGGTATCAACCAGCGCTGACTTCTACAACTTCAGCACTTCAGACTCGTCAGGGGCCGATTACTTTCTCCAGTGCTGGCGTCATCCAATATGGCCAGATCTCTGCGATCAACGATGAAAATGGAGATAGTGATTGCGACATCGACAACTGGGTGCGTCCGAGGATCCCGGGTGAAGTCATCAACAATTGGTCTTCCGAGGAAATTGTCCAAGTCACTCTTCTAGAGGAGTAATTTTTCTTTGTTTATTCATGCATGTCCAAGTCTTACGTTCTGCCCAGGGCGTAATGACTCATTGTAGGGCTCATCTATGTGAATACCTGCATTGTTTATCATAAATGAAGGACGTCTTTTGCATTCAAATATTTTGTTCACTGTCTTTCTATTTTTACAGTTTTCAAAATTTCAAAAGAATAAAAATATTTGGCAATGTTTTGTTTACTTTCCACTCACTGTCCACACTCATAAGCACATACCACCACTCATGCAGATGCACATCACCGGATCCTATTGATAACGATTCTGCTATGGCTCGCTTCGACTTCGAAAACCCAATCTTCCAAGCTGAAGAAGAGGGTGATGAAGACTGTGAACTCCCTGAAGAACTTGCCAGGTTGTTAAAGCAAGAAGAAAGGGTCATTCAACCACATCAAGAGTCTACTGAAGTGATTAATCTTGGCACCGAGGACGTCAAGAAAGAAATCAAGATAGGGGTTGCTTTGGAAGACGATGTAAAGAAGGGGTTGATTGAACTGTTGCAAGAGTATGTTGACGTCTTCGCTTGGTCTTATCAGGATATGCCAGGGCTTGATACAGACATTGTGGTGCACCGTTTACCTCTCAAAGAGGGTTGTCCTCCGGTCAAGCAGAAGCTCAGAAGAACAAGACCAGAGATGGCTGTCAAGATAAAGGAAGAAGTGCAAAAACAGTTGGATGCAGGGTTTCTAGCAGTTACCAATTATCCGCCATGGGTTACAAATATCGTTCCAGTACCCAAGAAGGATGAAAAGGTACGGATGTGTGTTGACTACCGGGATCTGAACAGAGCTAGCCCTAAAGATGATTTTTCCATTACCTCACATCGACGTTTTGATGGATAACACAGCTCAGTTCTCGGTATTCTCCTTCATGGATGGTTTTTCTGGCTATAACCAAATCAAGATGGCACCAGAAGACATGGAGAAGACAACTTTCATAACCCCATGGGGCACCTTCTGCTACAAGGTGATGCCGTTTGGTCTGAAAAACGCTGGGGCAACATATCAACGAGCTATGGTGACTCTATTCCATGATATGATTCATCATGAAATCGAGGTTTGTGTGGACGATATGATTGCCAAATCTCAGATAGAAGAAGAACATCTGGTGAATCTGCAGAAGCTGTTTGAGCGTTTAAGGAAATTCAAGCTGAGGCTTAATCCGAACAAGTGCACTTTCGGGGTGAGATCTGGAAAATTGCTGGGTTTTATTGTTAGCGGAAAAGGGATTGAGGTGGATCCTGACAAAGTGAAAGCAATACAGGAAATGCCCGAGCCAAGAACGGAGAAGCAAGTTTGTGGTTTCTTAGGAAGGTTGAACTACATTGCAAGGTTCATCTCTCACCTAACAGCCACGTGTGAGCCAATTTTCAAATTGTTGAGGAAAGATCAGGCTATCAGGTGGAACGACGATTGTCAAAGGGCTTTTGAAAAGATAAAAGAGTATTTGCAGAATCCTCCTATCCTTATGCCTCCGGTCTCAGGGAGACCGCTGATTATGTACTTGACAGTACTTGACAATTCTATGGGTTGTGTTCTCGGTCAACACGACGAGACAGGCAGGAAAGAACATGCCATCTACTACTTGAGTAAGAAGTTCACAGATTGCGAGTCGAGATACTCAATGCTTGAAAAGACATGTTGTGCACTTGCATGGGCTGCTAAGCGATTGAGACAATACATGCTGACTCACACAACCTTACTGATCTCCAAGATGGATCCAGTCAAGTATATATTCGAGAAGCCAGCTCTCACCGGAAGGGTTGCTCGTTGGCAAATGGTATTGACAGAGTATGACATCCAGTATACATCCCAGAAAGCCATCAAAGGGAGTATTCTGTCAGACTATCTTGCTCAGCAACCGATTGATGATTATGAGCCAATGAAGTTTGATTTTCCAGATGAAGACATCATGTTCCTCAAGATGAAAGACTGTGAAGAGCCAGTTGTTGGGGAGGGACCTGATCCAGACGAAAAGTGGACTTTGTTATTTGATGGGGCCGTCAACGTCAAAGGAAGTGGAATTGGCGATGTCATTACTACTCCGAAAGGTGCCCACACGCCTTTCACCGCTCGTCTGACTTTCGAGTGCACCAATAATGAAGCTGAGTACGAGGCCTGTATCTTGGGTATTGAGCAAGCCATTGATTTGAGAATCAAGACTCTGGACATCTTCGGAGATTCAGCTCTAGTGATCAATCAAGTAAATGGTGATTGGAACACTCTCCAGCCTACTCTGGTCCCCTACAGAGATTACACGAGAAGACTGTTGACTTTCTTCACAACAGTAAAGCTGTATCAAATACCTCGTGATGAGAACCAGATGGCAGATGCTCTTGCTACTCTATCCTCCATGATCAAGGTGGTTCGGTGGAATCATGCTCCCAGGATCGATGTGATGCGCCTTGATAGGGCCGCGTATGTGTTTGCCGCTGAACTGGTGGTCGACGACAAGCCTTGGTATCACGACATCAAGTTCTTTCTGAAGAATCAAGAGTACCCTGCAGGGGCATCCAACAATGACAGAAAAACTTTGAGAAGATTGGCAGGCAGTTTCTTCTTGAACAAAGACGATGTGTTGTATAAGAGGAACTTCGACATGGTTTTGCTCAGATGCGTGGACAAACACGAGGCGGACATGTTAATGCAGGAAGTTCATGAAGGTTCCTTCGGTACTCATGCCGGCGGACATGCAATGGCTAAGAAATTGTTAAGGGCGGGTTATTACTCGATGACCATGGAATCAGATTGTTTCAAGTATGCTCGGAAGTGCCATAAATGCCAAATTTATGCTGATAAGGTGCATGTACCGCCGAATCCTCTAATTGTGATGTCTTCGCCGTGGCCGTTTGCAATGTGGGGCATTGACATGATTGGAAAGATTGAGCCAACTGCTTCCAATGGGCATCGCTTCATCCTTGTTGCCATCGACTATTTCACCAAGTGGGTCGAAGCAGCGTCATTCGCGAATGTCACCAGACATGTGGTTGCCCGTTTCATTAAGAAGGAAATCATTTGTCGCTATGGGATTCCCGAGAGAATCATTACTGATAATGGTTCCAATCTCAATAACAAAATGATGAAGGAGTTGCGCCAGAACTTCAACATTCAACATCACAATTCTTCCCCCTATCGTCCTAAGATGAACGGTGCTGTTGAGGCAGCAAATAAGAACATAAAGAAGATTGTGCAGAAGATGGTCGTTACGTACAGAGATTGGCATGAGATGCTACCCTTCGCCTTGCATGGGTACCGCACTTCAGTACGTACATCGACCGGGGCAACCACTTACTCCCTTGTGTATGGTATGGAAGCGGTCCTGCCTGTCGAAGTGGAGATTCCATCTCTAAGAGTCCTGTTGGATGTCAAGCTAGACGAAGCTGAATGGATTCGAACAAGGTTCAATGAGTTGAGTCTTATCGAAGAGAAGCGAATGGCAGCCATTTGTCATGGGCAGTTGTATCAGAGTCGGATGAAGAGAGCCTTTGACCAGAAAGTGCGTCCTCGATGTTTCCAAGTTGGAGATTTAGTGTTGAAAAGGATCCTTCCTCCTCAGACAGATCACAGGGGCAAGTGGACTCCTAACTATGAGGGACCGTATATCGTCACCAAGGTTTTCGATGGTGGGGCCTTAATGCTTGCAACGATGGATGGTGAAGACTTCACTTCCCCTGTAAACTCAGACACAGTTAAAAAATACTTCGCATAAAATAGATCCGCTGGACAATAAAAAGAATAGTCCAGGCAAAAAATGGGCATCCCGACGAACCAAGAAAAGGAAAAAGGTTCGGTAAAAAATTAGGGATTGAAAATGAAAAGATTGTACACCCGGTAAGTTGAAAACCTGAAAAGGCAACTTAGGCAAAAATGGGTATCCCGGTGGATTGAAAACCCGAAAGGGCGATCCAGGCAAAAGTTAGGGATTAAGCGAATGACTGCGTTTTGAGTTAGTTCTGAATCTCATCTCATGTCGATGACTGGAAACTTTCAAAAGGGGGGGAAACAATCTAATCACCTTTTCAGAAGGCTGATCATCTGGAGGATCGTGAAGACGAGCGGGTCATAGCAGAATTGGAACCCGATAGAAATCTATTTCACATTGCCATTAAATTATTTTCTGTTTTTTATATTTTATGCAATTACCTCTTTCCAGGGATTGCTTCCTGATGTAAATGCCTATTCAGAGGCCATTCAATCAATAAAATCATGTTATTCAGTATATCTCTGTTTTCATTTTCATTTTACTGTTTTGTTTGCAAAAATGACGTCCGAATTTTTGATAAAACATTGCATCATGACATATAAGGGCTTTACAGGTATATGCTTAATAAACATTTAAAGTTGCTGTGAATCTTAAGTGCTTTGGATCATCTATTCAGAATAGATACCCTCGGGACATTTCCTAAGCATGTGTGTCAGACTATACACTCCCCAGCGGAGTTGACAGTACCAGACTGTATCTTCCCAGCAGAAGCAGCTGCTCCTCAGAGTTCGATGCCAGATCGAGGATTTCAATCCCAGATCGATGATCTCTTTCCTGGAAGCATAACCTCGGTACCATATCGGTGTTTGCTCCCCCCTGCTGAGTCATCTCTCGTAGATTATGGTTTCCAGAACCACTATCACTTCCCCCAACAACAGGTTCCCAGCGCCGTTCTCTCCCCAGTCAGACTCTCGGTATCTCGTCATTGCCAGAACACCGTGCGGCCGGTCATTTCCCCACATAGTTCATTATGCTGTGCATCTCCAATAGTAGTGTTGGGGTCCAGAAGATTGTGATCATTTCCCCAACAGGATTCCTTGCTTCAGCTTGGCATTTTCCCCAGCATTTCGCATCCCTGCATGTAGAATCATATTGCATTGCATCCTCCCAAATCGCGTAGCATTTCCATTTTCATGGAGCATTACGCCATCGCAAAATTCAAACATACGCATGTAAGCATAAAACATTCTCGGTATCCCAAGTGATAAGCCAGAAGTTTGTTTCCAGTGCTCAGACTGAAGGTTGTTCATGACTTATTATCCCCAGCATGGGTCGTTGGCCCACGTGCCGCCTCAATTATCATTTTCCCTATTTCTGCCGAGGCTGATAGGCATGAAGTTTCTGGTATCCAGACCGAAGTGGCATTCAGGCCAGTTTCTGATGTTCAGATCGAAGAAGTTTCCGACAATCAGGTTGAAGTACTTATGGCATTCAGGCCAGTTTTTTCCGATTTTCAGATCAAAGAAGTTTCCGACATTCAGGTCGAAGCAACTTGTGGCATTTAGGCCAATTTTTTCGGTATCCAGACCGAAGTGGCATTCAGGCCAGTTTTTCCGGTATCCAGACCGAAGTGGCATTCAGGCCAGTTTTTCCGGTATCCAGATCGAAGTGGCATTCAGGCCAGTTTTTTCCGGTATCCAGACCGAAGTGGCATTCAGGCCAGTTTCCGATATTCAGATCGAAGAAGTTTCCGACATTCAGGTCGATGCAATTTGTGGCATTCAGGCCAGTTTCCGGTATCCAGACCGAAGTGGCATTCAGGCCAGTTTCCGATTTTCAGATCGAAGAAGTTTCCGACATTCAGGTCGATGCAACTTGTGGCATTCAGGCCAGTTTCCGGTATCCAGACCGAAGTGGCATTCAGGCCAGTTTCCGATATTCAGATCGAAGAAGTTTCCGACAATCAGGTCGAAGTACTTGTGGCATTCAGGCCAGTTTTCCGATTTCCAGATCGAAGTGGTGTTCAGACCAGATTTCCGGTGATCAGACCAACATTGATACTCTCATATTCCGATGCTTAGTGTTCAGACTAATATGCGGCGTTCAGGCCATGGGTATTCCTGTGTTACCATTTATTTTGGGTATCCAGGTTAACTTTATGTTTCGATACTCAGGCCGATTTTCACCGTACCAGACGGATTCTTCTTTTGAGATTGTTTCTTTGCCGATTCTGACAGGCATTGTTAACTATTTCATAGGGATTCAAGATCAAAATCCGGGTCTTCTTAGTATTTAATCATCTCCCACTATGATCATATGAAGAACGCCTTGCTTCATATTCTCTAGTTGAAGACGCTTAAATAGGGGCAACTGTCATACCCCGATTTTGGTCCTGAATTTTTTATGTTTGTTTAGCATGCTTGGCCTAACCTTACTTTGGTTTTATATGAGGATTGGTCTTGGTCCAAAGTCATGGTGTTTGTTCATGTGATTGTTAATACACATATGGTCTTGGTCATCCAAACAACCAACCTTCTTGTGTCACAAGCCAATTGCCAATCATGCCACTTGATTCATAAATATCCCTTTCAAATCCTAATCTTATACCATCATTTCATGGCCTTGTTAACACATACTACCGGTCAAGTCATGTTCTTTTCAAAGTCAAGCATTCAAGTCATAAAATAAACCAATTGTAAAACAAATTTCAAACCATTTCAATTCATCCCACATTATTTTAAGACATCACATTTGAGTCTAGACAAAAAATACAAGTCTTACCATTTTGACCAATTGTTGACTTTGGTCAACAGTTGACTCTTTGGTCAACTTTGACCAAAGTCAACCCAAATTCCCTAAACCCTAATTTTCACCACAATCATCAATCATTTGTCCATTTACAAGAAAAATGCAAATAAAATTGATTTTGACCAAAGTCAACCCTATGCTATTGGGGCATCCCTAATCACTAAATGGGTGGCCATAACTCTCATTCCATTCTTCATTTCCATATTCTCCATGATTAAACCATGTGGACTTGTTTTCTTCATGCTTGGTCATGTTTTGAAGAATTAGAGTCTTGCTTCGCCAATCCTATTGCATTCATCCTATTGCACCAACTTGTTCCAAGCCAAGTCAACCATGTTGCATAGCAAAACCACCCCAATGCTCAATCTGCATCAGCAGCAACAACAACATGAAAAATCAGTTAACATTGCCATGAATTTCAAATAGACGCATGGCAAGGCTGCATTGTATTACCTCATCACCCAAAAGCATGAACTGATGGCCCTTGATTTTGATCCATCCAGCTGGTGCAAAAATTGCATCTGCATTAAACAGGTACTGCATTCACCATGTTGCACCAAGCCAAACGAACAAGCAGCTTGAAAGCCCCGCAGTACAGCAGACCAACTCCATTGGTTATATACCAAAATGCTCATGTTGTCAGCAGCATGATTAAGCCTTAATATTGCAGCAAATAAGCCTAACAGTTAAACTCAGCTAACCAGTGCTAATTGAACCAACCATCATTAGCTTAACTCCACATGCCAAACAAATCAACCAACCTAAACCTGCAAATGGCATTACAAATGACTGTACTAACAAGGCTAAAACAAATCACAACCATTCAAGTGTTTCCAAATTACAACCTTTCACCAATTAACCTCCATTTGCTCATGACCAAGCTACCAAGGGGAGTTAACCAATGGACCTGCACTGAGCTGCAAAAGAAAACTACAAAATAGGTCAACAACAACATCAAATGGCCTTCAGACTTGTAGTCCCAAATAAGCAAACATGAGCCTACCACCAAGTAGCAGCAACAGCTTGCAAAACCAGTTGATGCATGCCATGGAAGTATGTCCAAATGTTCATGATGGGAAGCATATACCAAGTCCAAGTAGCCTACAAAATACTGCACCAAGCAAATGTCAAGTATCATACCATAATTGTCCATGTGCATTAGCATGTTGCAAGGCTGCAATTGACATTGAACCAGTCATGTTTGCTGCAGCAGTCAGGATAGCAACAAACCCTACATCACGTAAATGCAAAGCATCAAGCCATCATGCATAAGCTATTAAAGGTCAACCAAAACAATGTAATAATCACAGACCATGTCCCTAGAACACATACTGTAGTGGAATTCCATAATGAAGAATTTGAGACTAGTTCTGTCACCAAGCTCACCAATTTCACTGCAGTAAAAAAGTAGAGTAATTAGCCAAAGCAGTAAGAATTCAAGAAATATCCCAAATTGGCATGAAGTCAAAACAGAGCAAGAAAGTACGAAGGTTCAGATTACCATTTTCGAACCTAGCATCAAAGGGGTCAATCCAATTTCTGAACATCCAAAGTGCTTTGCAGAGTTACTCTTCTGGAATACCAAAGGCATCTTTGAAACCCTAAATCAGGAGATATAAGTAGAGAGAGTGAATCAGTAAAAAAAAGAAAAAATCGGAGGCGGAATTGAAAGCTGGCAAACAGAAAAACCCTAACCTTAAAATCAAAGAAAACCTGGTTGAAGAGTTGGAGGAGTTTGAAGCTTCATCATCAACGTCATCACCGCCGAAGGTGAGCTCTTTTTTATCCTATCCACGAGTTCTTGCATGTCCTGGTGTGTTTGAGTGAGAGAGCGCGATTGAGAGCGATACTGAGATCGAGGGAGCGCGATTGAGAGGTTTTTGGTGAGAATGAGAGAGAGCGATTGAGGGGGGACCGTGCAAATGAGAGAGAGAACGATGAGGTTTAGCATGAAAAAGGAATGGACTTTGATTGTTTCAAAGAGTGTTTCTATTCCCAATTTTTTTTTTTCATTTACTTTTAAGAAAATAGCATTCAAATATGATTAAAGACCATTCCTTTGGTATTCCTTGGTTTTAATTTTAATTATTGGTAATGTTGTTTAGTGCACCTTTTAATTTCTCTTTGGAAACCCCACAGCCAGGCGGCTGGGTTTTCTTTGGTAATCCAACAGACCCTTACAATTCATTATTTTAGTTTCTTTTTTCATTTTTTGTTCCAATCTAGTATGATTTATATATTTATGTTGTTATTTAAATGATAACTAATTATAAGTGGTTTAGTGGAGAGAGGGTAGTTTCTAAGTCTTTAGTGGAGTGGGTTCAATACCCATATATTGCATTTTTCTTTATTTCTTTTAGCATTCATTTTTTCCTATGTTTGTGTTTTATTATAATTTCACCCACACTCGTAGTTGTATTATTATCATAACATAGATTTGTCTCTTTTAATTTCATCATTCATTCAAAAACATTTTAAAACTATAAAAATCATATTTTTTTTCTCGATTCAATGTCGAGCCCATTTTCACACCCTCGTAAGTCGATTGCTTTTGAGCATCGCCATCAACCTCACATAGCTTACTCTTGGGCTTTCTTACAATGAGCCGGTTCTCTTGCATTTACACTCATATTTCGCATCATTTGTTGTTTGGGCCTGATCTAATTATTTCATGATTTTGAATCCCCATTTGGCAAAATGTACCCCACTTCCCCAATGTGTATATAATGTTGTATTGTTTTATTTCTCTATTTGTTTTAGACACTAACCAAAGAGTAAAATCCACCATTTCTGAAAAAATACAAAAATATGACTCGATCCAACGTCGAGTATTTTCTCAATAAACAAATCAATTCATTTTGCCCTCCTATTCTATTCCTTTTCTTTCAAACTTTCATCAAATGCTTGATTCAACGTCAAACCATTTTCTCTAATAAAAACTCAAAAAAATATTAATTCATAAGCCAAGACTTTTTCAATAAAGATGGAAGTGGAACGTGGTGTATACCACGCACTCCTGAGACTAGGATTCGAGATGTATATCTCGCCAATCCTAGCTCTCGCCATCATCCAATTTACCCACTTTGTTTTATCAAACACTCATTCAAATCTTTCTCAAACGTCCATCAATACTTGATCTAGGTCAAGTCATTTTTACAACAAAACTCAAAATACCTAATCCTTATTTAACACTTTTTCAATAAGGGTGGAAATGGAACATGGTGTATACCATGCACTCCTGAGGTTAAGATTCGAGACGTATGCCTCGACAATCTTAGCTCTCGCCATCGTCTAAAATTGTCAATGCGGTTCCTTCAAACCCTTTCTCAATCAAAATTCCAAAATACTTAATTCCAATCTTAACCTTTTGCAAATAAAGATGGAAATGGAACATGGTGTATACCATGCACTCCTGAGACTAGGATTCGAGATGTATATCTCGCCAATCCTAGCTCTCGCCATCGTCTAAAATTGTCAATGCGGTTTCTCCAAACCCTTTTCTCAATCAAATTCAAAACACTTAATTCTCTATTAAACACTTTTGCAAATAAAGATGGAAATGGAACATGGTGTATACCATGCACTCCTGAGGCTAAGATTCAAGATGTATATCTCGCCAATCCTAGCTCTCGCCATCACTCAAAGCACATCCAACCAATCAAACTCTTTTTCTCGCCGCCGTGCGACCAATCAAAAACCTTTTAAAATGAAAGATGTATTGTCATAAGAGATACAAAGCAATGTTTCGTCCATGATTGTCGAGTAGAGATAAATGACGCTTTTCCGAATGTAGATTTGCAAATCCTAACACCTAAGTACATATTGCATGACAACTCTAGGACAGAGCTTCCCCTTTTCTTTTAGACCTTTCCGAGCGTCTCCGGTCTTATGGCATGTCAATCCATCCTATTGGAAAGAGGTAACTGCCTAAGACTCGATTCAGCGAGCTGCGACACCTACTGCTAGGACGTGAACACATCGCCCACTCTCCTTTGACACAACTGGTGTCCTCCTTTTGTAAGTCCATATTCAGATGGCAATCCCTATGTAGCCGAACTACGGCAACTCTGATTCTCATGTTCAGATGAGATACGTAGGCACAAGATGCGATGTCTTGCCGAGTTTGACTAACGACTAACAACTAATCCTTGTTTGCTTTCGCCCTTGTTGCGATCCTTTCTCTTGCCCTCGTTGCAATCGAGACCTTCCCTTTCTCTTGCCGCCTAGTTACAATCGAGACCTTTGTTCTTGTAGTTAGCTGAACTACGTTTTGCTCTGATTCTCATTCCCGATGAGATACGTAGGCATAAGACGCGACGTCTTAGCGAGCACACTCCTCTTTAACCCATAGGTAGCCGAGCTACGAAGACTCTGATTCTCATATTCAGATGAGATACGTATGCAATAGATGCGATATCTGTGCGAGTCATTTTTCTCTTGACCCTTTTAGTAAATAGTACATTAGATAAACACACACCCTTTAGACAAGAATAACAAGAGTGGATCCCGTAGAGTACTACAGATGCGTAGGGGTGCTAATACCTTCCCTTCGCATAATCGACTCCCGAACCCAA
Source organism: Lathyrus oleraceus (assembly GCF_024323335.1). Lineage (NCBI taxonomy): Eukaryota > Viridiplantae > Streptophyta > Magnoliopsida > Fabales > Fabaceae > Lathyrus > Lathyrus oleraceus. The sequence goes on from NC_066584.1 coordinate 361,954,339, forward strand.
GATTTGGTTGCGAGACCTTGTCTTTTCCTTTCCTTTCTCCAGGTTTACTTCGAGCGTTTCCTTTCCCTCCTTTGGGATAAATAACGCACGGTGGCGACTCTTCTGTCATTCCTTCTTCGCCGATTGTTTTTTCGCACCTCTGTATTTTTCAGGTTGCGACAGTACCTTACCATATTTTGTATTCTACTTAAGTACACCGTAGCTTACGATGTTCTACAATTCACTTAAGTGCACTGTACCTTATGGTGTTCCTTAGTTACTCTATCTCTCATCAGTCCATCCTTTTGTGTGTGACCGTGTAGGTTTTCGTGGCATTTGCAATTATATTAAATCGCGTATTTAACATAATAAATAGTGAGCGGTTCTAGCAACACATGACTGCTACCCAAGACACGAAAATATCATATGATCTGACAAATCCTTTTGTGATAATACTTCTGTGTACAATTACCCTTTTTCCCTTATGTCTATATTGAACACAAGGTGTAGACTGTGTCATCCTTGTCCAGTTCAATATTGGGCCCGTAGACATTTATCCTGTTACGCAGGATGGGAAAATTCCATCTAGGTCACTCATATCCCTCAGCATGCTTCGTGGAGTACCCAACAACTGTCTTTATGGTCATCCAGTTACGGACAATGTTTGATCAGCAATAAGGCACTTGACTCTACATCTTGGGTATATAGTGGTTTCAGGTCAAAGGGTGGTATACACCATTATCACCATGAGAATAACTTATGAAACTTAGCATAACATTCTATATAGTATTCTCATAGCGGGTCAATCCAGTATAAATATTACTCTCAATATTCATACTTATGTTTAAGACTTGATAACTCCTTATCCATTATCCATGAGATGTGATTATCAATCTATATACATAATAGTCTTAATGCTTTAATGTTATCCCACTTCACAATAAAGCTCGACTACGAATACTTTAGGAATAATGTCCTTATGTTTAATAAGATCTCATGATTAAGTCACACTTGATACATTAAACGGACTAGCTATTCTAGGGACTTTATTAAACAAACATAATAAAGAAAAAGCCTTTTATTATTAATATATAATTCGATACAACTACCAAAAGTATTGGCCTCTAGAGCTTACACCAACAATCTCCCACTAGCACTAGAGCCAATCAGGCATTCCCCTAATGCCCATAGATCTAGTATGGTCATCATGCTTCTGCTGCACAAGAGGCTTTGTCAGTGGGTCAGCAATATTGTCAAGTGTAGGTACTCTGCATATTTTTCACATCTCCTATATCTATTATCTCTAGAATGAGGTGATAACGCCTAAGTATGTGTTTGGATCTTTGGTGAGATCTAGGCTCCTTAGCTTGTCCGATAGCACCATTGTTACCATAATAGAGACCAATGGGATCCACAATGCTAGGAACTACGCCAAGTTCGCTAATGAACTTTTTGATCCAAACAGCTTCCTTTGTTGCACTTGAGGCAGCAATATACTCGGCCTTAGTTGTAGAATCAGCAATTGTATCTTTCTTTGAACTTTTCTAACTCACAGCGCCATCGTTTAAGCAAAACACATAACCAGATTGCGATCTAAAGTCATCCTTATCTTTCTGGAAGTTAGCATCGGTGTATCCAATTACAGCAAGCTCTTGCTGACCTCCATATATCAAGAATGAGTCCTTAGTCCTTCTCAAATACTTAAGGATATTCTGGACAGCTACATAAAGAGCATCACCGGGATCAGATTGGTACCTACTAGCGCACTTAAAGCATACGAGACATTTAGTCAAGTACATAACATGGCATACATGATAGATCCTATTGCAGATGCATATGGAATCTTATTCGTGCGATCCCTTTCTTCCTTAGTTGAAGGGGATTGTGTTTTTGATAGACACAAGCCATGTTGCATAGGTATGAATCCTTTCTTGGAATCATGCATATTAAAGCATCTCGGCACTTTGTCTACGTATGTACTCTGACTTAGGCTAAGTTGTTTTTGTGATCTATCTCTATAGATCCTGATTCCTAATATATAGGTTATTTCACCTAGGTCCTTCATAGAAAATCATTTCCCCAACGAAGACTTTACTTGTTGCAGGGTAGGGACATCGTTTAAATGAGTAATATGTCATCTATATATAATACCAGGGAAACGATCATGCTCCCACTAACCTTCTTGTAGACACAAGGCTCATCTTCGTTCTTGATGAATCCATATTGTTTTACTATTTTATCAAAACGAATATTCCAACTTCTGGAAGCCTGTTTCAATCCATAGATTGATCTTTGTAACTTACATATCTTTTGGGCTTCTTCTGGTATGTCAAATCCTTCAGGTTGTGTCATGTACACATCCTCAAGAAGATTCCCATTAAGGAAAGCAGTTTTGACATCCATCTGCCATATTTCATAATCATGATATGCAGCAATAGCAAGTAAAATCCGAACAGATCTAAGCATTGCAACTGGTGAAAAGGTTTCATCATAGTCAACCCCATGAATTTGTTTATATCCTTTTGCAACTATTCTTGCCTTATAGCTATGTACCTTACCATCCATGTCAAACTTATTATTGAAGACCCACTTTCATCCTATAGGGTTAACTCCTACAGGAGGCTCTACCAAGATCCAAACTTGGTTTGTGTACATGGAATCCATTTCAGATTTCATGGCTTCTAGCCACTTCTCAGACTCGGGACCAGTTATGGCCTCTTGGTAGGTCACAGGCTCATCTTGATCCATGAGTAATACATCACCTTGATCAGTTATGAGATATCTATATCTCTCAGGTAGGTGACGTATCCTGCTTGACCTACGTTGGTCTTGTTCTACTTGAGCAGGTTGCTCTTCCACAACTACTTGTGTTTCCTGTTCTAATTCCTCCATGGGTGTATCAATGCTTTGTGATTCTTGAATTTATTCAAGCTCTATTTTCCTCCCACTGATTCCTTTGGAAATAAAATCCTTTTCTAGGAAAACTCCAGTTCAAGTGACAAACATTTTTCCCTCAGAAGGATTGTAGAAGTAATACCCTCTTGTTTATTTTGGATACCCCAAAAATAAGCATTTGTCTGATTTTGGCTCAGGCTTAGTTGAAATTTGTCGTTTCACATAAACTTCACAACCCCAAATCTTCATGCGAGACATATGTGGTTTCTTACCACTTCATATCTCATATGGTGTCTTCTCAACCTTTTTGGATGGAACACGGTTAAGTGTGTAAGCTGTTGTCAATAGTGCATGTCCCAAAAAGGAGTTTGGAAGATCGGCGTGACTCATCATGGATCAGACCATGTCTAACAAGGTTCGATTTCTTCTCTCATATACACCGTTCCATTGGGGTGTTCCAGGAGGAGTAAGTTGGGATAGGATCCCACACTCTTTTAGATGGTCATCAAACTCTAGGCTTAAATACTCACCACCTCGATCTGATCGAAGAGTTTTAACATTCTTACCTAGTTGGTTTTATACTTCATTCTTGAATTCCTTGAACTTTTCAAAGGACTCTGATTTATGTTTCGTTAAATACACATAAGCATATCTACTGAAATCATCAGTAAATGTGATGAAGTACTGAAAACCTACTCTAGATGGTATGTTTAGTGGTCCGCATACATCGGTATGTATGAGGGCCAAAAGATCATTAGCTCTTTCACCTTTTCCTGTGAATGGAGACTTTGTCATCTTTCCAATTAAACAAGATCTTCATGTCCATATGATTCATAATCAAAAGAGTCCAAGAGTCCATCTTTATGGAGTTTGGAAATGCGTTTCTCATTTATGTGGCCTAATCGACAATGCCAAAGGTAAGTTGGATTTAACTCATTAGGTTTCATCATTTTAGTATTAATGTTATAAATAGGCATTTCAAGATCAAGGAAATATAGTCCATTGTCCATTTCTGCAGTAGCATAAAATATATCATTCAAATAAATGGAGCAACATTTTTTCTTTATTATAAATGAAAAACCAAACTTGTCTAAACAAGAAACGGAAATAATATTGTTGCTAATTGCAGGTACATAATAATAGTTCTCTAACTGAATTACTAAATCACTAGGTAAATTCAATACATAAGTTCTTACCGATAAAGCATCAACCTTTACTCCATTGCCAACTCGTAGGTCAACTTCACCTTTTGCCAAATCTCTACTCCTTTTTAGCCCCTGCACATTGGTACAAATGTGAGAACCGCATCCAATATCTAATACCCATGATGCAGAAGTAGATAAATTAATTTCAATAACAAAAATACCTGAAGTTGAAGTCTCTATTCCATTCTTCTTATCTTCTAGATACTTTGGGTAGTTTCTCTTCCAGTGTCCGGTCTTACCGCAATGGAAGCAGGTGCCTTCCTTTGCTATGCCTCCACTAGGCTTCAAAGCAGGAGCAGTGGGTTTGAGTTTGGCAACTTCCTTGCCTTTCCCTTTATCACCCTGCTTAGTGGGTCTTTTGTTCTGTCTCTTTCCATTTCCGATCATCAGAATGGACTCCTTTTTTACTTCAGATTCTATTCAGCAGTTCTTAACATGGCTAGCAGTTCAAAAAGAGATTTGTCCATGTCATTCATATTGAAATTAAGGACAAATTGACTGAATCTATCTGGAAACGATTGCAAGATCAAATCAGTCGCAAGTTCCTTTCCGTAGGGAAAACCCAACCTCTCAAGGTTCTCCACATACCCAATCATCTTGAGCACATGGGGACCTACAGGGGATCCCTCAGCTAACTTGCCTTGAAAAAGGGCTTTTGAAACTTCAAACCTCTCATGCCTTACTTGCTCTTGATAGAGCATCTTCAGGTGTTCGATCATATCGAACGCTGCCATGTTCTCATGTTGCTTTTTCAACTCTGAGTTCATAGTAGCTAGCATGAGCCAAGAAGTTTCATTGGCATCATCGATATGCTTCTTATAAGCATCTCTTTCGGCCTTAGGTGCAAAACTAGGAGGTTCCTCTTCAGGAACATGTTTCTCCATGACATACAGCTTTTTATCATGTTTTAGGACAATCCTCAAATTTCGGTGCCAATCTAGAAAATTTGTCCCATACAATTTTTCTTATTCAAGGATTGATCATAAAATGTTGTTAGAGGTGTTTGTTGTCATGGTAATCTACATGAAAATATAAGTATCAATGACATATTTAATTAGGCCTTTAATTAAATATTCTCCCACTATTTTACTCAAAACAAATGACCCTCAGCATTTGATTCGGAAAATCCCGTTAGAAGATTTTCTAGTGGGTCGAGATCCACATTTCACTTTGTTTTACGTCAGCATAGGCGAATTACACAAAACTAGGTTATTTAGATAGGAACTCCTTCTAATTGTATCTAATAGAACTCTCGAATATTTTAGTTGGGTGAATAACTCCTTATTCCAATCCATCACATGGATCATTCCAACTCTTTCTTCTAAACATATATAATCTTATTATAATTTTTTAGTTAAGTTTGACCCATTCTTTTAGCAATTGGATATTACAATTATCCCATCGCACCTTACTAATATAGAATATGCACCTCGCGTAGGCGAAACCTACATTATTCGATACTAGTCTTGATGAGTGCTAAAACTTGGAAAGCATAAACTTAATATTTAATTTGAGGGAATTTGCAATTATTCTGATCTCACCGGCTTATTTATCATATAAATCGTCTCTCACATGCATCAACATACATTCACATGCATCAACATACATAATGAAACAGTTATGGCCCCTAGCGCAATTGTTCTCCCAAGTCAATGAGAGAACCTAAGCTAACCTAATAACGATCTAAGTTTCTCCAAGCAAGATCTTCAAGGTTGTCCTCCTTTGATATTATATTCTTCTCTTTCTTTATAACATTACATTACATAAAAGAAACTCGTTTTACATACGACGGAGTGAGATGAGAAAAGAAGTTACATTAAGAGATTAAAAGAGATGCACGACACGCAAGTCGTATTTTAAAATCCCAAAACAAAATAAAGGAAAACTAAGGCCATAACCGATCACCACAAGACAATAACAATAAACGCATTATTATTATTAATTTAAATTTTGTTAATTAATTAAAACCAAATTAAATTTCGGCGACCGATCACACTACGCAGAGTTAGTCGGGGGTTCCACTGACCGTTCATCGGACGGGGGTCAAGGTGGCAGCGCCCCGACGCAAAATTTTAATGAACAATTCGTTTGAAATTGAAGTTGTTTTTCGCATCAACACTTGATACTTTAAAGCACAACTCTTGCGCAATCAAAACCCTAATCGCACAACTCTTTGACAGCACAACCCTTATGCCGTCATGAACCCTAATGCACAAATTTCAGACCATCAAACACACCTCGATTGTTAATTCAGTATGATTGATCAACACGTCATTGCTTCGCCATACTAATGTTGGATCAAGAAGCAAATGACCATTGATCACTCAAAGGAAAATAACCAGTAAGTGTTTGAATGAACGAAACAGAAACAGTATATCATATATACCGTGTTTTTGCATCAGGATTACTTATATCATATATATGACTTGATCGATCTCAATTGCGTAACCTATGGACGATCGATGTATCGCTGCTTCACCATACTAACGTCGGATTCCGAAGCGTAGTCAACATCAATCATCCAAATCATACACACATGATGTCAAATTTAATTACTCGCTTATTCTTTAATTCATTCTGTCTTTTAATCATATTAATACAAAAAATACAGAAAATAAACAGCTATCAGATGCATGGTTTTGTAAGTGGCTCTGATACCACTGAAGGAGAAGAGCGATCCAAAACACAGCGGAATTTAAAAAAAAACTCCTTTAGTGATCCTTACGAATGGGCATGATCAGTGATAGAATCGTTACCTTTTGTGGCGATTGAAACCTTTGATGCAGATCTACTGAGTGATCACGAATGTTGAATAGTGACAACGCCTCTACTCAGTCTACATGAACAGAATCCTTCAATCTTAGTGCTAGCTGCTACGAATGAAGGCTTTGAGTGAGAGAGAGAGAGAGAGAAGAGAGAGAGAGAGAGAAAACGAAATTGCAACTGCACAAATTCTTCTGCACAAGGGTTCTATTTATAGAACCACTTGTGTGGGTTGAAAGCTAAAAAGCCCATTGAAGTGTATGTGGCCCATATTTTATAATATGCCAAAATCACTTAAGCGTGTGGTACCTTACCATATTTCCTTTTCTACTTAAGTACACCGTACCTTACGATGTTCTACAATTCACTTAAGTGCACTGTACCTTACGGTGTTCCTTAGTTACTTTATCTCTCATCAATCCATCCTTTTGTGTGTGACCTTGTAGGTTTTCGCGGCATTGGCAATTATATTAAATCACGTATTTAACATAATAAACAGTGAGCGGTATCTAGCAACACATCTCTGCTACCCAAGACACGAAAATATCATGTGACCTGACAAATCCATTTGTGATAATACTTATGTGTACAATTACCCTTTTGCCCTTATGTCTATATTGAACACAAGGCATAGATCGTGTCATCCTTGTCTAGTTCAATATTGGGCCCGTAGACATTTATCCTGTTGTGCAGGATGGGCAAATTCCATCTAGGTCACTCATTTCCCTCAGCATGCTTCGTGGAGTACCCATCAACTGTCTTTATGGTCATCCAGCTACGGACAATGTTTAATCAACAATAAGGCACCCGACTCTACTTCTAGGGTATATAGTGGTTTCAGGTCAAAGGGTGGTATACACCATTATCACCATGAGAATAACTTATGACACTTAGCATAACATTCTATATAGTATTCTCATAGCGGGTCAATCCAGTATAAGTATTACTCTCAATGTTCATACTTATGTTTAAGACTTGATAACTCCTTATCCATGATCCATGAGATGTGATCATCAGTCTATATACATAATAGTCTTAATATTTTAATGTTATCCCACTTCGCAACAAAGCTCGACTATGGATACTTTAAGAATAGTGTCCTTATGTTTAATGAGATCTCATGATTAAGTCACACTTGATACATTAAACGGACTAGCTATTCTAGGGACTTTATTAAACAAACATAATAAAGAAAAAGCTTTTTATTATTAATAAATAATTCTATACAAGTACCAAGAGTATTGGCCTCTAGGGCTTACACCAACAGAAACTTGTTGAAGAATTCACACAAGATACCCATATGAACTAGGGTTTACAAGTAATAAAAAAATGACCTAAAAGAAACTTGCCGAGTTATCTATATTATTACTAACAATGTTTAAAAGCAACAATTAACTAAAAATGACCTAAAAGAAAATGTTATTTCTATAACTAAAAAGAAACACATTATTGAGCGGAGTAATCATAACTCCAAACTTGAAATTTTGTTTTTCTTTAAGTGACAAAATGTGAACAATTATACAATTATACAATTATACAATCAAGCAAACACACATTTTTATGGTCTGAAAAGTTCCCGTTCTCTCCATCATTATCAATTCTGGTCGTTACTTAAATTCTCAATGTTCAATCAACTTTTTTTTTATGTATGAACTTCATTTCGAAATCCTCACTTATTTCTCTCTAGTGTTTACAAGTTAATATTTCAATCCACATGAAAGTGTATTTCTACCACAAGTTTATAATATTTCTTGGAAGTAAATATTATTTTTTGATGCAAGAAATTGGTTTTAATTAATAATGTTTTATTTATGCATGAAATGATTTCATAAATAAAATTATAAATTTGATTTTATGGTGCATGTATTGGTAATATAAAATAATGTAAATAAAATGTTAAAAATATCAATGATATGTTTATATTGTATTTTAGTTTGTGTAAGAATTTATTAAATTTAAAATGATTTATTTCATATTATATGTGTATCATAATATGAAAATATTATTTCTTGTTCATTTTGATATTAAAAAAAATTGGGTATATTTTAGATTATTGTAATTTGACAAATATTTATAGAAAAAAGTTATAGAAAATATTAATGATGTGAGTTTATTTTTTATTTTGTATTGTGATTTTTATATGAATATACCATAGAACATTGTTAAATATGAAACATAAATTTATCACAAAAAATATGTTATGCATATATTAGTTATGCAAGAAAAATATTTATTTTAGAAGAATAGAAATAAGCTCTATATTGTTGTATTTATATGGGGTTTAATGAATTACATGTTTGAACCCACTTCATGAAATAAGAGTTAGTCTTGACAAACTTGTATGGTCATTGTTGTCGGTTATTATAAATGTTTAATACATTAAGTAGATTTTGGATATATTTAAGTGGAAGTAAAACTTCAAACTAAAAGGGTTAGAAAATGAAGAATGACATAAATTTTGTTTATATGACAAAACGAATGACAAAAGTGTCATGGTGATAGTTTGTTAGAACTATCAAGAACATATTTATTTTGTATATGATACTTGTACTAAAATGACAAAAATGTCATGGGTTGATGATAGTTGGTAAATACTATCAAGAGCACATAAAGTAACCATATGCATGACTAGTTGAAAGATTGAATATTTTAAGTTTATTAAAGATGAAAAATCTTGCAATTCTTTGAAGAAAGAATTGACAAAGATATGATGACTTTGGATATAATTGAATACAATGAAGACATCATTAGAGATGTCAAACAAACCTATATCTAATTAATCATCAATATTGGAAACTCATCTCACACTTTATTAACCTTAAGTCTTGAGTTCAATGATGAAAGTGCATTGTTAGAGTGATTGAAGTACTTGACAATAAATACATCTCATAGGGTAAAAGTACTTGGAGCATAAAAATAAATATGGTAGGATGAGGTTTTCCTCTTAATAAACATATAACATATGTTTGTTGGAATGCATAATTATGAGTGCCTTTTTGATATAGTTGTAATACCCCAAAATTCTCTCTCCCCTTTCATTTTTACCAAACTTTTGGTTTGAGATCTCATTTGCATATCCATGGCATGATAGTACATTTATTTGTATTGAGAAGAACAAAATTATGGATTCAAAGGTATTGATTATACAAAACATTGAAGGAGGGCTAAGTGTTATGCTAGGGTTCTTACATGGCATGCTTCTATTGGTGAACCCTTCATATTGGTTGTCTTTATCATGGAGCATAATGGAAACCCTAATTTTTGGACCATGGTTATGGTCATGGCATTGGTAATTTGGATAATTGGATTGCAAGCATCATCAAGATCAATCAAATCCCTAAAACCCTAGTTTCTGATTGTGGCACTATTATCCCTTATGTGTGCATCTAAGTTTGAGGATTCATCTATGTCATTTGGTCCATTATGGATGGTTCATTTTCTTGATTAAGATTCATGGTCCTAATTCCTAGATTAAGGTTCATTTCAAAGCTTCACATGTTCATGATCCTTTATTTGAATGGTGTTCATTGGTTCAAGTCTAGTGCAATGGCATTTCAAGGTCCACTTTGGTTCAAGTCTAATTCAATGGCATAATTCATTTGGTTTAATGGCATTGTGATGCACATTCAAAGTCCATTTCATTTATACCATCAAGTCATCGTTCATTCAAATTCGTTTTAAAACATATCAATCCATTACATTACAAAGTATCATTACAATACAAGTCATTGAATTACATGTCATTTCATCCAAAATTATATTTTTTACCTAAGTTGACTTTTGGTCAACTGTTAACTTTTTGGTCAACCAGTTCACCAAAGTCAACTAACCAACTTTGACCATCCTAAACCCTAATGTCCATTTTCACTTGAATGTTCCACTTGATCTTGCCATAATCCAAATCTTCACCATTTTTATTCAAGTTCAAGTCATCTTTGTCTTGATTCCACCATTACACTTTTGCATATCCTACAAAAATTCACCAAGTTGAAACAGATTAACAACACTAAATCATAGCAGTCGCAGGTCCCAAACAGCGGTGTATCAACAATGCCAAGCAGTAATATTACAACATCAACAAAGCATTGCAGCATGTCAAAAATAATTTCATAATAACACGCCAGCATTCGAGCAAACCTCACATAACTAACCTAATAGACCTAACTATAACCAATTTAACAACTAACCAGCTATTCTACATCATAATAGAACTGCAACTAACTCCTAACAAACCTAACAAACTAACAAAATTCAGTCTCAATTCAACCAATTCCTAACTAACTTGAACCATCTATACATTTCATTATCATCGATTCATTCACTTGGAGCTCACTCATATTCCATTCACCAAAAAATCATCAACTCTCTCATCCCCAATCACCATCTCTTGCAATTCCTCCAAGAGGACCTTTTATAGTCACTTGCATCTATGGTTTTTGTGGTGTTTGGGATCATGGGCTTTTGGATATTCCTGACTTATGGCTTAAAAGAATCAGCATGTTTCCCTCTAATTTTTCTTTTTCATACCATTACAGAGGCAAGTACAATCAACATGTGGGAGACAAAGTGTCTTGTTGCTGCTAGTTGTGCATGTATGTTGGCGGCGGTGTCTTACAATAATCCTTTGTGACAGGGAGACAAGTTGGGCGCTTTATCGAGTGTATTTATTGGGAATACTTTTATCCTCTAGCACCTTCATCTTATCTCTTTTACATTTGATTGAAATGCACTCCATCTTGCTGAATGGTGCCACATAATCCCTAAAAATGTGAATGCCTACTCCTTATAAACTCCATTACATCATCTATTTTGTCCAACTCTTTTCTCAATTTTGGAGTTAAATTATTATTCCAGTACCATCATGTCATGAATCATTAGAAGTTACCTCTACATAAGCAACAAACGCATAAAAATTCACAAAAGAGAGCACCCATTGTTCTCTTTATAATCTACACAAAAACAACAAAATATGTTAAATTAAACTAGTAAATAACTAAATTAAAATGATAAATCCAAGTGTTAACGTATATAATAACTGAGAAAATGTGAGTTATCACACCCCTAAAACTGAATCATTACATGTTCTTGACTAAGGTGACGGAAAATATCATAATCAATATTTTTACAAATTAGTCATGTGGTGTGTGTGTGTGTGTAGGGGCGCGCTTGTGCTGCTTATCATGTCAAAAGTCTTTAACTAAGATAGTTAGACTAGATCCTAGTTTGATTATCTTATCCTATGGTCCAAGAACGGTCCAAGAACTTATTTTTTGCAATGTCAGAGGGGGGGGGGGGGGGGGATTAATTATCTTGCTCTTGGCTTTTATCTTATTTTGAACCTAAGGCTTCCACTTGCATTGTTATTATTTTTCTTGATAAATTTTTCTAGATGCTCTACTTTTTTACATGATGGGGTCTCACTTGTAATGAGTCCAACCTGTTACTAATGGTGAAGACATCCATTGTTCCTCCCGTTTTGGGCACAAAAACCCTCTTTGTAATGTTCATTGCCATTTTTCATTTTTTTCACACTTTTATATGTTTGTTTGTAAATTTAGTGTAACCTTTTGTTGGCCTTAAGAAATAGTGTTTTCCTCCCCTAAGCTAAATCCTAGAATGAGTCTTATTCCAAATTTTAAAATAATTCAATTTCTTAAAAGGCTAACTACTTTCCCGACTACTTATGGCACGACAAAGGTTAATAGAAAGCCACATTCATGTTCATTGATTTTTATTCTCAAAACCTTGTTTCCAATATTGTCAGCTGTCCAATTAGTAGTCTCCTAAGTTCTTAGAATTTCTTCTATTTAGGGATGAAGTTAGTTATTCTTCTTTTTGGTTTATTATAATTATTTTTAACACAAATATGAAAATAACAAACAACCAAAACATTTATTTCATTACTTGAAATTGAAATAACATAATTGAAATGACAGGAACCTAAACTAACTAAAAGATATTATATTATTAGATTAAATAGGAAACTAGAGTAATGAAAGAAGATGACATACCCCTAAACATAGAGTAAGGATATGATCCTCACTGTCATTTGGTGAGCTATGGTACGCCATGACTCGTCAACCACAAAAGCATAAAAATGATGATGAGGAAGAAATACAAACTAAGCCTTAAGTATGATGCTCTTATTGTAGCCTATTTTTTTTCATCTCTTTTTGTTTTCTTATTTTCTTCCTCATTCTTGGCCCTGTTTGCTTTTTCTTCTACCTTGCCTTTTTGCTTTGATTCACCATCAATTAGTTTCTGAGATTTTTGGCTTCTTGGGTGTCTCAGTGATCTTCTCAGGGACGTTAGTAGAAATTTATTTCATTGGGCTCTTTTTCTTTGGGATTTTTAACTTGACTGAGATCTGCAGCTGAGTTGGGTTGTGAGATTTCTATGGGGTCTTGTCTTTGTAGGGCTAATGATCTCTTATGGAATGAGTGGGTCCTTCAGAGGTTCCTTTGGGTCCTCACCTTCAGCAGTTTCAACCCTTTCAAATTCATGTCCAGACTCCCCTAAATCTTCAACAACAACTTTTTGATTATCAGTCTCTTCATCTTTTCAACCTTCCTCTTTTTTCTCTTCTTCTTCAACTTGCTATTTTCCTCAATTATAGCAGCAACATCATCCGTTTTTCCTTCCTCCTAAGATTTTTCCACTTTATTCAATTTATCATTACTCAAGTCTTCACATACCTTATTCACTTATTTGATTAGTTCATTAATGGTGACATCATCCTCATCATTCTCCTCCCCGGCTGTCTCATTGGTGTCAAACTCCTTTACTAGACTCACTTCCTTAGTGGAGGTCTTCACATGGGTCTTTTCCCTCTTAGTATATTTGGTCTTCTTTTTCTTTGTTGGATTGTCTGTAGGAGAATAGTGATCCAAAACCCATCGGAAATTAAAAATTTCTCCTTTAGTGATCCTTAGGACTGGGCATGTCAGTGATAGAATCGTTACCTCTTGTGGCGATCGAAACTTTGATGCAGATCTAAGGAGTGATCACGAACGTTGAATTTTTACAACGCCTCTACTCAGTCCACACGAACAGACTCCTTCAATATCAGTGCTAGCTGCTACGAATGAAGGCTTTGAGTGTATATGTGTGTCTGTGTGTGTGTGTTTAAGAGAGAGCAAGAGAGAGAGAGAGAGAGAGAGAGAGAGAGAAATGAAATTTTCAACTGAATAAATGGTTCTGCACAAGGGTTCAATTTATAGAACCACTTGTGTGGACTGCAAGCTAAAAAGCTCACTTAAGTGTATGTGGCCCATATCTTATGATATGCCAAAATCACTTAAGCGTGTGGTACCTTACAATATTTTGTATTCTACTTAAGTACATCGTACCTTATGATGTTCTACAATCCACTTAAGTGCACCTTACCTTACGGTGTTCCTTATTTACTCTATCTCTCATAAATCCGTCCTTTTCTGTGTGACCCTGTAGGTTTTCGCGACATTAGCAATTATATTAAATAACGTACTTAACAAAATAAATAGTAAGCGGTATCTAACAACACATCACTGCTACCTAAGACACGAAAACAACATGTGAACTGACAAATCCTTTTGTGATAGTACTTATGTGTATAATTACCCTTTTTCCCCTATGTGTATATTGAACACAAGGCATAGATTGTGTCATCCTTGTCCAGTTCAATATTGGGCCCGTAGACATTTATCCTGTTATGCAGGATGGGCAAATCCCATTTAGGTCACTCATGTCCCTCAACATGCTTCGTGGAGTATCCATCAATTGTCTTTATGGTCATCCAGTTACGGACAATGTTTGATCAGCAATAAAGCAATTGACTCTACATCCAGGGTCCATAGTGGTTCCAGGTCGAAGGGTGGTATACACCACTATCACCATGAGAATAACTTATGACACTTTGCATAACATTCTATATGGTATTCTCATAGAGGGTCAATCCAGTATAAATATTACTCCTAATATTCATACCTATGTTTAAGACTTGATAACTCCTTATCCATGATCCATGAGATGTTATCATCAGTCTATATACATAATAGTCTTAATGCTTTAATGTTATCCCACTTCACAACAAAGCTCGACTATGGATACTTTAAGAATAGTGTCCTTATGTTTAATGGTATCTCATGATTAAGTCACATTTCATACATTAAACGGACTATATATTTTAGGGACTTTATTAAACAAACATAATAAAGAAAAATCCTTTTATTATTAATAAATAATTCGATACAAGTACAAAAAGTATTGTCCTCTAGGGCTTAACCCAACAATCTCCCACTAGCACTAGAGCCAATCAGGCATACCCCTAATGCCCGTAGATATAGTATGGACATCATGCTTTTGCTGCACAAGAGGCTTTGTCAGTGGGTCAGCAATATTTTCACATCTCCTTTATCTACTATCTCTCAAATGAGGTGATAACTCCTAAGTATGTGTTTGGATCTTTGGTGATATCTAGGCTCCTTAGTTGTGCGATAGCACCATTGTTATCACAATAGAGATCAATGGGATCCATAATGCTAGGAACTATGCCAAGTTCACTAATGAAGTTTTTGGTCCAAACAGCTTCCTTTGTTACACTTGAGGCAGCAATATACTCGGCCTCTGTTGTAAAATCAACAATTGTATCTTTCTTTGAACTTTTCTAGCTCGCAACGCCACCGTTTAAGCAAAACACATAACCAGATTGAGATCTAAAGTCATCCTTATCTGTCTGGAAGCTAACATCGGTGTATCCAATTATAGAAAGCTCTTCCTGACCTCCATATATCAGGAATGAGTCCTTAGTCCTTCTCAAATACTTAAGGATATTCTTGACAGCTACCCAATGAGCATCACCGGGATCAGATTGGTACCTACTCGTTGCACTTAAAGCATACGATACATCCAGTAGAGTACATAACATTGCATACATGATAGATCCTATTGCAGATGCATATGGAATCTTATTCATGCAATCCCTTTCTTCCTTAGTTGAAGGGGATTGTGTTTTTGACAGACACATGCCATGTTGCATAGGTATGAATCCTTTTTTGGAATCATGCATATTAAAGCGTCTTAGCACTTTGTCCATGTATGTACTCTAACTTAGGCCAAGTAGTTTTTGTGATCTATCTCTATAGATCCTGATTCCTAACATATAGGTTGCTTCACCTAGGTCCTTCATAGAAAAGCATTTCCCCATCCAAGACTTTACTTATTGCAGGGTAGGGACATCGTTTCCAATGAGTAATATGTCATCTACATATAATACCAGGAAGATGATCATGCCCTCACTAACCTTCTTGTAGACACAAGGCTCATCTTCATTCTTGATGAATCCATATTGTTTTACTGTTTCATCAAAACAAAGATTCCATCTTCTAGAAGCTTGCTTCAATCCATAAATTGATCTTTGTAACTTACATATCTTTTGGGCTTCTTCTGGTATGTCAAATCCTTCAGGTTGTGTCATGTATATATCCTCAAGAAGATTCCCATTAGGGAAAGCAGTTTTGATATCCATCTACCATATTTCATAATCATGATATGTAGCGATAACAAGTAAAATATGAATAGATTTAAGCATTGCAACTAGTGAAAAGGTTTCATCATAGTCAACCCTATGAATTTATTTATATCCTTTTGCAACCAGTCTTGCCTTATAGGTATGTTCCTTACCATCCATGTCAGTCTTCTTTTTGAAGACCCACTTGCATCCTATAGGGTTAACTCCTATAGTAGGCTCTACCAAGGTCCAAACCTGGTTTACGTACATGAAATCCATTTCATATTTCATGGCTTCTAGCCACTTCTCAAACTCGGGACCAGTTATGGCCACTTGGTAGGTCATATGCTCATTTTGATCCATGAGTAATACATCACCTTGATCAGTTATGAGATATCCATATCTCTCAGGTGGGTGACATATCCTGCTTGACCTACGATGGTCTTGTTCTACTTGCGTAGCTTGCTCTTCCACAACTCCTTGTGTTTCCTGCTCTAATTCCTTCATCGGTGTATCAATGCTTTATGATTCTTGAATTTCTTCAAGCTCTACTTTTCTCCCACAGATTCCTTTGAAAATAAAATCCTTTTCTAGGAAAACTCCAGTTCGAGCGACAAACATTTTTCCCTCAGAAGGATTGTAGAAGTAATACCCTCTTGTTTCTTTAGGATACCCCATAAATAAGCATTTGTCAGATTTGAGCTCAAGCTTAGTTGAAAATTTTCATTTCACATAAACTTCGCAACCCCAAATCTTCATGTAAGACATATGTGGTTTCTTACCACTCCATATCTCATATGGTGTCTTGTCATCCTTTTTGGATGGAACACGGTTAAGTGTGTAAGCTGTTGTCAATAGTGCATGTCCCCAAAAGGAGTTTGGAAGATCGGCGTTACTCATCATGGATCAGACCATGTCTAACAAGATTTCTATTTCTTCTCTTAGATACATCGTTCCATTGGGGTGTTCCAGAAGGAGTAAGTTGGGATAGAATCTCACACTCTTTCAGATGGTCATCAAACTCTAGGCTTACATATTCACCACCTCGATTTTATCGAAGAGTTTTAATATTCTTACCTATTTGGTTTTGTACTTCATTCTTGAATTCCTTGAATTTTTCAAAGGACTCTGATTTGTGTTTCATTAAATACACATAACCATATCTACTGAAATCATCAGTAAATGTGATGAAGTACTGAAAACCTCATATGGCTGGTATGTTCAATGGTCCACATACATCAGTATGTATGAGGGCTTAAAGATCATTATCTCTTTCACCTTTTCCTGTGAATAGAGACTTTGTCATCTTTCCAATTAAACAAGATTTGCATGTCTCATATGATTCATATTCAAAAGAGTCCAAGAGTCCATCTTTATAGAGTTTGAAAATGCGTTTCTCATTTATGTGGCCTAATCGACAATGCCAAAGGTAAGTTGGATTTAACTCATTAGGTTTCATCCTTTTAATATTAATGTTATAAATAGGCATTTCAAGATCAAGGACATATAATCCATTGTTCATTTGTGCAGTAGCATAGAATATATCATTCAAATAAATGGAGCAACAATTGTTCTTTATAATAAATGAAAAACCAAACTTGTCTAAACAAGAAATGGAAATAATATTCCTGCTAATTGCATGTACATAATAACAGTTCTCTAACTGAATTATTAAACCACTAGGTAAAGTCAATACATAAGTTCCTACGGCTAAAGCATCAACCTTTTCTCCATTGTCAACTCGTAGGTCAACTTCACCTTTTGCCAAATCTCTACTCCTTTTTAGCCCTTGCACATTGGTACAAATGTAAGAACCGCATCCAGTATCTAATACCCATGATGAAGAAGTAGATAAATTAATTCCAATAACAAAAATACCTGAAGTTGAAGTCTCTACTCCATTCTTTTTATCTTCCAGGTACTTTGGGCAGTTTCTCTTCCAGTTTCCTGTCTCACCACAATGGAAGCAGGTGCCTTCCTTTGTTATTCCTCCACTAGGCTTCAAAGCATGAGTTGTGGGTTTGGGTTTGGCAACTTCCTTGCATTTCCCTTTACCACCCTGCTTTGTAGGTCTTTTGTTCTGTCTCTTTCCATTTCCGATCATCTGAATGGACTTCCCTTTTGACTTCAGATTCTTCTCAGCAGTTCTTAACATGGACAGCATTTCAGGAAGAGATTTGTCCATATCATTCATATTGAAATTAAGGAAAAATTGACTGAAGCTATCTGGCAACAATTGCAAGATCAAATTCGTCGTAAGTTCCTTTCTGAGGAGAAAACCTAACCTCTCAAGGTTCTCCACATACCCAATCATCTTGAGCACATGGGAACCTACAAGGGCTCCCTCAGATAACATGCCTTGAAAAAGGGCTTTTGAAACTTCAAACCTTTCATGACCTGCCTGCTCTTGATAGAGCATCTTCTGGTGTTCGATCATATCGAACGCTGCCATGTTCTCATGTTGCTTTTGCAACTTTGAGTTCATGCTAGCTAGCATGAGGCGAGTAGTTTCATTGGCAGCATCGACATGCTTCTTATAAGCATCTCTTTCTTCCTTTGGTACAAAACTAGGAGGTTCCTCTTCAGGAACAGGTTTCTCCAAGATATACATCTTTCTATCATGTTTGAGGACAATCCTCAGATTTCGGTGCCAATCCAAAAAATTTGTTCTAGACAATTTTTCCTTATCAAGGATTGAGCGTAAAATGTTGTTAGAGGTGTTCGTTGTCATGGTAATCTACATGAAGAATATGAAAATATAAGTATCACTAAAATAACATATTTAATTAGGCCTTTAATTAAATATAATCCCACTATTTTACTCAAAACAAATGACCCTCATCATTTGATTCGGAAAATCCCGTTGGAATATTTTCTAGTGGACCGAGATCCACATTTCACTTTGTTTTAAGTCCGCGTAGGCGGATTACACAAAACTAGGTTATTTAGGTAGGAACTCCTTCCAATTGTATCTAATACAACTCTCGAATATTTTAGTTGTATGAATAACTCCTTATTCCAATCCATCACATGGATCATTTCCAACTTTTGCTTCTAAATGTATATAATCTTATTATAATTTGTTTAGTTAAGTTGGACCCATTGTTTTAGCAATTGGATCGCACCTTACTAATATAGAACATGCACCTCGCATAGCTGAAAACTACATTATTCGATACTGGTCTTGATGAGTGCTAAAACATGGAAAGCATAAACTTAATATTTAATTTGAGGGAATTTGAAATTATGCTGCTCTCACCGGCTTATTTATCATATAAATTTTCTCTCACATGCATCAACATATATTCACATGCATCAACATACATACAAAATGGAACAGTTATGGCTCCTAGCGCAATTGTTCTCCCAATCCAATGAGAGAACCTAAGCTAACCTAATAACGATTAAGTTTCTCCAAGCAATATCTTCAAAGTTGTCCTCCTTTGATATTATATTCTTCTCTTTGTTCATAACATTACATTACATAAAAGAAACTTGTTTTACATACGAGGGAGTGAGATGAGAAAAGAAGTCACATTAAGAGATTAAAAGAGAGGCACGACACGCAGGTCGTATTTTAAAATCTCAAAACAAAATAAAGGAAAACTAAGGCCATAACCGGTCACCACAAGACAATAATAATAAACACATTATTATTAATAATTTAAATTTTGTTAATTAAATAAACCAAATTAAATTTCGGCGATCCATCACACTATGCAGAGTTAGCTAGGGGTTCCGCTATAACTCTTTGACAGCACAACCCTTGTATCGTCATGAGCCCTGATGCACCAATTTCATACCGTCAAACACACATCGATTGTTAATTCAGTATGATTGATCAACACGTCATTGCTTCACCATACTAATGTTGGATCAAGAAGCAAATGACCATTGACCGCTCAAAGGAAAACAACCATTAAGTGTTTGAATGAATGAAACAAAAACAATATATCATATATACCGTATTTTGCATCAGAATTACATATATCATATATATAACTTGATTGATCTCAATTATGTAACCTATGGACGATCGATGTATCGCTGCTTCACCATACTAACGTCGGATTCTGAAGCATAGTCAACATCAATCATCCAAATCATACACACATGATGCCAAATTTAATTACTCGTTTATTATTTGATTCAATCTGTATTTTAATCGTATTAATACATAAAATACAGAAAACAAACAGCTATCAGATTCATGGTTTCGTAAGTGGCTCTGATACCACTATTAGAGAATAGCAATCCAAAACGCAACATAAATTAAATTTTTCTCCTTTAGTGATCCTTACGAATGGGCATGATCAGTTATAGAATCGTTACCTCTTGTTGCAATCGAAACCTTGGATGCATATCTAAGGAGTGATCACGAACGTTGAATGGTGACAACGCCTCTACTCAGTCCATACGAACGGATTCCTTCAATCTCAATGCTAGTTGCTACGAATGAAGGCTTTGAGTGTGTGTGTGTGTGTGTGTGTGTGTGTGTGAGAGAGAGAGAGAGAGAGAGAGATAGAGAGAGAGAAACTAAAATTTCAACTGAACAAATGTTTCTGCATAAGGGTTATATTTATAGAACCACTTGTGTGGGCTGCAAGCTAAAAAATCCACTTAAGTGTATGTGGCCCATATCTTATGATATGCCAAAATCACTTAAGCACGTGGTACCTTACCATATTTCATATTCTACTTAAGTACATTGTACCTTACGATGTTCTACAATTCACTTAAGTGCACCATTCCTTACAGTGTTCCTTATTTACTCTATCTCTCATTAATCCGTCCTTTTGTGTGCGACCCTGTAGGTTTTCGCGATATTAACAATTATATTAAATCACGTATTTAACATAATAAACAGTGAGAGATATCTAGCAACACATCACTGCTACCCAAGACACGAAAATGTCATGTGATCTGACAAATCCTTTTGTGATAATACTTATGTATACAATTACCCTTTTACCCCTATGTATATATTGAACACAAGGCATAGACCGTGTCATCCTTGTCCAAATCAATATTAGGCCCATAGACATTTATCCTGTTACGCGGGATGTGCAAATTCCATCCAGGCCACCCATGTCCCTCAGCATGCTTCGTAGAGTACCCATCAACTGTCTTTATGGTCATCTAGTTATAGACAATGTTTGATCAGCAATAAACCACTCGACTTTACATCTAGGGTCCAAAGTGGTTTCAGGTTGAAGGGTGGTATACATCACTATCACCATGAGAATAACTTATGACATTTTGCATAACATTCTATATGGTATTCTCATAGAGGGTCAATCCAGTATAAATATTACTCCTAATATTCATACATATGTTTAAGACTTGATAATTCCTTATCCATGATCCATGAGATGTGATCGTCAGTCTATATACATAATAGTCTTAATGCTTTAATGTTATCCCACTTCACAACAAAGCTCGATTACGAATACTTTAAGAATAGTGTCCTTATGTTTAATGGGATCTCATACTTAAGTCACACTTGATACATTAAACGGACTATCTATTCTAGGGACTTTATTAAACAAACATAATAAAGAAAAAGTCTTTTATTATTAATAAATAATTCGATACAAGTACCAAAAGTATTGGCCTTTAGGGCTTACACCAACAGTGTCCTCTTCAGGAACGTGATAACTCTTCTTTGAATGTGACTCAAAAGACACTATCTTCTTTCCTTTCTTCTTGTACTTCTTTCCCATGTTTTCTTTTTATTTATCACTCCTCTCTGAATGGTGCTCCTGGTAGTGTTCATCTTCTCCATTCATCAACTTTCCTAAAATATGCTCAGGGAATACAAATGACATATTCTCACCCTTCCCTTATGTTGTCCCCTGGTATTAAACGAAGAACTTCCTTCGGTGTTAAATGAATAACTTCCTTCTATTATTCCCAAAGCCCAAGTCAGTTTATGATTCAAGATACTTATAGTGAGAGTGGAGATTAAAGATTGTGTACTTGAAAACCCATTATAAAGGTATTTATACTTTGGTCTCAACGAAGCATATTAGATAAGTGTGTCTTATCTTATTTAGCCTTTGGCTAACACGGAACATAAGTAGTCTATTACATCGGTAGACTTAGAAACCGAGGGTAGAAGTCTCTGTTTTATTTATTTTTTATTTAAAAAATAAAACCATTTTACCTCAGTTTTTTGCATCAACCAAAGGGAAAAGTAAGTTAGTTTTGTCTCAATATATCGTTCATAAAAAAAAATCATCCATTTATTCAGGATCAACGATCAAGACACTGTCAACACATTAATCCACAAGAGACATTAGTGATCTGCATGAAACTGTCACGGCAAGCATTGAGAATGCCTACGCCATACTATATATTTAGATCACAAACAGTATGTATCACCTCGATTAGTTTTATCACCGAAAGGTAAAATTGCATGGTTTTCTATAAAATATAAAATTAGAGTTGGTTAGATTCGAACTCATGCACAATATTATTTTTTCCACGGTTTAGGCATAATAAAAAAAAGTGATTTTTTTATAATGCTCTTCATTACCTCACTTTTGAAAATGAGGGGTTTTTCGTTATAGGGACCTGATTCTATAATTAGCTTTAGATGTTTAAAACTCGGTCCAACACCGACACTAAATCATAGTTAGCGTCAATTTGTAAGGTTGTGGTGCACCGATCCTAAAACCTATTTAATTTATATAGTAGTGTGTTGGAACTATGCAAACTGTCACATAAGAATTAAAATTTACACATTTGTGTGTAGAGTTGTCAAAATGGGTTGGTCCATGGCCCAAAAAGCTATAGGGCTTGGGCCTTAAAATTGTAGCTTATATTTTTCAGGGCTTTTTAAGCCCAATCCTAAAAATCTCGCTAGCCATTAGGGCTATCCCATATGGCCCATGGGTAGCCCATTAGGTCTATATAACTACAAATTTTTTTAAAAATATATTAATATTTTTATTGTCTTAATCCAAAATAACACATTGATTTTTCTCACCTCACTAAATTTTATCTATATTCTATTCAATCTTTCTCTTTTGAATCTTATACATTAATATAATCAACACTCTTTCCTCGTATTATATTAGTTTCTCTTATAGTATTATTTTATCCAATTTAGACATGTGTTGTATTTAAAAACACATTATAGTATTTATAAAAGATAATATAGTATTTAAAAATGTTTTATGTTTAAAATAATATAATTTTTATTTTTATTTATCATAAATATTATGAGGTTTTTATTTTAAATTTTTATTATAAAAAAGCTCGTTTAGGACCTGAAGCTAGCGGAAATATACCCGAACGTATCACACGCTTGAACATACAACAGAGTCTCCATCGAACTTTATTTATTCCTTAAGAAAAGGGAAAATATCGATAAAACCCGGGGGAAAGAGATATACTGGGTAAGAAAGTCGGTTATGAAAGGGGAAGGTATTAGCACCCTTTACATCCATGGTACTCCAAGGGAACCATTTTTATTGTTCTTGCTCGAGTGGGGGTGACATCTAAAGATACTCACAAAAGAAGTAGAAAAAAAAAGAAATAGATAAAGTTTTCGGTGAGAATTAGGGCCCTCATGCCTACGTATCCTCATAGTACAATGAGGAATTCAGAGCTCCGTAATATATGTAACTAGTGGTGGGAGATGAAAAGAAGTGTGATAACAAGGTATGGTCTAAACCAAAGGATTATGTTGTTTGAACTCCAACAATGGGTGAAAATATGAACCCAAGAGTAAAACTGGTATGAACCAACAAGTGAGGGGCCCGATGCATGGTATCACTATATTGGAACAACCGAAAACAAAGAGGATTGCCTGTATACAGCTGCAAAGTAAGTAAGGAGATGTTCGTCTAAGCAACAAGGAATGACAAGACAAACAAATTGGCTCTTGGTTCACAAAGAGATATAAGATGGAGCTTAAAGAGGTAATGTATTTGGCTCAAAGAATAGGGTATATCACATGGAGTGAAAGAAGGTAGAATATGAATGCATTATGGAAATAAATTGGGAGGAATGACCAAAGTCACAGAATTAGGGTTTTGGTAACAAGTGACTGGAAAGGTCTAATTTGAAACCATAGGTAAGGGTATATTGGAATCCATAGGATAAATGGTATTTGTAGCTCAAGAGTTAAGGTGGCACGACTAAGATGTGGAGGGACATAGGCATACCCATTATATTGTCATGACCAAAAAAGAATGAATTAGGTGTTTGGGTGCAAGTCAAACATCTCTTGGCAGAAAGGTGGACAAATGTCCTAAAAGAGTGTATATGGAACTCCAAAGGAAAACGATATTTGTTTTAAAAGAAACAGTATGTCACTGGGGTGAATGGTAAAGATTGAAAGGAAATAATGGATTATGGAAGATATGGATGGTTCCCTAAGGCGTAAGGAGGAATAATTAGGATTATGCTCGCCAAGGATTCGCATCCTCATGCCTACGTATTCTCATAATGCAATGAGAAATTCAGAGCATTCGTAGTTCGTGGAACCACGAAAACAAAGGAAAGCAATCCAATAAGTGTTTGTCTAAGCAACAGGGACTGACAAGTCAAACACAACTGAAAATGTATGATTGAAGTGATTGAAAGTATAACTTATACCAACAGCATGGTAACATGGGAACCCATAAGGAACATTGGCTTTGAATCCAAGAGTAAAAAGGTATAGACTAAGATGTGGAGGGACAAAGGCATACCCACTGTATTGTCTTACTAAAAAGAATGAACTAAGTGTCTGGGTATGTAGCGGTAAATTCATGACCATCAAGCTATAGATAAGATTAACGTCAATAAAACCAGAGTCGCCACCGCGCTTTTATTGTTTCCAAAGGAAAAGGGAAAAGTACGAACAAAACCCAAAGATAAGAAGTTTTCAAATTAAAACTAATAAAATGCCAGAGATTACAGGTAAGGGGGTTGGTTACACAGAGGAAAGGTGTTAGCACCCAAAGTGTCCTAGGTACTCCTAGGGAGCCCTTTTTTATGTGTGCATATGTAATTGGTATAAAAGATGTTTGAGAAAAATAGTGTGTAGGGATGAGAAAAAAATTCATTGATTATATTTTTGTGTTTGACAAGACCTTCGGTTTTGTGCCTACGTACCAACATAAAAATGAGGGATCAAAACCTCATATTTTGTGGTAACAATTTCGAAGTTGGTGAATTGCTTTTAACAAAAGTTTAAATGAAAAGGGCACAGAGGGCCAAAAATTTGAATGAAGTTGTTAGTTCTTTTTGTCTTTTGAAATTTTAAGTCAATATGGTTAAGTTCATTTACAAATTTGATTTAAGAAAGAGTTTGAAAATCCATTGACATAAGGCCAAAGTTTCTATTTGAAATAAGGTCTAAGTTTGAAATCACAAGCAAAGATTTTTCTTGAAAAGGGGGAGAGATTTTGAAATTTAAGAAGTGGGAGGAAACAAAGAGGTTATCCTAAGCATAAAATTAAAAGTTAAGAGTTGAAAAGATCTGACCAATGGGATGCAATCCAAAAGACTACAATGTCATATAGAAAACCCATTTTCCCGTTGGACATTGAATCAAGCAAAAATCAAGGAGCAATTAGCAATATCCAAACATCAAGAAGATAAAGGCATAAAATAAAGATAGCCACATCCAAGAAAGAAAATCCCATGGCTAGCAGTCTTCTTTGTCTTCTCATGTATCAGATGAATTATTCCTTGATCAACTCAGAACAAAGCATCAGACACAAGATCAAAATAACATTGAGTACAAAGACAGAGTAGTAGATGAATTCAAATAAGATCCAAGGCTTGCACCAGATTGAGGCTCAGTTCATAATAACTTGGTCTCAAAATATTGGCATTGGCCAAGTCCTTTTGCATAGGGAATGTTGCCTAATCCTAAGTCCAACAATTCAGATCAAGATCAACAGTCCACCAAATATTTTTTAGGGTTTTTGTTGTTATTAAGTATTTTAAGGTCCTAAAACCACAAACAAAATCAAAATGCACAAACAATATATACAATCACAAAATATAGCTCAAATGAGCAAAGTGAAAATGACATAAACGTAAACAACTTAAATGAAATGTAAATGACAATGAATGATAAATGACTGAAATTTAAATTGCATAAAGTAAATGAATTGAAAGTAAAGAAATATTAACAATAGTTAGTCAAATGTTAGTCAATGGTTAGTCAAGTGTTAGTGGTGTTTTTTAATTGATTAAGTCATTCTTTTGATAACACTAAACCATCCATTCACAAGCATGGATCCTTAAACCAAGATATCTTCCATGAGAAGGGCTCCAACTTGGATAATTCAACAAGTATGCCACTAGCTCTCATGAAAGGAAAAAATTTCAAGTTTCCATACAATACCATGAAGAATGGGAGACTTACAAGCTCACTTACTATAATGTTATGCCTTTAGGGTCAAATTTAGCTCTATGTTAAGCAATCGTAATTGGACTTATGTAGAAGTCACAACTATCTGAGGTCGGACAATAAAAATGTAGGTGTTAATGCATGTTAAAGATGTGGTATAATGAACCAAACTCCTAAAACATACCACATACTAAAAGAAAAGATCAAGAGGGATGGACCTATCTTAGTCATACTTGTATTGGTTCATCTGACACAAGGTCATTGATGAACCAATTAGCCTTAAGACATTAGAGATTTCATTGGTCAAATGAAAGGATGGGAAAGAATAGGGGTGAAGATGAAGAGGGAGGGGAATGATAGAAACACAAATTAATCAAGGGAGGATTTTATCAAATTAAAATCATTCATTCATTTTGGGATATGAAATGTACCTTTCACCAATCCCCTAAATCCAATGGTTTTAATCCAACAAAAGTCAAATCAACCCTGACCAGGGCCCAAACAAATACTCAAACATCACAAGACCATAAAAATGTCTCAACATAATTTTTACCCATTTATTTAATTAAAAATCAATTTAAAAATGAACTAAAATACAATTTAATTTGGCCTAAACCTAAAATCTCTTCAAAATACCAAATAAATGGCCAAGAGATTTATCCTTGGTCAAACAAGGTCAAAGGACCTTAGAAAAAAAATTCATGATTTTTGAAAAGTCAGAAGTATTTTTAAACAATTAAAAATATGCACAAAAACATTTAATTCATGAAAAATACCAAAATTAATCCAAAAAATAATTTTTAATTCAGAATATGAAAGAGAAAAATATTTAGAGATTTTTGGTGAAAGTCCATATTTTTTGGATTAAAAACGGAATTATTATGAATTAAACAAAATAAAAGGATTAAACATAAAATCAGAAATTAAAATAAAAATAGAAAAAACAAGGGCCGTCAGATCTCCCTCATTAATTGAGGTGGCAGATCTTATGGCCACACGCGCGTGTTTCATTGTGGACCTTGGTCAATGCAATGTACGCGTGGTAATCAGAAGCAATGATCCAGATTAGAACATCCAAGCTTGATCAGATGGTTAGGAAGTGTGACAACACACAACCGGAGTTAGGGATCCGGTCTTCTTCTCCGGTGACCTTCACCGGATTGGTCTAACTTCATCTCAATGGAAAATGAAAAACAATGACACTATTTCAAAGAGAAACTCCTCAGGATCACGAATCTGGCCTCAATTTTCTCCAATTCCAAGTATATAAAAAGATACAGGGATTCGAATTTTTAGGATCATGAACTGAGTTGCTTCGATTTGGCCTCAAAGCAACTCAACGTTGTTGCCTACATTGGTAGGACTTCAACCAACCAAAAATCACAAGGAATATTGAATAATTGAGGGAGAATCAAAGAGATGAAAATTCTGAAAAATTACCTTCGAAGGAGCGTCAACCTTGCTTGATCTTGATCCCAATTGTGCCTGGCTTGGCCTCAGAAGCTTGTAGGAGGTGATTAAGATCAAAGAGAGGCTTGGACTCTTGGATTTTCAATCTTAAAACAGAATGAGATTTGGAGCTCGATTTTCAAATGAAAACCTTCAAGATTATCCTTTAATCGTGAGGGTTTGGATTGCAGGTTCAAAGCTTGGGCAAAAGGTCTTTAATTCTGAGCCATAAGGGTCTTATTTATAGGCAATGCATTTGATTTTCACACACTTCCAAAATTGGCCAAAAATAGCAATTCACTTACATGCTTGCATGGGCATGTGGTAGGCCCATCAAACGATTCTATCAGGTCCAAAATTACTCATGTGCAATGCTGAAATCATGTCATATGCTCATGCAATGGAGATTGAAATGTGAATGTGAAATTCATCCAAATGAACCTTTGAAAAGAACTCATGCGCAAGTCCTCCAATTCTTTGCCAAATGAGATGATCTTGAACTTTTTGGAAAGCTGAGATCAAGGGGAACAACTTTCATGTTGAACACTTTTCAATTTTTAGCTTGGATCATGATGAATTTTGAGGTGGAAGTTTGAAAAATCAAACATATTTGAAAAATTTCTAAGTACCAAGTCAAATGCTCATTTCTTCCACCTTGAATAACTTTTGCTATGGGATTCAATTGGAAACAGTTACTTCATCAAAGTTATAGCTCTTTAAAACCTATTAAATTTGGTCACAAATTTGACCTCATTTGTATTTCGCATGAAGGAGTTATGCATTTTAGAAGTTGAGGAAAATCACTTGTTCAATGGTAGTGGCCCAAAATGACCTATAATGTTTCCTCTTGGCACATGCCTTTGCAAGTTGAATTTGAACTTTTTACAAGAATAAAAGTTGGATAGGACATATTGAATTTGATAATTAAACTTGAATGGATTTCATATCATAAACAATGAGAAATTTATGGTCCTTGGAAGTTAACCTCCTAACTAGGGTTCAAACAAAATGACCTATAATCTTTCACCATAAAAAGTGACTTTCCAAGAAAACTAGCTCTTGAACTCAACATGAAAGTTGTTTGGAATGTCATAAGGAGTAACGTTTCTCTTGAAATAATTTTCATATGACAAAAATTGTAGGATATAGGGTCTAGGGAACCCCAGTTTTGACCAGTTGACTTTCTCTGGTCAACCACCATGAACCATCTTGCAAACTTGAAATTATCTTGATATTTGGGACTCATGGAGGATCATATATGTTTAATATGATGTTAAATAATGTATCCATTGAAATATTTGATCAAATGATGGAGAAACTTGATGAGGAAGTCACACAAGATACCGAGATGAATTAGGGCTTCCAAGCCAAACAAGCTTCAAACTCTTGATGAATTCTTGATCAAAATGATATGTGAAGATCATGGGGATCCATATATGATGTCTAGAGTCATTTTGAACCATATCTTGATTAGTCTCCTTGCATTGAGGGTCTAAAACCCTAGATATGAGCTTGATGGAGCATGGGTGAACACAGACACTACCTACAAAAGCAACAAGCTATACATTGACATATTTTCGGTATTTTGGTTAGTAAATAATGAAAAACAAAGTATGATACAATGAAATGTGCTTGGTGATCTCTCCCACTGCAAACCCAATGAATGATGGGTAAGGAGGATGCCAAGGTGTGATCCCAAAGCCAATGCAAATGATGAGATAGCATGAGGGTCTTAGGGTCAAAATTGGGATCTTACATGGTATACGCCAAACAACTCTTTGTTCACAAGATGGAAGATGTCCTAAAAGGATGGGTATGATACCCACAAGAAAGTGTTGTTTGGATACAAGGAAAAATATATCACTTGTTAGGGAACAAATAATTTGAGATTAAAGAAACATATTATCTTGGATCCATGAAGGAATAAATCCTGAACTGAAGAGAAAAAGAGGTATAAACTAGGATGCGGAAGGACAGAGGCATACCCACTCCTGTCATAACCAGAAATAAATAGAATGAAGTGTTTGAGTATAAGCCAAACAACTCTTGGTTCACACAAAAGCATTGATTATGGAATCTAAAGAATAAATGTACTCAATCTCAAAAAGATGGTATTAATTAATGAAAGAACGAATGGTTAATAAATAAGGTAGCTCATGAAGAATCTGATTCTCTTGCCTACGTATTCTCACCGTGCAATGAGAAAGTCAGAACTTTTGTAGTTCAGCCCACTAAGGCTGAAAACAAAGGGGAATTCAATAGGATTTTCCAGAGGCAAGGTAGATTTCTTAACAAGCAAGAGTGTGGCACTAGCCAATGAGGGTAATCAACCACAAAGACAAATGAGATATATCTAGAGTCTGAACTCCACAGGGAAAGATAGATGAATGCCATAGTCCGAACTAAACAAAGGCAAGGAACAAATTTCCAGAGTCTGAACTCAATAAGGGAGAAGGGAATATAACACCAAAGTCTGAACTTCATAACAATGTCAAAGGTTGCAAGAATTTAAACTCCATTGGCAAAATGTATAAGCATGCCATAGTCTGAACTATACAAGGAAAAGGAACTGCTCTAAATGCCAGAGTCTGAACTCGGTGAGGGAAAAAGAGTATGATGCCTAAGTCTAAATTGTAAGGAAATGAAAGAGGTAGCCAGAGTATGAACTCAATGGGGAAAGGATGTCAAGATCTGTATCTTATAGGTAAGGAACAAAGCCAGATTATGTACTCCATATGCTAAAAGAAGTTCCAAGGTCTGCACCTTGTGGGAAAGTGTTGGTGTAAGCCCTAGAGGCAATTACTTTTGGTACTTGTATCAAATTATTTATTAATAACAAAAGGAATTTTCTTTATTATGGTTGATTAATAAAGTCCCTAGAATAGATAGTCCGTTTAATGTATTAAGTGTGACTTAATCATGAGAACACATTAAACATAAGGGCACTATTCTTAAAGTATCCGTAGTCGAGCTTTAATGTGAAGTGGGATAACATTAAAGCATTAAGACTATTATGTTTGTATACTGATGATCACATCTCATGGATCATGGATAAAGAGTTATCAAGTCTTAAACATAGGTATGAATATTAGGAGTAATATTTGTACCGGATTGACCCGCTATGAGAATACTATCTAGAAAGTTATGCAGAGTGTCATAAGTTATTCTCATGGTGATAATAGTGTATACCACTCTTCGACCTGAAACCACTATGGATCCTAGATGTAGAGTTGAGTGCCTTATTACTGATCCAACGTTATCCGTAATTGGATGACCATAAAGACAGTTGATGAGTACTCCACAAAGCATGCTGAGGGACATGAGTGTCCTAGATGGAATTTGCCAATCCTGCGTAACAGGATAAATGTCTATGGGCCCAATATTGAACTGGACAAGGGTGACACGGTCTATACCTTGTGTTCAATATAGACATAAGGGCAAAGGGGTAATTATACACATAATTATTATCACAGGAGGTTTTGTCAAATCACATGACATTTTCGTGACTTGGGTAGCAGTGATGTGTTGCTAGATACCGCTCACTGTTTATTATGTTAAATACGTGATTTAATATAATTGCCAACGTCGCGAAAACCTATAGGGTCACACACAAAGGACGGATTGATGAGAGATAGAATAATTAAGGAACATCGTAAGGTATGGTGTACTTAAGTAGAATACGAAATATGGTAAGGTACCAAATACTTAAGTGATTTTGGCATATTATGAGATATAGGCCAAAATGCACTTAAGTGGGCTTTTTGGCTTGAAGCCCACACAAGTGGTTCTATAAATAGAGCTCTTGTGCAGAAGCTTTGTATGGGAATACAACACAACTGAAGAGTTGGAATTTCGTATCTCTCTCTCACTCAAAGCCTTCATTCATAACAGCTAGCACTGCGATTGAAGGAATCCGTTCGTGTGGACTGAGTAGAGACGTTGTCATCGTTCAACGTTCGTGATCGCCCCGTGGATCTGTATCAAAGGTTTGATCATTATCAGAGATCTGCACCAAAGGTTTGAATCGCCACAAGAGGTAACGATTCTATCACTGATCATGCCCATTCGTAAGGATCATTAAATGGAGAAATTTTTAAATTCCGTTGCGCCTTGGATGGCAATTCTCCTACAGAAAGAAACAAAGCCAGAGTCTATACTCCATGGGTTGAATGCCAAGGTATGTACCTTATAGGCAGTGTATAAAGATGCCACAGTCTGAACTACAAGGGTGAGATGCCAAGGTCTCTACCTCATAGGCAAAGAAGAAAGCCAGAGTTTGAACTCCATGGGCTGAAGGAAGTTTCCAAGGTATGCACCTTAAGGGCAAGCAAGAAAGTATGCCATAGTCTGAACTGATTGGCAATGCATGAAGCAAATGATTGAGAAATGATTATGTGACCCCAAGATAATGATCCCAAGAAAGGTATGAACATCCAGGAGGAGAGTCTGATACTGAAGAAGGATTGATGTGTAATGATGATTCATTGTTGAAGTTTTGAATGATTGATGCTTGCTTGAAGAAGACTTTTCAATTGCATGATTCAAATTGCACTAAAGTCTATGAACAAGGGCGAATGCTTTGAATAGCTAGGACATATGCCCCGTACGCAAAGTCACTCTAGATGAGGGTAGGATAAACTCCGTCTCATCATTCCTCATTACTTAAGGCTAATATCGTATGTTACTTCCCATAACTGACAAGTTGTTGAAGAAGAATCCTTATTGCTGCACCTCGAGTTGATGTTACTTTGTATGAAGAAGACTTGGTAGTTTACTCGATTCGCATTGCACTAAAGTCTATGAATAAGGGCGAATGCTTTGAATAGTTAAGGCCTACGCCCCATACGCAAAGTCTCTCTAGACAAGGGTAGGAGAAACTCCGCCTCATCATTCCTTATTACTTAAGGCTTGTATCGTACAATCTGAACCATTTTTACTAAGTGTTGACCTTTGATGTATCTTGTATAATCTGCTGCTCAATGTGACTGGGATATCTTGCATAGAATTAGTCTTATCGAGTGATTAAGTAACTTTTGATCACTTGAATGGACTGTGGGGTTATACATGATCAAATGATTTAATTGTTCAAAATTGCTTTTGATCAACTTGAATTGGAGGGTTTGAATTGGCTTGAAGATTATAACTAATCCTAATCTAAGGGTCGGAATTAAATTCAAAGGCTATTCCTAAGGGGAGAATGCATTTGTTAATCAAAGCTTGATTTAAAACTAATTGAAATTCTAAGTCAAAATTAATCCTAATGGAGCATATATTTGTATGGCTAAATTGGTAAAATAAGCTCTAAGGGGCAAAATGGTTATTTCACAAATCAAGGATATTAGACCAATTTCTAATCACGAAAATCCTAATGAAAATCAATTAAATCTAATTAGTTCTAGTTTCCTAAAAATCTAATTAAAACTAATTATCAACAATTCTGAAAATTCTATTACTAATAAAAACTCAAAATTTCTAAAAATTCTAATCTATTCTAAATTCCAAAATCCTAATTAACTTCTAAAACTAAAACTCTAAATATAACTAACCTAATTAGGCTAATCATAATTCTAAAACTTAATTAAACTAATTAAGATTAAAATCTAATTCTAATATAATAATCCTAAGATCTCTAACTAATCAACTAAGAGAAAACTAACAAATAGCAAAACCAAGCCCAAGGAAAGATTGGGCTTGGATAGAGGTGTAGAACCTGAACATAGAGTGCATAATTCAGCAATAGGGGCTTTGGTCCCAATAGAGTAAGCCCAAATACAAAGAAATGTTGTTGGATTCAACATGGCTATCATCTAGTGAAACAAGGGTGTGGAAAGCAAAATATTGGGCTTAATGGCTAAGCCCAACAAAGTTTGCAAAGGGAAATGTAGAAAATTCAGATACTCACCTTGTCTTCTCTACACGTCATCTTCCAATTTTCATGTTAAAAAGGAACCATCGTTGGAGCTCTGGCACCACCGCGTCGGAGGCGGAGGAGTTGGTCGGAATCAACAAAAAAACATTATCTTCCTACACCTCTCAACCTCTTCTATCCTAATCTATCATCTATTCTAACTACAAGTTAATAAATTCTGGAAATTGAGTTATTAAAGTCAAGAACCCTAAGCACAAAATCTGAAATTAAATGGAGATGGAGGAGAATCAAACCACCAAACTTTTGGGGTTTGATTCTCCACTACATAAGCTACATTGTGGTATCAAAAATTCAACAAAGAAGCAAGGATAAATATTCACCGACCTGCAAGAACAGAGCTTTGTTCTTGGAATTCGGTGTTGGAGATGAAGAAGGTG
This sequence comes from Lathyrus oleraceus, assembly GCF_024323335.1. Classification (NCBI taxonomy): domain Eukaryota; kingdom Viridiplantae; phylum Streptophyta; class Magnoliopsida; order Fabales; family Fabaceae; genus Lathyrus; species Lathyrus oleraceus. The sequence continues at coordinate 361,988,780 of NC_066584.1, forward strand.
AAGTGAAAACCAGAGGTATGCTACTTTGAACCTTTAATCTTCTACTTCTACTATGAACTTCTTTTCTTCAAGAATCGACTTTGAAAAATTCTGAATTGAATTGTTGTTGTTGATGTTGATTAGGTGAACGTAGGAATAATGTTGAATGCAAGAGGTTTATCTCAATTGATAACAAACTTCAATGTGAGACTTGCTTCAATGGTGATTTGAGCTTTGGTGTAGGGAGAGGAATTGGAGAAGATGAAGTGAGAGAGTGAAGGTTGAATTTGTAATGAGTGATTTTGAGAGAATGATCAAGTTCTGATTTTTTTATTATGAGAGTGATGTGTTTATATAGGTTATAGGTTTGGATAAAATGGAGGTTCGGAGTTAGTTTTGTGAGGCTTGGAATTGGTTAAATGAGACTTGGAGTTAGTTGAAGTGGTTTAGAATTAGTTTGGGGCTATTATGAGTAAGTCATAAATGTTGAGAAGTTTGGTGAATTGAAATGTTAGAAGCTTGGTTTAATGCATGAATGGTATGGTTGATTGTTGCATAATTATGTAAAGGTTGCAATGTGTATTGATGCAAACATTGAGACTGGTTTGGAGCGCAAAAGAAACTGCATTACTGCTAAAAAATGGAGCATTTTGTCTCAATGTCCCGGGTGTAACCGGTTACCTGAAACATGGTAACCGGTTACGTGCAGGAAAATTGGTGAAAATATGTTGATGTAACTGGTTACCTGAATCTGTGTAACTGGTTACATGCAGAAAAATTGGTGAAAATATGTTGAGGTAACCGGTTACCCGAATCCGTGTAATCGGTTACATGCAGAAAAAAGTGTTTTGGGCTACTAGAGGGAGGTGTAACCGGTTAGCCAAAACATGGTAACCGGTTACCATCACAAAAAACTGGTTTTCCTTTATTTTGATGCATGGGCTCATGTGTGAAGCATAATGGCTTGACTTTTTCTTATTGTGTGCGATTTTGCAAGATTGGCATGACCAAGGCTTGGTGTTGGTTAATGTCACGGAGCATGGCATTCATGACTCTGACACTTGTATGTTCTAGAGAAACTCAAGAGATGGAATGCAGATATACTTGGTGTACTTGTTGATTTTGGCCTATTGAACATTTTGTACTGAAATAGCTGTTTGAACTATATTTTGTACTTGAGTATATTTGAACATATATTGAATCCGATTTCTTTAACTTGAATGAACATTTATGCCATGAATCGAATAAATCAGAGACCGAGATAGCCCCTAGTAATCCCAATATCCAATGTCATGATGAAATCAATACAACTACCAACGTATACCACGGATGAGAGTCCCACGTGACTTGATCCATGAGGAATGAACCAACCAATATTGTTGTTCCAGTACCACCTTAGTAAAACCTTTGAATTAATGATGTTTATTTAAAAATACGATTGTAAATGAATATGCTATGATGGATGAATATGCAGATGCAATGGGAAATAAGCCAAACAAAAACTGCAGAAGGTAGGGTAAATTTTGGGGTATGACAGGATCGGGTAGTCCAAAGCCCATCTAGGCTGGGTTCGGATAGTAATTCTTTAGCCCATATTACGACAGATTTTTTTTGGCCCAATCTTAAAAAATCCAAAGACCATAAAGACCGATCCATTTAAGCCGAATAATCTATTTTTATAACTCTATTTGTATGTTTATTGTTTCTATTTTGACCAACATTGTAAACATCTGATGACGTAAATGATACTATTGAAGAAAGAAATGAAACGGATCCAAACATTAAAATATATATATATATATATATAATATATATATATATATATATATATATATATATATATATATATATATATATATATATATATATATATATATATATATATATATATATATATATATATATATATGACTAAATGAAACGGATCCAAACATTAAAATTGTCATATATAAAAGGACTAGATGCATTTGTCTTATAGTCACCAAATGCATTTTTTTAATTAAATGTAATAGTTTTAATCATAAGAAATAAAAAAAACTAAAACTTAGAATGAATTAAACAAATTTAAACAAATTTAAAGTTTAGTGAAATTATTTAATATTCAATTTCAACTTTTTGTAGAGAAATCATGAGTAAACAAGTCATTTTATTATATATGTCAGATAATATATAAAAAAATATGATGATGTGTATTATATATGAATAATAAGACTCTCATTGCAAAAGTATTCAAACTTAGTTATTTTTAAATAAGTAATATTCATAGTTTAATTTTTTAATAGAAATTATATATATATATATATATATATATATATATATATATATATATATATATATATATATATATATATATATATATATATATATATATATATATATATATATATTTGACTATAATACATATTTTCTAAAAAAATATATTTTGTAAAATTAAAAACAAAAGGATAATTGTGAAAAAAATAGTTTTTATTAGCATTATGATAACGATGAATGTCCTTCTTTTGGAAACATGTTAATGAATGGATTGAATATATTCTATCCTAATAATTTGATTGGATTAATAATTATTTTGATTAATCCATTATTAGTAAAATCTAAATTCTTCCATTTTACCACCTCTTAGAGTAGCAATGTTCGAGAAATTTTGATAATAATTCATAATTAAATAAAATTTTCATTTGATATTTTGTACCTCTAAAATATAGGGTTAGAATTTTTGTCTATAACACTCAAAGAACTACCAATGAGTTGAAGCATGTAAACATATAGTAAAAAGTCCAAACTAAAAGTTAACATTGTCAATAAAATTTGATTAAAGCTAGGAATGGAAGAAAAAGTGAAGCTGGAGAAAAATGCAAACTTTGAGATGTTATAAAAAATTGAAACATTAGTGTTTTGGGACAAATGGGGAGCAACTGATGAACCAACTACAACTCCTTTAAAGATTAATATTAAAAGACTTAAATGAGAAGAAAAATTTGAAAATGAAAGATCAAACTCACAATCGTAATTATTAATATAAGATTAACTATGATGTATTATTTTTATTACTTTTATTCTTCCATCGGCATACATTTCAAAGGACAATACTGATGATCAAGTTGTCTTCTTCCAGTGAAAGCATTGCGTAACTCCTTTTCCCCCAGCATTATCCTTACAAGGTCCAGATTCTTTTATGTGCCAATAACAATCTTTGTCGCATCCATGTTGATCTCGTGTTTGAACATAAATATCAAAGTAGTGAGATTCACTATTCCATGAAAAATGACAAAAATATAAGGATCTTCGAAAGATGTATGCAGGTATAAACTTGAAGCTATAAGTTTCGCCAGATTTTAATGTTTGAGTTCCAAAATTATGATGTTTGTCTTTACAATACATGGTGAGTTGTGTGTTGGTCATGTTGTTGGTAACATAAATGGTTACTTTTTCAAAAGGGAAAGTGTTGGTGTCGATGGGTTGAGAAGCAACAAAAATTGTTGGTAACATAACAACAAATAACACAAACTTATTGATTGTAATCATCTTGCTTTCTAAAGAGTTAAATTGATACAATGATATTCAAGTGGTTATTTTCTTGTTATATATAAGGTTGGTCTGTTTTTTCCTTTTATTTAAAAATGATTTTTATAGTATATCATAATTTTGTGTAAATAAATTTTTTATAAAAATTTTAAATAGAAAATTGATTAAAATAATTATTCTTAAATTTTTAGTTTATATATTTTATGATTTTATAGAAATTCTTTTTAGATATCAAAGTTAAAAAAAATTACTTAATTTTGAAACTATTTTAAATAGTTTTTCATAAAAATCATTTTTAAGATATAATTATTGAAAAATTGCGATATCGACTATATTTTGATTATCAATAATGTATTTGTATATTATAAAAAATCTAATATTAATCTTTCAATTAAAAAATGAATATAAAAAATTGTAATATTTTAAAAAACGGTTTAATAAAATCTAATTTTAAAAATACCGACAAAAAAAAATCATTTTTTAAAACTGAAACAAACGAGTGGATAGACTTAAATAGCCAATTAATATCAATAAATGTGTGTGTTTTTTATTTTAGTCTAGGTATTTTTCTTTATAAAATCATTTTATATATTTTCTTGAAAAAACTTCTAGTGAGTTGTTCAATTTAAGAGAATAAAACAAAGTCAAAGTATTTTGATTTAAATACACTTTTATTATTTTTTAAGAGTTTTAATAAAATAATATCCCCTTCGTTTTTTTATTATGAACAATTTTAATTTTTTAGATTCAATGAATAATTAATATTCATAATTTATATATAACCTAAATATATAACTTATTCAATCAACATAAAAAGTCAAAATTTGTTTATATTATTACTTCTCTATTTATTTGCTTATGTTTTTTTTAATGCAAGTTATTATTTTCTTTATTATTACTTCTCTATTTCTTTTTGAGATAGAAAAATAATCAATAATAATTTATTTATAAAATATAAATAAATGATTTAGTTAGATTAAGATTTTATCTTTACTTAATTCGACTAACACATATTAATTGAATTATTTCACTCAAAATATAAACGGCCTCTTCAACTATTGATAAAATAATTTTTAAAAAAAGTATTTCTATATTTCCTTATTATGTTTGAAATTTTATAAATATGCTTTTTTGACAAATAAGTAGTCAAAATATGTTTCCTAAAATGAAAAATAAAATAAAATTTATAAAACTGCTTAAATAATTTAAATCATATAAATAAAAATTCAAAAAATAAAATCTCAATAAAATAAAGTAAAAAAAACCTATTTTACAATTTGCTTAGTTTTATAAATGAAAATTGCTATTATCTTGTTATCGTTATGTCAACATATATTTATAAAGTTTGAAATTATATAGTTATTATCAAGTTAATAATTAAGACCCGTTTGGTATACAGTATAAAAAGATATGATATGATATCTCATATGTGTCAATTCAATATTTTATGAAAGTCATAAAATAATACAGTAAAATATAATAAGTTACTTCTAAATTTTATTTTATCTTGCCTCTTTACTTGAAATTCTTATCATAAATATTTAAGCTGAATTAAAAATTAATATGATAGGTTATTAAAAATATCGATTTATTCATATAAAGTATAGCTTAAATTATAGAAAATGAAATTTAATGTAATAAAAAGAAGAAAATAAATAAATATAAATTGACATTAAACTAAAAATTAAAAATTATTTTTTGAAATAAAATATTTTAAAAAAAAGTTAAAAGAACAACAACAATCGAGTCTTATCCCAATAAATGAGTTTGACTTCGTGGAAGAATTTATGACATTAATGTTATATCCAGGACTATATTTTTATGGAAATCCTTAATTTTGATATCTTTTTTAATAATTTTTCTTATGGTTTTTTCTAGATCTTCTTATATCTTTAATTATCTAACTTCTGCATCTGCTCTACTTTTCTTATCATAGGATCCACATATTTGTTCTCTACATATTCAAACCAGGTGTTATCCCAACACTCTTTTTAATATTGTCTTTTCAAATCTTATCATGTCTAGTCTTTTGACATAAACACTACAACAATCGCATCTCTTCTACACTTACTTTATTCTCGTGTTGATTCTTAGTTGTCCAACTTTTTGTTTTGTACGACATCGTATGTCTTTGTATAGTCCGATAAAAATTTCCCTTTTTCTTGAGCGATACCTTTGTGTCACATAAAACCTTTGAATTAGTTCTTCTCTATAATAGAGCAAAGAGAAAAAGTCACATGGGAACTCCATAGATCAAGTGTTGGCATTTGAAGGGAGTACTTGCTAAAAGTACAATACGTCACAACTCCTAGTGATTAAGGGTTGTGAGAGACTTTAGGGTATATTATATGGTTTAGAGTTAGCTCATGCGGGGAAGTAGGAAAGTTTATATATGTATGTGGTTTCTCTTGGATTGGATGTGTTATGCAAAATAACATAAAGTGTACAAGATGCTTTAGTGAAAAAAGGACATATGTGGGACCATATTTTCCAGCATATGTGCAACATCTGGCCTTTGTCAGCAGGTCATGATGGATTTGTTCTGAGTGTATTTTTTTGGTTATGTTTCAATACTTGTGTTCATGTATCATACTATTCCGATGATAAAGAAGAAAATGTTATAACAAATTTTGTTCTTATGATAATGATGCTCAATGAGCAATAGATGAACTACTCAATGAATGTAAAATTATGTACAAAATGGTGCCAACACAAAAGAAACATGTTTCATCTCTTGAAGAAAAGATTGACACTATGAAAAAATATTTTGAAGATGAAAAACAAAATTTTACATGCAAAGAGTGTGAGTCATTTTCTTTTCAAATTGTCCAATTAAAAAGAAATCTTGAAAAATATGAAAATGGACAAATTAGGTTGGATGGTGTTCTTAGTCAACAAAGATATTTCAATGATAAAAGTGGACTTGATTATTCTAAATTTAATAAACCAAGTTCTATTGTTAAGAGAAAGTGAAAAAAAATGCAACATGCTCATCATTATCCTAAGAAAAGATTTGTTAAAAAGAAATCTTATATTCCAAGATATATAACTAATTTTATTCCTATATGTTTCTATTGTGGTATAATTTGTCACACACCTATGACTTGCTATGTAAGGAACTTTAGTGTTGTCAGTGACATTATGTGTGGGTCAAGAAAGGAACTATTATGAAGGGTCAAAGGCACATTGGGTACCTAACAAAACTTAATTTGTTTCGGGTTTGCTTGAAAATTCCTTGATAGTGGTTGTTCTAAGTATATAACGGGAGAAATAAACAAATTTTTATCTCTAATTCTAAAGACCAAGGGATATGTCGCATATGGTGACAATAACAAAGGATATATTTTTTGCATAAGCAAAGTTGGAGCATCACCTTACACATCCATTGAAGATGTAGTTTATGATGAAGGACTAAAGCACAATCTTCTAATTAAGTATAAACCAACTTTGTGACAAAGGCTTTAAAATCAAGTTCAGAAATGATGAATGTTTGATTGAAGATGAAGTCACTCATAAGATAAAACTCAAAGGTAAAAGAATAAGAATATTTTCAAGATTTCTCTAGATGATTTATCTTTGAAAGTAAAATGTCTCGTGTACCAAATTATGATGGTTATAATTTTGGGTGACAATTAGATTCATTAATACAAAATTCATACAATTCATCCACACAAAAATCCATCAAATTCATCCACCACATAGAAAGTAAGTTAATGGATAAGATAATGTATTCCATTTATATGGATAGATTTATCAAATTCATCCGACATATTTTAATGATCTACTTGATTATTTTTATCCCCATTAGATCTATTTTAAAAAATATATTAAAAAATGTATTTTTCCCAAAAACACAAAATACTTTTTTACTAAATAAAAATCAATTTTTTCGAAAATTAAAATAAAAACGATTTTTATTCTAAAATTTAAAAAAAATGTTTTTTTTTCAAAAACACAATAAAAAAAAACGATTTTGTTCCAAAAAAAAATCAACTTTTTTTTAAAAATATTAAAAATAATTTTTTTTCAAAAAGTGATTTTGCCATCCCTGCTTATAACTTATAACTGCCTTAATTTTCATACGTTTTAAACCCGAATAAGTATTGATATCAACTAGCATACAATAAAAAATCAAACACAAATGAAAATCATTAAAAGGAAAATACATGATCTCTTTTTCTTTTCCCAAGGAGGCTGCAAAACAACTTGCAGCATCAAACACGGTCTTCACATTCTATCTTGTGAACTATTATCATACAATAGAATTCAATCACTCATGGCTACAAACAAATAAAGATTTCACCCGGTTTTTTACATCGCCATCATTAGACAAATCAATAACAAGTAATACTAATTGTCACTAAGTACTTTATTTCTTTTTTATAGCCACAATCACTTAGAATTTCAGTCAAAACTTTGGCAATTGGTCGAAACTGCTAATAGTCAAGAAGCAATGGCTGGAGCAGGAACATTTTCTATATTTCCTTTATCAAGCTCCTTGAAAAACTCAGTATAAGAGTGAATAGCTTGTTCCTCTAGATTATTGAATGAAACGAGACCCTAGAAAAGAAATAAACAGAAGTAGAAGTAATAGGGAATGAATTGAAACATACTAAATGGTCATTTGACAAAAGAGAAGACCGAGAATGGCGAGGAAGAAGAGTAGAAAAATGAATACATTGGAGAAAAGAGAGACGATAGAGGAGTTATTGAAAGTGAAATGGTAGTACGAGTGTGCCACAAACCAAAGCAATAATCGGTTTCCCACATTCAGAAGTTCCACTTCTCATTCTTTTGGTTTCCACAACATTCAGAAGTTCATATTTGAAATCTCAATTTCTCTTAATTCTGAATAGTTGACTTCTGTTTAGGGTTTACAAACACTTTCTCTCTTCTTCTTGTTCTTGTTCAAAATCAAATGAAAATGATACTAGTATCTAAATGAAATTTATCACAGAATAATAACCCAACAAATATATAAAAGAAAATGTCATACCAATATGTAAAATCCAGAAGTTGCCCAACCTCTAAAATTCAAACATTATAAAGAGTAACAAAGGCATGCATACACAAAGTAAAACACTAAAACAAAAACTTGATATTTGACCCCAAGAACAATTACCAAACATAAACAAATGACAATAAATGGAAACAACAACGTGAAGATCTACACTCCTACTGCATCCATGGAAACTATAGCCATCTCAGTTGGTCAACCCTTTTCGATACTGCAGCTAAAACCTAACAGTAAAATTTGAACCCTAATTAATCCATATATGGATTATTAGCAAGGTTGTCAAAATCGAGATCTTACCTGAGATCGGAAGAGAATATGAAGATTGTAAAATATAAAATCGTAGTTAAGATCGGAAGATCCTACCCAATTATTTTTGTAAGATCGAAAGGGGTAACAAGATCATAAAACATAAGATCACAACAAAAATCGTAAGATCCTACTAAAATGAAAAAATAATATTATATATTTGAAGTATTTTTACATGTTAGTAGGCAAGTGTATTAGTGAGAAAATGACTTTTTTTTATATTCTTTAGATATGTATCTTTGAGTTTTTATACTTTACTACTGCAAAATGGAACATTTGTTAGACATTAAGGACATATTTAATCAATGACTAGGATTATCATAAGTCAATTAGTTAAAACAAATCCTATAAATCAGATGTTTATTCTCAAAACCCTAAATCTAAAACTTCATAATTTCAAAAGACACGCATTTGTCTCTGTCAAACCAAAATTGGTGTGCCTCTACATCTTGTCATCCTTCTCACATTTTAAGATAGTAGCCGAAAAACGGTCAATCATAGTCGAAACTGGCAAAGATCCCACAAAATCAATAATTTTACGATTTTTTTCCACAATTTGACTACAATACAAGATTCTACTTAAGATCCGGATCGCTAGGATTGAATGAGATCGTAAAATCTTAAGATTTTAAGATCTAGATCGAGATCTTGACAACCATGATTATTAGGTCAATGAAATTAATTTTGAACCATGTCACCCATTTTGTTTCGATTACCTATTTTAAACCGTAACGTATAAATAGAAATGTGAAAGAAGTGAGAGAGATTAAAGCTTGCAAGAGGTGGTGGAGTCAAATGCAAATCTTGTCTTGGTCGGAAGTTGTAGAATGAGATGAGAAATCCAATACTTTTGTAGAATCCCTAAGCAAATCCTTAGTCCTCCATTGAAATACACATAAATTATTAACTATTAATAATCTTAAATGTCTTTTAAACTGATAAAAAAATATGAAAGTGCCGGATAATTTTAACATTTTTAAAGGATTTGTATTTTGAATTCAAAAATACATAATATTTCGTGAATTATTATAAAATATTAAACAGTATAATATTTGATAAAAGTGTTGTTGTAAATGAAACACTGAGTGATGTTGTAGACGAAACAATACTGGTTTGTTGGAAATAAATCTTTTTTTTGTTTGGGAAAAGTGTGTTGAAGTATTAGGCTTGAATAGAAACTTGATAGGTAGGAGAATTATTTATAGAAGAGAGAACTTTGTATTTTTGCTTGATGCAAAAGTGTAGAATTACATCTCTATTTATAGTACTATAAGGAGAACTCTAGACACACTAATTTTAGAGAGTTCTCAACTCTAGACATTCAAAGAGTATTCTAGAAAATATTACAATCTTAAGAAATATCTAGACACTCCAAATACTACAAGACTTTTCTAGAAACATTACCCAAAATAAACTAAGTCCAAGTAACAAAGCCCAAAAATCAAATAATAAGATTAAGCCCAGATCAAGTTTAATATTTCAACATCCCCCCTTAAACTTGATTTGTGACTCCAAGCATATTCCTTAGCTTCACAGAAGTTTCCAATTTGAGTGGCTTGGTGAAAATGTCGGCAACTTAATCTCTAGACATCACATACTTTAACTTCACCTTCTTCTTCTCGATGCATTCTCTTATAAAGTGGTAACGAGTGTCGATGTGCCTACTTCTTTCATGAAATATAGGATTCTTTGCCCAAGTAAGTGTTGATTTATTATTAACACATATTTCGACAGGATCTTCTTGTGGCATTTTTAATTCTTTCAACAAATTCCTTAGCCAAACTGCATGACAAACACATGATGTGGCGGCAACATACTCAGCTTCACAAGTTGACAGTGTGACGATAGGTTTCTTCTTTGACATCCAAGTGAAAGCAGTATCTCCCATAAAGAACACAAAACTAGTAGTGCTCTTTCTATCATTCAAGTCTCCACTCCAATCACTATCATTATAGACAATAATCTCATAATTGTAAGAAGAGTAATAGTGCAAGCCAAAGTTTGTTGTACCTTTGATGTATCGAATGATTCTTTTTGTTGCCTTGAAGTGATTTGTTGTTGGAGCTTCCATGTAACGACTTATGACTCCTACAATATAGAGAATATTTGGTCTTGTACTTGTCAAGTAACGATGACTTCCAACCAAACTTTTGTAAAGAGTTGGATCAACAATCTCTCCATTTTCATGCTTACTCAACTTGCTGCCACATTCCATCGGGGTGCCAACTGGATTGGCATCATCCATCTTGAACTTCTTAAGGACTTCTTTGGCATAACCTTCTTGGATAATAAAAATTCATTTGTCTTCTTGCTTTACTTCGATGTCGAGATAATATGCCATGAGACCCATATTTGTCATCTCAAATTCATTTGACATGTCTTTCTTGAACTCTTCGAACATGCTTAAATTGTTCCCTGTGAAGATCAAGTCATCAACATATAAGCACACAATCAAAATATCTCCACTTTGCGCTTTAATATATAGTGCATGCTCATATGGACACTTGATGAAGTTCTTGTCTTGAAAGTACTTGCCGATTCGAACATTCCAAGCTCTCGGTGCTTGCTTGAGTCCGTACAATGCCTTCTTCAACTTCAAGACTTTTTCTTCTTGCCCTTTTACTTCATAGCCTTATGGTTGCTCAATATAAACTTCTTCTTCGAGAAAACCATTCAAGAAGGCCGACTTCACATCCATTTGATAGATCTTCCATTCATTTTGGGCTGCCAAAGAAATGATCAGTCTAATAGTTTCAAGACGAGCAACGGGGGCAAATACCTCATCATAGTCAATTCCTTGTCTTTGATTATAGCCTTTCGCCACCAATGTTGTTTTCTATCGCTCCACACCTCCTTTTGCATTCTTCTTTGCCTTGTACACCCATCTTACTCTGATTTCTTTGTGTCCTCGTGGAAGTGTAGTAAGTTCCCATGTATCATTCTTTGTGATTGACTTGATTTCTTCTTACATGGCGTCTCTCCAATTTATGTTTTCAACTGCTTCTTGATAGCTTAGAGGCTCGCAATTACCCAAAAGGCAAAAAAGGTTAATGTCATTTATGTTTTCGGTTACCTCATAAAGCTCTTCAATACTCCTTAGTCGTGGTGTCCTCTCACTTGAGCTTGTTTCATCCCACCTTGGTGTCAGTGAGGTCGGTGGTGTAATATTTTCCTCTATCATTGGTTGTTTCATTTCGTCTCCTTCTTCAAAGTAAGAAAGAAAATCGTACCTGTCTTCTTGAACACTCCAATCCTAACAATCTTCTTCTTCGAACTCCACGTCACGACTTATGACGATCTTTCCACTATTTGGATTATAGAGCTTGTACCCTTTGGAGCTTGAGTCGTAACCGACGAATACATACTTCTCACTTTTAGCATCGAGATTTATTCTCCTTTCATCAGGAACGTGAGTATAGGCAATGCTTTCAAACACTTTGAGGTGAGAGATCTCAGGCTTCCTTCCACCCCATGCTTCTTGTGGTGTCTTCTCATGCACGCTTCTTGTTGGGGAACGGTTTGTCAGATAAATCGCACATGCCACTGCTTCAGCCCAAAACTCTTTAGGCATCTTCTTGCTCTTAAGCATGCTTTGCACCATGTTAAGTATGGTCTGGTTCTTTCTCTCTGCTACTCCATTTTGTTGTGGTGATCTTGGCACTGTTAGTGGGCGGCGGATTCCATGGTCTGTATAATATTTGTGGAACTCATTTGAGATGAGCTCTCCTACCCGGTCATATCTCATGGCCTTAATGGAAAGACCATTTTCTTTCTCCATAAGGGCTTTGAACTTCTTAAAGTTTTCAAACACTTATGACTTCTCCTTCAAGAAATAAACCCATTTTTTTCTAGAATAATCATCAATAAAGAGGAGAAAGTATTTACTCTTATCAAAAGTGTTTGGATTGATTGGTCCAGAAACATCGGTGTATATGAGCTCTAGTGGTTTTGTCGCTCTTGACGTTGATTCCTTTAGAAAGCTTTTTCAGAATTTCTTCACAACTAGACATCCTTCACATAGTTGGTCTCGGTGGTTTATACTAGGTGTCGCACCTCGAAAAATGAGGACACGACTTAGCGAAGCGCAATCGCATGCTCGCATGATGGACTGAATAGAGTCGCCACCGAACTTTATTTATTCCTAAAAAGGAAAGGGGAAATATTGATAAAACCCAAGAAAGAACGACAATGATTATGGTCATCGCAACCAAATTAGGGTTCGGGAGTCGATTACGCAAGGGGAAGGTATTAGCACCCCTCACGTCCGTTGTACTCAACGGGAACCATTAGGTTAATTGTACGCGTTAGTGTTAGCTTAGAAATGTTAGGATTCTAGAGTTATTAGGTGGGAAAGAAAGAATAGAAGAGAGAAGAATGTTTTTGGATTTTGCAACTAAGGGGACTAAACCTAAGTTTTTTATTAATGAGCCTTACAAGATTTCGCAATCCTGCTCCTACGTATCTCAATAGAGAACTCAAGGCTTATGTAGTTCTAGGTAGAAAATGTTTGTTTGTTGGTCAATTTTAGCGAAAGCTATATTGTATTAATCAACGACAACATTGTTTTACCCAAAACAGATGAGGAGCGGACGTATACCACACATCGAATGGATTTACAAATCAACATTCAGAAAAACGTCACTTATCTCAACTCAACAACTATGGCCGATGAAGGAGAAGGGCGATCCAAAACGCATCGGAATTTAAAATTTCTCCTTTAGTGATCCTTACGAATGGGCATGATCAGTGATAGAATTGTTACCTTTTGTGGCGATTGTAACCTTTGATGCAGATCTACGGAGCGATCACAAACGTTGGACGATGACAACGCCTTTACTCAGTCCACACGAACAGATTCCTTTAATCTCAGTGCTAGCTGCTACGAATGAAGGCTTTGAGTGAGAGTGAGAGAGAGAGAGAGAGAGAGAGAGAGAGAGAGAGAGAGAGAGAGAAACAAAATTGCAACTGCACAAATGCTTCTACACAAGGGTTCTATTTACAGAACCACTTGTGTGGGTTGCAAGCTAAAAATCCCACTCAAGTGTATGTGGCCCATATCTTATAATATGCCAAAATCACTTAAGCGTGTGGTACCTTACCGTATTTCGTATTCTACTTAAGTACACCGTACCTTACGATGTTCTACAATTCACTTAAGGGCACCGTACATTACGATATTCCTTAGTTACTTTATCTCTCATCAATCTGTCCTTTTGTGTGTGACCCTGTAGGTTTTCGCGGCATTGGCAATTATATTAAATCACGTATTTAACATAATAAACAGTGAGCGGTATCTAGCAACATATCACTGCTATCCAAGACACGAAAATGTCATGTGATCTGACAAATCCTTTTGTGATAATACTTATATGTATAATTACCCTTTTTCCCTTATGTCTATATTGAACACAAGGCATAGACCGTGTCATCCTTGTCCAGTTCAATATTGGGCCCATAAACATTTATCCTGTTACGCAGGATGGGAAAATTCCATCTATATCACTCATGTCTCTTAGCATGCTTCGTGGAGTACCCATCAACTGTCTTTATGGTCATCCAGTTACGGACAATGTTTGATCAGCAATAAGGCACTCGACTCTACATCTAGGGTCCATAGTGGTTTTAGGTCAAAGGGTGGTATACACCATTATCACCATGAGAATAACTTATGACACTTTGCATAATATTCTATATAGTATTCTCATAGCGGGTCAATCCAGTATAAATATTACTCTTAATATTCATACCTATGTTTAAGACTTGATAACTCCTTATCCATGATCCATGAGATGTGATCATCAGTCTATATACATAATAGTCTTAATGCTTTAATGTTATCCTTCTTCACAATAAAGCTCGACTATGGATACTTTAAGAATAATGTCCTTATGTTTAATGTGATCTCATGATTAAGTCACACTTGATACATTAAATGGACTATCTATTCTAGGGACTTTATTAGACAAACATAATAAAGAAAAAGCCTTTTATTATTAATAAATAATTCGATACAAGTACCAAAAGTATTGGCCTCTAGGGCTTACACCAACAATCTCCCACTAGCACTAGAGCCAATCAGGCATATCCCTAATGCCCATAAATCTAGTACGGCCATCAGGCTTCTGCTGCGCAAGAGGCTTTGTCAGTGGGTCAGCATTATTGTCAAGTGTAGGTGTAGCACCTCAAATTTGCACCTATCATTGTACATACATTCTCATATTAGGTCATAGCATATCATGGTCCACTGCATAGCATTGCATTGTCCCAGTTGCCTCAAGTGCAAGCCAATCAGAGAATTAGGTCAAACTGGTCAGGAGATCAGTCAGTCAAGCAAGCAAGCACAATTCTCAAGGAGCCAAGGCCCTAGGGTTGGTCCAACATGTTCACATGACTTGGGGATCCATTTGAAGTGTTTTGGTCAAGGATTGGATGTTCAGAGGTCATCAGTCAATGCACAATCAGTCAGAAACCCTAAAAAGTCAACTGTTGGTCAACTGTCCATTTAATCAGTGATTTGATGATGGAAATTGGTTTGAGAGGTCTCATTCATGTCCAAATAGTCCTCATATATCATGTCAAACACCATCATGGAAGAATTTGAAGCCAGATCAGAAATTTCCAAAAATGGAAACTGGACCTGTAACTGAAACTTACCAAAAATGGAAAGTCTTGATCCTCAAACTTACATCATGATACAAGCTTCAAATGAATTTTTGCCCAACATGAAAGTTGAAGATCTTGTTCTCCCATTTCCAAAAAGTCCAAGAACTCTCAATTCCCATGTGTGGTTGGCAAGTTATGATCGAATCGATTTCAGAAATTCTTGAACTTCAAAAGGCCATATCTCTCAAACCATTTGGCCAATTTGGGTGGGTTTTTTCCTACAAGTCACATTTGATCCCCTCTTTCCAAAAATGTAACTTTCATGTACCAAAACTTCACCAATCAAAATGGCATTTTTTGACTTGCATGAATTAAATTCAAGTGAGTGGAATTTTGACTTTTCAAATTAATCATTTCCCACCATTCTTACTAACCAAATATGTTCAGAAATATGGTTTTGGTCATGTTACAAAGTCAAAATTATGCAGTACATGTAGCCCATGCCAACTTGCTTGAAACTTGGAAAAAAGTACAATTTTGCAACAACTCTATCCCACCATTTCATGGACCATACTTGGTACTATCAAACAGAGATTTTGGAGATGATTTTCTGCAAGAACAAACCCTAGTAGCAGCCACATTTTGACAGCAAAAAAACCTTGGCTCACTCATTCTCTCAAAATCACATTTTGGCCATTTTCTCAAAAGTTGTCCAAAACTTCCAAAGAGTTTGACATGGCCTTGCCTAAAGCAACATCAAACAGCATATCAAAACATGATTTTCTGCCATTGTAAACACAACTAGCAGCCATCAAACACATTGCAACACAAAAATCACTCATTCTAAAAAAACTTCATTTTTTCACACTTTTCCAAAACCAGTCAGAAAACTCCAAAGAACCAAGCCTGGCTAACATTGTTTCACCATCCAAGCATCATTGTGAAACTGTTTTTACCACCATTCTCCAACTGGAACCACAGCACACGACTGTTTTCACAAAGCACTCATCAATGGCAGTTCAAGTTCTGGGCCATTTCGAGGGTTGCTGAACCAAACATCAATCATCATTCATCATTGGAAGACCTAAGGAGCATCTGTTTCAGGCCCAAAAGACCAAACAACCACCGAATCGACATCTGCTCTCCAATTTGGTAAAATTTCGAACTTCTTCATTCGCAAAACCATGATGCACACTTGGTAGATCACCTTTCCCTGATCACACTGCACTTTGAATGATTGAAAATGGTTGTTTATTTTGAAAGTTATGTTGGATTGAAGTTTGATGTGTGAATTTGTTTTGGCTCGGTTCATCCTCGTTAGTTCGTATTAGGGTAAATTGATCTTGGAATATTGATGAGCATTAAGAGATGAACGTTTTGATATATTTGTTTTTGATTTTGGTTGCAAATTATTTTTCTGCTGGAGATTACATGAGGGACGCGTGTTACTGTTGCTGTTTTTCTTCTGCCGCTGCCATTCTGGTTTCGCTACAGTGCAGCGTGTTGTTTCTTGAAGAAACACGCTGATTGGCCCAGCGCTTCGTCCATGCTGGCGTATCTTCGGTCCAGCGGAGCATCACGCGGGCGCGCTATTGGCGGTACCATGGTTGACCAGGCCACGCGGGACAAGACCACTTAAGTGGTCGCCACATCAGCAAGCGGATTGGACTTGTTTTGGCCCCCAGTTTCTTCATTTAATTACAGTTCTGCCACCGGTCCTTTAAAATCTAAATTAATTCTTTTTTTCATTTTATTTGGCAATATTTATTTCATTTAATTACTCAAACTTTGAAAAATCATAACTTGTTCATTTTTAATCCAAATTTAATGGGATTTTTTGTGTTGTGTTCATCATGATCTCTACTTTTTTATCACATTTTTTTTTCCAGAATTTTTGGATGGTTGGTTTTTAATTGTATGAGGGTTTGTGACTTGTATGCACATTTTGTACACTTTGCCAAAACATTTGTGAAATGATGATACTTTATCCAATGGCTCCCAAAATTTTTGTGCTTAAACTAGACACACTCATGGTGATTTTGGTGTAGAGTTTGTGAATTTATCATTTGTGGTTTGTGAGTTATGATTTTTTGAATTAGGGTGTGACAATTTGTGTCACACCATTGATGTCCAACTTGATGATTTTTGATACCATGCTTCTTGACCTCCAATTGATCTGTTTTTTTGCATGAACCTACTCTTGTATGTCTAGTTTACATGTGAATTTTCTTGGAATTATTTATGGCATTTCCTAATTGTTTGAGATTTTCCCCTCTGTCTTGGTCATAGGTTGACTTTTTGTGACACTTGTTCCCATTTCATTTGTGAAATTCTCATACTTTATTAGATGGACATGAAATTTTACATGAGATAACTAGACATCCTCATCTTGGCCATGGTTTTGATCCCATTCATTTATCATACACCATCTCTGATTTATGAATTTTCTAAGTTGATGCATGTTTGGTTGACTTCTTTGAGCATGTTCAAAATTGCTTTGACTTTCTGATTTTCATTGACTGCCTTCCACTTGTCCAAATGAGATGAAATTTGACATGCTTACCATGCTTTGGGTTGTGATTGATCATGATTTATTTGGTGATTTTTAGAAATGCTTAAGTTTGCTTTTGATGCAAGTCTTACTGTTGACTCCTATGAGCTTCTGTTTGTTATACTTTGACCTAAATTGTTCATGAAATGATGATGATGATTGATATGAATGTGAGACCAATTGGGTTTGTGTCTTAAATGTTTGAACTTGATTTTGGACACTTGTCATTTGCTGTTTTGACTTTCTCATTCTCTTTTGACCCTAGGCTTGCCCTAGTGGTCCTGTTACTCACCTTTGAGCTCATGTTTTCAGGTTAAGCCACAAATACTTCAATGAGACCAATACAAATTGATTGAGTGTGCTTGTTTATCATGACTAACATGCTTGTTTTGTAGGTTGCTTGGCTCACATGCCTTGAACCTTGTGCATTGCACATCTATCTGCTTGTGCTGACTGTTAGCCTTTGTTTCATTCTGATTTAACTTTGACTTGTATACTGATCTGTTTGACCATTTCAGGTACCTTTAGTTGCTTAGTTCTTTGAACTTGCTTTGCCTTGCTTGTATAAGCAATTTGCATTGAGGTATACTTCTAATCTTCATGTAGTCTGGAAGACCTGGCCTGTTACTTGGCCAGGCAACTGTCTGAAGTCCTCCTTAAGAGGCCATGTTTGTGTATGTTTAATTTTGTCCTTGCATAGAGTCAAAGACCTCCTAAGTGAAGAGGCAATTGGCAGAACCCAAGGGATATGCAACCTATCCCCTGCTATTCAGTGTGTCATCTGCTTTGCTCACACCACTGTGTTGATGCATTGCAGATACAAACCCAAGATCTTGTACTACTGTATAGTTGAGTCAGTTTTAAATGTGTAGAAGGGTTCCCACTTTCTGAACCCACACATTCCTGTCTTAAGCTCTCCCAGGCCAGGGATAAGAGCTGTGAAGTCTTATCTTCACTCACCTTTCATCTGCTTCACCTTAGCCCCTCAATGGCAAGGTTAAGAGCACATTCACCCAGTTCCAGAGGTTTGTTTGTTGAGGTTGATATGACCCCTCGACTAAAACCTAGCCTTGTTTGAGCCCCTTGCTTGTGTATAGTGTGTGCTATCTGTGCTTGTAGGATGGTTTGACTTGCTTCCTGTGCAAGTTAGGTTTGTTTGACTTGCTTCCTGTGCAAGTTAGGATTGTTTGACTTGCTTCCTGTGCAAGTTAGGATTGTTTGACTTGCTTCCTGTGCAAGTTAGGATTGTTTGGCTTGCTTCCTGTGCAAGTTAGGTGTGTGTGTGGCTTGCTTCCTGTGCAAGTCATGTTTAGGATAGGCTTGCTTCCTGTGCAAGTTAGCTAGAAACCTTAACTTAGGGATGATTTTGCATGATAACATCTAGGCTCGAGTCGTAGTCTCCCTAGTTGTGTCTCCCTCTGTTATCTGGTTAGGCTAGTCCTTTATCCCTCCGTAGGGGAACTACATCGCCCTGATCTTCATACCAGATGAAGTATGTAGGCAGGAGATTGAGCTGATCTCTCTGGGCGCCCTTTTCTTTTTTGTGTGTGTTGTTTGACAGTTGCTAGGCTCGAGTGCCTGACTCCTTAGCAATTTGTTGTCTGTCTGTTTGAGTGTGTGCTTGACAGTTATAGGCTCGAGTCCCCGACTCCCTATTAACTTGTTGCGTTATTGTGTGCTTGGAAGCTGATGTAAGTCCATCGAGTGGCAGTTAGGTTCCAGTGTGCGTGTGTTTGGTTCGGATGCTGATGTAAGTCCAGCAATGGCATTCAGGCTCCATGTTTGCCTTCTTGAGTGTGTTTTGGTTCGGATGCTGATGTAAGTCCAGTGATTGGCATTCAGGCTCCATGTTTGCCTTTGCCTGTGTTTGTTTGTGTGCGTGTCAGCCGAGCTACGAATGCTCTGATTCTTCTCTCGTCCGAGGAGATACGTATGCATAGGATGCGATATCCTAGCGAGCATGTGTCGTTTCCCCAGTCCGAACTACTTCGACTCTGATGTCTATGCCTGATAGACTAAGTAGGCCCAGGATGCGACATCCTGCCGAGTCAGTTTCAGTCAGTTTCTTGTGTCTCTTTCAGCCAGTGTGTGTGTGTTTGAGCAGTGTTTAGCAACCATTTTCCTTTCTATTGTGCGTGGATCCCGTCAAGTACGACGGATGCGTAGGGGTGCTAATACCTTCCCTTCGCATAACCGACTCCCGAACCCATTCTCTTTGGTCGCGAGACCATGTTTCTTCCCAGGTTTACTCTGAGCGTTTCCTTTCCCTCTTTTGGGATAAATAACGCACGGTGGCGGCTCTGTTGTTCTTGTTTTCCCGCCGGTTTTTCGCGCGATGCGACAGCTGGCGACTCTGCTGGGGATAGAAAGAGAAGTTGACCTGTGCTGGTCCGTCTTCCCTAAGCGAGTCTCTCCTAGCGTTCTCTAGGTTAGGATTTTGGTTGCTGTTTGCTGTTGTATTTATTGCATTCATTTGTATATATGTGCATTTATCGTTTGCATCTATTGTTTGCATTAATGTTTGCATTCATATTCATCTGTTCACCTGGCTGGTTGTCTGTTTCTCTCTGTTGGGGTGGGAGTTACATGAGGTAAAAGGCCCAATACCCAGGCCATGAGTGAAATCTAGGATACTTAGGAATAGAGTGATTCATGGGAAGCGGGTGGTATTGCGCCACTTAGCGGAACATTGATATCACGAGCAGTTCAGACCCTGGTGGGATATTATCGTTACATACTTCGGGTGTGTATATGATGATGTTCTGCGAAAGGTTATTTATGCTGCGTTTCTCTCGACCTTACCCTGGCCTAGATGACACCCGTGAGTGGGGAGGGAAGGATCATTATTACAGGTACAGTTGGTGACTTGTTGGTGACTTGTTGGTGACTTGTGATCCTGTTGGTGACTATTGGTTCAGAATTTTGGGGTCTCAGATGACTTTGGGTTTCAGATGAATTTGTGGTTCCGAGTTCAAGCCGAAGCTTTGATCCTGTGTTCTGAGAGACACAGCCAACCAGTCCAGTCTGCATCATTTGCATCATAGCATATTTATTTTTCAAAAGAAACGCAATAAAAAAAAGATACAAAAAAAAGAAAAAGGGGAAAAAGAAAAAGAAAAAAACTAATCCCTGCATGCATATCATTTCTCAGGTACATTCCAGAGCTTGTTCACTGATAGAGATGGCAACAGTCCCAGAGTTGAAGCGGAAGACTTGTTCCTACAGCTTTCACCGTGAACCTTTGACGTCTCTGATTGAGTTGAGCAACCTTATGACCAGTGGTAACCAGAAGGGGTTTGTTGACCAGTATGGAGATATTCTGACACTGTTGAAGATGGTAGTCGATCCGGTGCCGTTGCAGACTCTTCTACAGTTCTACGACCCAGAGCTTCATTGTTTCACCTTTCAAGATTATCAGTTGGCGCCTACTCTTGAGGAGTACTCCATTCTGCTGAGTGTCCCGGTCCGGTATCAGGTTCCTTTCTTGGATGTGCCCAAGGAGGTTGATTTCAGAGTTGTTGCCAGAGCTCTCCATTTGGGTATCAAGGAAGTCAGTGATAGTTGGAAGTCCAGTGGGGATGTTGTAGGATTGCCTTTGAAGTTTCTGTTGAGGGTAGCTAGAGAAGAAGCAGAGAAGGGAAGTTGGGAAGCCTTTCATGCTCAGTTGGCCGTCATGATCTATGGGATCGTCCTGTTTCCGAGTATGCCCAATTTTGTTGACTATGCTGCAGTCAGTATTTTCATTGGAGGAAATCCAGTTCCTACTCTATTAGCTGACACTTACTATGCTATTCACAGTAGGCATGGTAAGGGTGGGGCTATCAGGTGTTGTCTCCCGCTTTTGCTCAGATGGTTCTTGTCTCTTCTGCCAGTCAGTGGACCTTTTGTGGATGCTCAGAGCACGCATAAGTGGACTCAGAGGGTTATGTCTCTTACTTCCTATGATATCAGGTGGCAATCTTACCGGATGTTGCGTAACGTCATTATGAGCTGTGGAGGATTCCGTAATGTGCCACTCGTAGGGACTAGGGGTTGCATCAATTACAACCCGGTTCTTTCTCTCCGCCAGTTGGGGTTTGTGATGAAGGGAAGACCACTTGAGGCTGAGGTAGCAGAAAGTGTGTATTTTGAGAAGCAGAGTGACCCGGATAGATTGGAGCAGATAGGGAGAGCTTGGAAGTCTATTGGTGTGAAGGATGGATCTGTCTTAGGGAAGAAGTTTGTCGTTGCTATGCCCGATTACACTGATTGGGTCAAGGAGAGAGTAGAAACTTTGTTGTTACCCTACGATAGGATGGAGCCGTTGCACGAGCAACCACCTTTGATCCTTGCTGAGAGTGTGCCTGCGGAGCACTACAAGCAAGCCCTGATGGAGAATCGCCGTTTGAGAAGAAGGAGCAAGATACCCAGATGGAGCTGTACAAAGCCAAAGCTGATAGGTTGAACTTGGCTCATCAACTCAGAGGAGTGCGAGAAGAAGATGCTAGCAGACTGAGAAACAAGAAGAGATCCTACGAGGAGGTGGAGAGCATGTTAGATGCAGAACACCGGGAGTGCTTGAGGCTGCAGAGAGCTGAGGCCAGCTATCAGAAGAAGATCAGAGACTTGGAGAAGCAACTCAGAGATAAAGACATCCAGTTGAAGAAGGAAGTAGACTTGAGACAGGCATCAGAGAACCACCTTGGAGGAGAAGTGGTAGAGCTTAGACGACAACTGAAGGAGAAGATCACTCTTTTGCCAGAATGTTCAGAATGTGACCTGTTGATAGACCAGTGTCAGTACTTGAAGACTCTCATTCCGGGAGGCCGTTTGTCTTAGCTTGTATCTTTGATATGTATGTTGAGAATCACCTCCAGGCTTGTTGGATGGGATTCATTGTTGTACTCCGATTGTTTGGATTTTCTTTGTCGACTTTGTTGTATGATCCTGTTACTCTTGTAGATGGGGTTGTTGGTTTCACCTTGTACTCATCACTCTTGTGTATGTTGTTTCTGTGCTTCTGTGTTGTTCTTGCTGCAGGTTGCCATCTTTTGAGGATGACTCAGGCTCTTTGAATGCTTGGGAAATGAACATATCATGTGCATCATACGCATTATTAGCATCATACTCATATCATTCTGCATAACAGGTGTTCTTGGTCGTGACTTCTCACTCTTGGTTCCTGTTCAGGCAGGATAGCTGATCAACGTCCGCACCGCTACTCAACAAGACTGAATCAACAGAGAGGTATGGATCAAGTTCAAGCAGAGTTGGCTGAGATGAAGGCTAACATGGCCCAGTTTATGAATATGATGCAAGGGGTTGCGCAAGGTCAAGAAGAGCTTCGAGCCATGGTTCAGAGACAAGAGGCTGCAATTCCACCGGTCAACCATGCTCCGCCAGAGGGAGGCCCGATCAATGATAACAATGTTGCTGCTGCTGTACCCATCAACAACTATGCTACAGGTGATGAGTTGGGGGGTATTCGAATCAACGGTCAACCTATTGCTCCAGATGCCGCTAATGCCAGAGCAGTCCGTGTCCCGGCCCGTAATCCTGTTCCGATTGTTGACAGACAAGAGGATATGTTCTCTCTGCTCAGTGAAGACGAAGATGTTCTGGGAAGGGTTAATGAGAGGGATCGTAAAGTTGATGCCCTTGCTGAGAAAATTAGAGCTATGGAATGTCAGAATTCTCTCGGTTTCGATGTTACCAATATGGGGTTGGTGGAAGGTTTGAGAATCCCTTACAAGTTCAAAGCACCGTCCTTCGATAAATACAACGGTACTTCTTGCCCTCGCACCCATGTGCAGGCTTATTATCGAAAAATCTCTGCGTATACCGATGATGAAAAGATGTGGATGTATTTTTTCCAAGATAGTCTATCTGGGGCTTCTTTGGACTGGTACATGGAATTGAAGAGAGATTCTATCCGCTGTTGGAGGGATCTGGGTGAGGCCTTTTGAGGCAATACAAACACAACATGGACATGGCACCGAGCCGGACTCAGCTGCAGAGTCTTTGTCAGAAATCCAATGAGAGCTTCAAGGAGTACGCCCAGAGGTGGCGTGAACTGGCTGCTAGAGTTCAACCCCCTATGCTGGAGAGGGAGTTGACAGATATGTTTATCGGTACTCTTCAAGGTGTGTTTATGGACCGGATGGGGAGCTGCCCATTCGGTAGTTTTTCTGATGTTGTCATTTGTGGAGAGAGGACTGAGAGTTTGATTAAAACTGGGAAGATCCAAGATGCTGGTTCCTCTTCTTCTAAGAAGCCATTTGTTGGGGCACCTCGTCGAAGAGAGGGTGAAACTAATGCTGTTCAACACCGCAGAGATCAGAACAGAATTGAATACCGTCAAGCTGCTGCAGTCACCATTCCGGCACCTCAACCTCGTCAACAACAACAACAAAGAGTTCAACAACCGCAACAACAACAACAACAGCAACGTCCGTATCAGCCCAGACAAAGGATGCCTGATCGACGTTTTGATTCGCTACCCATGTCGTACGCCGAACTGCTGCCCGAACTACTCAGGTTGGGGATGGTTGAGTTGCGTACAATGGCTCCGCCTACAGTATTGCCTCCTGGGTACGACGCCAACGTCCGTTGTGACTTTCACTCTGGGGCACCAGGGCATCATACTGAGAAGTGTCGGGCTCTCCAGCACAAGGTCCAAGATTTGATCGATGCCAAAGCAATCAACTTCGCTCCAGTGCCTAACGTCGTAAACAACCCTATGCCTCAGCATGGTGGGCATAGAGTGAACAATATTGAGGGGAAAGAAGCTGAAGATCTGGTTGTTAGTGTTGATGATGTTCAGACTTCTCTGCTAGTTGTGAAGGGCCGTCTGCTGAATGGGGGTGTCTACTCGGGCTGTGATGAGGATTGTTTGGGCTGTGCAGAATCTGAGAATGGTTGCGACCAGTTAAGGGCCGGTATCCAGGGTATGATGGATGAGGGTTGTTTGCAATTCAGTAGGGCTGTAAAAGATCGTGGGACAGTGTCAACTATCACCATTTACTTTAAACCGTCTGAAGGACGTGGACAAAGGGTCGTTAGTGCACCTGCAGCAAATGGTACCCCAGTTACCATTTCCGTGCCTGTAACCATCAGTGCTCCAACTACTATCGTGGCATCTGGAAGAAGGGCTGTTGAGAATAGTAGAGTCGTGCCGTGGAAGTATGATAATGCTCACCGCAGTTACAGAAGGGCTGAAAGTCAGACGAGACCAGTGAATCAAACTCCAGTGACAATTGGTTTACCGAATAGAGTTCCTGCAACTGTTGGTCCGGCTGTGGATAATGTAGGGGGTCCAGGAGGTTTTACCAGAAGCGGTCGTCTGTTCGCACCGCAGCCTTTGAGGGACAATAATGCTGAGGCTCTCGCCAAAGCAAAGGGTAAGCAAGCTGTGGTTGAGGAAGAGCCTGTCCAGAAGGAAGCGCCCGAGGGGTCATTTGAGAAGGACGTGGAGGAGTTTATGAAGATAATCAAGAAGAGTGACTACAAGATTGTAGATCAGTTGAATCAAACTCCGTCCAAGATTTCTATACTTTCACTGTTGATGTGCTCTGAGGCACACCGTAATGCCTTGCTGAAGATGTTGAATCTGGCTTACGTGCCTCAGGAGATTTCTGTCAATCAACTGGAGGGTGTGATGGCCAATGTGAGCACCAGGCATGGTGTAGGATTCACCAACCTGGACTTACCGCCTGAAGGGCGAAACCATAACAAAGCCTTGCACATCACCATGGAGTGCAAGGGGCAGTGTTATCTCACGTATTGGTAGACACCGGGTCGTCGCTGAATGTGCTGCCTAAGCAGATTCTGAAGAAGATTGATGTGGAAGGGTTTGTGCTTACTCCCAGTGACCTGATCGTTCGTGCTTTCGACGGATCCAAACGTTCTGTGTGTGGGGAAGTTACCTTGCCTGTGAAGATAGGTCCTGAGGTATTCGATATCATCTTCTATGTTATGGACATCCAGCCCGCCTATAGTTGTTTATTGGGGCGTCCATGGATTCATGCAGCAGGGGCAGTCTCGTCGACTCTCCATCAAAAACTCAAGTATGTCTGGAACGGTCAGATTGTGACTGTGTGCGGTGAAGAAGAGATTCTGGTGAGTCATCTATCCTCGTTCAAGTATGTTGAGGTGGATGGCGAGATCCACGAAACCTTATGTCAGGCGTTTGAGACTGTGGCTCTTGAGAAAGTGGCGTACGCTGAGCAGAGGAAGCCAGGTGCTTCAATTACTTCTTACAAGCAGGCTAAGGAGGTTGTTGATTCTGGCAAAGCTGAAGGCTGGGGCAAGATGGTGGACTTGCCTGTTAAAGAAGACAAATTTGGCGTTGGTTATGAGCCTCTCCAAGCAGAGCAGAATGGTCAAGCGGGTCCGAGTACCTTTACCAGCGCTGGGCTGATGAATCATGGCGACGTCTCTGCAACCGGTAGTGAAGACTGTGACAGTGATTGTGATTTGGACAACTGGGTTCGCTCGTGTGCGCCAGGGGGGTCTATCAACAACTGGACGGCTGAAGAAGTGGTTCAAGTTGCTCTTCTGACAGAGTAATTTTCTGTTGTTTTGTCATTTTGCATGAAAATCCTACGTTCTGCCCAAGGCGTAGTGGTTCATTGTAGGGCCTCATCATGTTTTAATGATTATCATTAATGAAGGACATTTTTTGAAATCAAACTTTGTGATCCCTGTCTTTCTATCTTTTGTTTTCATCTTTTTTCAAAATAATAAAAATGGCAATGTTTTTGTTTTTTGTGACTTTATTGAACTCTTTTTTCTAAAACAAAGCATTAAACATGCAGAAGCGATCTTATGGCATTCACTATGAACAGTTCTGTTATGGCTCAGTATGATTTCGACAATCCCATCTACCAAGCTGAAGAGGAGAGTGAGGAAGACTGTGAACTCCCTGCAGAATTGGCCAGATTGCTGAAGCAGGAGGAAAGGGTCATCCAACCTCATCAGGAGGAGTTGGAGGTTGTTAATTTGGGTACTGAGGACGCCAAAAGAGAAATCAAGATTGGGGCTGCTTTAGAGGACTCTGTCAAGAGGAGGCTGATTGAGATGCTGAGAGAATATGTGGAGATATTCGCCTGGTCATATCAAGATATGCCTGGGTTAGATACAGACATTGTGGTGCATCGATTACCTCTTAGAGAAGGATGTCCTTCGGTCAAGCAGAAGCTTCGTAGAACGAGTCCTGACATGGCAACTAAGATCAAGGAAGAGGTTCAGAAGCAGTGGGATGCAGGTTTTTTGGCTGTTACAAGTTATCCCCCATGGGTGGCCAACATCGTTCCTGTGCCGAAGAAGGATGGTAAAGTCAGAATGTGTGTCGATTACCGGGATTTGAATAGAGCGAGTCCGAAAGATGATTTCCCATTACCTCACATTGATGTATTGGTTGATAATACGGCTCAATCCTCGGTATTCTCTTTCATGGATGGTTTTTCTCGGATATAACCAGATCAAGATGGCGCCAGAGGACATGGAAAAGACGACATTCATTACACCTTGGGGCACGTTCTGCTATAAAGTGATGCCATTTGGGCTGAAGAATGCCGGTGCTACCTATCAGAGGGCAATGACGACTCTTTTTCATGACATGATGCACAAAGAAATTGAAGTATACGTAGATGATATGATTGCGAAGTCGCAGACAGAAGAGGAGCACCTGGTTAATTTGCAGAAGCTGTTTGATCGGTTGAGAAAGTTCAAGCTGAGGTTGAATCCGAACAAGTGTACGTTTGGGGT
The DNA here is from genome assembly GCF_024323335.1 of Lathyrus oleraceus. Classification (NCBI taxonomy): domain Eukaryota; kingdom Viridiplantae; phylum Streptophyta; class Magnoliopsida; order Fabales; family Fabaceae; genus Lathyrus; species Lathyrus oleraceus. The sequence goes on from NC_066584.1 coordinate 362,016,508, forward strand.
GAGATCAGGGAAGCTTTTAGGCTTCATTGTCAGTGAGAAAGGGATTGAGGTTGACCCAGCAAAAGTCAAAGCTATTCAAGAGATGCCTGAACCGAAAACGGAGAAGCAGGTCCGTGGGTTTTTAGGGAGATTGAACTACATTGCAAGGTTCATATCTCATCTAACTGCCACGTGTGAACCAATTTTCAAATTGCTAAGAAAGAATCAAGCAATCAAGTGGAATGATGACTGTCAGAAAGCTTTTGATAAGATAAAGGAGTATTTACAGAAACCTCCAATCCTTATACCTCCAGTTCCAGGGAGACCTCTGATAATGTACCTGTCAGTAACTGAAAACTCGATGGGGTGTGTATTGGGACAGCATGACGAGTCTGGTCGAAAAGAGCATGCCATATACTACCTTAGCAAAAAGTTTACCGACTGTGAAACAAGATATTCACTGCTCGAGAAAACTTGCTGTGCTTTGGCCTGGGCTGCTCGCCGACTGAGACAGTATATGTTGAACCATACTACCTTATTGATTTCTAAGATGGATCCAGTGAAGTACATCTTTGAGAAGCCGGCTCTCACCGGACGCGTTGCTCGTTGGCAGATGATTCTAACAGAATATGATATTCAGTACACGTCACAAAAGGCCATCAAAGGTAGTATTCTGTCAGACTACCTCGCCGAGCAACCGATTGAAGATTATCAGCCTATGATGTTTGAATTCCCTGATGAAGACATCATGTATCTTAAGATGAAAGATTGTGAAGAGCCTCTTGTCGAGGAAGGACCGGATCCTGATGACAAGTGGACACTGATGTTTGATGGGGCTGTGAATATGAACGGTAACGGTGTTGGTGCAGTGCTGATCAATCCCAAAGGTGCTCATATACCTTTTTCTGCCAGATTGACGTTTGACGTCACCAACAACGAAGCTGAGTATGAGGCTTGTATCATGGGGATAGAAGAAGCCATTGATCTGAGGATCAAAACGCTTGACATTTATGGAGATTCAGCTCTAGTGGTCAATCAAGTCAATGGAGATTGGAATACGAATCATCCGCATTTGATTCCGTATAGAGATTACACCAGAAGAATACTGACGTTCTTCAAGAAGGTGAAGTTGTATCATGTCCCCCGGGATGAGAATCAAATGGCCGATGCCTTGGCTACTTTGTCGTCTATGATCAAAGTTCATTGGTGGAATCATGTGCCACATGTTGCGGTGAATCGACTTGAGAGGCCTGCGTATGTGTTTGCAGTCGAGTCTGTGGTGATTGATGAGAAGCCGTGGTATTATGACATCAAGAATTTCCTCAAGACTCAGGAGTATCCTGAAGGTGCGTCAAAGAATGACAAGAAAACCCTGAGGAGGCTGGCTGGAAGCTTCTATTTGAATCAGGATGATGTGCTGTATAAGAGAAACTTTGACATGGTCTTGCTCAGATGCGTGGACAGACCCGAGGCGGACATGTTAATGCAAGAAGTTCATGAAGGTTCCTTCGGTACTCATGCCGGCGGACATGCAATGGCTAAGAAATTGTTGAGAGCGGGTTATTACTGGATGACTATGGAATCCGATTGTTTCAAGTATGCTCGGAAGTGCCATAAGTGTCAAATCTATGCTGATAAGGTGCATGTACCACCAAGCCCTCTGAATGTCATGAATTCGCCTTGGCCGTTTGCCATGTGGGGCATTGATATGATTGGGAAGATTGAGCCTACTGCTTCGAATGGACATCGCTTCATCTTGGTTGCGATTGACTATTTCACCAAATGGGTGGAAGCAGCTTCCTATGCTAACGTTACCAAACAAGTGGTTACCCGGTTCATCAAGAAAGAAATCATATGTCGTTATGGAGTTCCTGAGAGAATCATCACTGACAATGGTTCGAATCTCAACAACAAGATGATGAAAGAGCTTTGTAAAGATTTCAAGATTGAACATCACAATTCTTCTCCTTACAGACCGAAGATGAATGGTGCTGTAGAAGCGGCAAACAAGAATATCAAGAAGATTGTGCAGAAGATGGTCGTTACGTACAAGGATTGGCATGAGATGCTGCCTTTCGCTTTGCATGGGTACCGTACCTCAGTACGTACGTCGACCGGGGCAACCCCTTACTCCCTTGTGTATGGTATGGAAGCCGTCCTACCTGTTGAAGTGGAGATTCCTTCTCTGAGAGTTTTATTGGATGTCAAGCTGGACGAAGCCGAGTGGATTCGAACAAGGTTTAATGAGTTGAGCCTTATCGAGGAGAGACGGCTAGCAGCTGTATGTCATGGACAGTTGTATCAGAGAAGGATGAAGCGAGCCTTTGATCAGAAAGTGCGTCCTCGAAGCTATCAGATCGGTGATCTAGTTTTGAAGAGGATCCTCCCTCCCGGTGCAGATAACAGGGGCAAGTGGACTCCTAATTATGAAGGTCCATATGTTGTGAAAAAAGTATTCTCCGGTGGAGCCTTGATGCTTACAACTATGGATGGTGAAGATTTTCCGTCTCCTGTTAACTCAGATGTAGTCAAAAAATACTTCGCATGAATTGACCCGCTGGACAAAAAGAAAAAAGAGTCCAGGCAAAAAAGGGCATCCCGGCGAACCAAAAAACAGAAAGGAAAGGTTCGGGCAAAAATTAGGGATAAAATGAAAAGAATTTGTACACCCGGTAAGTCGAAAACCCGCAAGGGCGGCTTAGGCAAAAATGGGTATCCCGGTGGATTGAAAACCCGAAAGGGCGATCCAGGCAAAAGAGGGATTAAAGCGAAGACTACAGTCTGAGGTGTGTGTACTTCATCAAGCTTTGTCATCTGCCATCTCGAAAGATGTGATCCGTCCAGTCATTCTTCTCAGAAAGCAAGGAGTTGGGAGGAAAACTGATGATCTATGAGTTATAACAGAATTGGGAAATAGTGGATGCCGTGTTCACATTGCCATTAGGATAGATTTTTCCTTTTGTGCGCAATTACCTCTTTCTAGGAATTGCTTCCCAATGTATTTGCCTTTTCAGGCACATTTTCAATCAATAAAAGTCGTTATTCAGATAAATGGCTCTTTTGTTTTATTTTTACTGTTTTGTTTGCAAAATGTCCGAATTTTTGATAAGTATTGCATATAAGAACATGAAAGCTACACAATAGCTTGCAGGATGATGAAACATTTGAAAATCATTTTGAATGTTGAGGACACTTGAGCGTATCTTGTCCATGTATCCCCTGGGGGCATTTTATTGTGCTGTTTTTCCGATTGGCATCTGTGAGGACTTTTCCTCAGCAGATATTCTCCCCAAGCAAGTATGGAAGCTATCAGAGCTATGTTCCCCTGCGGAGACGTCTGTGGATAGTGCCTTCTATTCCCCAGCAGATCTAAGGATTGCCTATCCCCAGCAGGCCTGTATTTGCCGATTTCCTCCCCGAGCGAGGCAGGTTCATTGAAATTTATCTCCAACATTTATCTGTGGACTGAAGGATATCCCTAGCGGAGTTTACTATTCCCCAAGCAGAGTTCCCCGCAGAGTATTTCCCCAAGAGGAGTCTCCCCACAGAGTCAGAGTATCTGATCATTTCGGCTCCCTAGCCAGGGTTCATTTGCATTTTGCATGTAGTAATCATTGCATCCTCAAAAATCGCGTAGCATTTCCATTCATAAATGGAGCATTACGCCATAGAAAAATCAAACATATGCATTCATATGTTCGAAACCCCATTAGACCGTATTCCCTGCAGAGACGGATTTTTGTTCAACCTGTACAACGCATTTGCTACAGTTGCTCCAGTCAACAATTGGTGTTGATAATCCCCCATAGAGGTTTATTTCCTCATCCGTTGGTGAAAGAAAAGCCTGTTTCTCCCCAGTGAGACCCCCTGCAAGTGTTCGGCCTTGCCCGTTCATCTTGTAGATGTCATTATCCCGTCAGCACCCGCGTGTGTTGTTTCCTTGGTGTCGGTAAACACCATCTTTCGGTGATTTCCAGTCATGCGTAAGTGTCTGGTCTTCTTTTGATGTCTGTAAACATCATCTTTCGATGTTTGTAACATCGTCCCCCTTCCCTAGTGAAGCTTTTCTCCTCTCCGTTGGTGTCGATAAACGTCGAGTTTTTCCCGATCATCCGTTGATGATTTGGTTGTATACACTCTCCCCAGTAGAGTTTCCTCCTCTCCGTTGGTGTCGATAAACGTCGAGTTTTTCCTGGTCATTCGATGATGTCTAGTTGTACCATTCCCCATGTGGATTTACCTCTCCGTTGGTTTCGATAAACGATGAGTTTTTCCCATTCGTCCGTTGATGTTTGGTTGTATTTCTCTTTTTCCCATTCATCAGTAAATGTCTGGTCGATCTTTTTTTGGTGTCTGTAAACATCATCTTTCGATGTCTGTAAACGTCGAGTATTCCCATTCATCTGTAAATGTCTGGTCGATCTTTTTTGGTGTCTGTAAACATCATCTTTCGATGTCTGTAAACGTCGAGTATTCCCATTCATCTGTAAATGTCTGGTCGATCTTTTTTTGGTGTCTGTAAACATCATCTTTCGATGTCTGTAAACGTCGAGTATTCCCATTCATCTGTAAGTGTCTGGTCGATCTTTTGGGTGTCTGTAAACATCATCTTCCGATGTCTGTAAACGTCGAGTTTTCTCCCATTTCGTCCGTTGACGTATGGCCGAGTCCTCCCAGTCATTCATTAATGTCTGGTTACCTCTCCGTTGGTTCCGATAAACGTCGAGTTTTTCCCATTTCGTCCGTTGACATATGGTTGTATCTCTTCCAGTCGTTCATTAATGTCTGGTTACCTCTCCGTTGGTCTTGCTAAACGTTGAGTTTTTCCTAGTTGTCCGTTGGCATCTAGTTGTGATTTCTTTTCCCATTCATCGTCGTTGCGATGTCTGGATGTGGCCGTACCCTTTGAAAACAAAACCAAAATATATATACCCAGTAATAAATATCAAATCCCAGTGGACGTCTCCATTGGTGGATCCCTTTATTGTGCAAATCCTACGGTTCTTTGGTATTCAATCCCTGTTTACCCTGAAAGTCTGACAGCCGTTACTATCATCCGTTCGGGTTCCCAGCTGATTGAATAGGGGCAGCTGTAGCACCTCAAATTTGCACCTATCATTGTACATACATTCTCATATTATGTCATAGCATATCATGGTCCACTGCATAGCATTGCATTGTCCCAGTTGCCTCAAGTGCAAGCCAATCAGAGAATTAGGTCAAACTGGTCAGGAGATCAGTCAGTCAAGCAAGCAAGCACAATTCTCAAGGAGCCAAGGCCCTAGGGTTGGTCCAACATGTTCACATGACTTGGGGATCCATTTGAAGTGTTTTGGTCAAGGATTGGATGTTCAGAGGTCATCAGTCAATGCACAATCAGTCAGAAACCCTAAAAAGTCAACTGTTGGTCAACTGTCCATTTAATCAGTGATTTGATGATGGAAATTGGTTTGAGAGGTCTCATTCATGTCCAAATAGTCCTCATATATCATGTCAAACACCATCATGGAAGAATTTGAAGCCAGATCAGAAATTTCCAAAAATGGAAACTGGACCTGTAACTGAAACTTACCAAAAATGGAAAGTCTTGATCCTCAAACTTACATCATGATACAAGCTTCAAATGAATTTTTGCCCAACATGAAAGTTGAAGATCTTGTTCTCCCATTTCCAAAAAGTCCAAGAACTCTCAATTCCCATGTGTGGTTGGCAAGTTATGATCGAATCGATTTCAGAAATTCTTGAACTTCAAAAGGCCATATCTCTCAAACCATTTGGCCAATTTGGGTGGGGTTTTTTCCTACAAGTCACATTTGATCCCCTCTTTCCAAAAATGTAACTTTCATGTACCAAAACTTCACCAATCAAAATGGCATTTTTTGACTTGCATGAATTAAATTCAAGTGAGTGGAATTTTGACTTTTCAAATTAATCATTTCCCACCATTCTTACTAACCAAATATGTTCAGAAATATGGTTTTGGTCATGTTACAAAGTCAAATTATGCAGTACATGTAGCCCATGCCAACTTGCTTGAAACTTGGAAAAAAGTACAATTTTGCAACAACTCTATCCCACCATTTCATGGACCATACTTGGTACTATCAAACAGAGATTTTGGAGATGATTTTCTGCAAGAACAAACCCTAGTAGCAGCCACATTTTGACAGCAAAAAAACCTTGGCTCACTCATTCTCTCAAAATCACATTTTGGCCATTTTCTCAAAAGTTGTCCAAAACTTCCAAAGAGTTTGACATGGCCTTGCCTAAAGCAACATCAAACAGCATATCAAAACATGATTTTCTGCCATTGTAAACACAACTAGCAGCCATCAAACACATTGCAACACAAAAATCACTCATTCTAAAAAAACTTCATTTTTTCACACTTTTCCAAAACCAGTCAGAAAACTCCAAAGAACCAAGCCTGGCTAACATTGTTTCACCATCCAAGCATCATTGTGAAACTGTTTTTACCACCATTCTCCAACTGGAACCACAGCACACGACTGTTTTCACAAAGCACTCATCAATGGCAGTTCAAGTTCTGGGCCATTTCGAGGGTTGCTGAACCAAACATCAATCATCATTCATCATTGGAAGACCTAAGGAGCATCTGTTTCAGGCCCAAAAGACCAAACAACCACCGAATCGACATCTGCTCTCCAATTTGGTAAAATTTCGAACTTCTTCATTCGCAAAACCATGATGCACACTTGGTAGATCACCTTTCCCTGATCACACTGCACTTTGAATGATTGAAAATGGTTGTTTATTTTGAAAGTTATGTTGGATTGAAGTTTGATGTGTGAATTTGTTTTGGCTCGGTTCATCCTCGTTAGTTCGTATTAGGGTAAATTGATCTTGGAATATTGATGAGCATTAAGAGATGAACGTTTTGATATATTTTTTTTGATTTTGGTTGCAAATTTATTTTTCTGCTGGAGATTACATGAGGGACGCGTGTTACTGTTGCTGTTTTTCTTCTGCCGCTGCCATTCTGGTTTCGCTACAGTGCAGCGTGTTGTTTCTTGAAGAAACACGCTGATTGGCCCAGCGCTTCGTCCATGCTGGCGTATCTTCGGTCCAGCGGAGCATCACGCGGGCGCGCTATTGGCGGTACCATGGTTGACCAGGCCACGCGGGACAAGACCACTTAAGTGGTCGCCACATCAGCAAGCGGATTGGACTTGTTTTGGCCCCCAGTTTCTTCATTTAATTACAGTTCTGCCACCGGTCCTTTAAAATCTAAATTAATTCTTTTTTTTCATTTTATTTGGCAATATTTATTTCATTTAATTACTCAAACTTTGAAAAATCGTAACTTGTTCATTTTTAATCCAAATTTAATGGGATTTTTTGTGTTGTGTTCATCATGATCTCTACTTTTTTATCACATTTTTTCCAGAATTTTTGGATGGTTGGTTTTTAATTTGTATGAGGGTTTGTGACATGTATGCACATTTTGTACACTTTGCCAAAACATTTGTGAAATGATGATACTTTATCCAATGGCTCCCAAAATTTTTGTGCTTAAACTAGACACACTCATGGTGATTTTGGTGTAGAGTTTGTGAATTTATCATTTGTGGTTTGTGAGTTATGATTTTTTGAATTAGGGTGTGACAATTTGTGTCACACCATTGATGTCCAACTTGATGATTTTTGATACCATGCTTCTTGACCTCCAATTGATCTGATTTTTTGCATGAACCTACTCTTGTATGTCTAGTTTACATGTGAATTTTCTTGGAATTATTTATGGCATTTCCTAATTGTTTGAGATTTTCCCCCCTGTCTTGGTCATAGGTTGACTTTTTGTGACACTTGTTCCCATTTCATTTGTGAAATTCTCATACTTTATTAGATGGACATGAAATTTTACATGAGATAACTAGACATCCTCGTCTTTGCCATGGTTTTGATCCCATTCATTTATCATACACCATCTCTGATTTATGAATTTTCTAAGTTGATGCATGTTTGGTTGACTTCTTTGAGCATGTTCAAAATTGCTTTGACTTTCTGATTTTCATTGACTGCCTTCCACTTGTCCAAATGAGATGAAATTTGACATGCTTACCATGCTTTGGGTTGTGATTGATCATGATTTATTTGGTGATTTTTGGAAATGCTTAAGTTTGCTTTTGATGCAAGTCTTGCTGTTGACTCCTATGAGCTTCTGTTTGTTATACTTTGACCTAAATTGTTCATGAAATGATGATGATGATTGATATGAATGTGAGACCAATTGGGTTTGTGTCTTAAATGTTTGAACTTGATTTTGGACACTTGTCATTTGCTGTTTTGACTTTCTCATTCTCTTTTGACCCTAGGCTTGCCCTAGTGGTCCTGTTACTCACCTTTGAGCTCATGTTTTCAGGTTAAGCCACAAATACTTCAATGAGACCAATACAAATTGATTGAGTGTGCTTGTTTATCATGACTAACATGCTTGTTTTATAGGTTGCTTGGCTCACATGCCTTGAACCTTGTGCATTGCACATCTATCTGCTTGTGCTGACTGTTAGCCTTTGTTTCATTCTGATTTAACTTTGACTTGTATACTGATCTGTTTGACAATTTCAGGTACCTTTAGTTGCTTAGTTCTTTGAACTTGCTTTGCCTTGCTTGTATAAGCAATTTGCATTGAGGTATACTTCTAATCTTCATGTAGTCTGGAAGACCTGGCCTGTTACTTGGCCAGGCAACTGTCTGAAGTCCTCCTTAAGAGGCCATGTTTGTGTATGTTTAATTTTGTCCTTGCATAGAGTCAAAGACCTCCTAAGTGAAGAGGCAATTGGCAGAACCCAAGGGATATGCAACCTATCCCCTGCTATTCAGTGTGTCATCTGCTTTGCTCACACCACTGTGTTGATGCATTGCAGATACAAACCCAAGATCTTGTACTACTGTACAATTGAGTCAGTTTTAAATGTGTAGAAGGGTTCCCGCTTTCTGAACCCACACATTCCTGTCTTAAGCTCTCCCAGGCCAGGGATAAGAGCTGTGAAGTCTTATCTTCACTCACCTTTCATCTGCTTCACCTTAGCCCCTCAATGGCAAGGTTAAGAGCACATTCACCCAGTTCCAGAGGTTTGTTTGTTGAGGTTGATATGACCCCTCGACTAAAACCTAGCCTTGTTTGAGCCCCTTGCTTGTGTATAGTGTGTGCTATCTGTGCTTGTAGGATGGTTTGACTTGCTTCCTGTGCAAGTTAGGTTTGTTTGACTTGCTTCCTGTGCAAGTTAGGATTGTTTGACTTGCTTCCTGTGCAAGTTAGGATTGTTTGACTTGCTTCCTGTGCAAGTTAGGATTGTTTGGCTTGCTTCCTGTGCAAGTTAGGTGTGTGTGTGGCTTGCTTCCTGTGCAAGTCATGTTTAGGATAGGCTTGCTTCCTGTGCAAGTTAGCTAGAAACCTTAACTTAGGGATGATTTTGCATGATAACATCTAGGCTCGAGTCGTAGTCTCCCTAGTTGTGTCTCCCTCTGTTATCTGGTTAGGCTAGTCCTTTATCCCTCCGTAGGGGAACTACATCGCCCTGATCTTCATACCAGATGAAGTATGTAGGCAGGAGATTGAGCTGATCTCTCCGGGCGCCCTTTTCTTTTTTGTGTGTGTTGTTTGACAGTTGCTAGGCTCGAGTGCCTGACTCCTTAGCAATTTGTTGTCTGTCTGTTTGAGTGTGTGCTTGACAGTTATAGGCTCGAGTCCCCGACTCCCTATTAACTTGTTGCGTTATTGTGTGCTTGGAAGCTGATGTAAGTCCATCGAGTGGCAGTTAGGTTCCAGTGTGCGTGTGTTTGGTTCGGATGCTGATGTAAGTCCAGCAATTGGCATTCAGGCTCCATGTTTGCCTTCTTGAGTGTGTTTTGGTTCGGATGCTGATGTAAGTCCAGTGATTGGCATTCAGGCTCCATGTTTGCCTTTGCCTGTGTTTGTTTGTGTGCGTGTCAGCCGAGCTACGAATGCTCTGATTCTTCTCTCGTCCGAGGAGATACGTATGCATAGGATGCGATATCCTAGCGAGCATGTGTCGTTTCCCCAGTCCGAACTACTTCGACTCTGATGTCTATGCCTGATAGACTAAGTAGGCCCAGGATGCGACATCCTGCCGAGTCAGTTTCAGTCAGTTTCTTGTGTCTCTTTCAGCCAGTGTGTGTGTGTTTGAGCAGTGTTTAGCAACCATTTTCCTTTCTATTGTGCGTGGATCCCGTCGAGTACGACGGATGCGTAGGGGTGCTAATACCTTCCCTTCGCATAACCGACTCCCGAACCCATTCTCTTTGGTCGCGAGACCATGTTCTTTCCCAGGTTTACTCTGAGCGTTTCCTTTCCCTCTTTTGGGATAAATAACGCACGGTGGCGGCTCTGTTGTTCTTGTTTTCCCGCCGGTTTTTCGCGCGATGCGACAGCTGGCGACTCTGCATATTTTCACATCTCCTCTATCCATTATCTCTCGAATGAGGTGATAACGCCTAAGTATATGTTTGGATTGTTGGTGAGATCTAGGCTCCTTAGCTTGTGCGATGGCACCATTGTTATCACAATAGAGACCAATGGGATCCATAATGCTAGGAACTATGCCAAGTTCACTAATGAACTTTTTGATCCAAACAGCTTCCTTTGCTGCACTTGAGGCAGCAATATACTCGGACTCGGTTGTAGAATCAGCAACTGTGTCTTGCTTTGAACTTTTCCAGCTCACAGCGCCACCGTTTAAGCAAAATACATAACCAGATTGCGATCTAAATTTATCCTTATCTATCTGGAAACTAGCATCAGTGTATCCAATTACAGCCAGTTCTTCCTGACCTCCATATATCAAGAATGAGTCCTTAGTTCTTCTCAAATACTTAAGGATATTCTTGACAGCTACCCAATGAGCATCACCAGGATCAAATTGGTACCTACTCGTTGCACTTAAAGCATACGAGACATCTGATCAAGTACATAACATGGCATACATGATAGATCCTATTGTAGATGCATATGGAATCTTATTCATGTGATCCCTTTCTTCCTTAGTTGAAGAGGATTGTGTTTTTGATAGACACAGGTCATGTTGCATAGGTATGAATCCTTTCTTGGAATCATGCATATTAAAGCGTCTCCGCACTTTGTCTATGTACGTAATCTGACTTAGGCCAAGCAGTTTTTGTGATCTATCTCTATAGATTCTAATTCCTAATATATAGGCTGCTTCACCTAGGTCCTTCATAGAAAAGCATTTCCCCAACCAAGACTTTACTTGTTGTAGGGTAGGGACGTCGTTTCCAATGAGTAATATGTCATCTACATATAATACCAGGAAAACGATCATGCTCCCACTAACCTTCTTGTAGACACAAGGCTCATCTTCGTTCTTGATGAATCCATATTGTTTTACTGTTTCATCAAAACGAAGGTTCCAGCTTCTGGAAGCTTGCTTCAATCCATAGATTGATCTTTGTAACTTGCATATATTTTAGGCTTCTTCTGGTATGTCAAATCCTTCAGGTTGTGTCATGTACACATCCTCAAGAAGATTCCCATTAAGGAAAGTAATTTTGACATCCGTCTGCCATATTTCATAATCATGATATGCAGCAATAGCAAGTAAAATCCGAACAGATTTAAGCATTGCAACTGGTGAAAAAGTTTCATCATAGTCAACCCTATGAATTTGTTTATATCCTTTTGCAACCAGTCATGCCTTATAGGTATGTACCTTACCATCCATGTCAGTCTTCTTTTTGAAGACCTACTTGCATCCTATAGGGTTAACTCCTACAGGAGGCTCTACCAAGGTCCAAACTTGGTTTGTGTACATGGAATCCATTTCAGATTTCATGGCTTCTAGCCACTTCTCAGACTCGGGACCAGTTATGGCCTCTTGGTAGGTCACAGGCTCATCTTGATCCATGAGTAATACATCACCTTGATCAGTTATGAGATATCCATATCTCTCAGGTTGGTGACGTATCCTGCTTGACCTACGCTAGTCTTGTTCTACTTGAGCAGGTTGCTCTTCCACAACTACTTGTGTTTCCTGCTATAATTCCTCCATAGATGTATCGATGCTTTCTGTTTCTTGAATTTCTTCAAGCTCTACATTCCTCCCACTGATTCCTTTGGAAATAAAATCCTTTTCTAGGAAAACTCCAGTTCGAGCGACAAACACTTTGCCCTCGGAAGGATTGTAGAAGTAACAACCCTCTTGTTTCTTTAGGATACCCCACAAATAAGCATTTGTCATATTTGGGCTCAAGCTTAGTTAAAATTTGTCGTTTCACATAAACTTCGCAACCCCAAATCTTCATGTAAGACATATGTGGTTTCTTACCACTCCATATCTCATATGATGTCTTCTCAACCTTTTTGGATGGAACACGGTTAAGTGTGTAAGCTGTTGTCAATAGTGCATGTCCCCAAAAGGATTTTGGAAGATCGGCGTGACTCATCATGGATCGGACCATGTCTAACAGGGTTCGATTTCTTCTCTCAGATACACCATTCCATTGGGGTGTTCCAGGAGGAGTAAGTTGGGATAGGATCCCACACTCTTTGAGATGGTCATCAAACTCTAGGCTTAAATATTCACCACCTCGATCTGATCGAAGAGTTTTAATATTCTTACCTAGTTGGTTTTGTACTTCATTCTTGAATTCCTTGAACTTTTAAAGGGACTCTGATTTGTGTTTCATTAAATACACATAACCATATCTACTGAAATCATTAGTAAATGTGATGAAGTACTGAAAACCTCCTCTGGCTGGTATGTTCAATGGTCCACATACATCAGTATGTATGAGGGCTAAAAGATCATTAGCTCTTTCACCTTTTCCTATGAATGGAGACTTTGTCATCTTTCCAATTAAACAAGATCTACATGTCTCATATGATTCATAATCAAAAGAGTCAAAGAGTCCATCTTTATGGAGTTTGGAAATGCGTTTCTCATTTATGTGGCCTAATCGACAATGCCAAAGGTAAGTTGGATTTAACTCATTAGGTTTCATCCTTTTAGTATTAATGTTATAAATAGGCATTTCAAGATCAAGGATATATAGTCCATTGTTCATTTGTGCAATAGCATAGAATATATCATTCAAATAAATTGAGCAACAATTGTTCTTTATTATAAATGAAAAACCAAACTTGTCTAAACAAGAAACGGGAATAATATTCCTGCTAATTGCAAGTACATAAAAACAGTTCTCTAACTGAATTATTAAACCACTAGGTAAAGTCAATACATAAGTTCCTACGGCTAAAGCAGCAACCTTTGCTCCATTGCCAACTCGTAGGTCAACTTCACCTTTTGCCAAATCTCTACTCCTTTTTAGCCCCTGCACATTGGTACAAATGTGAGAACCACATCCAGTATCTAATACCCATGATGCAGAAGTAGATAAATTAATTTCAATAACAAAAATACCTGAAGTTGAAGTCTCTACTCCATTCTTCTTATCTTCCAGGTACTTTGGGCAGTTTCTCTTCCAGTGTCCGGTCTTACCGCAATGGAAGCAGGTGCCTTCCTTTGTTATGCCTCCACTAGGCTTCAAAGCAGCAACAGTGGGTCTGGGTTTGGCAACTTCCTTTCCTTTCCCTTTATCACCCTGCTTGGTGGGTCTTTTGTTTTGTCTTTTTCCATTTCCGATCATCAGAATGGACTTCCCTTTTGACTTCAGATTCTGCTCAGCAGTTCTTAACATGGCTAGCAGTTCAGGAAGAGATTTGTCCATATCATTCATATTGAAATTTAGGACAAATTGACTGAATCTATCTGGCAACGATTGCAAGATCAAATCAATCGCAAGTTCCTTTCCGAGGGGAAAACCCAACCTCTCAAGGTTCTCCACATACCCAATCATCTTGAACACATAGGGACCTACAGGGGCTCCCTCAGCTAACTTGCCTTGAAAAAGGACTTTTGAAACTTCAAACCTTTCATTCCTTGTTTGCTCTTGATAGAGCATCTTCAGCTGTTCGATCATATCAAACACTGCCATGTTCTCATGTTGCTTTTGCAACTTTGAGTTCATGGTAGCTAGCATGAGACAAGCAGTTTCATTGGCATCATCGACATGCTTCTTATAAGCATTTCTTTCTGCCTTAGGTGCAGAACTAGGAGGTTCCTCTTCAGGAACAGGTTTCTCCAAGACATACAGCTTTCTATCATATTTGAGGATAACCCTCAGATTTCGGTGCCAATCCAGAAAATTTGTCCCAGACAATTTTTCCTTGTCAAGGATTGATCGCAAAATGTTGTTAGAGGTGTTTGTTGTCATGGTAACCTACATGAAAATAAATAAAATATAAGTATCAATAACATATTTAATTAGGCCTTTAATTAAATATGCTCCCACTATTTTACTCAAAACAAATGACCCTCACCATTTGATTCGGAAAATCCCGTTGGAAGATTTTCTAGTGGGTCGAGATCCACATTTCACTTTGTTTTAAGTCCGCGTAGGCGGATTACACAAAACTAGGTTATTTAGGTAGGAACTCCTTCCAATTGTATCTAATACAACTCTCGAATATTTTAGTTGGGTGAATAACTCCTTATTCCAATCCATCACATGGATCATTTCCAACTCTTGCTTCTAAACATATATAATCTTATTATAATTTGTTTAGTTAAGTTTGACCCATTGTTTTAGCAATTGGATATTACAATTATCCCATCGCACCTTACTAATATAGAACATGCACCTCGCGTAGGCGAAACCGACATTATTCGATACTAGTCTTGATGAGTGCTAAAACTTGGAAAGCATAAACTTAATATTTAATTTGAGGGAATTTGCAATTATTTTGATCTCACCAGCTTATTTATCATATAAATCGTCTCTCACATGCATCAACATACATAATGAAACAGTTGTGGCCCCTAGCGCAATTGTTCTCCCAAGCCAATGAGAGAACCTAAGCTAACCTAATAACGATCTAAGCTTCTCCAGGCAAGATCTTCAAGGTTGTCCTCCTTTGATATTGAATTCTTCTCTTTCTTCATAACATTACATTACATAAAAGAAACTCGTTTTACATACGAGGGACTGAGATGAGAAAAGAAGTTACATTAAGAGATTAAAAGAGAGGCACGTCACGCAGGTCGTATTTTAAAAACCCAAAACAAAATAAAGGAAAACAAATGTCATAACCGATCACCACAAGACAATAATAATAAACACATTATTATTATTAATTTTAATTCTTTTAATTAATTAAAACCAAATTAAATTTCGGCAACCAATCACACTACGCAGAGTTAGTCGGGGGTCCGCTGCCCGGTCAGCAGGAACGGGGGTTCCGCTGCCCGGTCAACCGAAAATTTTAATGAACAATTCATTTGAAATCGACGTCGTTTTTCGCATCAACACTTGATACTTTAAGGCACAACTCTTGTGCAGTCACAACCCTTGTGCCGTCATTAACCCTAATGCACCAATTTCAGACCGTCAAACACATCTCGATTGTTGATTCAGTATGATTGATCAACACGTCATTGCTTCACCATACTAATGTCGGATCAAGAAGCAAACGACCATTGATCGCTCAAAGGAAAACAATCATTAAGTGTTTGAATGAACGAAACAGAAACAATATATCATATATACCGTATTTTGCATCAGGATTACTTATATCATATATATAACTTGGTCGATCTCAATTGCATAACCTATGGACGATCGATGTATCGTTGCTTCACCATACTAATGTCGGATAGAAGCGTAGTCATCATCAATCATCCAAATCATACACACATGATGCCAAATTTAATTACTCGTTTATTCTTTGATTCATTCTTTCTTTTAATCGTATTAATACAAAAAATACAGAAAATAAATAGCTATCAGATACATGGTTTCGTAAGTGGCTCTGATACCACTAAAAAGGAGAAGGGCGATGCAAAACGCAACCGAATTAAAAATTTCTCCTTTAGTGATCCTTACGAATGGGCATGATCAGTGATAGAATTGTTACCTCTTATGGTGATTGTAACCTTTGATGCAGATCTACGGAGCGATCACGAACATTGAACGATGACAATGCCTCTACTCAGTCCACAAGAACGAATTCCTTTAATCTCAGTGCTAACTGCTACGAATGAAGGCTTTGAGTGAGAGAGAGAGAGAGAGAGAGAAGCGAAATTGCAACTGCACAAATGCTTCTACACAAGGGTTCTATTTATAGAACCACTTGTGTGGGCTGTGTCGCGGCGGGATTTTTCACGAGATTAAGTATTGATTGAACTTAACCCGTTTGAAAAATATTTTAAATGCAAGAGTCGCCACCGTCTTTTATTTTATCCAAAAAGAGGAAGGGAAAAATAACGATAAATCCCTTTAGAGTTACGGGTTCGGGGGTTGGTTATGCAAAGGGAAGGTATTAGCACCCTCTACATCTGTGGTACTCCACAGGAACCTTTTTGCTTATGTTTATGTGAATGCTTTGATTTTTTCACTTTGATCGTTTGATTGGGGAGATGAGAAAAGAACTTGATTTTATTGCTTTTGGACTCGATAAAGTCGTAGACTTCATGCCTACGTATCTCCAAGGCGCAATGGAGAAATCAGAATCCACGTAGTTCTCCCAAAAGAAAAGGGGAAAGTCTGTTTTGTTGATTTTAGATTGACGTGTCTTGCCATCTCTTGCTCGACCTAGGCGGGAGGCTTCGAGACTGACACGTCCTTTTGAAAATGTTTTTAAACTGAAAAGCCAAAGCTGGCAAAGGATTTGAATGAGCCTAAACCCTGAAACAATAAATAAATGGGCTCATTATAAGGAAGCCCAAGAGTAAGCTTGTGAGTGTGTGAAAAGGGTTTCTTAAACGGCGACCGTTGGAATCGCATCGGGTTTCTCTTTTTTGGATTTTTCGATTTTTTAACATAAAACGTGAACAATACGATTAAACACACAATACAGAACATAAAAAATGCGAGAAAGTAAATTATTACAACACAGTTAGCTATGAATAGTTAGTATTACGAATAGTTAGTGGAGTTAATCGAGCTGAAACTTATGTGAAGAGGATGAACTTCTGATTGTCCAAATGATCGACCGAAAGCTGGAAACCGTCACCGACGCAGTGCTGGCTGCCTTCGTGAGTACCTGACTTCAACGTTGCTTTTGATCGGTGAAACGACGCCGAAATGAAATGAACCTTGGATATTTGTGACCTGGACTCAACGAACTTCAAAGATATGAAATCGGTTTTTGTGTTTCGGTGAATAATCGAGACGATTTTGGGTTACCGAAAATGAAGAACAAGTGAAATACGGTAATGCTTTTGGAAAAATATTTCTTTTCAATTCTCTGTTTCTCTCACCACACGTTTTTCCTTACTGATCCACCCTTTTTTTTTTCTTTTTTTCTTACTAACCACATCTATATATATATATTTAGATTACTTAAACAATAAGAAACCTAAAAAATATCTAACATAAATTAATAATATATATTTAGATTACTTAAACAATAAGAAACCTAAAAAATATCTAACATAAATTAATAATATATATTTAGATTACTTAAACAATAAGAAACCTAAAAAATATCTAACATAAATTAATAATATATATTTAGATTACTTAAACAATAAGAAACCTAAAAAATATCTAACATAAATTAATAATATAATTTATATATTATATAATAATAATAATAAACTAATATAATATTAATCCTAATTAAATATACTAATTAACAACTAAACACAATTAATATTAAGCACAAATAATATTAAACGGCACACGATTAAAATACGATAAAATCGAGCGACACGAACGCGATAAAAACGATGACAATTTGTACAGCAAAACAGACAAATTGATAAAACCAATAAACCAGTAAACCGGTAAACCAGTAAAATCAACAACACGACTCAAATAGACTCGATTAAATCACACGGCACAACACGTAATTAAATAAACAACCCTAGGCAATAATAAAATCAACACGACATCACGAAAACGCTGACAAACACAATCACAAATAATCGGACAATACGAAAACTCTAATATATTCGAAATACAGTCAAAATACCGACAAACAAACAATTAAATAGATAAAAACGCACAAAACCTAATCGAAGCGATGCCACGCACAACAGAGATAAGCGAGATAAATACGAGGCAACGATATCGGCCAGGTTTTGCTAAAACAACGAAATACAACACGGTAAGCAACGAAAACACACAAAACCTAATCAAACCAGTTGTCACGCGAAGTTTAAGAAATTGAGATGAATACGAGACAACGAGATTAATCAAGATGTGGTCAACAAAGCCAAAGTCAAATTTTGGGGTGCGACAGATGCCCCTATTTAATTAACTTAGGCCAGATAGCCGGAGGCTATCGAATGGCGTAAGGTAATTAAATATGACAAACGCCACAAAATTTGACCGCAAATGCATGTATGCATGATGCAAAAGACAGACAGACACAGAGACACAGGAGTGCAAACTCTACTGGGGAAGGACATACACCGACTCAATGCATGAAGGTAAACACTGAGAATACTCAGCTGGGGAAGATTCACTACCTATTCATAGATGGAAAATAGGAGGAAAAGAGATATCGACTCAATGTTGACGATACATCACTATCTCATAGATGAAAGTGGGAAAAGATCAATATAACAAGAGTACTGATGTGACAGTACATTACCAACTCAAAGATGGAGGTAACAGAAAAGATGAATACCAACTCGAGGATGAAGGTATAACAAGGGCATAATAAGAATCGAACTGCGTTAACTCATGGTTGACAGCTCACTACCCATTCATCGATGAGGTAAACAGGACATGCCAACTCAAAGTTGAAGGCAAGCTTCAAAAGATTGATAATAACACTGCTAGGGAAATCAAATTCCAACTCATTAATGATGGTGTAGATGAAGAATCAGATCTAAGGATCATTGTGCAGACTTACAGTTGAATGCACACTACCAACTCATTGATGAGGTAGACAGAGAAATGCCGACTCAAAGTTGAAGGCAACCACCGATTCATTGACAAAGGTGTTTAAAAGAATTTAGAACATATTCTCCTGGAGATGTTTATCATTACTGACTCAAAGATGACGGTGGAAGGACAAAATGTACCTAACTCATAGATGAAGGTACTCCATCAACTCAAAGACGAAGATGGAATCAGAAGTTATCTGTGCAGACTCAAAGATGAAAGCACACTATCAGTTCAACAAGGATCAAATATACCCTACTCATAGATGAAGGTACTCCATCAACTCAAAGACGAAGATGGAATCACAGGAAAATGTGCGAACTCAAAGATGAATGCATACTACCAGCTCATAGATGAGGGCTCACTATGTACCTAAATCATAGATGAAGGTACTCCATCAACTCAAAGACGGAGATGGAAACATAAGAAAATTGTGCTGACTCAAAGACGAAAGCACGTTACCAGCTCAAAGATGAAGGTAACAGGATAAAGTGTACCTAACTCATAGATGAAGGCATTCCATCAACTCAAAGACGAAGATGGAATCAAAAGAAACCTGTGCAAGCTCAAAGATGAATGCACACTACCAGCTCATAGATGACGGTACTTCACCAACTCAAAGACGAAGGTGGAATCAAAAGAAATCTTGCTAACTCAAAGACGAAAGCACGCTACCAGCTCAAAGTTGCAGGTAGAACCATGGAACTTTCTGTGAGGATGTTATCAACTCATAGATGGAGATAGTAATTAATTTATCCGAGGGATAACAAAGGTTACCACTCATGGATGTAGGTAACTCAAGTTTTTAACGGGTACCAACTCAAAGATGAAGGCATAAAGGACTTGGACACAATATCTGTCATGTCTGTTTTACTGAATGAGAGTCACAAAGACTATATTGTTGCCTTCTTTTACTGGCAATTTCTGAGCTTTATCTGGAGACACGAGGTTCAAACTAGGATAGAACTAGAATGAAACGGTCAAACAAGACTTCAACTGAAGAGGAATGAACTCATCAGGATTTACAACTGAAACAACCATCTTCCACGAGGCATAGATCTCTGTGGGGAACATGACCAATAAAAGGTATTTTGCTGCTTATGAGGATACTCTATATGGAGAGATTGACTCAACCCACAATATAAACAAGAAACAATGTGCATATGAATGCAAGCATGATATGTCATAGATATGCGTGAATATTTAGTAATGAATGCATGATGGACAGACAAAACTAGGAATAACTAAAAATGTTAACAGCTGCATAAGGACTTGCTGGAGATTTGCACTGAGACTCGCTGGGGAGTAGTACAAAGACTTGCTGGGGAATTGGTACAAGAGCACCATATCCAGGTTTCTTTAAAAGTCTGTCTCTGCTGAGGATTCCGTAGAAGAATGGAGATGCCTTCTACTTCAAAAATGCAGGAGATTCCCTGTGGTTCTTGAATTTGTGAGGTATATGAGGATTGGACCTTTCTGAGGACTCCGCTGGGGATACAAGGTGTTATCCTCTGGAAATAAGATGATATTGTAAGAGAAGTCCTGCAATTCTTGAATTTGCTGATAATGCAGAAGAGATTATTCTTCTGGAAGACTCCACTGGGGATAAAGTCCGCTGGGGATAGGTGGTATCTTTCCAGGGAATAAGAATATAGGGGAAATCTATCCTTGATTTTTTTGCTTTAATTATCATGGAGACTTTCTGTATCTGAAGACTCTGCAGGGGATTATGGTGTCTGATATCTGGTTACGAGATCTTTCCTCTAGGAGACTCTGCCGGGGAACAGTGATGTCTGACCTTTGAATATAAATGAGAATTCAGGAGAAATCCTGCAATTCTTGAATTTGCTTAAAATGCATAACACACTCTTCTTTTACTACAAAACATTACTGAGGAGGAGACATATCCTTCTATTGAATGGACAGAGAACAAACAGGAGATTCCCTGTAGTTTATGAATATCAACTTTCTTCACTCGCTGAGGGATGGAGACCTCTGTATTACTCCTGCTCAGGGAAATCAAATCTTCCTTCTCATCCTCTGCTGGGGACATTGCTGATCCCTCCTTAATAAATTACTGGGGAAATACCTGTAGTAATCCCATAGGCCAAATCTGTAACTTAAAACCTGGATCAAAGTCTTCATGATCAATTAACCGGGGAGTCTTCATGCCCCAAGTGAAGGGAACAATCTTCTTGAAATATTTCTTGCATGATCTCTTGAGGAAAACTAGGAAGCAAAACTGGGGATATCCAGAATCACAACCTCTGCTGGAGAAATATTACTGCCAAGACACCTGTGGAGATCTTTTCATCATATACATATGAGGATAGTAACATGAACATGTCTAGTTGGAATCACATGATTTTAGAATTACTGGGACCGCATGTCTCAATCCTTTTATTGATGTCCACAAATCAAAGTAAATAATCTTTATAGTTTTCAAAAACTGTTTTTAATTCAAAACTTTTGTTTCAAAACATATCTGTCAAAGTAAAAGAACTTTCGTAAATTGAAATGAAAATTAAGAGTGCCAAGAAATATAGAAAGGCTCAAATTGATTTGATAGGATGGTAATCAGCCAACAACATGATTCCATATATCTTTACAAATTGGAAAATGGTAATTTCGTGGAAAAAGGGTACGTTGAACTACAATGACATCATTCTCTCTTCCACTTTTGAAACCTGTATTGCAGCCTTAAGAAAGTTGGAGAACTATTGAAAATATTCTGATACTTCAATGATCTTGTCTCCGTTATGCAGTTACTTGCCTGAAATCCCTAACTTTTGCCTAGATTGCCCTTTCGGGTTTTCAATCTACCGGGATAATATTTTCTTTGTTTTTTATGTCTCTAATTTTTGCCTGGACCGCCCTTTCAGGTTTTCAGTCCACCGAGACGCTCATTTTTGCCTAAGCCGCCCTTTCGGGTTTTCAACTTAGCGAGCTGTTCTTTTCATTTTTTAGGCGAAGTATTTCTTGACTGCATCTGTATTCACGGGACGTGGAAGCTCTTCACCATCCATGTTTGTAAGAATTAAAGCACCGCCTGAGAAGGCTTTCTTGACAACATAGGGTCCTTCATAGTTAGGAGTCCACTTGCCCCTAGAATCATTGTGAAATAGTATCATCTTCTTGAGTACAAGGTCACCCTCTTTGAATTCTCTCGGCTTAACCTTCCTATCAAATGCCTGCTTCATTCTCTTTTGATATAACTGTCCATGGCACAAGGCAGTCATTCTTTTTTCTTCAATCAAATTCAACTGATCGTATCTGCTTTGACACCATTCAGCCTCTGACAACTGAGTTTCCATTAGTATCCTCATTGATGGAATTTCAACCTCTATCGGTAACACGGCTTCCATACCGTATACAAGTGAAAATGGGGTTGCCCCAGTTGAAGTACGGACTGATGTTCTATATCCGTGTAGTGCAAAAGGCAGCATTTCATGCCAATCTTTGTAGGTAACAACCATCTTTTGAATGATCTTCTCGATATTCTTATTTGCAGCTTCAACTGCCCCGTTCATCTTGGGACGGTAAGGAGAAGAGTTGTGATGCTCGATCTTGAAACTTTCACATAATTCATCCATCATTTTGTTGTTCAGATTGGAGCCATTGTCAGTGATGATCTTGTTTGGAATGCCATATCGGCAAATGAGATTATTTTTGATGAATCTGACCACCACTTGCTTTGTCACCTTTGCATACGAAGCTGCTTCCACCCATTTGGTGAAGTAATCAATTGCCACGAGAATGAAACGGTGTCCGTTGGAAGCTTTGGGTTCAATCATACCGATCATGTCAATGCCCCACATTGAGAATGGCCAAGGAGCAGAAATCACATTCAAAAAGGTTGGTGGTACATGAACCTTATCAGCGTAGATCTGACATTTGTGACACTTCTTTACAAATTTGTAGCAATCTGATTCCATGGTCAACCAGTAGTAACCAGCTCTCAACATCTTTCTTGACATAGAGTGGCCATTTGCATGAGTACCAAAGGACCCTTCGTGAACTTCTTTCATCAACATTTCTGCTTCCTTTTTGTCAACACATCTGAGTAAGACCATGTCATAATTCCTCTTATAGAGCACATTCTGATTAAGGAAGAAACTGCCTGACAATCTTCTCAAAGTCTTTTTATCTTTTTCTGTTGCTCCAAGAGGATACTCCTGAGTCTGAAGGAAATGCTTGATATCGTGGTACCATGGTTTATCATCAAAACTGGCCTCAGCTGTAAACACATGTGCTGGTCTATCAAGTCGCTTGATCACAATTCTGGGTACTTCGTTTGGAAAACCCACTTGATACATTGAAGACAACGTAGCTAGAGCATCCGCCATATGATTCTCATCCCGAGGAATGTGATGCAATTCAACCTTGGTGAAGAAAGTCAACAATCTTCTTGCATAGTCTTTGTATGGGATCAAGCCAGGGTGGCGTGTTTCCCATTCTCCTTTGATCTGATTGATAACTAACGCTGAGTCACCATAAACAGTAAGATTTTTGATGCGGAGGTCAATGGCTTCTTCAAGACCCATGATACAGGCTTCATATTCAGCAATGTTGTTTGTACATTCAAAGCAAATTCTTGCCGTGAAAGGAATATGAGAACCTTCTGGAGTGATAATGACTGCACCTACTCCATGTCCATAAACGTTGGAAGCTCCATCAAATACTAAACCCCATTGAGAATCTGGTTCAGGCCCTTCTTCAGGAAGTGGCTCTTTACAATCTCTGGATTTTAGGAACATGACATCTTCATCAGGAAACTCATCCTCATTATCATCGTGATCTTCAACGGGTTGGTGAGCAAGGTACTCAGCCAACACACTGCTCTTGATAGCTTTCTGGGTATGATACTCAATGTCGTATTCTGATAACAGCATCTGCCATCTTGCAATCTTACCAGTGAGTGCAGGCTTCTCAAAAATGTACTTGATTGGATCCATTTTGGATATCAACCAAGTGGTGTGACTTAACATATACTGCCTCAATCTCTTAGCAGCCCAAGCCAATGCACAACATGTCTTCTCGAGTAAGGAGTATCGTGATTCACAGTCAGTAAATTTCTTGCTTAAGTAGTAAATGGCATGCTCTTTCTTTCCAGTTTCGTCTTGTTGACCCAGAATACAGCCCATAGAATTCTCAAGCACTGTCAAATACATAACCAACGGTCTTCCAGCAACAGGTGGTAACAAGATAGGAGGCTCCATGAGGTACTCTTTGATACTGTCAAATGCTTTCTGACAATCCTCTGTCCAAACACAATTCTGACTCTTTCTCAGCAATTTGAAGATAGGTTCACAAGTGGCAGTCATGTGAGAAATAAACCGGGATATGTAATTCAATCGTCCTAGAAAACCTCTCACTTGCCTTTCTGTTTTTGGTGCGGGCATCTCTTGGATAGCTTTTACTTTATCTGGATCAACTTCAATGCCTTTTTGGCTGACAATGAAGCCCAAGAGTTTACCTGACCTGACGCCAAATGTGCATTTGTTCGGATTGAGGCGAAGACGGAACTTCCTCAATCGTTGAAACAGCTTCAATAGATCCACTAAGTGACCTTCTTCTGAACGAGACTTCGCGATCATGTCATCCACATAAACCTCAATCTCTTTGTGCATCATGTCGTGAAAGAGCGTTGTCATGGCTCGCTGGTAAGTAGCACCTGCGTTCTTCAACCCAAACGGCATCACTTGATAACAGAATGTTCCCCATGGTGTTATGAATGTAGTTTTTTCCATGTCTTCGGGAGCCATTTTGATCTGGTTATACCCGGAGAATCCGTCCATGAAGGAGAATATGTCAAACTTTGTTGTATTGTCTACCAACATGTCAATGTGAGGCAGGGGGAATCATCCTTTGGGCTTGCTCTATTTAAGTCACGATAGTCGACACACATTCGTACCTTCCCGTCCTTCTTAGGAACTGGCACAATATTTGCTATCCACTCTGGATACACTGAAGTGGCAAGAAAACCAGCATCTATTTGCTTCAGAACTTCTTCTTTAATTTTGACGGCCATATCTGGATGTGTTCTTCTTAATTTCTGTTTGACCGGTGGACATTCTGGCTTCAAAGGTAGCTTGTGCTCTACGATGTCAGTGTCGAGACCAGGCATATCTTGATAAGACCAAGCAAACACATCTACATACTCTTTCAACAGGCTGATCAATTGCTCCTTGACCTGTGGGGATAACAATGCTCCAATTTTGACTTCTTTCACATTTTCTTCCGAACCCAAGTTGACTGTTTCCAAAGGCTCCTTGTATGGCTGAATAGTGTCTTCTTCATTTTCAACTGGCGGGCGACCTCTTCTGGAATCTCATCCCACTCTTCCTCTTCAGCTTCGAATACAGAATGTTCAAAGTTGGGAGAGGGCATGATGTCATTGTGTTCAACGGGTTTAAGTAACCTGTACAAACAATTGTTTTTAGAGGACTGACCATGACATGCAAAAATGTGTTCTTTTTAAGGTTTTTTTTTTGTGTTACCATTTTCCGAAAAAGCTGAAAAGATAAAAGGACACAAGTGTATAGGAACACAAAAGATCTTTTTCATGGATAGTACGTTTTTGACAAAAGTGCCCATTTTACAAAATTAATGCTTCGCGCTTTGGGCTAAAGCGGAAGATTTTTGAAAACTGAAAAGCTTAATTACTTTGATATGTGGACACAATGTGGGATGTCAACTGCGGTCCAGTTCTTCATAACTACTCCTGGTGTCACAAATCTGGGGCCTTCGTCTTCTGTCTTTCCCTCAAAAGTATCCTCCTCAACTGCTACCATGTTGATAAACCCACCGCTGTGAAAGATATCTTTGAAAGGTCGCACCACTGAAGTCTGCACTTGTTTTCCATCAACAAAGCCTAATCCTGCATGGTTAACGTTTTCTGGCAACTCTATCACCTTGCCCCACATTTCTGTAGGACCTGTCTTGACAATCTGCTGGGCGTCTTTGAATGACGCGATTGAACCTTCACTTTTCTTGTAATCATCGATGGTCAGGGCCTGAAATGGAGTTTGAACAGCCGTTTCGTCTGCTTCTATCACACTAAACGATGAAAGGTGGCTAATCAGCATAGCCTGCTCCCCATTAACCGTCACTATTTGCCCATTCTTGAAAAATTTTAACTTCTGGTGTAACGTGGATGTAATGGCACCCGCCTCATGAATCCATGGGCGTCCGAGCAGACAGCTATAAGCTGGCACTATATCCATAACCTGGAAAGTGATCTGGAATACATGTGGTCCAATACCAATAGGCAAATCAACTTCTCCAATGACTGTTTTCTTGATCCATCGAACGCTTTCACAATAATTCCACTGTGCCGCATTTGCCCCCCTTTGTACTTTAGCTTCACCAAGGTAGACTTGGGCATGACATTCAGAGATGAACCGGTGTCAATTAGGATATTAGACAAAGAATCCCCTTGACAATTGGCTGAGATATGGAGAGCGAAGTTGTGATTCTTTCCTTCTTCTGGCAGTTCTTCATCACAAAAGCCTAAGCCATTGCACGAAGTGATGCTGCCTACAACATTGTTGAACTGCTCTGCTGTTATATCCTGTTCTACAAAGGCTTGATCAAGCACCTTCAGTAGTGCTTCTCTGTGGACAGCTGAATTCAATAATAAGGACAGGATCGAGATTTTTGACGGTGTCTGTAGCAACTGATCTACCACTTTGTAGTCACTGAGCTTGATAATTCTAAGTAGTTCATCTGTTTCTTTATCAAGGGTTGAATTGCTTGTTTGCCCTTCTGCTTCTCTTGTCACTGGTACCACGACTACTGGATCTTTCTCAACATTTCTACTTGGGATAACCGGCGGAGCGAACACGCGGCCACTGCGCGTCATTCGGCTATTTGCTGCGATATTGGTAACTGAGGCTAAGGTTTTAATCTCGACCTCTTTACCGTTCTCAATAATAGTTGCTGCATAGCGGTAGGGGACCGCTTTATCTGAAGTGTAAGGCATTGGGCCCGGAGGGCAAATCACCACTGGCTCCCTCGGATGATAAGCTATCTCTACTTTCTCTGGAATGTTGAAGCAAGGAATGATGACATTCACCTCTTGTTCTTGTGATTCTGGAGAACTCACTTGTCTAGAAATCTGAATCAAACCCTGATCAAGGACGCCTTGCAAATCATCTTGAATCTTTCTACAACCTCTTGAATTGACTGAACATGTACCACAGATCTGGTGGTCATGTTGGAATAGACCATGAGCACATAAAACAGAATGAATTTCAACCAAAGACCGCCGAATCTCCTCTATCTTCGTAACACGTTGTTCATTGAGACAAACTTCTATATTGTTCACTGATGAAGGACCATGACTTGGCATTGGATTGTCCTTCACATTGGGACCCATGTTCTTGAAGGTCAGGATACCTGCTCTTGTCAACTTCTGTACTTCCAACTTTAAAGCAAAACAGTTGTCTAAGTCATGACCTGGAGCATTCTGATGAAAGGGACAAGATACCTCTGGCTTGTACCACCAAGGTAGCACTTCTGGTACAAGAGGTCGTGGTCGTGGTTGCACAAGGTTTTTAGTGATCAAAGCTGGATACAATTCTGCATATGACATTGGAATTGGATCAAAATTGGTTCTTCTTTGCTGCTGTGGTGGACGTTGTTGTAACTGATGTTGATGTTGTTGAGGTTGATGTTGTTGCTGATACTGAGTATTCTGTTGGAAGCGGTTGGTACGCTGCTGAGGGTATTGGACTTGAACTGGAGCGGAAGTGATTACTGGAGTCACGGCTGCTATATGTTGGTGTTGGGAATGGTAAGGATAATTGATCCTTCTTGGATGATTATAGGACACAGCATTAGTTTCTTGTTCCTTCTTTTTCATAAAACCGCCGTACCTCTTTGCCCCGCTTGAAGATGAACTTCCTTCTCTGACTAGACGCCCTTCTCGAACTGCTTCCTCTAAACGGACTCCCATGTTTACCATGTCAGTAAAGTCTGTAGGAGCGCTTGCAATCATCCTCTCGTAATAAAAAGTATCAAGAGTCTTTAAGAACACTTTCGTCATCTCCTTTTCTTCCATAGGTGGAACAACCTGTGCTGCAATTTCGCGCCACCTTTGCGCGTATTCACGGAATGTCTCCTTTTCTCTTTGTTGCATGGACCTCAACTGATCTCGGTCTGGCACATTATCAAGGTTGTATTTGTAATGTTTGATAAAGGCCTCGCCTAAATCGTTGAAAGTCTTGATCTGAGAACTGTCTAATCCCATATACCAGCGTAAAGCTGCACCGGTAAGGCTGTCTTGAAAACAATGAATGAGCATCCTTTGGTCGTTGGTGTACATTGACATCTTTCGCACGTACATAACCAAATGGGTCTGTGGACAAGAACTTCCTTTGTACTTTTCAAATTCTGGTAGTTTAAATTTTGCTGGCATCCTTACGTCTGGAACCAAACACATATCATTTACATCTCTGCCAAACAGTTCTTTCCCACGAAGAGCTTTTATCTCTTTTTGTAATTCCGCAAACTGATCCTGGAATTCATCCATTCTATCATTGAGACCAGGATCCTCACTTGGGGTAGGGCCGTGATAGGCAGGTTCTCCTAGGTGAGTAGTATAGTGAACAACGGGAGGCACATTAGTGAAGACAGGAGCATTTGGTGGAACGAACTCTTGTTGATATCTATCTTGATTAAGATCCCTGGGTATTTCCCAAGGACGGGATGCTGTGATGGTAACAGAAGTGACTGAGCGTGGATTTCTGAAGCGATGACTGTAGTGATGGGTGCTGCTGTTGTCTGATTCTGAATTTGAGGTTGATTCTGTGCCGAAGTCTGTCCTGAATTATGAACTTGAGCCCTAGCCTGGGCTTCCTCTGCTTGTAGACGGGCGGTTAACATTTGGTTGCGCATCTCTGCTGCCTGTGCTTGCGCCTGGATCTGTGCATCTTGTGCTTCGGCAACCTGAGCTTGTGCTGTTTGAAGTTGAGCAGCTTGGGCTGCTTGGTTTGCTATCAATGTCTCGACCATAGCAGAAAGGCGGTCAACCTGAGCTTTCAATTCTCGGTTCTCGTTATCTGTTATCTCCATTCTTCTTTTGTAGTTGGCTCTTGTGTTGTAATTATGCGTCAGCTTGAAATGGATCTGCTGGCGGGAAGCAACTGTTAGAAGACTGGACCAAGACAGACAACCTGTATGCACGTGATGCATGGATATGCAAAATGAATGATTTTCCAAGGAACTCTAAGTGAAGGAAAAGATAGAATTGCAAACATTTTTGATAACAAAACAAAATTTTTCATTTTAAGCATTTTTATCAAAATATACAAAATTATCAACCCAAAATACAACCAAGAAAACCATTTAAGGACATGTGTCATCAGGACGAGCATAAACAAGTAGGAGTTGTCCTTCAAGTCTCTCAATTCTTTCTTCATAGGCCTTCTGCATAAAAGCTTTCTCCTTCACCAAACTGTCTACAAGACCTTTCCATGCACCTGAGGACTGTGGAATCTGGGAGTAATCTGTTGTGCCTGAGGAAAATAAATCCTCTTGCACCCTTGGACGTTTACCTGCACGATCTTCTCCACTCTGCTCCTTTAACTGTCTCTGAAGTTCTTCATTTTCCATTTCGAGCACCTGGGCCTTATCCTTCCAAGCGTCTCTCTCTTTCTTGACCCTCTCCAAGGTGGCTTGGAGTTCTTCTTTGTCATCTAGCGGAAGGTAGGGGGTCTTCAACGGAGCGGGTTTGATAGGATCATGATGTGGGTATGGCATTTTCAACTGTATAGCTCTGGCTCTGATCCACTGGAGGTACGGCTCATAGGAGGTACAATCTTTCTTACCCAATTCAAGTCTCCCTTTGCGACAAACACGATGCCAAGCTCTTACTACTCTCTCTTTCATGGTAGGGTCCTCCTCGTTATCCCTCAAGAAAATACCTTCTAAAAGAATGTTAGGAGGCTTGTCCTTCATAGGGTAACCGAGTTGTCTCCTAGCAAGTACTGGATTATAAGAAATGATTCCCTTTGTGCCCATGAGGGGCACATTGGGGAACTCCCCGCAACTATCAATGATCTTCACATCGTCTAAAACTCTACTATACCATGCAATATCTGACTGGGTAAGAGACATAATCCTCTGTGACCACTGAAGTCCTAACTTGCGATCCCAAAAGGTAGCTGACTTAGGAAGATGAGAGACAAACCATTTGTAGAGTAACGGTATACAGCAGACTATGGTTCCTCCTCCTTTCAAAGTACGGTAATGGATGGAATGATAGGTGTCTCCGAGCAAAGTTGGAACAGGATTACCACTTAGGAAGATGCGTATAGCATATGAATCCACAAAACCTTCAATATTAGGAAATAGTAACAAACCGTAGATCAACAAGGCGAATAGATGCTCCACAATAATATCACAACCTTGACTGGCAAAATAAGAAACCTTCCCCATTAAGAACTTGGCAGTGAAACCTGGAAGTCCTCCTTTGGTGGTGAAGTTATTCTTGAATTCTGACTTCTTCATGTACAACACTTTTGCAAGAGAACTGTGCTCGGGTAACTTTTCTGAACCAGAGAAAGGTACTGTATCAGCAACTGGGATGTGAAGCAACTGGGCATACTCTTCCAATGTAGGCATGAGTTGATAGTCTGGGAATGTGAAACAGTGATAGACTGGATCATAGAACTGTACTAATGTCTGCAATAACCCTTCTTCCATCCTAAGTGTCAATAAAGATATAAGTGCCCCATATCTGTCTCTGAAACCAATAGGATCTGCGATCGAAGAAACCAGTTTCTTTAGTTCATCTATCTTTGGATTGATGAGATTGTACTTTTTCACACTTCTCCGTCCAAAATCCATGTTTCCTGCAATATTTGCAATCCTCACTTTAAGTTCCTTGGAAAAAGGTTGAAATGATGGGAATGAATGCATGTCATGCATGAATGCAACAAACACAAACATGGTCAAACAATACAAGGCTCAAAGTTCATCACCAGCATGGAGTTTAGGACAAAGCCCCAAGATAAGTTCTAAGGTTCACCTGCCAAACGGGTTCTAAAAGTTCCCAAGGTTATGGATCCTTCTTCGAATAATACCGGGTTAAGCAATTGCTCGCTTTCCAATATTATTCTCAAAAGAATCTCGCTTGAGTGTGATATCACGTATCAACCAAACCAGACTTTTGGTCCGAAGTGGTCACCGCATCACATCCTAAGTAAGGCCAAGATGGGGTAAAGGTAAACTAAGGTCCTTGGCTTCACGGGCCCGTCGAAAGCAACAATGCCTCACAAATGACTTGTTTAGCACTATCACCCTCAAAGAGGCCTCCACCAAGCGGACAAAGGCTCAAGTCAACTCGGTAAGGATTGTCTCCTATCAAGTCAACCTGAATTATCATCCATCCTATCTCAAATGTGCCCCAAATCCGGGTATAGGATTTATCACAAGTATCCCCCAAAACCCAAAATAACAAACATTACAAACAATACAATTTAGCAAATATTCACAAAGCAAACATATAAACAAGCAAAGATAGGCTAAACCCTCAAATAAGTTTAAGCATCTATGTCCCCAGCAGAGTCGCCATTCTGTCGCGGCGGGATTTTTCACGAGATTAAGTATTGATTGAACTTAACCCGTTTGAAAAATATTTTAAATGCAAGAGTCGCCACCGTCTTTTATTTTATCCAAAAAGAGGAAGGGAAAAATAACGATAAATCCCTTTAGAGTTACGGGTTCGGGGGTTGGTTATGCAAAGGGAAGGTATTAGCACCCTCTACATCTGTGGTACTCCACAGGAACCTTTTTGCTTATGTTTATGTGAATGCTTTGCTTTTTTCACTTTGATCGTTTGATTGGGGAGATGAGAAAAGAACTTGATTTTATTGCTTTTGGACTCGATAAAGTCGTAGACTTCATGCCTACGTATCTCCAAGGCGCAATGGAGAAATCAGAATCCACGTAGTTCTCCCAAAAGAAAAGGGGAAAGTCTGTTTTGTTGATTTTAGATTGGCGTGTCTTGCCATCTCTTGCTCGACCTAGGCGGGAGGCTTCGAGACTGACACGTCCTTTTGAAAATGTTTTTAAACTGAAAAGCCAAAGCTGGCAAAGGATTTGAATGAGCCTAAACCCTGAAACAATAAATAAATGGGCTCATTATAAGGAAGCCCAAGAGTAAGCTTGTGAGTGTGTGAAAAGGGTTTCTTAAACGGCGACCGTTGGAATCGCATCGGGTTTCTCTTTTTGGATTTTTCGATTTTTTAACATAAAACGTGAACAATACGATTAAACACACAATACAGAACATAAAAAATGCGAGAAAGTAAATTATTACAACACAGTTAGCTATGAATAGTTAGTATTACGAATAGTTAGTGGAGTTAATCGAGCTGAAACTTGTGTGAAGAGGATGAACTTCTGATCATCCAAATGATCGACCGAAAGCTGGAAACCGTCACCGACGCAGTGCTGGCTGCCTTCGTGAGTACCTGACTTCAACGTCACTTTTGATCGGTGAAACGACGCCGGAATGAAATGAACCTTGGATATTTGTGACCTGGACTCAACGAACTTCAAAGATATGAAATCGGTTTTTGTGTTTCGGTGAATAATCGGGACGATTTTGGGTTACCGAAAATGAAGAACAAGTGAAATACGGTAATGCTTTTGGAAAAATATTTCTTTTCAATTCTCTGTTTCTCTCACCACACGTTTTTCCTTACTGATCCACCTTTTTTTTTCTTTTTTTCTTACTAACCACATTATATATATATTAATATATATATATATATATATATATATATATTATATAATATATATATATTATATATATTAATATATAATACTTATATTTAGATTATACTTAACATAAGAAACCTAAAAAATTCTAACATAAATTAATATATATATTTAGATTACTTAAACAATAAGAAACCTAAAAAATATCTAACATAATTAATAATATATATTTAGATTACTTAAACAATAAGAAACCTAAAAAATATCTAACATAAATTAATAATATATATTTAGATTACTTAAACAATAAGAAACCTAAAAATATCTAACATAAAATAATTATAATATATATTTAGATTACATAAACAATAAGAAACCTAAAAATATCTAACATAAATTAATAATATAATTTATATATTTATAATAATAATAATAATAATATAACTAATATAATATTAATCCTAATAAAATAAACTAATTAACAACTAAACACAATTAATATTAAGCACAAATAATATTAAACGGCACACGATTAAAATACGATAAAATCGAGCGACACGAAAGCAATAAAAACGATGACAATTTGCACAGCAAAACAGACAAATTGATAAAACCAATAAACCAGTAAACCGGTAAACCAGTAAAATCAACAACACGACTCAAACAGACTCGATTAAATCACACGGCACAACACGTAATTAAATAAACAACCCTAGGCAATAATAAAATCAACACGACATCACGAAAACGCTGACAAACACAATCACAAATAATCGGACAATACGAAAACTCTAATATATTCGAAATACAGTCAAAATACCGACAAACAAACAATTAAATAGATAAAAACGCACAAAACCTAATCGAAGCGATGCCACGCACAACAGAGATAAGCGAGATAAATACGAGGCAACGATATCGGCCAGGTTTTGCTAAAACAACGAAATACAACACGGTAAGCAACGAAAACACACAAAACCTAATCAAACCAGTTGTCACGCGAAGTTTAAGAAATTGAGATGAATACGAGACAACGAGATTAATCAAGATGTGGTCAACAAAGCCAAAGTCAAATTTTGGGGTGCGACAGGCTGCAAGCTAAAAAGCCCACTCAAGTGTATGTGGCCCATATCTTATAATATGCCAAAATCACTAAAGCATGTGGTACCTTACCATATTTCGTATTCTACTTAAGTACATCGTACCTTACGATGTTCTACAATTCACTTAAGGGCACCGTACATTACGGTATTCCTTAGTTACTTTATCTCTCATCAATCCGTCCTTTTGTGTGTGACCCTGTAGGTTTTCGCGGCATTGGCAATTATATTAAATCACGTACTTAACATAATAAACAGTGATCGATATCTAGCAACACATCACTTCTACCCAAGACACGAAAATGTCATGTGATTTGACAAATCCTTTTGTGATAATACTTATATGTACAATTACCCTTTTGCCCTTATGTCTATATTGAACACAAGGCATAGACCGTGTCATCCTTGTCCAGTCCAATATTGGGCCCATAGACATTTATCCTATTACGCAGGATGGGCAAATTCCATCTTTATCACTCATGTCCCTTAGCATGCTTCGTGGAGTACCCATCAACTGTCTTTATAGTCATCCAGTTACGGACAATGTTTGATCAGCAATAAGGCACTCGACTCTACATCTAGGGTCCATAACGGTTTCAGGTCGAAGGGTGGTATACACCATTATCACCATGAGAATAACTTATGACACTTTGCATAACATTCTATATAGTATTCTCATAGCGGGTCAATCCAGTATAAATATTATTGTTAATATTCATACCTATGTTTAAGACTTGATAACTCCTTATCCATGATCCATGAGATGTGATAATCAGTCTATATATATAATAGTCTTAATGCTTTAATATTATCCCACTTCACAATAAAGCTCGACTATGGATACTTTAAGAATAGTGTCCTTGTGTTTAATGTGATCTCATGATTAAGTCACACTTGATACATTAAACGGACTATCTATTCTAGGGACTTTATTAGACAAACATAATAAAGAAAAAGCCTTTTATTATTAATAAATAATTCGATACAAGTACCAAAAGTATTTGCCTCTAGGGCTTACACCAACAGCCGAAGCATTGTTTTACATCATCTTAAGACAAAACATCTTTCCTTTATAGAAAGGTTTTAAAGATCAATCGCACGGCGGAGAAAAAGATTTTGATTGGTTGCATGTATTTTTGGGTTTGAAAGACATATATTTATGACTTGCAAGCTCTTACAACTTGGGTCTAATACTCGGGACTATGTATGGACCTTTCACCCAGGTAATCTTTTTCTTTCAATTTTATTGAGAGAAGACGTTTGAATATTTACAAATATTTTTGAAAAGAAGACGAATACATAGGGCTTACAAGCTCTTACAACTTAGGCCTAATATTCGGAATTACGACAGGATATTCCATCCAGGGTAATCTTTTTCTTCAGATTTTACTTAAGAAAATGGTTTGAATAATAAATTAAAATAATTAAGGTACAGAGGTTTGAATTTATTAAAAGTTAAGTTGATGTTGCTTAAGAGCTCATTGTAAGATGGCCCAAGAGTAAGCCACGGGATCGAAAGCCAACCAAAATCGAGAACAACCAAATTTAGCTCTAAGCTCACTTAAAATGGATTCATTCATGAATCACTCTATAAGAAGTCGAGCAACAAAATTTATGCGTCTAAACGATTTTCGAAAGTCAAATTAAATTTTAACTCCGAGATCGCAACGAAATAAAGTCAATGCAATAACCAAAATATTATTAAATAGTGTTACAATTTTTTATCAACTTAATGTAATGAAAAAAATAGAAAGTTAAACACAACATGCACACATTATCCGCAATGAGTGCGCATTGTTTTAAAATCGAAATAAATTAAAATGTGAAAAAAATATTAACACATCATAAATATATACTTATAAAACTCAAAAGAGAACAAAAAGGTATATAAATATTAAAAAAAACAGAAATGGTATATATGTATATAAATTAACACATGAACACTTAACTATATATATATATATATATATATATATATATATATATATATATATATATATATATATATATATAATATGCATGTGAAAACTCTCTCCTGTCAACAAAGATAAAACAAAATAACTAAAAGCAAGAAGAAAAAACTGAAAGCAAACTAAAATAGAGAAGAAGAAAAGTGTTACCAACAATAGTACAACCACGACGGCGGTGCTTTCGTGGTGGTTCTAACACAAATGGTTTCCCACGTGTGAAGGAGGTGGTTGGATGGGTTCCATAACAACTTACACCGGAGATGAATGAGCTCACTCTGGAGCTCTTATATTTGTAGCAAACTTTTTTCTTTTTCTTTTTGGGATATTTAGTTGAAATAGATGAAAAGAATGAAAGTATAATGTTTGGGTGTGGTAGCTTGTAGTTGTGGATGAATGAAAAAGATGGGTTGGATTTGTATGGAGGAAGAGAGACTTGATAGAATGGATATATGGTTAGTGGAGATTCAACGAGAAAGAAGAAGAGTAAAAATCTTCTTCCAAGTTTTCTTTTCTTTTTGGGGATAAAGTCACCACTTTTTCTTTTGAGATTTTTTGAAATCAAGTGTGTGTGCCGCTATGTGTGTTGGTATCATGTCTTCTCTCTTTCTACCATTAGTCATTATATACATGTCACTAGGGTTACTAGAATTTAAATAAATGCCAAAAATACACTTTAGCGTGTTTGTTAGTGTAAAAAAAATAGAGATAATTTAAATCAAATAAAATTGTATTAATCTAAATAATCAAAATTAATTCGAAACAAAAATATAGAAAATTATAATCGTTTATTTTAAATATTTTGACAAAAATAAAAATAAACGGACTCAAAATAAATAAATGTCGAGCGTAAAAATGCTCGAAAAATTAAAATGAATGCACCAAAATGATCTGTGCGAAATAAACTTATTGAAAAAATATAAAGTTTCTTTTAATTTTGAAATAAATTTTGATCGGTTAAACAGGCTCGAGCTGTTCAAAAAGTGGCCGAAAAATTAGCTGAAAAATAAATCGAGCATACCAGATTAAACTACGCGAAACGTAGATTAATAAAGCTGATGTCTGGAAGCTTGATTTTAAAAAAAATTCGTCCACTGATTTAACGGACATCCGTCGATTAGTTCAACCGATTTGCCTGTAGATCCGAAAAAATTATTTCGACTGATATTATAGGCACTATGCGGTATGGAATGCATGTTATGATATGTAAAGATGCAACGACTATGACGAATGTGTTAAATTGGTGATTCAGGGTCAAAATTGGGGTGTGACAGTTGTCTCTATTTAAGTATCTTCAACTAGAGAATATGAAGCAGGAAACTCTTCATATGATCATAGTGGACGATAATTAAATACTAAGAAGACCCGGATTTTGACCATGCATGCACATGGCATGATATGATATGTTATGCATGGGTACGAGACTCTCTTTTTTATGATGATTTTAATTTGCTATAGATATGATGAACTCTAGCAAAAAAATTATGATGGATGATAGACAGACTTGTGGAAAATGATGGAAATATAGGGTAAAGATGGCCCACGAAAAACAAAAAATGAGGGTAGAAATTCATTGGGGATAACAGTCCTACTTGAGGAAAGAAAAATGAGGAATATGCAAAGAAATTTTAACAACAGGTTCATACATGACCTGGCAACACCAGAATATTCAAGGAATTTTCAACAACAGGTTCAAACAAGACCTGACAACACTTGACTATTCAAAGAGGGCTTAATTAACATGTTCAAACATGACCTGATAGCATTAGGGAACATATAAAGAATGCTTGAACAACAAGTTCAAACATGACCTAATGAGAGCTTGAACATCAAGGAAAGTTTAGTCAACAGGTTCATACATGACTTGACAATATTAGAAAAATCAAAGAATTCCATCAATAGGTTCATACATGACCTGACCATTGGAATATTCAAAGAGTTTCAATAACAAGTTCAAACATGACCTGACAATGCTGAGGGATATCAAAAGGTTCCATCAACAGGTCCAAACATACCTGGAATACTAGAAAATATACAAAGAAATTTTCATCAACAGGCTCACATGACCTGCCAGCATTGGAAAATTCAAAGTGTTTCAACAGCAGATTCAGACATGACCCGACAATACTAGAAAACCAAGGAAATTTTAATCAATAGGTTCATACATGACCTCAACATTAGGATATTCAAAGAAAGTTTCACTTGCAGGTTCAGACATGACCTGACAACACTTGGGAAAAAATCAAAGGGAGTTTTATCAACAAGTTCATACATGACCTGACGACACTGGAAAATTCGAAGAAAGTATATCCACAGGTTCATGCATGACCTACCAATTCTGGAGATATCAAAGAGATTTTAACAACAGGTTCAGACGTGACCTAACAACACTGAAATATTCAAAGAGTGCTCAATTAACAGTTTCAAACATGAACTAGCAGCATTATGGAACATACAAAGAAGATTTGAACGACAAGTTCACACATGACCTAATGACAGCTTGGACATCTAGGAAAGTTTAGTCAATAAGTTCATACATGACCTGACAACATCGGAAAAAAAATCAAATAATTCCATCAGTATGTTCATACATGAAATGACCATTGGAATTTTCAATGAGTTTCAATAATAGATTCAAACATGACCTGATAATGCTATGGGATATCAAAAGGTTCCATCAACAGGTCCAAACATGACCTGACAATACCGAAAAAAATACAAAGAAAGCTTTATCAACAGGCTCATACAGGACCTGACAACATTGGAAAATTCAAAGTGTTTCAACAAGAGGTTCATACATGACCTTATAATGCTAGAAAATCAAGGAAAGTTAAATCAATAGGTTCATACATGACCTCAACATTAGGATATTCAAGGTAAGTTTCATCCATAGGTTCATACATGACCTAACAATACTTGGAAAAATCAAAGGGAGTTTTATCAACAGGTTCATACATGACCCGATGACACTGGAAAATTCAAAGAAAGCATATCCACAGGTTCATGCTTGACCTACCAATTCTTGGAGATTTCAAAGAGATTTTAACAACAAGTTCAGACGTGACCTAACAACACTTGAAAACCCAAAGAAAACTTCAGCAACAGGTTCATACATGACCTAACAATATTGGAAAACATACCAAGCAAGTTTCATCAACAGGTTCATACGTGACCTGGCACTTTAGAATACATCTGACAGTTCTAGAGATTTCTCACAAGAAATTTATCCGATCAAAGATTTTGGAAATTCCTAATAGGGAATTTATGCAAAACAAAGATAAACGAGAGTCTTCTTATAAGTAGATCATCCACGCAAAAGGCTACAATGATTCTTTACAAAGAAATCAAACAGAACAAACATCATTGGAGTTTTCTAACACGAAAAATCTCCAAGCTTCTGGGAATTCCTCAAGATGATGAGTCATACATGACTTTCACGGAACCATCAAGAAATACAGGGTAATCAAACTCTCTGCACGTGGCAACAACAATTGGACTTTGACCGTAAAGAATGGATTACAACCAGCTTTTAACGGATAGGTGCCAACAACAATTGGACTTTGACCATAAGCAACGAATTACAACCAGCTGTTAACGGATATGTGCCAACAACAATTGGACTTTGACTGTAAGCAATGGATTACAACCAGCTTTTAATGGATTTTCCCAATAACAATTGGACTTTGACTGAAGGCATTAGAAAAATAATTACCAGCTACTACGGAGTTTTCCAGCAACAACTGGACTTGAAATGATGTTGGCGAAAACCAAACTTCAGATACCAATTATGATTGTATTTACAAACGGAGTGATAGTGATGCCAACGAAAATTGGGTTTAAAATGAGTTCTAGTAACAACTGAGCTTGGAATAATGCTAGGGAGTGGCATATGGGTTCTGGAAGTGCGCCAGAAACAACAAAGACATGTTCTAGAATTCATTGGAGAGTAAAAGAAATGAATTCTGGAAATGCATCAGAACTACAAGTGAAATTCTGGAAATACATCAGAATACAGACACATCAAGTAATACATCAGAGAAATTATGGAAATACATCAGAATACAAGACAGACATATCAGAGAATACATCAGATAGGTAGGGGAACATCTGGAAATACATCAGATAACACGGATCAATCTACGAATACATCATGGAGACAAATACATCCGATAATACATCGGGGAAGTTCTGGAAATACTTCAGAATACAAGACTCAATCTGGAAATACATCAGATAGGTAGGGAAATGTCTAGAAATACATCAGATAACATGGCTCAATCTATGAATACATCAGAGAGACAAATGAGTAATATGGAAATTCATCGGATAATCCAAAAGGGAATTGAGCCTCATGGACAAAAATGTTTTGATAGGTGCCAACTGAGTCGGACTTGAAAATGATTGCAAAAACTGGACGATGGTTTAAGGGCACCAAAGACAAACGGGAATTAGAGGTCAAAGGATATAGGATCAACAACAAGACCTGGGTCAATGCAAAATGAGCGCGAAATTCATTTCGGCTATGCATGATTTAAACTTGCTTCTATGCATGATATATGAATGATCATGATATGCAAATGATAACACTTGAGTGGACTATGAGTTTGTAAAGGCTTTTTATGGAGGTCATGATCCCTTAACACTAATAATCTCGACCAAGTATGTTGTGATAAATGATTGTCAAAGGAGAATTCTATTGAGCTTGACAGTTACAACTAGCTAAGGGGATCCTTTTGGAGGATTATGAACCGTGCTAGCATGATTTTTGGGCCCTCATCTCAAACTCAATAGTTGTTGACGTATGGCATAATTTGTTTGAGCGGTTCGAAAGCATGAAGAAAGAGGTTTTGCCCCTATGTGGCTCATCTTGCCCCAGTAAGTTGGGTCTTTGGAAAATGTTCACCTTGAAAGTGAGTTTGAAACAGCTTGACATGAGACGATCTCGAGATGGCTTGCCCT
This sequence comes from Lathyrus oleraceus, assembly GCF_024323335.1. NCBI lineage: Eukaryota > Viridiplantae > Streptophyta > Magnoliopsida > Fabales > Fabaceae > Lathyrus > Lathyrus oleraceus. The sequence goes on from NC_066584.1 coordinate 362,057,198, forward strand.
AATGTTTGAATACCGCAGTGATCTGACCCTGATTAACCAAAACCTGGAATGGTAGACTTCTGATTGACTGTCCTTATCTAGTTAATGAGCTTTTGAGGTGGCTTGCCCCAGTCTGAATCTTGAAGCAAATTACTCTTGGTTAACTGAACCTTGGGGTGATTGGCTCGGATTGACTGATACTCAAAGTGATTTCCCCCAGCTTGACTTCTTTCACTTTATTAAGTTTCTCAGTTGTATATTATTGGAATTTCTTTGATGCTAAGTGATGACTTGCAAATAAGATTGTTCATTCAAAAAATGGTAATTTTAATCCAGTTCTTATGCAAAAAATTGAAATCAAAATTTATTGATATGAACAGGTGAAATACAATGAACGAGTCACTGATAAGAACACAATGATGATCTAGTAATAAACAATGTGCAAGTTGGTGCAATCAAATGATTAACAAAAATTGTTTAGAGTCAGGTTAACACAACCTTGTTGTAGTATGCTTTCAGAATAAGCTTTGCCTCAATTAGGTCTTTTAAGGGTTGTAATGTGGCCTGGTTCACAGTTTTTTAAACAAAAAGGATATAAGGCTCAAAATTTAATTTTTACCCACCCCTTCTTCTTGATGATCTCCAGTTCCTACGTTCAATAAAATTAATACACGCATTCGACTTTGAAGGTGCAAAAGTGAAAATGAGGATTCAAGATGGGATTTTCTTGAAATAGAAGTCACCTTATTTTGTTTTTGTTGAGGATTTTGGTGACCTCTTTTGATTGATTTTCTTTATCCCTAATTTTTCCCGGACCACTTCTTTGAAGCTTTCGGTCCACCGGGATGCCCTAACTTTTGCCTAAGTCATTTTGTGGTATTTGACTTAGCGGGCTTTTTCTATTTTTTTAAAGGTGTTGACTGCCACATTATTGGTGAATGAGGATCAACCAACACTAATTTTAGCTTTTCTCAGCTTCTTCGACACTTCAACATGTGTGCGAAGGATAACATGTGGTTGAACCTAATTGGAGGGTGTGCATATGGACGGGTTTTTTTGAAAGATCGAATGCACGGTCAAACTATCTGAACATAACTACCCTACCCCAGGTTAAGATTAAGGGTTTTATATCCGAAATAAACACCAACTTCTAGGCTCAAAGTGGTTGACTAGGGATTAACTCCTTATCTCTTCAGTGTTTGGGGATTTGAAACAATGTCTTACATCACCGGCAAGGTTTTATTCAAAAGTATACCACAACAATTTCAGGTGTTTCGTTTTCATCATCCTCCTTCCAATCTTAGTTAACACAACGGTTTGATAAACAAAAGTGAATGAGAGGAGTATTTTTGTTTTTAACATAAATGAAAAACGAGTGAATACGAATGGATTAATTCAAAATATGCATAAATATTTCATTAATCTTACCAATTCAAAGAAAACAACAATGCTTAAAAGCAATTAACAATCAACATGCGAGGACACTACAAAAGAAATGCTGAAACAACCAAATGATTGCCAGCTTGGGAATGTCTTCTTTAAACTTGATCCATTAACTTAGGGGGACACCCCTTGAGATCTCCACACTTATTTGGTCGATGGGTTAACGTTTACCACCAAGCTTCCTTCTTGAAAGGCTATGTACCCGTTGTCAATCCACTGTTGTACTTTGTCTTTGAAAGCGTTACAGTCTTCGGTTGAATGCTCTTCTGATTCAGCATGATATCCACATTGCACATTTGGGTCATACCCGGGTGGGTAAGGTTGTGGAACCGGCTTAAGATACTTGGGAACCACCAATGAGTTTTGAATCAGAGGCTGCAGAAGTTGGCTATATGTCATGACGATTGGACGACGAGGACCATTTCTTCTTTCCAAGTTAGTTTGGGGCCTAAGCTGATTTTGACGTTGATTTTGATATCTCGGGCCTGGGGCTTGTTGATTTGGATGAGGAGCAAACCAAGATTGTTTGTAATGAAGACCAAAAGGTAGTGTTTGCTGGTATGGCACTTTGGGGATTGCTAACTGCTCATTTTTAGCCACTTGAAGGTTGGGATCAACGAGCTTTTTGACATTGGCACGATGATCTTCAAATTATTTTCCTTCAATCTCATTGTTGTATGCAACCCTCTTGGATCCACTACTCACTTCTCCTTTTCTTTCGTTGGTATGGGTCGTGACATTGGAAATCCAAGGCGATATCTCAATGCTCTTATCAGGAAACAATGATATCTCATTAGCCACATCCTTGACCTCTTCCTTATGGTACAAAACCTTGAGGGGTTTCAGGGGCCCTTTCCCTTTCTCATTACCTGGCCCAGAAATCAAGATATATGTACCTGAGCCTTCCTCCTTGAGTGTTGGTGACCTTATGTCAATCAATCTTTGCAGCTTGAGCTTAAAACTCTTGCATTCCTCGATGGAGTGCCCCATTGTTCCAGTATGGTATCCACACTTGACCTTCAGGTGATCTTCTTCAAAGACTAAGCCTTTTTTGTTAATCAACTCTCGTACCAAGGCTTTCAGCACTGAGCAAGAATCTAGGTCATGTCCCACTGCCCCTTTATGGAATTCACATGTTGCATTTGGATTGTACCATGGCAGGTATGGTGACGTAGGTGTGAGAGCTCGAGGGGTCACCAAAGCATTATGGATCAGTTGTGGGTAGAGCTTGCTATATGGCACCGGAATCGGGTCGTTGTGATTTTTGTTCCCCTTGTTCTGATTTTTGTTCTGAACCTGACTTCGGTGATTTTGAGGAGGAATATCCAGAGGATGTTGATGATGACATCCTGAGGGAGGGCCATATGCCGGTAGATGAGGAGTTTCCACATAGAATTGCCCCTGACTTGGGGTAACACCGGATGGATGTGGAGCAGTAGCTCCCTCCGTTGCAGCAATGGGTATGGGATGACCCTCTTTTCTCAATAAGGCTTGCAGGGTTTCCCTAACCCATCCCATTTGGCTCTTCAAAATATTGAGTTCCTCCTTCAATGCTTCTTGACTTTTCCTTAGCTTGTCCATCATCTCTTGAGACATGGTTCTTTGTTCTAAACGCGTGTCAGGAATCACTTTGTTGATCATGGACAAAGGATGGATGAGTTTTTTTGTATTTTGTCTGGAAAATGACATGCATTATAATGAGATGCAGATGCAATGGAATGTGAATGAGTGCAATACAAGCCATGCATATTTGTTTTTTTCCTCAACACACGGGTTCAAAAGTCTGAGGTACTGATGAATCTGATTGCTTTCCAAGAATAGGTTCTCACCGGGTATGATCTAGGGTTTCAAAAAAGGTTCCTAGAGTCATGGATCCCTTAGACTTTTTGCTACCTGCGGCAACTTACTTGTCGGGCATCAACTCCATCTAAAGAATCTACTCTAAGTGAGGTTCTCGCATCGATCCAACGAGAAATTCAACTCGCAGACCCATGCTACGCAACCATTTTTCCTAATTGGACAAAGGATTAAGGTTCTACAAATGGTTCTCAGAGTCATGGATCCTAGAGAAAATATCGAAGCTTATGACAACTTACTTGCCGAGCGACAACATCCTCTTAAGAATCTACTCTAAGTAAGGTTCTCGCACTGACCCAACGAGAAATTCATCTCGCGGACCCGTACTACTCAACCTCATCCTATCTTATGTTTTTACTCGAGACTCGGGTAAAAAGTCTTCCCCAAAAGGTTTGCAATCATAGTATCCAAGTACCAAAGCATAATGGAACCACTACAACAGATTTATATCAATATGACAATAAAGATAGCAAAATCAAGAAAGAAAATCCACAAAACTAAACAAACAAAGGCACACAAACAACCTAACTAGGCTTGACTCACTTAGGGAGTTAGGGTCCCCAGCAGAGTCGCCATCTGTCGCACCTCGAAAAATGAGAACACAACTTAGTGAAGCCCAATCGCACGCTCGCATGATGGACTGAACAGAGTCACCACCAAACTTTATTTATTCCTAAAAAGGAAAGGGGAAATATCGATTAAACCCAAGAAAGAACGACAATGATTATGGTCGTCGCAACCAAATCAGGGTTCGGGAGTCGATTACGCAAGGGGAAGATATTAGCACCCCTCACGTACGTTGTACTCAACGGGAACCATTAGGTTAATTGTGCGCGTTAGTGTTAGCTTAGAAATGTTAGGCTTCTCGAGTTATTAGGTGGGAAAGAAAGAATAGAAGAGAGAAGAATGTTTTTGGATTTTGCAACGAAGGGGACTAAACCTAAGTTTTTTATTAATGAGCCTTACAAGATTTCGCAATCCTGCTCCTACGTATCTCAATAGAGAACTCAAGGCTTACGTAGTTCTAGGTAGAAAATGTTTATTTGTTGGTCAATTTTCGCGAAAGCTATATTGTATTAATCGATGAAAACATTGTTTTACCCAAAACAGATGAGGAGCGGACATTTACCACACTATAACACCTCAAAATTTGCCCTCCTATTCTTGAGGCTAGTTTGACACATTGCATTTCATATTTGAGGACATTAGGCATTGCATTTTGCATATCATATGAAAATGAGAAGGTCATCCTCCAAAGTCTTTCAAAAGATGGAGAAGTTACATGATTCAAGCCTGAGGGTCTCTATCGATTGATGATCAACCATCTGAGGGTTTGCACTTCAATTAGGGTTTCCTGATCCTTCAAAGGTATTGAGCATTATCTTATTTGCATGGATATATTACCATCATTATGGTTCTATCATCATCCAGGGTTTCATTGTTCATTCTCAAGTTCCTTTGGATTAGGGTTCTGACCTCTAGTCAACCCTAATCAATGCAATTCTTCCAACTAGGGTTTCTCAAGGAGATGAGGTATTTGTTGGGGATGAGGATCACATGATTGTTATGAGGAGCTTACTTGAGCTAGGGTTTCATTTTTGAGCAATTTCCCCAAGTGGTGGAGGCTCAAGCTGATCAGGGCATTTCAAGGTCATCTGAGGACCAAAACGTCAACTGTGCAGTCAACTGAGGGCTATGAGGTGGGGAAATGAGTTGAGACACCTCAATCATGTTCAAAAGAGGTTCATTTGTCATTTCAAACATCTATCTTGAATATTTTGAAGTCATGGCAAAAGTTTCCAAAAATGGAAAATGACCTGTAATTTCAAGTTTCCAAAAATGGCAAGTTTCTGGTTCACATTCAACATGATTTTCCAACATCAAATAAGCTTCAAATGGATTTTTGGTGAACATGAAAGTTGTAGATCTTTGTCTCCCTTTTTCAAAAAGTCCTAATTCATGTCCATATGATGATTGGTTGAGAAGTTATGACCAAATGATCACAAGGTGTGCATGGAAATTCAAAGTGGCATAACTTTTGATGCAAAGCTCCAATTTGGTCCATTCTTTTTGCAAAATACTCCTCATGACCAGTACATTTCAAATGAACCATTGCCATGCATGAGAGAAGCTTGTATGCTCACTATTCCATTCATGTTCATTTTGGAGGGAAATTTCATAATTCAAAATTGGCCTAAGCTACAAGCAAAATACCATTTCCATGTAGATTATTGATTGATTTTAAGTGAATTTCAGGCTTGCATGGGCACTGTTCACGTGCAGCATGGCCACATAAGCTCACTTTTGCAATTTTTGCAATTCACCTCACATCTCATTAAACATGATTAGCCAAAGCCTAATTTGATTAGCATTGTGATTAGTGAACCATATAAATAGCAAACCCTAACTGTATTTGCTCATAACAGAAAGTTCAGATCAAAAATTCAAGAAACTCTCCATATTTTCTCTCTCTTCAAATTTGCTAATTTCTCCACATAAACACCAATTTTTTTTGCATAATCTTGATCATCATCCTTCATTGATCAAGATTCAATCATTACTTTGTGGAATTCAGTCCAAATTTGAGCTATTCAAGTGCATGAACATAGAGATGGAAGTTTGAAATTGAGCAAGATCTAAGAGGACTCAAGTGTTGCTTCTTATTTAAAGCTTCAAGGCAAGGTTAAGGAAGAAAATCTGGAGATTGTGAGAGCCTAAGCACACGAATTTAGAGCACTGCAGTTCAAGTAAGTTGAAAATCGATCCATTCCTTTTGCTATTTTCTTGATATGATCGTGTAGATCTTGCTTAGCTGAGTGTGCTGATATGCTTAGAATTGATTTTGGTTACGTATTGAGCCTGATATGTGAATTGGAAGTTTTGATGTTGATTATGTTTTGCTTCGATCCGTGCATGTTAGGAAGATTTAGTTGATTTGAGTATGATATTTGGATTCTATGATGAAAGATCTTTCGAACGGTGTATCATTTGCCAATTTCTGGAAAAATATTGTTGAAGCTCCGCCGGAGACGGCCTGGGAAGACGGTTGTTTCCGCCGTCTGCAACTTCTAGGGTTTATGCCATCTGTATTCCACGTGCTTGCTTATTTGTCCAATCCATTGGCCATGATCCCTTTGACTATGCTTACGTGTGCGTTGAAATCTGATGTGTGCTTGCCATGTCATAAATGAAACGCATCGTTTCATTGTGTTGTGTTGGATGCCTTGCTGTATGCTGAGTATTGCCTGCGTGTGAATGGTTGGTTCTCATTTGTTTGACCATGCCTGTGTGTATATTGACTGCTTGAGTGGCATGCTGATTGTGTAAGTGATGTTGTGCGTTTTGATTTTTAAATCTTGACCGCTTGATGTACTTTTCACGCTTGATCCAATGGATGAGTTTAATTCTGGTTTAATTTGAATAATTGTTTTCCCTCCATTTCATTTTAATATTTCAAATATTTTGCTCATCTTTAAAAAATCATAAAAAATAGTAGAATAGTCCAAATTGACTCCAATTCTTTTTCCTAGTCTTGCTTAAATGTCTAGTTTTTTATAGCATTATTTTCATGATTTGTTTGTTGCTGGATTTTTAATTGTGTTTTTTTGTTTGAACCTTATGCCAAATTGATATGCTATGTTCATTGCCTTGTGAAATCTTCCTTGTTAATCCAATTGACCTGAATTTTTGCATGCTTGATCTTCACATGTGATATGAACTTTTGATGATTGGTTTGGAATTTTTATCATATGCTATCACTGTTTTTGACACATGATGATGTAGTGTGACAATTTGTGTCACATTTTGGATGTTGTATTTGTGCATTTTTGTTCACCTATCATTTGAACTCTTCTGGATTTGATTTTTTGCATGATGCTTATTCATAACATAAGGAACTTGCATAAAAAATTTCATAGCAATTGGATGCATTTATGTTTTGATTTGGATTTTCTAATTTGATTGTCCATTTTGTGTACACTTGCTTGCCTTTGCTTTACATTGATCATTTGATGCATTTGCCTTGTGAATTGATGCTGGTCCTTTTGAGGACATCTTGTGACATGTTTAAATGTGCATTATGCAAAAGATTGACTTCTGTTTTGATCATTTAGTTTGGTTTTGAACCTAGTCTTTGTACTAGTGTTTTGTACATAAGCTAATTGTGCTTTGTGTTTCAGGTTTGGACATTTAGCATTGATGGTTGATTTGTTCTCACTTTGTGAGATACAAATGCCTTTGAGTACTAACTTTTGTTGTTTTGTAGGTTCTAATTGATGCTCATGAGTTCACTTGAGTGCTTGAGCATTGTTCATTGAGTTGTAAATATTGGAAAGTTCCACTGTTTGTCTGTTGGTTTTCTGATTGAGATATTAACTGTTTAAGCTTTTGTACAGGTACATTAGTTGCTTGCTTTTAGTTCTTGCTTGAGCTTTGGATTGTGGTTGATACACCACTTAGGTAGCTACCTTCTTACTCCATGTAGTCTGGAAGTCCTGTCACCTTTTTGGCAGGCATTTTGCTGGCAAGTCCTCCTTAAGAGGCTCTGTTTGTGTTTGTTTACATTTGTGCCAAAGACCTCCAAGATGAGGCATGTGCTACTTGATAAGACCTCCAAGTTGAGGCAATTGACAGATAGAAGGGATTAGTAGCCAATCCCCTGTTATTCAGTGAGTCGTTCTTTATGCTCGCACTACGTGCTGATGCTCTAGAACATGTACCCAAGATCTTTGTACAGAGTCTGTCAAGTGGAATAGGGTCCCTCTTTCTGGATCCCCACGCTTTCATTGTCATTGAGCTCACCCTGGCCAGGGTTAAGAGCATGAGGTCTCATCCTTATTACCATCTTTGATCAGCTTCACCCTAACTCTCAATGTTAGTGGTTAAGAGCTACAGTTTATCCATTACAGTTTGGCTTGTTTGTCGAGGTTGATATGACCCCTCTTGACTAAAGCCTACCCATTGTTTGGGCCTCTTGTGTGGATATAGCGTGTGATGCTTGTTAACTTGTGTTGATGTTTATTTGCTTTCCTCTGAATTGACTTGCTTCCTGTGTGAGTTAGGTTCTGATTAGAGACCTCAACTTAGGGATTATTATTTGCATGACAACTATTAGGCTCGAGTCTGATTCTCCCTATTAGTTTGTTGTTTCCTTCCCCTGTTAAGGGGAATTACGTCGCCCTGATTCTCATACCAAATGAGATACGTAGGCAGGAGATTGAGCGAAATCTCTCCGGGCAACCTTTTTGTTTCTTTTGACGTCTCAGCGTCTCTTTTTGTTTGTGTGACAACTATTAGGCTCGAGTTCCAGACTCCCTAGTAGTTTGTTATTTCCCCTGTTAAGGGGAACTACGTCGCCCTGATTCTCATACCAGATGAGATACGTAGGCAGGAGATTGAGCGAAATCTCTCCGGGCAACCTTTTTGTTTCTTTTGACGTCTCAGCGTCTCTTTTTGTTTGTTTCTGTCAACTATTAGGCTCGAGTTCCAGACTCCCTATTAGTTTGTTGTTTCCCCTGTTAAGGGGAACTACGTCGCCCTGATTCTCATACCAGATGAGATACGTAGGCAGGAGATTGAGCGAAATCTCTCCGGGCAACCTTTTTGTTTCTTTTGACGTCTCAGCGTCTCTTTTTGTTTGTTTCTGACAACTATTAGGCTCGAGTTCCAGACTCCCTATTAGTTTGTTGTTTCCCCTGTTAAGGGGAACTACGTCGCCCTGATTCTCATACCAGATGAGATACGTAGGCAGGAGATTGAGCGAAATCTCTTCGGGCAACCTTTTTGTTTCTTTTGACGTCTCCGCGTCTCTTTTTGTTAGTTTTTGACAAACTACGTAGGCCCAGGATGCGACATCCTGCCGAGTCCACTTCCTCCGTCTTCTTTCACCTGTTTTATTATTCCAATTTGTGCAATTTCTTTGAGCAGTTTATTAGCAACCTTATTCTACTCTTTTCCTATTCTTTTGAGCGTGGATCCCGTCGAGTACGGCGGACGTGAGGGGTGCTAATACATTCCCCTTCCGTAACCGACTCCCGTACCTTGTAATCTCTGGTCGTAAGACCGTTCCTTTCCCTTTCTTAGGTTAGTCCTGCGCTTCCTTTCCGTCATAGGATGAATAGCGTCGGTGGCGGCTCTGTAAACTATTTTTTTTCGCCGGTTGTTTTTCGCGTTGCGACACACACATCGAATGGATTTACAAATCAACATTCAGAAAAACGTCACTTATCTCAACTCAACAATTATGGCCGAAGCATTGCTTTACATCATCTTAAGACAAAACATCTTTCGTTTATGAAAAGGTTTTAAAGATCAATTTCACGGTTGCGAAAAAGAGTTTGATTGGTTGGATGTATTTTTGAGTTTGAAAGACGAATATTTATGACTTGCAAACTCTTACAACTTGGGTCTAATACTCGGGACTACATCTGGACCTTTCACCCAAGTAATCTTTTTCTTTCAATTTTATTGAGAGAAGACGTTTGAATATTTACAAATATTTTTGAAAAGAAGACGAATGCATAGGGCTTACAAGCTCTTACAACTTGGGCCTAATATTCGGGATTACGACTGGATATTCCATCCAGGGTAATCTTTTTCTTCAGATTTTATTTAAGAAAATGGTTTGAATAATAAATTAAAATAATTAAAGTATAGAGGTTTGAATTTATTAAAAGTTAAGTTGATGTTGCTTAAGAGCTCATTTAAGAAGGCCCAAGAGTAAGCCACGGGATCGAAAGCCAACCGAAATCGAGAACAACCAAATTTAGCTCTAAGCTCACTTAGAGTGGATTCATGCATGAACCACTCTATAAGAAGTCGAGCAATAAAATTTATGCGTCTAAACGATTTTCGAAAGTCAAATTAAATTTTAACTCCGAGATCGCAACGGAATAAAGTCAATGCAACAACCAAAATATTATTAAATAGTGTTACAATTTTTTATCAACTTAAAGTAATGAAAAAAATAGAAAGTTAAACACAACATGCACATATTATCCGCAATGAGTGCGCATTGTTATAAAATCGAAATAAATTAAAATGTGAAAACAATATTAACACATCGTAAATATATACTTATAAAACTCAAAAGAGAACAAAAAGGTAAATAAATATAAAAATAAAAACAGAAATGGTATATATGTATATAAGACCGTATATATTATAAAATTAAAACAAAGGAATTATATATTATAGTAAAAAGAAAAGAGTATATATATATAAACTTGAAAAAAATGGAAGTATATATTTATATAACTAAAAACAGATATATTATAAAATAAAATAAAATTATATATTATAGCTAAAATAAAGTATTTATATAAACTAAAAACAAACGGAGGTGTGTATTATAATAAGACACTACACACAAAAAAAGTATATATATAAAAGTAAATGGAAGTATATATAACAAAAGATACTAACTAGTAAAAAAATAATATATATTATAACTAAGTTAAAAAATAAAATGATATATATTATAATTAAAAAAAAGTAGAGGTATATATTAATACTCAAAAACAAATATATATAATGTGCATAATAGCAAGCTATATACATAAATATAAAACCAATACAACACCACTTTAAAAAATGAAAACAGTAATGATGTACATAGCATTTTAATCAAAAGCTGGGACATACACATGTGCTTATACATAAAAAATGAAGTCTTTGGATAATCTAAAAGGAAAGATATACACATGAACACTTAACTATCAATATATATATATATATATATATATATATATATATATATATATATATAAAGCAAGAAAAAACTAAAAGCAAACTAAAATAGAGAAGAAGAAAAGTGTTACCAGCAATAGTACAACCACGACGGCGGTGCTTTCGTGGTGGTTCTAACACAAACGGTTTCCCGCGTGTGAAGGAGGTGGTTGGATGGGTTCCACAACAACTTGCGCCGGAGATCAATGAGCTCACTGTGAAGCTCTTATATTTGCAGCAAACTTTTTTCTTTTTCTTTTTGGGATATTTGGTTGAAATAGATGAAAAGAATGAAAGTATAATGTTTGGGTGTGGTAGCTTGTAGTTGTGGATGAATGAAAAAGATGGGTTGGACTTGTACGGAGGAAGAGAGACTTGATAGAATGGATATATGGTTAGTGAAGATTCAACGAGAAATAAGAAGAGTAAAAATCTTCTTCCAAATTTTCTTTTCTTTTTGGGGATAAAGTCACCACTTTTTCTTTTGAGATTTTTTGAAATCAAGTGTGTGCGCCGCTATATGTGTTGGTATCATGTCTTCTCTCTTTCTACCATTAGTCATTATATACATGTCACTAGGGTTACTAAAATTTAAATAAATGCCAAAAATACCCTTTAGCGTGTTTGTTAGTGTAAAAAACATAGAGATGATTTAAATCAAATAAAATTGTATTAATCTAGATAATCAAAATTAATTCGAAACAAAAATATAGAAAATTATAATCGTTTATTTCAAATATTTTGACAAAAAAATAAAAATAAACGGACTCAAAATAAATAAAGGTCGGACGTAAAAATGCTCGAAAATTTAAAATGAATGCACCAAAGTGATCGGTGCAAAATAAATTTATTGGAAAAATACAGCGTTTCTTTTAATTTTGAAATAAATTTTGATCGGTTAAACAAGCTCGAGCTGATCAAAAAATGGTCAAAAAATTAGCTGAAAAATAAATTGAGCATACCAGATTAAACTACGCGAAACGTAGATTAATAAAGCTGATGTCTAGAAGCTTGATTTTAAAAAACTTCGTCCACTGATATGACGGACATTCGTCGATTAGTTCAACCGGTTTGCCTGTAGATTCGAAAAATTTATTTCGACTGATATTATAGGCACTATGCGGTATGGAATGCATGTTATGATATGTAAAGATGCAACGACTATGACGAATGTGTTAAATTGGTGATTCAGGGTCAAAATTGGGGTGTGACACTAGGCAAGCCTCTCACCATTTCCTTCTTTGAAAAACATTTTAGACTGTCGATATTGAGATGTCTGAATCGTAGATGTCATAGCCACGAAGAGTCGGTATAGCAAGTCTTGAGACACTTTGCAACATCATTTTGAATGTTCAAGAGGAACATTCTATTATTTGACATAGGCACCTTAGAAATCAAGTTATGTCTACAATCTCTTAAGAAAAGACTATGTTCTTTCAAGTGGATGTCATAGCCTTTCTCTAATAATTGTCCCAAGCTCAAAATATTATTGTTCATGTTAGGAACATAATAAACAAAGGATATGAATTGATGACTCTCATTCTTTAAGCGTATAAGAATTTTACCTTTTCCTTTGACCGGTATCTTTGAGTCAACTCCAAATGAGACATTGCCTGTTGTCGTTTCATTGATCTCTACAAACATGCTTCGATCACCGCACATGTGATTGCTTGCGCCGGTGCCGAGGTATCATTTGTTTCTTTTCTCTTCAACTTAGTTTTGGAACGCGAGCAACAAAGTTTCTTCTTCTCCGCCTTTTCTCCTACAAAGTTAGCTTTCTCCATAACTTTCTTCGAGAATCTACACCCAGAGTCATAATGACCGATCTTGTTGCAGTTGAAGCATTTGATTTATGATTTGTCACACCTCGACCATGAATTTCCTCTTCCACTACCTCCTGTTGCTTGTGGATTCCAACTTCTTTCTCCATTATTAGAGTAGTTGTTGTAACTGCCTCTTCCTTCTCCTCCATGTCCTCGTCCACGCCCACGGTCTTGGCCACGACCTCATCCTCTTTGACTCTTGTAATTCACATAGTTTGTTTCCTTTATGTTAATTTCTAGTAGTTTTTCCATAGCCTCCTTTTGTTTGATTTTTCTCTTTTGTTTTTCTTCGTATGCTTGTAAGGAACTCATGAGTTTCTCAATACTCATGGTCTTTAAATCCCTGTTTTCTTCAAGGTTGGTACAATGAAGTCAAAACTTGGATTTGAAGTGCGAAGTATTTTCTCCATGACTTTCACCTCATCAACATCTTCGCCATTTCTTTTAAGTTGATTGACTATGACCAATACTCGAGAAAAGTAATCAGAAATTGACTCTAACTCTTCCATAAATAAACGTTCAAAATCACCTCTAAGATTTTGAAGACGGATTTTTTTCACCTGCTCCACTCATTTGTTGTAAGTTTGAAGTTTGTCTCGTGCTTCTTTGACCGTCGTTACGTTGAAGATCTTCTCAAATGTATCTTCATCCACTGATCGATAAATAAGGAAGAGAGATTTCTTGTCTCTCTTTCTTGACTCCCTCAATGTCTCCTTTACACATTGGCTTAGAGAGGCTTCATCTTTCTCATTGAAGCCTTTCTCAATGATATCTCACACATCTTGAGCTCCTAGTAGCGCCTTCATCTTGATACTCCAATTGTCATAGTTGTTCTTTGTGAGCATCAGAATTTGGAAATGGAAACCTCCATTCACCATTTTTTAGGACTTTGAAGCTCTGATGCCACTTTGTTGGAAATAAACCTTTTTTGTGTTTAGGGAAAGTGTGTGGGAGTATTAGGCTTGAATAGAAACTTGATAGGTAGGAGAATTATTTATGAAAGAGAGAACTTTGTATTTTTGTTTGATGCAAAAGTGTAGGTTTACATCTCTATTTGTAGTACTCTAAGGAGAACTCTATACACACTAATTCTAGATAGTTCTCAACTCTAGACACTCAAAGAGTATTCTAGAAAATATTACAATCTTAAGAAATATCTAGACACTCCAAATACTACAAGACTTTTCTAGAAACATTACCCAAAATAAACTAAGCCCAAGTAACAAAGCCCAAAAATCAAATAATAAGATTAGACCCAAATCAAGTTTAATATTTCAATATGGTTAAAGTGTTGTTGTAGACGAAACAATGCAACATTTGACAAAAGTGGTGTTGAAAGTGTGTGTTTCAACGAGGGTCGCAACCATATGAAACAACACTATTTTGGCTTATAAATTAAACATTCCGGATTCCGAAAAAATGTACACAAAAGTTTATCCTCTTTACACAAAATTTCATATTTCATCTTCCCTATATTTCAGTTTTCATCGATTTTGTCCAAACTCGAATATAAATTGAATTATGCTGAGTATTCCTACATTCCAACTCTAAAACATTTGAGAATGCTAGAAATATTTATAAGAAAAGTGATTTCATTCACGATTCTAGCCTCGATCCATTTGATTTACAATCAATTTTCTTAACAATCTTATAAGTAGTTCATATAACGGAAACTAAGGATTACGTTCAAGCATCAAAGTGATGAACCAAGACAAGATCTTCTTCCTCCTAATTACCATGAAGATCTTTTATTTGTGATTAATATTAAAGGATGCTAATTTAAATTTTTATGACAATTCTCTATGATAGTGAAAGGTACACAATTAATTCATATAATATTTTAAAATTTATAAAATTTTGATTTATGTTTTTTTTGTGATTAACTTGTGGATGCAATTTTTATGGAGAAATAAATATTCGTGTTTGTTTATTCATAATTATAATAAAAGGTACATATTTAACATGTGATATTAGACTACACTTTCATGTAAATAATTATTGTTGGTTATTAGTTATTTTCTATCCAAGTTGATATTGACATTTAATAAATTGAGATGTTTTCAATATGTTTAATGCATTAAAAAATGAATAAAGACAAGTGGATGATAAATGGATCATATATTCATTAGAAAGAAATATTCATGTACCATTAAAATAAATTAACCATTTGACTTTGATTGTTATTTTGACATTTGTTTGTGTCGCCTTCTATAAGAAAATTATATTGACTTATAATTAATACTTAAAATGTTATAAGATGAATAATGCATTTATTTATGGATAAAATATTTTTTTTTTAAATTATATCAATGTGAAGTTATGGTTCATGTATTGGAAACATAAAATGGTATAAAAATACTAATGATAATAATTTGAAGGACATGTTTCAATTGTATTATTGTTTGTGCAATAACTTATAAATTTTAAATTACTTATTTCATACTTTATGTGCATGCTAATATGAAAAATATATTTCTTGTTCATCTTGATTTTAAAAGTAAGATCTTGATATTAAAAGTAATTTGTACATTTTCTTTATTACTGAAAGTTGGCAAATATTTATGAAAAAAGTTATAGAAAATATTAATGATTCTACTTCATTGTTTATTTTATAATGTGATTCTTATATGGATATAACATAGAACATTGGTAAACATGAAGTTAAGAAATATAATTCATTATAATCATGGTTGTTGATTCATATAAATACTTATATGGATGTAACTTCAAAGTAAAATTATTATTATTAAATATTTTATTAACAATGGAAGAATGACATAAAATTTGTTGTGTCACAAAGTCCTTATGTCATATAATGAATAGAATTATTTTGAAAAAAATATGATCTTTCTCCCTATGAGGTATGGAAAGGCAGAGCGTAAAATATCAGTTATTTTAGAGTGTGGAGTGTGTAACTTATTATAAGAACATAGACACTAAGAGGAACAAGTTAGATCACGACGTGAGATCAAATATGTTTTTATAGGCTATACACCTAACATTAAAGCATATAGACTTTTGAATTTGGAGTCTAATATAATTATTGAATCCTAGATGTGGACTTTTGATAGCCTTATCACGGAGGATAAGGAATTCAAAATTCCCACAAATTAAAAACCTCGTGAGGAAGATTTTCCATGAATTGCTGATTATTTTGACACATATGCACTAGTAACAAGCACATCGAAATTAAAGTTTCGTTTGCATTAGCTTCCTTGCATTACATTATAGTTCAACAAATGGATGTTAAAACAATATTCCTAAATAAATATCTCGATGAGGAGATTTACATGGAGCAACCGAAAGGTTGTGTACATGTTGGTAATGAACAAAAGTGTGAAAACTTGTCAAATACTTGTATGGATTTAAACAAGCACCGAAACAATGACATCAAAAGTTTGACTCTGTCATTGTAAGATTCACCAATTAAGATGAGACACACAAGATCTTGTCATCATCAAAAGGGGGATATTATGAAGAATGCATCTTATATTTAGTTCAATTTTGATGAAAACAAATATTATCAAAGAAGAAAGGGATTAAAAACGCCATGCACATCAATGACGAAGTTGATCAAGAAGGTTGAACATAGAAATCAAAATGGACATTTGAGACAAGATAACATAACTAAGGTAGTCATTGCAATTATACTATTTTACTTTAAATTTCTCTAAGTTTCATCTCTCACCTCATCTAAAAACATTATGGCATCATCATGCATGATTATCTAAAAATCTTCTTCATCTAGTTTTTGTGACAAGTGTTGTACAGAAAGTTGTGTGACAATATTGTGATATTTTTTTCTCTATGTTAATTACATATTGATCATTAGCAATGAGATTAATAGAATTTTAGCAACAAAGAGATTTCTAACTTAAGCATTCAAGATGAATGATCTTAGACTAGTTTACACACTTTTAAGGATCAAAGTAAATAGAAATAGTGGGGGTTATGGACTTAGTCAAACACATTATATTGAAAAAATACTTGACAAGTTCAAACACTTTTATTTCAATAAAATGAGTACTCCATTTGATCCTAGTGTAAAACATCAAAATAATGATGGAAGAGTTGTGGTTCAATCGGAATATGCAAGTCCATGTAATGTACTAGACCCGACATAGCATTTGCAATTAGTAAAATGAGTAGATTTTACTAGAAATCTAAATGGTGAGCACTGGAAGGCCATCATTAGGATTTTCGACTATCTTATGAAAACCAAAAATCTTGGTCTCCATTATGCTTGATTTCATGTCATATTAGAAGGATATACCGATGTGAGTTGGATATCAAGTGTTGAATATCAAAAATCTGCATTTGAGTGGATATTTACACTAGTCGGTGGTGCAATTTCGTGGAAGTATTATGAATCAAAATAGGGAGAAAGAAGGGAAGAGAAACATAGCCGTAGAGATAGGAAATTCCAAAATCAAAATCATATCATCAAAATAGAACAATGGTGCTCTATTTATATGCCGAGAATATAAAGAATTACTAAGAAAGAGGTATAAAGTTCAATCCTCCTATTGATTAGTTTCCCCTTCCCCCAAATAAATAAATACTAAAATCTTCCTATAAAAAGTAGGTCGTATTGAATCTGCAAACTTCCAACGAACAAAATAAATTACAGCTAACTAACCAACAGATTAACTAAAAAGTCTCATTATTTAATAGTTGTAATTAACTAATGTAGTGCATCTTCCAATTAAGTTCTATTGGAGTGTTTTGTATGATGTCAAAACTAGGATTCTTTAGCGTTTATGTACATTAAATGATATTCTCTTATTCTCTATGTGCATCTTAGCATTAGGAAGTATACAAGTTATTGGGATCATCTTTGAAAAGGTCTCATGCATAAAAAATCAAGTTTTATTTTAATTTGCTAATCAGGTCGACACATACATATCATAGGTCAACACATACGTAAATAGGCCGACCTATAGTAAAATTTTCCAGGCTATAGGTCGATACATCCGTGCTACAGGTCGGCACATATACTGCAATATTAAACCTTGTAGCTATTGCTTTCATATGCTGACTTCACAGGTCAACACAAAGGAGGTGCAGTGATAAATTCATGATCATTAAGTTATGGATAAGCAAGACATCAAATAACAAGAGTTGTCACCGCGCTTTTATTGTTTCCAAGGGAAAAGATAAAAGTACTAACAAAACCCAAAAGTAAGAAGTTTTCAAATCTAAACTAATAAAATGTCAGAGATTACAAGTAAGGGAGTTGGTTACACAGAGGGAAGGTGTTAGCACCCAAAGTGTTCTAGGTACTCCTAGGGAGCCCTTTCTTGTGTGCATATGTATTTTGTACAAAGTGATGTTTACAAACAAATAGAATGGGTGGATGAGAAAAGAATTCATTAATTATATTTTTGTGTTTGACAAGACCTTCGGACTTGTGCCTACGTACCAACATAAAAATGAGGGATCAAAACCTCGTAGTTCGTGATATAAATTTCAAAGTGGATACATTGCTTTAAATCAAAAATTAAGTTTGAAAGGCACAAAGGCCTAGAAAATGGTTTGAATGAGTTAGTTCTTTTTGGCTTTTTGAAAGTTTAGGTCAAGCATAATTAAGTCTATTTACAAGTTTGGTTAAGAAAAGAAGTTTGAAAATGCAATGGCATAAGGCCAAAGTTTCTAGTTTGCAAAGTGGTCAAAGTTTAGAACAAAACTAGTTCAAGCAAAGAAGAATTTTCAAAAAGTGGGAGAGATTTTAAAATTAAAGAAATGGGGAGGAGATGAAGAGACTAGTCCTATGCACAAAATTAAAAGTTAAGAGTTGAAAAGATCTGACCAATGGGTAGCAATCCAATAGACAAGAATGTCTTATAGAAACCCCAAATTCCCTTGGATATTAGAATCAAGCCATAAACAATGCATACAATATTATCTTGAAGAGCAAGGAATCAAATAAAGATAACCTCATCCATCTTGGCCACTCCATGATCTCCTTCAAATTAGCCCATGTAGCAGATGAATTCCGCAAGTCACAGGTTCAAAATAACAGCTTCATAATGATCATATTGCAGATGAACTCAAAGGGATCTTCAATGATGTATTAGATGAAATTCCAAATTGCAAGCACTTGGTTACATGAAAGTTGGCATTGGCCAAGTCATTTAGCTTAGGAATGTTGCCTAAATTCTAAGTCCAATTGTTCAAGATCAAGTCAACAGTCCACACAAAAGTTTTTTAGGTTTTTTTTTATTATGTACATTAATGGCCCAAGCCCACACAAACGAACAAAATATACACAAGCAAGATATATCACGCAATATGATCCAAATGGACAAAGTGAAAATGACATTTAACATAAACAATTAGAATGGTATGAATAATGACAAATGAATAGAGCTTAAAAATTAAAGTGCATTAGAATAAAAGACTTAAAATTAAATGTTAGTTGTTAATAAGTTAGAAGTTAGTATTGTTTTGCTTTTTTGTTTTAAGTCATTCTTTGGAGAACACTCAACCCACTTATCACAAACATGGATCCTTGAGCCAAGACATCTTCCAAAGGAAGGAAAAAAAGCCAAGTTTCCACACAATACCATGAAAGAGGGGAGACTTACAATCTCACTAACTAGAATGCTATGCCTTTTGGTGTCAAAAATTTAGCGATATGTTAAGCAATCGTAATTGGACTTATGTAGAAGTCACAACTATTAGAGGTCGGGCAATAGAATTTTGGTGTTAATGCATGTTAGAGGCATAGTATAATGGACTATGCTCATGAAATATACCACACACAAAAAGAATATGCAAAAGAGGTGGCCTAATCTCATCCATACTTATGTCAATTTTGCAATCAACTAGCCTTAGGATTTAGAGATATCATAAGCCAAATGAAATGGATGCATAGAGGAGGAATTAGGAATTAGATGAAAAGGGAGGGGAATGGATCATAACTCAAATTGGTCAAAGGAGGACTTTTACCAAATTAATATCATTCATTCATTTTGGGAGATGGAATGTACATTCCATCAATCCCCTAGATCCAATGATATTAACCTAGCAAAGTCAAATCAACCTTGACCAGGGCCCAACAACACAAGTCAAACTTACATAAACCATCACAAGAGGTCAACACAATTATTTGGCATTTATTCAATTTAAAAATACTAAAATAATGCATTTAAATTAAACATGGTTTGTCAAATTCCTAAAACCTCATCAAAACACCAAAGAAATGGCCATGAGATTTATCATAAGTCAAACAAGGTCAAATGACCTTGGAGAAAAAAATTCAGAATTTTTAAAGACTTAAAAGTATTTTTAAACAATTAAAAATAATCACAAAATCAACTAAATCATTAAAAATATTAATAATGATCAAAAAAATAATTTTAATTCAAAATATGAAAGAGGAATTTATTTAAATTTTTTTGGTGAAACTCTCATATTTTTGGGATCAATTTTAAAATTAATATGAATTAATGAAAATCAAATGAATTAAAACAAAAATCAAAAAATCAAAAAAACGTGAGCCACTTGATCTCCCTCATTAATTGAGGTGGCAGATCAAGTGGACACAAACGCACGTTCCATGATGAAACCTAGTCAGCGCGCCACACGCGTGGTAATCAAAACCAACGCCAAAGATTAAAACAATTTGAATGGATCTTGTGGTTGGGAGACGTGCAAACACACCGCCGGAGCCAGAGCTCCGGTCTTCTTCTATGCTGGACCTCACTGAACTGGTCCACCCTCAACCATCACCAAAATAAAAAAAGAGGACATGATCTAAAAGAAAAAATGGCGTAAAGCACGAATCTGACCTCAATTTCAATTAACTCCAAATATATAAAAAGATATGAGGAGTTGAATTTTGAGGTGTGACACATGAGTTGCTTCGATTTGACCTCAAAGCAACTCAATCTTCTTGCCTACATTAGTAGGACTTCAGACAACCAAAGATCCAAGAGAATTGATAAGAATTGAGTGAGAATCTAAGAGAAGAAGTTTTCTAAAAATTTCCTTCAATGATGTGCAGAAATGGATCTTGCTTGCTTCAACCTTGATCTGATCACACTTGAGAAGCTTGCAGGAGAGGTTTGGCAATGGTACAAAGCTTTGGATCCTGGAGTTTCTGAATCTCCAAACAGTGAGATTCAAACTCAATTTTCAAGTTGAAAATTCTCAGGTTTTCCTTTGAATTGTGAGGGTTTCAATTGGATGGCAAAGCTGGCGCGCAAGGTGTGTTTGAATTGAGCTCCAAGGGCCTGTATTTATAGCAATTGGGACTGATATTTGCACACTTAAAAAATTGCTAAATCTGGACATTTCATGCACAAGCTTGCATGGGCGTGTACAGGCCCATGAAGCAATCCAATTTGGTCCACTTGCAATCATTCTGAAGTTCAAATGAGGCTTGGATGTCAAGGCAATGTGAAATATGATTTTGGCATTTGATTTCTTCCAATCATGCAGCTCTGTTAAAGCCATGCGCAGACCTAGCAAACTTTGTCCAAAATGCATGAAATTGTGTTCTTTGGAAAGCTTAGATCAAGAGGAACAAGTTTGATGTTGAACACTTTTTCATTTGGAACTTGGGAATGGTGAATTTGGAGGTGGAAGTTTGGAAATTTCAACATGTTGAAAAATTTTCTAAGTTGCAAGCCATATATCTCTATATTCCACCTTAATTAACTTTTTATGTGAGCTTCAAATGAGAAAAGTGTCTTCAGAAACGTTGTATCTATTTCAAATAGGTTCAAAATGGTCACCAATTTCATGTCATTTGGATTTAGAATAATAGAGTTATGCATTTTTGAAGTTTGGAAAAATCACTTGTTCAATGGTATGGGTAAAAAATGATCTATAATGTATCCTCATATCACATGCTCATAAACGTTGAATTGGCTATCACTCCAAACATCAAAGTTCAATTAGACATCTTGAATTTGATTGTGCAACTTGGAAATATTTAATCTCATAAAAATTGAGCAAGTTATGGTCTTGGGAAGTTGACTTTCAAATTAGGGTTTAGACAAAATGACCTATAATGTTTCAACATAGAAAATGATTTTCCAAGCAAAACTAGCTCTAGGTCTAAACATGAAAGTTGTTCGGAATGTCATTTAGAGTAACTTTTCTTTTGGAATAATTTTCATATGGTGAAAATTGTAGGAGATAAGGTCTAGGGAGACCCGGTTTTGATCAGATGAATTCATCTGGCCAACCACCATCAACCAACTTGCTAACCTTCAATTCTATTGACTTTTTAGGCTCATGGTAGATCATATATGTATAAGATGATTAATTTTGAAGTGTCCCTTGAGAAAATTGATCAATTGATGAGATAGCTTGTTGGAGAAGTTACTTAAGATTCCCAGTCAAACTAGGGCTTCCAAGGCAAATCACTTCCAAACTCTTGAAGAATGCTTGATCAATATAATATGTAGAGATCATTGGGACTCATATATGATGCTTTGAGACATTATGGATCAATCTTTGATTGTGCTTTTAGCCATGAGGGTCCCAAACCCTAGATATGAACTTCATAGATCAATGATGATCATGCCCTACCTACAAACGAGTTAGGCAAATGCAAAGACATATTTTTGGTATTTTGGTTAGTAAAATGATAATATACAAGTATGATACAATCACATGATGCTTGGTGATCTCTCCCAAAACAAACCCAATGAAAGAGGGGTAAGGAGAATGCCAAGGTGTGATCCCAATTTTGATGCATATGATGAAATTGCATGAGGGATCTTAGGGTCAAAATTGGGGTCTTACAGGAGGCACATGACATTAATAGGTCGACACATGATCTTCAATAGGTCGACCTATGCATCGTACAGGTCGACCTATAAGATGATTTTTTTTGTGTGCAAATTTTCATATTTTCTCAAAGTTAATTGCATTCCTTTGTGCTCTCATTCATATATGCATATATATACTTCATACATTCATCATTCTCTAGTAAGGTTTCTAGAATGAGTCAAACCTATATGAATCCAGGATTTCAAAGCATCTCATAATCATAAATCCAATTTATGCATACACACAATCAAACTATACATAATCACTTTTTGAGTGGGTTCCATCTAGATTAGGATTGATAACATCCAATTATGTTTATTGTACCAAGAATATTGGGTTGCGATCTTTGAAGGATTCAAATAAGAAAATTGAGTTGGGGTTTTCCTTCAATATTTTTAGAGTTTGAAGGTTTTTGACAAGATTGTGCAATTTGAATCTAGCGAGTGAAGGCCTTGAGATTAGGTGTGTCGACAAGGGAGTAGTGTGAAACGGTGGATCCTGTTGACAAATCTTGGGTTTAACAAGTGTGCGGTTGGGATTAATTTAGTCGGGTGAAAGCCTTGAGACAAGGAGGTCGTGCAAGGAAGTAGCAACAACAGGTGAATTAAAGCGACATTGTTGGTGACTTGATCAAACTCTGATCAAGGTTTTTGGAGATGCTAGAGTCAAGAACACACTTTGGGTTTGTGGAATTTGATTTCTCATCTCTTGTATACATACATTTGCAAATTAAGATTTATTATATTAATTTCTCAATTCGAATTCGAATTAAGAGCAAGTGTACCCATATCGAGGTCGATTGGGGAACTGCCTAAACAAATCCTTGCGTACCCTCTCTCTCTCTCTCTCTCTCTCTCTCTCTCTCTCTCTCTCTCTCTCTCTCTCTCTCTCTTTCTCTCTCTTTTATTTTTCGGTTCACAAATTTTTTATTACTTTGATCTCTTGATCAACATTCTTTGGATAATAGTTTTTTAATTCTTTGTTAATTTGTGTTGTTGTAGTAATCACATACCATTTGGTAGTGATTGGATTTCTAAGAACTACAAACATTATACTAAAATCCAAACTTTGTTGATTGCTCGCAAAATGTTTGACAAATTGTTTTAACTAGTTTTTGTGTGTTACTATTGTCGCGCCGCGAAAAATACAGAGTCGTCACCGGATTTTATTCATTCCAAAGGAAAGGGAAAAAAGAGATAAAACCCCAAATGAAAGAAATGGTCTCGCAACCAAGAGCAGATTCGGAAGTCGATTATGCTAGGGGGAGGTATTAGTACCCCTCACATCCATGGTACTTCATGGGAACCACTTGCGTGTATCAATGCGTATGGATGTTGTTTATTTGTATGTTGCTTGCTATTGGGAATGAGATGGGGAGAGAAAATAAGTTTTAAATTAGTGTGCTCGCTAATGATTTGGGCCCTAGTGCCTACGTAACCTCATACGTGCAATAAGGAAATCAAAGCTCTATAGTTCGGCTCACAAATGGAACATTTGTTTGGTTGTTTTTACTGAACAATATTGACGTTCGTGTGCTACTGTTCACTTGCTTGTATACTCTGTCGTGGGAGTGGGGAGTATTTTCTTGTTTGCGGTAAAATGGATACGCTTGGATCACACTATAGCAGTTAAACATTACTTGCTCACACATGGAGGCTTAAGCGTTGTTCACGGTAGAACGAAAGTAACACGTCCTTTTTGAAAGGTTTTGAAGAGAGTGCACTGAGGAAAAAGATGATTTGATTTGTTAGGGTTGATTTTATGTACGGAGACAAGCATCAGACCCTTGGCTAGATACAAGTATCTGACCCTTGACTAGGTACGGCCAACAATCAAAATACTTGGGAGTAGAGAGGACAATGGAGTCCCAACTACCCTTTTTCTCCCTCATGGCACCTAGATTTAAATTGTTTGAATCATTAGATGTTTTAAGGGGGAAGTCAGGTGTCAGGTCTTCAAGCTAGGTACGACCGACAACCTAAGTACTTG
This sequence comes from Lathyrus oleraceus, assembly GCF_024323335.1. Lineage (NCBI taxonomy): Eukaryota > Viridiplantae > Streptophyta > Magnoliopsida > Fabales > Fabaceae > Lathyrus > Lathyrus oleraceus. Next base: position 362,081,800 of record NC_066584.1, read on the forward strand.
AATGTTGTGTACAAGCACGTATACCCCATTTTTGCATTCCAGTTTGTTATGAAAAGGTTTCGAAAAAGGGACTTGACATTGGATCAAGTGTTTGAGTTTATTATGAAAAAGTGTGTGGAGAATGGAGGTGAGAGATAGATTGAGATTGAGAAGTTAATAGAGAAGAGATATGGATCATGGATCATGGAATAGATGAGAGATACTTGACGTTGGATCAAGTACTCGTGTTGCAATGGTGTGACTTTTTTTTGGAAAACAACTTGACGTTGGATCAAGTACCTTTTGTTTCTTTTGAAATGCTTTATTTATCATTTTGTTTTTATCTTTTTAATTAGCATGCATGATGAATTAATTAAAGCATAAACCTAAACTATTACATATTCATGGGGCTGGGGACATTTAACCCACAATGGGGGGATGGATCCACACAAGACAACATAAATGGAAATGGAAAGAATTATACAAATTAAAAACCATGTGTCATGCCTAAACCATGCAAGTGGCATGATACTTCAAAAAATACAAGCTAATTGAATGAGCTAGAGGCATGGCTAGTTAGAAGTGTGACTGGATCTCCAAGTCACATGTGGAAACAAGACAACAAATGGGGTTAGTATGAGATCAAGTCAAATGAATGGGAATGATGCAACAAATGTAAGCATATTCAATGGTTTAAATCAATTCAAATGACAATGGATTAATCATTGATAAAAAAATCAAATACTAATCATGTGATCATGGCAAATGAAATTAGGCATACAAGGTATTCATCACCTAAATTGAAATGGGATTTTCAACTTATTATAAATTATCACAAACCAAATGAATCAATTAAATGGGAAATTAAAGTGAACATTAATTATAAGGATTAAAATCTACCTAAACATGAATTAGGGTCAAAATCAATCAAATGCGAAATTAGTAATCATGCATTGAGTTCTAATCTACATGGATATGGAAATCATCATACAAAAGTCAAATTGAGTGAAAATTAACCTAATGGAAAAATCATGGTAAAAATCTACAACTAACCATATTAATCAAAACAAAATCCATAAAAGAAATATTCAAACCTAATGACTAAAATACTACTCACAACACGGTCAATCAATCATGAATTAATTCTGGAAAATTAAGAAAACTAATCTAATCTAAATGTGATTAAACCTAATTATACCTAACTATTCTAAATAAATATAATTATAAAAAAAACTATATTAATCCCTAATTACAAAAAATAAAGAATTAAAAATCTACCCTAATTCTAACAAGATTAAAACAGAAGAAAATTTAATCCTAAAAAAATTAACTAAGATTAATATAGATTAGGATAAAATGAAATGGATTCAGAGGAGGATTAAGATGAACAATGAACATGGGGACATGGGATTATGTGGGGTGTGAATTGGGGCGAGAGAGACTTACTTGGGTTGAAGACTTCTTAGACAATAAGCCCAACTCAGCCTTCATCCAGATTCACACCAAAACTCAACGCGACCTCATGTTCAGACGGTGATTCCACAATGCTCCTATGGCCGCGCAAGGAAAGTTTCACAAGATACAAAATTTTGAATTCGTCTTCTACCCACGCCAACCACACATAATCGAACTAAACGATTCAAGAAGGATTTTCCTAAATCGAAGAACCAACGAAACGGAAGAACCGCGTGGAAATTCAGTGACAAAATGCAATCGAGACCGAAGTCGAATTCACTTGCTCGCCTGCGTATGAAATGGAAAAGACGAATAGAGAAAGAACCTACCAGTCTAACATGGTGGCTCTGGTATTCCTCTTTCGATCCTTTCTTTCTCAATATGTGCGTGTTGTTATTGTATGTGATGAAGGGTGTTAAATTGGATCTTCGTGATCATTCCCCTCCATACCGCGCTTATGTTTCGTTCTACTTCTGTTTGTTTTCTGCTTCGTGAGGTTGTTGTCCTGAGACGAAGAGTGTGTTGTTACTGAATTGATGGCGAAGATGGTGAATCATTGATTTCTGGATTGGACTGCGATTATGAAAATTGAATGGAGGTGGTGAATTCTTGACGAAGGTAAAATTCCACGCTTTTCTTGATTTATGCTCTTTTTTTTTGTTCTGATAGAGTTCCTTCTACTTCTGTTTTTGAAAAGCCCATCTCCCCAATTTTGTTGAGAGGTTGTTTTTAATTTAGGGAATTGGTTCCGTGAGGTTCGAATAGAGGGAGATTGTAGGGTTCTTTGAAGGGTAAAAGCAGGGTGTTAAAAGGTTAAGGGTGAAGTTAAGGGTGTTCCTGTTGTGGCTTGGCTGAAGAATGAAGCTACCTAAAAAATTTGTTATCACCCTTAGTTTTGTGTGGGCTTAGATTCAGTTAGAAGGTTTTCCAAGTGGTTCTCAATGGAGGTTGAAATTCAGTTATCAGTTGGAAGGTTGAAGGTTCACTAGGAGGTTGCAGAGTTGGTTAAGGGTTTGTTATGGAAGTTCAAATTCGGTTATGCAGTTGTTAAGAAGGTTGAAATTCAGTTAGAAAGAGTGGTGGAATTCAGTTCTATTATGGTCAGTTCTGAAGTTATATTTCCAGGGTTGTTCCTATTGAAGAGCTTTTATGATGGGAGTTAGTTGTAGGAGAAAAATATGGAGGGTTTGAGGGAGTTCTGTTGAGGGAGTGGTTCAGGGAATATCTGTTGAAATTAGTTATGGGGAGGAGATTTGATTGAGGAAGTTTCCCTTTCAAGAAGTTGGTTTGAGAGAGTTTTTTTTTTGTTCAATTAGGAGAATTGTTAGAGTTGGAAATTTAGGTTAGTTTGATGGAAGATAGTTTTGGAGCAAATGAACCATCCATAATGGACCAGATGAATCCTCAGTCTTGAATGTATGTACCACATATGATGATGCCATAGTCAAAAATTAGGGTTTCAGGGGCTTGAATTGATCTTGATAATGCTCACACCCGATATCCCTAGATTAGGGTTTCCACTATGCTCCCTGATGAATACCTACAAGATGAAAAGCTCCAATATAACCATGGCCATCATATGAACCCTAGCATGGAGACTCGACCTTCCTTCCATGTCTTCTATGATCGAGGCCCTTGAATCCATGATCTTGAGCTTTCTAATGCAAGTGGAATGTACTGCGATATTATGGATATGTAGATGAGATGAATGCTTATCAGGATATGCAAATGCTTAGGGGTTAGTGACCTAGATGATCATTGTGAAGGGTAGGGTGAATTTTGGGGTATGACAATTATCACTGGAGATAGACCTTTAAGATTTACTTATTAGATAATGGCTACTGAACCTAAAGGGGCGTATAATAGAGCATCTATTTTCACCGACGAAAATTATGGCTATTGGAAAGCTTGTATCTGTATCCATGTCGACTCCATTGATAAGGGTGTATGGGCCATCATCGTTAATGGTCCTATTGAAATTACAATGACCAATGGTGAAGGCGTCATCGTACCAAAACCGGAAAATCAATGGAATGATAATGATAGAAAGTCGTGGTCTCATGATTGGAAAGCATAAAATATCCTCATATCCGCATTAGGTATTGATGAGTATTATCGTGTCTCTCATTGTGAAACTTCCAAAGCTATCTGGGACGCATTAGAAGTTACTCATAAGGGAACTAATAAGGTTAAACAAGCTAGGATCAACGCATTAAACCAATTTTTTAACTCTTTCATATGAAGCTTGGTGAAACCATTGTCGACATGCAAAAGAGATTCACACATCTTATTAATAGATTTAATGCTCTAGGTAATCCTATCTCCAATGTTATTTCTACTAACAAGGTTTTAAGATGTCTTAATAGGGAATGGCAACTCAAGGTCACTACTATCAAAGAGGAAAATGATCTTAAAGCACTTGATCTTACTACTTTGTTTGTTAAATTGGAAGAACATGAGCAAGAACTCACTTGCTTGGAAAAACATAAAAAAAAATGAAAAGATGATAAATAAGTAGAAAGGTAAAACCAAGGTGGAAGAGAAGAAGTCAATTGCTCTAAATACTTCTAGTTTCAAGTCCTCAAAGAATGAGCCTAGTGGGTATGAAGAAAGGGATGACAATATCTCCGATGATGAATATGTTGGGCTATTTCTCAAGAGATACCAAAGGTATATTCGGAAGAACAAGGTCAAGCACTTCGAAGGAAACTTATCCAAATTTAGAATGGAGTCCAAGTCTTCAAAAGATGGTGAGAATAGGAAAGGTAAATTTAGAAGCTCTTGTTATAATTATGGTGAAATTGGTCACTATAGACCGGAATGTTCCATGATTAAGAAATACAAAGAAAGAGGGCATCACAATAAGCCTAGTAAATCTAGAAGATCTTATGTAGCTTATGAGAGTGCAAGTGATTCCTCAAGCGATGAAAGTTACACTTCTAGTGTAGAATCGGCCCGGATTTGTCTTATGGCTAATGGAAGGAAGAAGAAACAAGTAAGTCCTTCTAAAATTGATCTTACTAGTGATTTATCTTATTCTCAATTACAAGATGCTTTTGATAATCTTCATAGAGAAACATTAAATGCTTTTAAGAAAATAGTTTCACATGAAAATATGTTTTTGCAATTAGAAGCTATTAAAAGATCTATGATAAATATTCAAAGTGACAATAATGAAAGTGAAGAACCTTCTAAGTTTGCTTGTGAATCTTGTCATAATTGGCAAAAGGAGATAAATGTTATTCAAGTCAAATTAGGAAAAGCTTTACAACCTAAGAGTGCATTTGCTATTGATCCTTTTAAGTATGAAAGGTCTTTGAAACATTCATACAAAAAGCATAAATATTTCAAAAAGGATTCAAATGGTAAAAGCACATATCATCATAACTTATCTTGTCTCTATTGCTGCAAGAAAGGTCATACTATTGAAAAATGCAAATTTAGGAAACTTTTAGTTCCTAAATCAGCCTTATAATGGTTGTCCAAGTGCACCTTGTTTTCACTCACCCACAAGAACCCAATGAAGATTGGGTACCTAGCAGTTGTTGATTTTACATGATAAATTTCTTGGATCTATTAAGAGAGTATGTGATCTTGTTTGTGGATACTCAAGACATTTGACGTGTTACATCTCCCTATTTTGTTGACTTTGTGCAAGGGAGAAGGGTTGTGTGACCAAAAGGAATCAACTTCTAGTGTTATTTAATTGCTAAAAGTGTGTTGATTACTATTAATGTTTTATCCGAGAAATGTCGAGATATGTGTTTCTTTTCATGATATAGGTATATCTTCAAAAGACATTTTCAATGAAACCAAAAAAGGAATTAATCAGCCTAAAGCGGTGGAACGTGAGAAGGAAGAAGATAACGATTGTGAAAAGAAGAAGGTTGAAAGTCCAGCTGCAGTGGATGATTTATCCTTAACTTGGAGAACCTTTAATGATCATCAAATCAATAATCTTCTTAGATACATTATTAATCATACTTTGAAGTACTTTTTTAAAGAGAAAAGTGGTAAGATTGTTGTTGTCTAAAGGTTGTATGGCATGTTTTGCATTTATTCCAACTTTCGTTCGAGAGTTTCTTAAGGAAGTTCTTTGTTTTGCCTATTTATTTTTCAAAGGTATATGATTTACTTTATGTATGATATATGTTATGAGTGTGCACTTCTGAAAATTTCAAGTGATAACCAATGTGTGGTTCATTTAAAATGATTATAGTGACCTTATCTAAATATCTTCACATGTATGTTATATTGTCTCTAACTTATGCTTGCTTTGAAGATTTCAAGTTTATGTCTATGATATTATTTTTGGATCCACTGACATGCAACTTGTAGAGGAGTTTTCTAAGCTTATGAATGGTGAGTTTGAGATGACCCTTATGGGGGAGTTGAATTACTTTCTTTGTATTCAAATCAAACAACTCAATGAAGGTTCATTTGTGTGTTAAACCAAATATTGCAACGACTTGCTAAAGATATTTGGTATGGAAGATGCAAAATTTATTGACACTTCTATAGCCACAAATTGAAACTTGAAAAGAATGAAAATGGTAAGGATGTAGATGTCAAGAAATATAGAATGCATCCTTAATCATTTCATAAGAAATATATTATCGTTCCTTTTTTAATTTTCCATTTTTGTAAGTAAGCTTTTATCTTTACATGTTACTTGTGTTCCAAATGGTTGATATTCTTGATGTTTGAATTAGTTCATAAATGTTTACTTCCAAATATGTCTATTAATATATGTCAATTATATACTTATAGTAACTTTGTTTTTCTCTCTCTATATATGCTTGAAATATACTCTTGGTGCATTGCTTTGTTATCTATTCTTGCATGAAACTTGATCGAACATGCTATAATGTTTGTAAATTCTTATTGTGTGTCATTGTTATGATAGCATCTTTGTTTTTGGTCTGTGTGGTGATATATCTTTATCACCTTTCTAGAGCACATGCGTGTGCAACATTTCGGAAGTACCAAAGGCATATGTCACATGATTGTGTTCACTTTGTATCCCTCATTGTTCATGCTTGTGTTTTGTTTATTTTTTTAAGCACTTGGTATAGCAATTATATTCTATTCTTTCTTTATTTGATTTTATTTAAGTTAGACATTCTTATTCAATATGACTATCATTCTCTGTGAGTGTTATCGTATTGTTTCTCTTATCTTTGTATTTCGCCTCTATGTGGTTTATATTCGTTTATGCGTGTTTTATGATACTTCGCATAAGTTGCTTAATTTCTTTTTGATGTTGTCAAAGGGGGAGAAGCAAGATAAAGCTTGAGGATGCATATATTCAGGGGGAGTTATTCATTACTAACGCGTCGTCTCAAGTTTTGCCATCATAAAAAAGGGGGAGTATGTGAGTGCATCTTCCGATTAAGTTCTGTTATGAGTGTTTTGTATGATGTCAAAATTAGGATTCTTTAGCGTTTATGTACATTGAACGTTATCCTCTTATTATTTATGTACATCTTAGCATTAGGAAGAATACAAGTCGATGGAAACATCTTTGAAAAGGTCTCATGCATTAAACATCCATGAAAAATCAGGTTTTATGAAACTTTGTTGGTCAGGTCGACACATGCATATGATAGGTTGACACATACATAAACAGGTTGGCCTATAGTAAAATTTTCCATGCTATAGGTCTACACATCCGTGCTACAGGTCGGCACGTATACTACAGTATTAAAGCATGTAGGTACTGTTTTTATGTGCTGACTTCATAGGTCGACACATGACATTGATAGGTCGACATGTGACCTTCAACATGTCGACCTATGCATCGTACATGTCGACATATACAATGATTTTTGTGTGTGCATATTTTCATATTTTCTAAAATTTAATTGCATTCCTTTTTGCTCTTGTTCTCACATGCATATATATGCTTCATACATGCGTCATTCTCTAGTAAGGTTTCTAGAGTGATTGAAAGCTACATGAATCCAGGATTCCAAAGTATCTCATCATCTTCAATTCAATATATGCACACACACAATCAAACTACACATTTTTGATTGGGTGTCATCTAGATTAGGATTGATAACATCCAATTAGGTTTGTTGTACCGAGAATATTGAGTTGCGATCTTTGAGAGATTCAAATAAGAAAACTGAGTTGGGTTTTTCCTTCAAGATCTTTAGGGTTGGAATGTTTTTGACAAGATTGTACAATTCGGATTCGATCAAGTGAAATCCTTGAGACTAGGTGTGTCGTCAATGGAGTAGCGTGAAACGGTGGATCGTGTCGACAAATCTTGGGTTCAACAAGTGTGTGCTTTGGATTAATTGGGTCAGGTGAAAGCCTTGAGACAGGGAGGTCGTGCAAGGAAGTAGCAATAACAGGGGAGTTGAAGTGGCATTGTCGGCGACTTGATTAAACTTTGATCAAGGTTTTTGGAGGTGCTAGAGTCAAGAACAAACTTAGGGTTTGTCGGATTTTATTTCTCATCTCTTGTATAGATACATTTGCAAAGTAAGATTTATTCTATTAATATCTCAATTCAAATTCAAATTTAGGGAAGACGTATCCATAGCAAGGTCAATTAGGGAACTGCCTAAACAAATCCTTGCATACTCTCTCTCTCTCTCTCTCTCTCTCTCTCTCTCTTATTTTTTGGTTCACAATTTATTGATTACTTTAATCTCTTGATCAACATTGTTTGGATAATAGCTTTTGAATTATTTGTTAATTTGTGTTGTTGTAGTAATCACATGCCATTTGGTAGTGATTGGATTTCTAAGAACTACAGACAATATACTAATATCTAAACTTTGTTGATTGCACACAAAGTGTTTGACAAATTGTTTCAACTAGTTTTGATGTGTTATTATCATTGGAGATAGACCTTTACTATAGTAGATTATTCAATTTAGTGTTTGAATTTTTGTTAATCAACTTATGGATTATAATCATACCATTGACACTCTTACGCATATCCGTACTTTCAATAGTAGGTTCGATTATATGATTTTTGATCTGGGGAAATATTTGAAACTTGATTTCGCGCCATAAAAGTTTCTAAGTAAAATTTTATAATAAGTTTTTAACTTGGGATCTATTCACCCCCTCTCTAGATCTAGGCCTATCGTCTAAAAACTACTTGTTGTCATACCCCAAAATTTTCCCTCCCCTTTGATCTAACCTTTTGATTTAAGATTCATTTGCATTTATGAACGTCAATGTCATCTAGTGAACTAATCTCATCACATATTCAAAGGTTTGGGGTGGATTATACTTAGTAAGGAGCCATGGTTTTGATTTAGGATCAAACCCTAGGAGTTGTGATGCTACAATTATTATGGAGAGCCCATCATGGTGATCAAAGATGTAAAATTCTAGTTACTAAATGCTTGAGGCCTTGAAGCTTAGAGCTTGGATCTTGGTGTTCAGTCCATGATAAACCCTAATTCTTGATTTTGAGGTTTGTGAATCTTGTGGTTTCCTTTGAGGAAGTGGAAACCCTAGCTTGGCTCATGACACTAATAATTTGCTTGTGTTGATTACTCCATTGCTTTGAGGCTTTGGTTTTTGTTTGACTTAGGGTTTTGACCTAGCTAAACCCTAGTCCTTGGTGACTTGTGATTGGCCTAGAGGCATGCTTACATTCATATTTAGTTGCATATTGCAACTGGTCTCATTTGATCTAAGTTACTTCATACATTGATTCTCTTGGTCATCCTGGATCTAAGTTTCATTCATTGGCTCCATAGTGTGTCAAGGTGCACTTGAGGCCGAGTTGCTTTTTTTTTGCAAATCAAAAGTACCAAAAAGTTACAAATCAAGTTCATATCATTTTACTTGAAACTTTTACTACTAGAACTATTGAGTAATTACATATAGATAAGTCAAAATAAAATTATAGTCTTCAACTTGAGATATCTTTATAACAACGGGTCTTTAGCTTGCGCTTCCCCACATATTTGAGAGACGACCAATTGGGAATTCGTCATCAACTTAAGGCATTTTGCTCCAATTTCTTTGGCCAATAATATTCACGTAATAACTGCGTCATACTCGACTTGATTATTAAAGCGTTATAAATTTGAATCTCGGCGAGACCTTTATCATGAGCCCATATTTATTTTCTAGAATGGACTATGCCCTACTTCCATGACAGTTAGATGATCCATCTATGAAAACCACCTAAATGTGTTCTGAGGTCGCTGGTGTCGTGGTCATTTCTGTTAGGAAGTCAGGAAATAGTTGATCTTTTAGAGCTTCCTAGCTTTGAAAGAAATTTTGAATAAGGATAGCTCCACCTTCCATATTGTTAATCTTCATGCCAAGTCCGATCGGTAAAGTAATTGCCTTAATGGTAAATATGTCTGAATTATTATAGGATGCGCAAAGAAATAATTTATCAGCTTTCGAGATGCCATCACCATGGCTAGGGCCGCTTTCTCAATCTTTAAATATCGAGTCTCCACTCTAGCTAGGGCTTTGGATACAGAATATACCTGATTCTTCCTGTTATCATTTTCTCTTACAAGAGTTGTTGGTGTAAGCCCTAGAGGCCAATACTTTTTGGTACTTGTATCGAATAATTTATTAATAATAAAAAGCTTTTTCTTTATTATGTTTGTTTAATAAAGTCCCTAGAATAGCTAGTCCGTTTAATGTATCAAGTATGACTTAATCATGAGATCACATTAAACATAAGGACAATATTCTTAAAGTATCCGCAGTCGAGCTTTATTGTGAAGTGGGATAACACTAAAGCATTAAGACTATTACGTATATAGATTGATGATCACATCTCATGGATCATGGATAAGGAGTTATCAAGTCTTAAACATATGTATGAATATTAAGAGTAATATTTATACTGGATTGACCCGCTATGAGAATACTATATAGAAAGTTATGCAAAGTGTCATAAGTTATTCTCATGGTGATAATGGTGTATACCGCCCTTCGACCTGAAACCACTATGGACCCTAGATGTGGAGTCAAGTGCTTTATTGCTGATCAAACATTGTCCGTAACTGGATAACCATAAAGACAGTTGATGGGTACTCCACGAAGCATGCTGAGGGACATGAGTGACCTAGATGGAATTTGCCCATCCTGCGTAATAGGATAAATGTCTATGGGCCCAATATTGAATTGGACAAGGATGACACGGTCTATGCTTGTGTTCAATAGAGACATAAGGGCAAAAGGGTAATTATGCACATAAGTATTATCACAGAAGGTTTTGTCAGATCGCATGACATTTTCGTGTCTTGGGTAGCAGAGATGTGTTGCTAGATACCGCTCACTGTTTATTATCTTAAATAAGTGATTTAATATAATTGCCAACGTCGCGAAAACCTACAATGTCACACACAAAGGACGGATTGATGAGAGATAGAGTAACTAAGGAACACCGTAAGGTACGGTGCACTTAAGTGAATTGTAGAACATCGTAAGGTACGGTGTACTTCAGTAGAATACGAAATATGGTAAGGTACCATGGGCTTAAGTGATTTTGGGCATATTATAAGATATGGACCAAATACACTTAAGTGGGCTTTTAGCTTGAAGCCCACACAAGTGGTTCTATAAATAGAACCCTTGTGCAGAAGCATTCATTGCGGTTGCATTATTTTCGTTTTCTTTCTCTCTCTCTCTCACTCAAATCCTTCATTCATACCAGCTAGCACTAAGATTGAAGGAATCCGTTCGTGTGGAATGAGTAGAGACGTTGTCATCGTTCAATGTTCGTGATCGCTCCGTGGATCTGCATCAAAGGTTTTGATCGTCACAAGAGATCTACACCAAAGGTTTCAATCGTCACAAGAGGTAAATATTCTATCACTGATCATGACCATTCGTAAGGATCTCTAAAGGAGAAAATCTTAATTTCCGTTGCGTTTTGGATCACAATTCTCCTTCAGTGGTATCAGAGCCACTTACGAAACCATGAATCAGATAGCTGTTTATTTTCTGTATTAATATGATTAAAAGACAGAATGAATCAATTAATTAAACGGGTAATTAAATTTGGCATCATGAGTGTACGAGTTGGATGATTGATGTTGACTATGCTTCGGAACCGACATTAGTATAGTGAAGCAGCGATACATCGATCGTCCATAGGTTACGCAATTGAGACCGATCAACTTATATATGATATAAGTAATCCTAATGCAAAGTACGGTATATATGAGATACTGTTTCTGTTTCGTTCATTCAAACACTAAATGGTTGTTTTCCTTTGAGCGATCAATGGCCATTTGCTTCGGAATCCGACATTAGTATGGTGAAGCAATGACCTATTGATCAATCATACTGAATCAACAATCGAAGTGTGTTTGACGGTCTGAAATTGGTGCATTAGGGTTAGTGACAACGCAAGGGTTGTGTCGTCAAGGAGTTGTGAGTTGAGGGCTTGTTGGAACACATCTGTTGACTGTTTCAAGGCGCTGGTTTTTTGGCCGCCTGACGATCGTCATGGACCTGTGACGATCGTAACAAGTTGTACGTGACGGTCGTCACATTCATAGATCCAGAATTCTAGGCGTTTCTGTTTTTTGGCCGCGTGACGTTCGTCATGGGCCTGTGACGGTCGTAACAAGCTGAACGTGACGGTCGTAACATGCTTGTGACGGTCGTAACATGCTTGTGACGGTCGTCACATTCACAGAGTCAGAATTCTCGGGGTTTACCGTTTTATGACCGCGTAAGAGTTGTGTTGATGCAAAACGACGCCGATTTCAAATGAATTGTTCATTAAAAATTTCAGACAGGTCGTCCGCTGACCGGGCAGCGGACCCCTGGCTAACCCGGCTAACTTTGCGTAGTGTGATCCGTCGCCGAAATTTAATTTGGTTTTAATTAATTAAAAGAATTAAAATTAATAATAATAATGTGTTTGTTATTATTGTCTTGTGGTGATCAGTTATGGCCTTAGTTATCCTTTATCTTGTTTTGGGTTTTTAAATACGACCTGCGTGTCGTGCCTCTCCTTTTAATCTCTTAATGTAACTTCTTTTCTCATCTCAATCCCTCGTATGTAAAACGAGTTTCTTCTATAATGTAATGTTATGAAGAAAGAGAAGAATTCAATATCAAAGGAGGACAATGTTATGAAGAAAGAGAAGAATTCAATATCAATGGAGGACAACCTTGAAGATCTTGCTTGGAGAAGCTTATATCGTTATTAGGTTAGCTTAGGTTCTCTCATTGGCTTGGGAGAACAATTGCGCTAGGGGCCATAACTGTTTCATTATGCATGTTGATGCATGTGTATGTATGTTGATGCATGTGAATATATATTGATGCATGTGAGAGACGATTTATATGATAAATAAGCCGGTGAGATCATAACAATTGCAATTCCCTCAAATTAAATATATGTTAGCTTTCCAAGTTTTAGCACTCATCAAGAACAGTATCGGATAATGTAGGTTTCGCCTACGCGAGGTGCATGTTCTATATTAATAAGATGCAATGGGATAATTGTAATATCCAATTGCTAAAACAATGGGTCAAACTTAACTAAACAAATTATAATAAGATTATATATGTTTATAAGCAAGAGTTGGGAATGATCCATATGATGGATTGGAATAAGGAGTTATTCACACAACTGAAATTTTCGAGAGTTGTATTAGATACAATTGGAAGGAGTTCCTACCTAAATAACCTAGTTTTGTGTAATCCGCTTATGCGGACTTAAAACAAAGTGAAATGTGGATCTCGACCCACTAGAAAATCTTCCAACGGGATTTTCCAAATCAAATGATGAGGGTCATTTGTTTTGAATAAAATAGTGGGAGAATATTTAATTAAAGGCCTAATTAAATATGTTAATGATACTTATATTTTCATTAATTTCATGTAGATTACCATGACAACAAACACCTCTAACAAGATTTTGCGATCAATCCTTGACAAGGAAAAATTGTCTGGGACAAATTTTCTGGATTGGCACCGAAATCTAAGGATTGTCCTCAAACATGATAAAAAGCAGTATGTCTTGGAGAAACCTGTTCCTGAAGAGGAACCTCCTAGTTCTGCACCTAAGGCAGAAAGAGATGTTTTTAAGAAGCATGTCGATGATGCCAATGAAACTGCTTGTCTCATGCTAGCTACCATGAACTCAGAATTGCAAAAGCAACATGAGAATATGTCAGCGTTCGATATGATCGAACACCTGAAGATGCTCTATCAAGAGCAAGCAAGGCATGAAAGGTTTGAAGTTTCAAAAGCCCTTTTTCAAGGCAAGTTAGCTGAGGGAGCCCCTGTAAGTCCCCATGTGCTCAAGATTATTGGGTACGTGGAAAACCTTGAAAGGTTGGGTTTTCCCCTCGGAAAGGAACTTGCGACTGATGTGATCTTGCAATCGTTGCTAGATGGATTCAGTCAATTTGTCCTAAATTTCAATATGAATGATATGGACAAATCTCTTTCTGAATTGCTAGCCATGTTAAGAACTGCTGAGCAGAACCTGAAGTCAAAAGGGAATTCCATTCTGATGATCGGAAATGAAAAGAGACAGAATAAAAGGCCCATCAAGCAGGGTGATAAAGGGAAAGGCAAGGAAGTTGCCAAACCCAGACCCACTGTTGCTGCTTTGAAGCCTAGTGGAGGCATAGCAAAGGCAGGCACCTGCTTCCATTGCGGTAAGATCGGACACTGGAAGAGAAACTGCCCAAAGTACTTGGAAGATGACAAAGTCTCCATTCACAGGAAAAGGTGAAAGAGTGAATGATATTTTGGGCTTCATACATACTGATGTATGTCGACCACTGAACATACCAGCCATAGGAGGTTTTCAGTACTTCATCACATTCACTGATGATTTCAGTAGATATGGTTATGTGTATTTGATGAAACACAAATCAGAGTCCTTTGAAAAGTTCAAGGAATTCAAGAATGAAGTACAAAACCAACTAGGTAAGAATATTAAAACTCTTCGATCAGATCGAGGTGGTGAGTATTTAAGCCTAGAGTTTGATGACCATCTGAAAGAGTGTGGGATCCTATCCCAACTTACTCCTCCTGGAACACCCCAATGGAATGGTGTATCTGAGAGAAGAAATCGAACCCTGTTAGACATGGTCCGATCCATGATGAGTCACGCCGATCTTCCAAACTCCTTTTGGGGACATGCACTATTGACAGCAGCTTACACACTTAACCGTGTTCCATCCAAAAAGGTTGAGAAGACACCATATGAAATATGGAGTGGTAAGAAACCACATATGTCTTACATGAAGATTTGGGGTTGCGAAGTTTATGTGAAACGACAAATTTCAACTAAGCTTGAGCCCAAATCTGACAAATGCTTATTTGTGGGGTATCCTAAAGAAACAAGAGGGTATTACTTCTACAATCCTTCTGAGGGCAAAGTGTTTGTCGCTCGAACTGGAGTTTTCCTAGAAAAGGATTTTATTTCCAAAGGAATCAGTGGGAGGAAAGTAGAGCTTGAAGAAATTCAAGAATTACAAAGCATTGATACACCTATGGAGGAATTAGAGCAGGAAACACAAGTAGTTGTGGAAGAGCAACCTACTCAAGTAGAACAAGACCAACGTAGGTCAAGCAGGATACGTCAACTACCTGAGAGATATGGATATCTCATAACTGATCAAGGTGATGTGTTACTCATGGATCAAGATGAGCCTGTGACCTACCAAGAGGCCATAACTGGTCCCGAGTCTGAGAAGTGGCTAGAAGCCATGAAATCTGAAATGGATTCCATGTACACAAACCAGGTTTGGACCTTGGTAGAGCCTCCTGTAGGAGTTAACCCTATAGGATGCAAATGGGTCTTCAAAAATAAGACTGACATGGATGGTAAGGTACATACCTATAAGGCAAGACTGGTTGCAAAAGGATATAAACAAATTCATGGGATTGACTATGATGAAACCTTTTCACCAGTTGCAATGCTTAAATCTGTTCGGATTTTACATGTTATCGCTGCATATCATGATTATGAAATATGGCAGATGGATGTCGAAACTGCTTTCCTTAATGGGAATCTTCTTGAGGATGTGTACATGACACATCCTGAAGGATTTAACATACCAGAGGAAGCCCAAAAGATATGTAGGTTACAAAGATCAATCTATGGATTGAAGCAAGCTTCCAGAAGCTGGAATCTTCGTTTTGATGAAACAGTAAAACAATATGGATTCATCAAGAACGAAGATGAGCCTTGTGTCTACAAGAAGGTTAGTGGGAGCATGATCGTTTTCCTGGTATTATATGTAGATGACATATTACTCATTGGAAACGATGTCCCTACCCTACAACAAGTAAAGTCTTGGTTGGGGAAATGTTTTTCTATGAAGGACCTAGGTGAAGGAGCCTATATATTAGGAATCAGAATCTATAGAGATAGATCACAAAAACTGTTTGGCCTAAGTCAGAGTACATACATAGACAAAGTGTTGAGGCGCTTTAATATGCATGATTCCAAGAAAGGATTCATACCTATGTAACATGGCCTGTGTCTATCAAAAACACAATCCCCATCAACTAAAGAAGAAAGGGATCACATGAATAAGATTCCATATGCATCTGCAATAGGATCTATCATGTATGCCATGTTATGTACTCGACCAGATGTCTCGTATGCTTTAAGTGCAACGAGTAGGTACCAATCTGATCCTGGTGATGCTCACTGGGTAGCTATCAAGAATATCCTTAAGTATTTAAGAAGGACTAAGGACTCATTCTTTATATATGGAGGTCAGGAAGAGTTGGCTGTAATTGGATACACCGATGCTAGCTTCCAGACAGATACGGATGACTTTAGATCGCAATCTAGTTATGTGTTTTGCTTAAATGGTGGCGCTGTGAGCTGGAAAAGTTCAAAGAAAGATACAGTTGCTGATTCTACAACCGAGGCAGAGTATATTGCTGCCTCAAGTGCAGCAAAGGAAGCTGTTTGGATCAAAAAGTTCATTAGTGAACTTGGTATAGTTCCTAGCATTATGGATCCCATTGGTCTCTACTGTGATAACAATGGTGCTATCGCACAAGCCAAGGAGCCTAGATCTCACCAACGATCTGTCGCAACCTGAAAAAATACAGTGCGCGAAAAAACAACCGGCGAAAGAAAAAGACAGAAGAGTCGCCACCGTGCGTTATTTATCCCAAAGGAGGGAAAGGAAACGCTCGAAGTAAACCTGAAAAAGGAAAGGACAAGACGGGGTCTTGCAACCAAATCTTGGGTTCGGGAGTCGGTTATGCGAAGGGAAGGTATTAGCACCCCTACGCATCCGTAGTACTCTACGGGATCCACTTGTGTTGTTCTCGTCTAAAGGGTGTGTGTTTATCTAATGTGTTTATTTTCTAAAAGAGGGGTTAAAGGAAAATGACTCGCGCGGATGTCGCATCCACTGCATACGTATCTCATCTGAATATGAGAATCAGAGTCTTCGTAGCTCGGCTGACCTATGGGTTGGGGGATGTGTGCTCGCTAAGACATCGCGTCTTATGCCTACGTATCTCATCTGGAATGAGAATCAGAGCAAGCCGTAGTTCGGCTGACCTACGGGGTTATGGATTGGGTTTTGGACGAACAACGTTACTACGCAATCTACCGGATGCTCGACCTTTGGAGACTTACTCGCCTGTAGTAGAAGGAGTAAACGTGCGTTGAGGTGTTTGCGTTTTAGGAACGCTCATGCCAAAAGGAAGTCCTAGGCGAAGGAACAGTGCTACCTTAATTGGCATGCAGACGGGAGACTATACGAAGCCTCGCGTCCTAAGGGGGAACAATCACACCACACAAAACATGTATCTTAAAGTAAAATGCCACCAAGGGGCTCAAACATTGCCTCCTATCGAGGTCTTCCAGCTAAGAAAACGATAAAATACAAGAAAGGGAGAAAATTACCACACGGATAAAGATCCGAAGTTACAGCAATTAAAGGATTAGCAATCCTGAGATCTCTCCAGCTAGACCATCAAAGAAAATCAGTCAATACGAGTAATCAGAATAAACCTCTGAATGGTATCCCTGCAAGAGTGCGTGAGTCCTCGCGAAAACTCGACAAAAAGGTTAGACAAGCAAGATGAAATCCAGGGAAAACAATGCCATGGCAACACAAGACAGGTTAGAACAAAACAGAAAAAAGAGCGAATGCTGTCATATTCGCGACTGCATCGCCTAGCGAAAGCTTAGCGAAGCTTCGCTGCCTTCTCGCCTAGCGAAGCGGCTAGCGAGCGCCTGCGGGTTTCGGGTTTCTCATTGATAACAGCCCGATGTTAAGGATTCCAAACCCTACGACATTCATCTCAGAAAAGAAATTATTAATCCATCAAGGCATTATTCACATATTCGTACACAAATATAGATCCGTGGGCAAAACCTGATATTACCTCATACATTCATAG
The DNA here is from genome assembly GCF_024323335.1 of Lathyrus oleraceus. NCBI lineage: Eukaryota > Viridiplantae > Streptophyta > Magnoliopsida > Fabales > Fabaceae > Lathyrus > Lathyrus oleraceus. Next base: position 362,099,593 of record NC_066584.1, read on the forward strand.
TATTCAAATTCACGGCATAGAGTAATAGGAACAAAGGCATACCTGATGAGAGAGACTGATTAGGATTGAATGGTACGGCTGGATCTGCAAAGTAACACTAGGGTTTGTGTGAGGCGAAGTGAACTTCTCAGAGCTGCCTGAAGGTTTCTGCAGAGTAGTTCCTAGGTCTCTTTCTCCAGTCTCTGGTCTTTTCTGTTCAGCCAGTGTTCAGGGTTTATTTCATTGACCACTCTGGTATTTATAGACCAAATTTCGCAGCTTGTGGGCTTTGAATGAGGACAACTCAAGCCCAAAACTTTTCTGATATTTTCTGAAATGCGCGCCCTTCGCCTAGCGAAGGATCTGCTTGCCTAGCGAGCATGACAGTGCTCTTCATTAGGCGAAGCATCTGCTCGCCTAGCGAGCATGACAGCTCAGCAGCATATTCTTGCTTCTTCCAGCCTGGAGATTTGTACGGTGAATAGGCCCCATTTGGTCTTGTTGGTAGTACCTCAAGTCTTTTCCTTGTGTTGACTGATTGTCTAAGTAGAACCCACAAAGTGTCCTGGATGATGTCCGAGCTTCTTGGAGCTAATTCCGATTGACATGATGCAATGTGGTATGAAATACTAAATGACCTAAAAAGTGAATGCATGAATAAGGAGGGCAAATTTTGGGGTGTTACAGCTGCCCCTATTCAATCAACTGGAGACCCGGAAAGAAGATGGCAGCGGCTTTCGCACTTTCGAGGTATCAAGGGATTGAATACAATAAAAGCCCAGAAATTTGCACTGAAGTGAAGTGAAGTAACAATGCCTGTCAGAATCGGCAAAGAGGTGGTCTTGAAAGAAGGATTCGTCTGGTACGGTGAGAGTCAGTCTGAATACCGAAAAAGAATGTTAACCTGGATACCAAAATAAATGGTAACACAGAAATAACCATGGCCTGAATGCCGCTCATCAGTCTGAATACTGGAAAGGACTTCGATCTGAACATCGGAAAACTGGCCTGAACGCCACTTCGATCTGAATATCGGAACACTGGCCTGAATGCCACTTTGGTCTGGATATCGGAACACTGGCCCGAACGCCACTTCGGTCTGGATACCGAAAAACTGGCCTGAACGCCACTTCGATCTGAACATCAGAAAGCTGACCTGAATGCCACTTCGGTATGGATACCGGAACACTGGCCTGAATGCCACTTCGGTCTGGATACCGGAAAACTGGCCTGAACGCCACTTCGGTCTGGATACCGGAAAACTGGCCTGAACGCCACTTCGATCTGAATACCGGAAAACTGGCCCGAACGCCACTTCGGTCTGGATACCGGAACACTGGCCTGAATGCCACTTCGGTCTGGATACCGGAACACTGACCCGAACGCCACTTCGGTCTGGATATCGGAAAACTGGCCTGAACGCCACTTCGATCTGAACATCGAAAAGCTGACCTGAATGCCACTTCGGTCTAGATACCGGAACACTGGCCTGAATGCCACTTCGGTCTGGATACCAGAAAACTGGCCCGAACGCCACTTCGGTCTGGATACCGGAAAACTGGCTTGAACGCCACTTCGATCTGAATACCAGAAAACTGGCCCGAACGCCACTTCGGTCTAGATACCGGAACACTGGCCTGAATGCCACTTCGGTCTGGATACCGGAAAACTTCATGCCCGTCAGCATCGGCAGAAATAGGGAAGGATAATAGAGGCGGCGCATGGGCCAATGACACTTGCTGGGGATAATAAAGGTAAGTCATGAACAATCTCCAGTCTGAGTACTGGAAACAACTTCTGGCTTATCACTCGGGATACCGAGAATGTTTTATGCTTACATGCGTATGTTTGAATTTTTCAATGGCGTAATGCTCCATGAAAATGGAAATGCTACGCGATTTGGGAGAATGCAATGCAATATGATTCTACATGCAGGGATGCGAAATGCTGGGTAGAATGCCAAGCTGAGGCAAGGGGATCTGCTGGGGAAATGATCACCATCTTCTGGACCCTGGCGAGGCTGCTGGAGATGCGCAGCGCAAAGAAATATGTGGGGAAATGACCCGCCACACGGTGCTCTAGCAATGATGAAATGCCGAGATTCTGACTGGAGAGAACGACACTGAAAACCTGCTGTTGGGGGGGTCTGGAAACCACGATCTGCGAGAGATGACTCAGCAGGGGAAACAAACACTGATACGGTACCGAGATTCTGCTTCAAGGAAAGAAACCATGGATCTGGCATTGGGATTATCGATCTGGCATCGAATTCTGAGGAGCAGCCGCTTCTGCCGGGAAGATACAGTCTGGCACTGTCAACTCCGCTGGGGACATATAGTCTGGCACTGTCAACTCTACTGGGGAGTGTATGTCCTGAAACAACACTTGGGGAAGTACAGAGGTGAGAACCTGCTGGGGATTGAAGAATCCAACACTCTGATCAGCTTTGCAGGGATAAGACACCGAATTCGTCTGTTGGCGACCTCATTGGGGAAGATATTCACGATCATCTGCAGGGGATTTTAAGGAAATGCCCCGAGGGTACCTATTCTGAATAGACGATCCAAAGCACTTAAAATTTACATCAATTTTAAATGTTTATTAAGCATGTACCTGTAAAGCCCTTATGTGTCATGATGCAATGTTTATCAAAAATTCGGACGTCATTTTTGCAAACAAAACAGTAAAATGAAAACGAAAACAGAGATATGCTGAATAACATGATCTTATTGATTGAATGGCTTCTGAATAGGCATTTACATTAGGAAGCAATCCCTGGAAAGAGGTAATCGTACAAAAGATAAAAATAGAAATTAATCTAATGGCAATGTGAAATGGATTTCTATTGGGTTCCAATTCTGCTATGACTTGCCCGTCTTCAAGATCCTCCAGATGATCAGCCTTCTGAAAAGGTGATTGGAATGTTTCCTACCTTTTGAAAATTTCCAGTCATCGACATGAGATGAGATTCAGAGCTAACTCAGAACGCAGTCATTCGCCTAATCCCTAATTTTTGCCTGGATCGCCCTTTTCGGGTTTTCAATCCACCGGGATACCCATTTTTGCCTAAGTTGCCTTTTCAGGTTTTCAACTTACCGGGTGTACGATCTTTTCATTTTTAATCCCTAATTTTTGCCCGAACCTTTTTATTTTCTTGGTTCGTCGGGATGCCCATTTTTGCCTGGACTATTCTTTTTACTGTCCAGCGGGTCTATTTTATGCGAAGTATTTTTTAACTGCGTCTGAGTTCACAGGGGAAGTGAAGTTTTCACCATCCATAGTTGCAAGCATTAAGGCCCCACCGTCAAAAACCTTGGTCACAATATACGGTCCATCGTAGTTAGGAGTCCACTTGCCCCTGTGATCTGTCTGAGGAGGAAGGATCCTTTTCAACACTAAATCTCCGACTTGGAAACAACGAGGACGCACTTTCTGATCAAAGGCTCTCTTCATCCGACTCTGATACAACTGCCCATGACAAATGGCTGTCATTCGCTTCTCTTCGATAAGACTCAATTCATTGAACCTTGTCCGAATCCATTCGGCTTCATCTAACTTGACATCCAACAGGACTCTTAGAGAAGGAATCTCCACTTCAACAGGTAGGACTGCTTCCATACCATACACCAGGGAGTAAGGGGTCGCCCCAATCGACGTACGTACTGAAGTACGGTACCCATGCAAGGCGAAGGGTAGCATCTCATGCCAATCTCTGTACGTGACGACCATCTTCTGCACAATCCTCTTTATGTTCTTATTTGCCGCCTCAACAGCGCCGTTCATCTTAGGGCGGTAAGGGGAAGAATTGTGATGCTGAATGTTGAAGTTCTGACACAACTCCTTCATCATTTTGTTGTTGAGATTAGAACCATTATCAGTAATGATTCTTTCGGGAATCCCATAGCGACAAATGATTTCTTTCTTGATGAAACGGGCAACCACATGTCTGGTGACATTCGCGAACGACGCTGCTTCGACCCACTTGGTGAAATAGTCGATGGCAACAAGGATGAAGTGATGCCCATTGGAAGCAGTCGGCTCAATCTTTCCAATCATGTCAATGCCCCACATAGCAAATGGCCACGGCGAAGTCATCACATTCAGCGGATTTGGCGGCACATGCACCTTATCAGCATAAATCTGGCATTTATGACACTTCCGAGCATATTTGAAGCAATTTGATTCCATGGTCATCCAATAATAACCCGCTCTCAACAATTTCTTAGCCATTGCATGTCCGCCGGCATGAGTACCGAAGGAACCTTCATGAACTTCCTGCATTAACATGTCCGCTTCGTGTCTGTCCAAGCATCTGAGCAAAACCATGTCGAAGTTCCTCTTATATAGCACATCGTCTTTGTTCAAGAAGAAACTGCCTGCCAATCTTCTCAAAGTCTTTCTGTCATTGTTGGATGCCCCTGCAGGGTACTCTTGATTCTTCAGAAAGCACTTGATATCGTGATACCAGGGCTTGTCATCGACTATCAGTTCAGCAGCAAACACATACGCGGCCCTGTCAAGGCGCATCACATCGATCCTGGGAGCATGGTTCCAACGAACTACCTTGATCATGGAGGATAGAGTAGCAAGTGCGTCTGCCATCTGGTTCTCATCACGAGGTATATGATATAATTTTACTGTTGTGAAGAAAGTCAACAGTCTTCTCGTGTAGTCTCTGTAGGGGACCAGAGTGGGCTGGAGAGTATTCCAATCACCATTCACTTGATTGATCACCAGAGCTGAATCTCCGAAGATGTCCAGAGTCTTGATTCTCAGATCAATGGCTTGCTCGATACCCAGAATACAAGCCTCGTACTCAGCTTCATTATTTGTGCACTCAAAAGTCAAACGAGCGGTGAAAGGCATGTGGGCACCTTTCGGAGTAGTAATGACAGCGCCAATTCCACTTCCTCTAGCATTGACAGCCCCATCAAACAACAAAGTCCAATTTTCATTTGGATCAGGTCCCTCCTCAACAACTGGCTCTTCACAGTCTTTCATCTTGAGGAACACGATGTCTTCATCTGGAAAATCAAGCTTCATCGGCTCATAATCATCAATCGGCTGCTGAGCAAGATAGTCCGACAGAATACTCCCTTTGATGGCTTTCTGGGATGTATACTGGATATCATACTCTGTCAGTACCATTTGCCAACGAGCCACCCTTCCGGTGAGAGCTGGCTTCTCGAATATGTATTTGACTGGATCCATCTTAGAAATCAACAAGGTAGTATGGTTCAACATATACTGCCTCAGTCGGCGAGCAGCCCAGGCCAAAGCACATCAAGTTTTCTCAAGCTGCGAATATTTGATTTCACAGTCGGTAAACTTTTTGCTAAGGTAGTATATGGCATGCTCTTTTCGACCAGACTCGTCATGCTGTCCCAATACACACCCCATCGAGTTCTCAGTCACTGACAGGTACATTATCAGAGGTCTCCCAGGAACTGGAGGTATAAGGATTGGAGGTTTCTGTAGATACTCTTTTATCTTCTCGAAATCCCTTTGACAATCTTCATTCCACCTGATAGCCTGATCTTTCCTCAGCAATTTGAAAATTGGCTCACACGTGGTTGTTAGGTGAGAGATGAACCTTGCAATGTAGTTCAACCTCCCTAAGAAACTACGGACTTGCTTCTCTGTTCTTGGCTCTGGCATTTCCTGTATCGCTTTTACTTTGTCGGGATCCACCTCAATCCCTTTTCCGCTAACAATAAAACCCAACAATTTTCCCGATCTCACCCCGAAAGTGCACTTGTTCGGATTAAGTCTCAGTTTGAATTTCCTCAAACGCTCAAACAGTTTCTGCAAATTCACCAAATGTTCTTCTTCTGTCTGAGATTTGGCAATCATATCGTCCACATAAACCTCGATTTCATGATGAATCATATCATGGAACAGAGTCACCATAGCTCGTTGATATGTTGCTCCGGCATTTTTCAGACCAAACGGCATCACCTTGTAGCAGAATGTGCCCCATGGGGTTATGAAAGTTGTCTTTTCCATGTCCTCTGGTGCCATCTTGATTTGGTTATAGCCAGAAAAGCCATCCATGAAGGAGAATACCGAGAACTGAGCTGTATTATCCACCAAAACGTCGATGTGAGGTAATGGGAAATCATCTTTAGGGCTAGCTCTGTTCAGATCCCGGTAGTCGACACACATCCGTACCTTTCCATCCTTCTTAGGTACTGGGACGATGTTTGTAACCCATGGCGGATAATTGGTGACTGCTAGAAACCCTCCATCCAATTGCTTTTGCACTTCTTCCTTTATCTTGACAGCCATCTCTGGTCTTGTTCTTCTGAGCTTCTGCTTGACCGGAGGACAACCTTCTTTGAGAGGCAAGCGGTGTTCCACGATGTTTGTGTCCAGCCCTGGCATGTCCTGATAAGACCAAGCGAATATGTCAACATATTCTTGCAGCAATTCAATCAGCCCTTTCTTCACATCGTCTTCTAAAGCAGCCCCTATCTTGATTTCTCTCTTGGCGTCCTCGGTGCCGAGATTAATCACTTCAACAGACTCTTGATGCGGTTGAATAACCCTTTCCTCTTGTTTTAATAACCTGGTAAGCTCTTCAGGGAGTTCACAGTCTTCATCACCCTCTTCTTCAGCTTGAAAGATTGGATTTTCAAAGTCGAAATAAGCCGTAGCAGAAACGTTATCAATAGGATCCGATGATGTGCATCTGCATGAGTGATGGTATGTGCTTATGAGTGTGAACCAGAAGTGAAAACTAAACAAAACATTGCCATTTTTTTATTTTGAAAAACTGCAAAAATAGAAAGACGGGGAACGAAATATTTGAATGCGAAAATACGTCCTTTATTTATGATAAAAATGCAAGTGTCACATAGATGAGCCCTACAATGAGTCATTACGCCCTGGGCGGAACGTAAGACTTGGATATGCATGAATAAACAAAGAAAATTACTCTTCAAGAAGAGTGACTTGGATAATCTCTTCAGAAGACCAATTGTTGATGACTTCATCCGGGATCCTCGGACGCACCCAGTTGTCGATGTCACAATCACTATCCCCATCTTCTTCGTTGATTGCCGATACCTGGCCATACTGAAAGATGCCAGCGCTGGAGAAAGTAATCGGCCCCTGATGAGTCTGAAGTGTTGAAGTTGTAGAAGTCAAAACTGGCTGATACCCAATCCCGAAGTTATCTTCTTTCATTGGTAATTCCAACAGACGCCCCCAACCGGGAGCAACACCTGAATCCACCACGGCCCGTGCCTGCTTAAAGGATGAGATAGAGGCACCCACCTTAACCTCTTCCACCGGAGCTGCATCCTTGACCTGAACTGACTCAAAGGCCTGACACAGAGTCTCATGAACTTCACCTTCTACTTCTACATACTTGAATGTAGACAGGTTACTGACCAGGATGTCTTCCTCACCACAGACAGTGATAATTCGTCCGTTGACCGGAAACTTAATCTTCTGATGTAGAGTTGAAGAGACTGCCCCAGCATTATGGATCCAAGGACGACCCAGCAGGCAACTGTAGGAAGGACTGATATCCATCACGTAGAAGACAGTGTTGAAGGTTTGTGATCCAATCAGAATTGGCAATTCTACCTCTCCAAACACCGATCTCTTAGAACCATCGAAGGCTCTCACAATAAGATATGAAGGTTTCAAGACCAAACCCTCTACTTCTAACCTCGACAGGGCTCTCTTGGGTAGCACATTGAGAGAGGAGCCTGTATCCACCAGAACATGCGATAGCACGGTGTCTCTGCATTCCATCGAGATGTGCAGAGCCTTGTTATGATTGCGTCCGGCTGGTGTCAAGTCAGAATCGGTAAAACTCAACCCGTTGCTTGTATGCACATTGGCGACGATCCCTTCTAGTTGGTTTACCGAGATTTCTTGAGGTACATATGCAGCATTAAGAACCTTCAGAAGTGCCTCCCTGTGTGCCTCCGAACACAACAGGAGTGAGAGAATGGATATCTTGGACGGAGTCTGAATCAACTGATCGACTACCTTGTAGTCGCTTTTCTTTATGATTCTCAGAAGCTCATCCACATCCTTTGCAAAAGTGGGCTCAGAACCATCCTGGGGTGCAGAGGTACCCTCATTCACGACTTGCTTGCCTTTGGTTTTCGCCACAACATCAACATTATCAGCTTGGGTAACCGGTGGTGAGAACAATCTACCACTCCTGGTGAATCGGCCGATTCCACCGACGTTATCCACTGCGGGACCGTCAAGTTCAGACTTCTGACCCTCTTCTACTTTCAGTGGCCGTTCCACCCTATGATCGTGCGTGTACACGCTCCCCCCATAATGCCACGGAATGGCCCTTTCACTGGTGAAAGGTAAAGGACCAGGGGTTGTGATGGTTATAGTAGATCGTCGCACTGGTGGCACGGGTTGCGCTTCTGGCACACTGATCTGATTAGTTGGATAGAAAATAGTGATAGTAGCAACATCACAGCCGTACTCGGAAATCCCATTCATTGAAATGCAAGCATCCGAAACATCGGGATCAAGTTCAATTACATCAGGATCATCCATATTGGAAAAAATAAATACATCATCATGGATTACAGAATCAGTAGGAACAACATCTGCGAATTCATCAGTAGCATCTTCAAACCCTTCTTCCTCAACCCCTTCCACAAACTCTTGGACAGACAAATCTTCAACCTGGAGGATACCTCTGTCGAGCAAGGCCTGGATACCCTGCTGTAGCTTCAAATAACCTCCACTCTGAGTGGCACAATCCAAACAACCCTTCCCACAACCGGGGAAAACATCGGCCTTCAGCAAGCATCCTTTGATATCCAACAATGGAATCTTCAACTTCAACACATCCTTAATGGACTTGGCTTTTCCCTCTATCATGTTAACGTTCGCACCACCATGCTGGGGCATGGGATTGTTAACGACATTCGGAGCCGGTGCAAGGTCGATGGCCTTTGAATCTATGAGGTCCTGAACTACATGCTTAAAAGCTTTGCAGTTCTCAATATTGTGGCCAGGTGCCCCAAAGTGGAAGCTACACCTAGCGTTGGCGTCATAACCCACCGGAAGTCTACCAACGGGAGGAGCCAGAGTGCGCAACTGCACAAGTTGTAGTTGTTGAAGACTAGAAAGCAACTGAGGGTACGACATTGGAAGGGTGTCGAAACGCCGGTCCATCATCCTTTGCCTCTGTTGATAAGCGGGTCTGTTACCCGGTTGCTGCTGCTGTTGATACTGAGCTGGTTGACGTTGTGGTTGTTGTTGTTGTAGTGGTGCTGCAGCTGGAATGGTCACAGCCGCAACATACGATTGCTGATGATAATTCTGAAAGTTATTCCTCCGGTTATCCCTGTTCTGATAAGAAGATATGGCATTTGCATCCCCTTCTCTCCTCTTCTGTCCCTGAATGAACGGCTTCTTCACCCCTGATGAGGATCCACCTCCACTCTGGCTCTTATAGGTCTTTAAGTAATTCTCCACCCTTTCTCCAGTAGAGACCACATCAGCAAAGTTGGAAGCATTGCAACCTACCAGACGCTCCAAGTAAGGTCCGGGCAGAGTGTTCATGAACATGTTGGCCATTTCCTTTTCCAACATCGGAGGCTGAACACGGGAAGCTGTCTCCCTCCAGCGTTGAGCGTACTCCCTGAAGCACTCATTGCTTTTAAGAGACAGATTCTGAAGTTGAGTTCTGTCCGGAGCCATGTCTGCATTATACTGATACTGCTTCACGAAAGCCTCTGCCAAATCCCTCCAGCAACGGATGTGGGATCTGTCCAGCCTCATATACCATTCCAAGGATGCCCCAGCCAGGCTGTCCTGGAAGAAGTACATAAGTAGCTTCTCGTCATCAGAGTATGTAACCATTTTACGGAAATAGGCTTGCACGTGAGTTTTGGGGCAAGAGTTGCCATTGTATTTGTCGAATATCGGGACCTTGAATTTCGGTGGCACTCTCACACCTGGGACCAGCCCCAAGTCAGCAACATCTACTCCCAAAGGATTCTGTCCTTCTACTGCCTTCAACCTCTCTTCCAATCTTCTAAACATGGGGTCCATGCCAAAGTCTTCCTGAAGCAAGGGGAACTGATCATCCTGACCATCATGAATGGGTTGTTGATCTAGGTTGACACGCGGGATCGGGATAGGCCCCGGTCCATTGGGACCATTAGCCTCTCCAGCTGGAGGATCCGCCAACGTTTCCGGTTGAGTAATAGGGGGATCCCTCTGCACCAACAATCTAAGCTCTTCCTGTCCTTGAGCCACCCCTTGAACCAAATCCATGAATTGATTCATGCGAATCTTCATCTCGGCGAGCTCTGCTTGTAGGCTCTCCATCGCTCTCTGTTGATTCCTTCGGGTACCGTATCGGTGAATGCCTGAGTCAGCTATCCTGCTAGTGGGACACCAAACGATATGAGAACACTGCAGCGGTACCTATTATGCAAGACATGCTATGGATATGCAAATGCAAAGACATGTTTATCAATTCCAAAAGGTATTCTTCCCCCTTGATTCCAGTCTCACATTTGATAAACAATGTAAGAAGAAAACTCTGACTAGAATCAAGAAGAAGATTTAAACCCCCTTGAAATGGATAAACATGTGTTAAATGATATGAATGCAAATGATGTGATGATGTGAATGCAATGCAGTGGCATGTCAATCAGGATTGTTGTATCTGCTTGAACATCTGTCGGGTTACACTGTCTGAAGAGAAAACCACTGAGGAATATAATACAAGATCAAAGCTCTGCTCCAGAAAACCGGGTTGGTTGGAGGTTAAGGTTTCCTGAATTTAGCCCGCCCCTCACTGGTAGGTTCTAAGAACAGAAGTTCGTCAGCTTCAGCCCTTCAGTCGCGAATAATACGTTTACCACTGAAGGTTTGGCATTATTACGGGATAAAAGACCTCCATTGACTCCCCTCAACAGGACATCCTAAAGCAAGTTCCCAGTCTCGGGGTCCTCGGATTGATCAGCGAGAATGCGCCCACCAGAGCTAACATAATCACGTCTCGGAGGAGAGGCCTCGACTGAGTTCTCGGGAAATGGTCACCAGAGTCGACGATTTCTAAAGGAACATCATGTCGTTACGGAACATCCGTAGGACATAATATATCCAAAAGAAACCTCGTCTGGGTGTGGTTCTTCACGAACGACTTAACGTAGCAACATGCCACGCAAGCCTCATGATCATCCACTCTAAAACCTGTGTGTACACTTAAGCCTGGGTAATGGGCTTATCTCTCGTAGAACATCCCCTCCCAACAAACAAACAACAGCTCCAACAGATACAGCAGATGAATGAAGCAAGTAAGTAAATAAATGTACAAAAAGCATGAACACCCAATGAACCAGAAATCACAAAAGCTAGGAGGGACTCGCTTAGGGAAGATGGACCAGCAAGAGGTCAACTTCTACAGTCCCCAGCAGAGTCGCCAGCCGTCGCAACCTGAAAAAATACAGTGCGCGAAAAAACAACCGGCGAAAGAAAAAGACAGAAGAGTCGCCACCGTGCGTTATTTATCCCAAAGGAGGGAAAGGAAACGCTCGAAGTAAACCTGAAAAAGGAAAGGACAAGACGGGGTCTCGCAACCAAATCTTGGGTTCAGGAGTCGGTTATGCAAAGGGAAGGTATTAGCACCCCTACGCATCCGTAGTACTCTACGGGATCCACTTGTGTTGTTCTCGTCTAAAGGGTGTGTGTTTATCTAATGTGTTTATTTGCTAAAAGAGGGGTTAAAGGAAAATGACTCGCGCGGATGTCGCATACGTATCTCATATGAATATGAGAATCAGAGTCTTCGTAGCTCGGCTGACCTATGGGTTGGGGGATGTGTGCTCGCTAAGACATCGCGTCTTATGCCTACGTATCTCATATGGAATGAGAATTAGAGCAAGCCGTAGTTCGGCTGACCTACGGGGTTATGGATTGGGTTTTGGACGAACAACGTTACTACGCAATCTACCGGATGCTCGACCTTTGGAGACTTACTCGCCTGTAGTAGAAGGAGTAAACGTGCGTTGAGGTGTTTGCGTTTTAGGAACGCTCATGCCAAAAGGAAGTCCTAGGCGAAGGAACAGTGCTACCTTAATTGGCATGCAGACGGGAGACTATACGAAGCCTCGCGTCCTACGGGGGAACAATCACACCACACAAAACATGTATCTTAAAGTAAAATGCCACCAAGGGGCTCAAACATTGCCTCCTATCGAGGTCTTCCAGCTAAGAAAACGATAAAATACAAGAAAGGGAGAAAATTACCACACGGATAAAGATCCGAAGTTACAGCAATTAAAGGATTAGCAATCCTGAGATCTCTCCAGCTAGACCATCAAAGAAAATCAGTCAATACGAGTAATCAGAATAAACCTCCGAATGGTATCCCTGCAAGAGTGCGTGAGTCCTCGCGAAAACTCGACAAAAAGGTTAGACAAGCAAGATGAAATCCAGGGAAAACAATGTCATGGCAACACAAGACAGGTTAGAACAAAACAGAAAAAAGAGCGAATGCTATCATATTCGCGACTGCATCGCCTAGCGAAAGCTTAGCGAAAGCTTAGCGAAGCTTCGCTGCGTGCTCGCCTAGCGAAGCGGCTAGCGAGCACCTGCGGGTTTCAGGTTTCTCATTGATAACAGCCCGATGTTAAGGATTCCAAACCCTACGGCATTCATCTCAGAAACGAAATTATTAATCCATCAAGGCATTATTCACATATTCGTACACAAATATAGATCCGTGGGCAAAACCTGATATTACCTCATACATTCATAGTATTCAAATTCACGGCATAGAGTAATAGGAACAAAGGCATACCTGATGAGAGAGACTGATTAGGATTGAATGGTACGGCTGGATCTGCAAAGTAACACTAGGGTTTGTGTGAGGCGAAGTGAACTTCTCAGAGCTGCCTGAAGGTTTCTGCAGAGTAGTTCCTAGGTCTCTTTCTCCAGTCTCTGGTCTTTTCTGTTCAGCCAGTGTTCAAGGTTTATTTCATTGACCACTCTGGTATTTATAGACCAAATTTCGCAGCTTGTGGGCTTTGAATGAGGACAGCTCAAGCCCAAAACTTTTCTGATATTTTCTGAAATGCGCGCCCTTCGCCTAGCGAAGGATCTGCTCGCCTAGCGAGCATGACAGTGCTCTTCGCTAGGCGAAGCATCTGCTCGCCTAGCGAGCATGACATCTCAGCAACATATTCTTGCTTCTTCCAGCCTGGCGATTTGTACGGTGAATAGGCCCCATTTGGTCCTGTTGGTAGTACCTCAAGTCTTTTCCTTGTGTTGACTGATTGTCTAAGTAGAACCCACAAAGTGTCCTGGATGATGTCCGAGCTTCTTGGAGCTAGTTCCGATTGACATGATGCAATGTGGTATGAAATACTAAATGACCTAAAAAGTGAATGCATGAATGAGGAGGGCAAATTTTGGGGTGTTACACGATCCAAACACATACTTAGGCGTTATCACCTCATTCGAGAGATAATAGATAGAGGAGATGTGAAAATATGCAGAGTACCTACACTTGACAATATTGCTGACCCACTGACAAAGCCTCTTGCACAGCAGAAGCATGATGGCCATACTAGATCTATGGGCATTAGGGGTATGCCTAATTGGCTCTAGTGCTAGTGGGAGATTGTTGGTGTAAGCCCTAGAGGCCAATACTTTTTGGTACTTGTATCGAATTATTTATTAATAATAAAACGTTTTTTATTTATTATGTTTGTTTAATAAAGTCCCTAGAATAGCTAGTCTGTTTAATGTATCAAGTATGACTTAATCATGAGATCACATTAAACATAAGGACACTATTCTTAAAGCATCCGTAGTCGAGCTTTATTGTGAAGTGAGATAACACTAAAGCATTAAGACTATTATGTATATAGACTGATGATCACATCTCATGGATCATGGATAAGGAGTTATCAAGTCTTAAACATAGGTATGAATATTAAGAGTAATATTTATACTGGATTGACCCGCTATGAGAATACTATATAGAAAGTTATGCAAAGTGTCATAAGTTATTCTCATGGTGATAATGGTGTATACCGCCCTTCGACCTGAAACCACTCTGGACCCTAGATGTGGAGTCGAGTGCTTTATTGCTGATCAAACATTGTCCGTAACTGGATAACCATAAAGACAGTTGATGGGTACTCCACGAAGCATGCTGATGGACATGAGTGACCTAGATGGAATTTGCCCATCCTGCGCAACAGGATAAATGTCTATGGGCCCAATATTGAACTGGACAAGGATGACACGGTCTATGCCTTGTGTTCAAGAGAGACATAAGGGAAAAAGGGTAATTATGCACATAAGTATTATCACATAAGGTTTTGTCAGATCACATGACATTTTCGTGTCTTGGGTAGCAGTGATGTGTTGCTAGATACCGCTCACTGTTTATTATGTTAAATAAGTGATTTAATATAATTTCCAACGCCGCGAAAACCTACAGGGTCACACACAAAGGACGGATTGATGAGAGATGGAGTAACTAAGGAACACCGTAAGGTACGATGCACTTAAGTGAATTGTAGAACATCGTAAGGTACGGTGTACTTAAGTAGAATACGAAATATGGTAAGGTACCATAGACTTAAGTGATTTTGGGCATATTATAAGATATGGGCCAAATACACTTAAGTGGGCTTTTAGCTTGAAGCCCACACAAGTGGTTCTATAAATAGAACCCTTGTGCAGAAGCATTCATTGCGGTTGCATTATTTTCGCTTTCTCTCTCTCTCTCTCTCTCTCTCTCTCTCCCTCTCTCTCTCTCTCACTCAAAGCCTTCATTCATACCATTTAGCACTAAGATTGAAGGAATCCGTTCGTGTGGACTTAGTAGAGATGTTGTCATCGTTCAACGTTCGTGATCGCTCCGTGGATCTGCATCAAAGGTTTTGATCGTCACAAGAGATCTACACCAAAGGTTTCAATCGTCACAAGAGGTAAATATTCTATCACTGACCATGACCATTTGTAAGGATCTCTAAAGGAGAAAATCTTAATTTCCGCTGCGTTTTGGATCGCAATTCTCCTTCAAGAGTGGCATTTACCGTTTCATCAGCGACCACTAGGTAGAGATATAACGTCTCTCCCGGTGATGGTCGGGTGAATACTGACGGGGTAGATAGGATCTTTTTCAAGGACTTGAACACAATGTTACATTTAGTGTTCCAGTCAAACTCTGCTTGTTTCCTCAGCAAATTGTAAAATGGTAGTGCTTGCTAGGCTGACTTCAGAATGAACCTATTAGGGAAATCAACATCCCATTTAGTTTTTGGATATCCTTCTTAGATGTTGAAGCCTTCATCAGAATGACTGCTTCACATTTGTCAAGATTGGCTTCAATACCTTATTCTATCAAGTAGAAACCTAAGAATTTTTTCGCCATTACGATGAAGGTACATTTCTCGGGGTTAAGCCTCGTGTTATGTTGTCGGACCCTTTTAAACACTCGAGTGAGATGTTGAGTATGAAGTTTGTCGGCGCCGAGTTTCACAATCATATCATCCATGTATACTTCAAGTGTTTCCCCTATTTCTTCTCGAAAGATTTTGATCATCATTCTCTAGTAGGTTGCCTCGACGTTATTTAATCTGAATGGTGTGACATTATACTGATAGTTGGCTTTTTCAATTAAGAACATAATTTTCATCCAGTCGGGCCCCTACATCAGAATTTGGTTGTATCTGGAATATTAATCCATGAAAGATAGTAGTTGGTAGCTAGCTGAATTATCAACGAGTTGGTCGATGTTCGGGAGTGGATATGAATCTTTCAGACACACGTGATTAAGGTCGATATAATCGAAACACATGCTCCATTTTTCCAATACTTTGCTTCTGAAATAAAATTAGTGTCTAACCGACCTCTCACTATTTTCTCAGTAGCCTCTTCCTTTTCAGGGGATTCTTTTCTTCGTCGCTGGGATACGTACCTGGACCTGATGTCTAGGATCAAATGATGACAAGCCACTTGTGGATCAATGACTAGCATTTCGTGCGAAGAGATGGTGAATATGTCGGCTTTTGCTTGGAGACATCCGACTAGCATGGATCTTACCTCTGAGGAAAGCTCGAATCCGATATTGACTGATCTAGCCGAATTATCTCCTAGTTGCACGAATTCGAATTCTCCATCTGGGGCAGGTCTGAATTCGCCCTCACGTGTGTTCAGATCGGGCTTGTCACAATTCTCCGAAGCTAAGGTTAGAATATGTTTGTGGATTCTTCTCTTGATTATCTTTGCTTATTGTAAATCCATGTTTATAGCGGTTGGTGCTCCTCTTTCGTCATGATAGGCTATCTTCAGATGGACTGTGTATAGGCAATTACATCTAGCTTAGCTAGGAAAGACCTTTATATAATGCCTTTGAAGACGCTCTTGCATTGTATCACGTGGAACAGAAGGATCGCCATTCTCTTCCTCGTCCTTTTTACCGATAGATAGTGTCAGATATATTGCTCCACAAGGATGAGTGACTAAATCGTTGAAGGCTAACATATCTTCTCCCCTCGAATGATCTAAGATCTATTCGACAGAGACCTAGCGATTCTAACTTTTCTTCGTAAAGGATTTTACAAGAACTTTTGTCATTTACTAGGAGTCTCGTTACAGTTAGGTCAGTGATAAAGACTGCAATAACTAAAGGTAGACCAGAGTTCGAGATTCCGTCGACCTTTTCCAAATCCATTAACCTTAACTTTGATTGGTAGTTTTGCTGAAACTCTCAACTGGTAGTCAGCAATAAGCAATCGAAAGGTGACGAAGTGTTGGATTCGGTGACAACCAAAATGTATTGATCGACGATGAGACATGAGGAACTGAGTCTAGACATGTCTTCTTGAACATCTTTGGGGAGGTTACCATCTATGCTTACTCACTTTCGGTATGAAATCTTCTTCGGGTTGAGAAAGAGATGTTCTTGATGGATACACTGGAATCAGAAATCGATCTTCCGCAACAGTGCCACTGTTTCGTTTCGGAATCAAAAATGTGTAGAGTAACGGAACATGCGACAAAGTGGGAGATGTACATGCAAGGGTAGCACTCTGACACTCATCAACATGTGAATGATGAGATAGTATTCAAATTATATTTGAAACTTATTATCTGAAATAACGACATTCCATATATATATATATATATATATATATATATTATATATATATATATATATATATATATATATATATAAAAGAACAACTGCATCACTATCTTTCCGATATAAAATACGAAGGATCATCGAATATGTTTGAGATACAGATCTCCTGCTTCCTACTTCCGGATCTCGTGATCGGATTGAAAAGCGATATGACCGACCAAAACAATTATC
Source organism: Lathyrus oleraceus (assembly GCF_024323335.1). Taxonomy (NCBI): domain Eukaryota; kingdom Viridiplantae; phylum Streptophyta; class Magnoliopsida; order Fabales; family Fabaceae; genus Lathyrus; species Lathyrus oleraceus. The sequence goes on from NC_066584.1 coordinate 362,116,913, forward strand.
ATTTTTACTTTATAATATTGAACCAGTAATCATCTAACATTTAATTAAAGTTATTAAAATTATAGTAATGCGAATACGAATTCAATTAATATTAGAGATGACAATATTTTCTATTCAATTCATCTCATCAATACAAAACTTATTCATTGATTCATTGAACCCAGTCCATGGAAATTTCATAATATAATTTTTAGATGAAAATTTTATAAAAAAGACTAGATTTTATCCATCTAAATGTTTTTAAAATTCATTATATCATCTTGAATAATAGATTTAATTAAAATTTTGACCCACTTATTTTATGTCAATCACAAAACTAATTCTAATACTTTAAATTTAATTATATATTCTTTATTTTAAGAATGCAATGTCTTTTTATCTTATTTTTATATTTTTAAGTGCGTCCGTTTCTAATTATATATAATTTATTTTTTAAATTTAAATTTTTTATAAAAAATTATTTGATTATTTATTGTGTTTCACAAATAACACGATATTTAAAATTAAACATATTACCAATTTTAAAAACAAAAATATAAAAAAAAATCAAATAACTCGGACTAATTAGAATTACATCTTGGTAACTCAAAATAAACTTATAGTCAATATAGTATTTGACATAAAAAATATACTATCAAATAACCATTCTCATACTAAAAACAAAAAATATATACATGGACAGGCTGTTTTTTCATCGACTATCACAATTATTATTTTAAAAATTAAAAAATTAAAAAAAATTAAATATTATTTATAAGCTTGCAACAAACAACCATATTTAATTTATATATTTTTAATTTATTTTAAACTTTTCCTAACCTACCAAAAGCATAAACATAAGAAGAATCTCCACCTTGGTATCCACCGCATCTTCAAACAACAAAAACAAAAACAACCCAAAAATTGAACTCTTCTAAAGTGCCCCTTTAACCAAATTTACAAATCAAAATCAACTATCGATTTCGCTACGATGTGTTCAATTAAATTGATGTTGATTTTGTTAATCTCTCTAACACTATCATCACCGTCGTTGTCGTCGTCATCAACATCATCGCATGCATTGATTCAACAGAACAATCTATCAGCTTATGATCTTCTCATGGAATACGGTTTCCCGATGGGTCTTCTTCCGAAAGGCGCGATTGGGTACACGTTGAACAGAGAAACGGGGCAATTTTCAGTGTTTTTCGAAAAAAGTTGTAGTTTCACTATTGAAAGTTACACGCTTAGTTACAAGTCTACTATCTCTGGCGTGATTTCTGAGAATAAGCTTTATAAACTCAAGGGTATTTCCGTCAAGATTGTGATTTTGTGGCTCAGTATTGTGGAGGTTTCTCGGAGTGGTGATGATATTGATTTTTCTGTGGGTATTACTTCTGCTAGTTTTGGGGCTGAGAATTTCCTTGAATGCCCTCAGTGTGGATGCGGATTCGATTGCGATAATGATCTTCGTTTAAACGGTGACGTTTCTTCAATTTAGGTTTTTTTTTTAATTGGGTAGTTGATACACTTTCGGAATGGGTTACTGAACTTTTCTGTATAAGATTTTAGATCTATCTTTTTATTTTTGTGGTATGCTTTTTTTTAATTGAAATAAAATAATGATAGATGAATTTTATGAGGGTTAATTTGTTTCCCCTAGAGTGTGTGAATCACTGAATCATGACTATTATTTTGTGATTTGCATCATTCTATTGTCTTTTTGTCTTGAGCATATCTTTTTAGTAATTTATTTCTTGGCAAAATCTTTTTAGTTTTCTCTCTTTTTGGTTCATTAAGAAAGTGTGTGTATTTGATACTAGTATTAGAAAATGTCAATGATTGCTGATGTTATTATCATGAGACGGATTAAACCCTCTATGAACATTGTTGTGTATACGTGTGTTTGTTTATGAGAGCTTAGTTTAGATTTATAAGGGTGGATGAGAAACATACCCCATGTGTTATAGCTCATTTAACCGGTTGCATATGTCTGTGTCTGCTATAATGCACCCCACGTGTTTAGTTGAAATCCTTTATTGTAATACTATTACTCTACCAGTCTTGTATTGCATTAAACCAAACAGTCAAAGGGTTTAAATTTTCAAACGAAACTGATCACACCAGCATCAATCAATTCCATGGTTTCATCATATTCCTGTTGTTTAGCTTCTTAATCCTACATAGTGTTATCAAATAGTGGCACAATGACCGCTATGGCAGATAAACAAGGTAGTTTTTAGACTCGCCACAATGGTAAATGTGGGCTGATATTGTGGGTTTTTAGACCCCCTGCAAATTCAAAGTGCATCAATAACTGTAATGATAAATAAGAATGGTATTGTTTGTTATGATATGTTGGATGTGCGGTCACTATTCCATGTAACATCATATGTAGTGGACCTCAATTTTTATGAATAAAGGAAGGGGAAAGTAAGAAAGTATGGTGTAGCTGTTGTAAAATTTGGCCACCAACTAATTTGATCACATATTCTCATAATTACTGATATTAATCCTGTAAAATAATAAATTGTTATATAAACATGAAGCGGAGAAAAATACTGTCATTAAGGATTTATCTGTCTTAGCACAAATTCTTTAGGATTCAAATGATGTAATCAGAAGAAAAAAACTAGGGGAATTGTTATGTCTCCTTTTATCATAAAAATAGGGAAATTGTTATATATAGGAGAGATAAAAGGTCTTAAAGGTTTTTGACTAAGTCAAGTAAATCAATATTGTTTGACCAATTCAAGTATAAATAATAATAATAATAATAATAATAATAATAATAATAATAATAATAATAATAATAATAATAATAATAATAATAGTAATAATTTATAAGATATTTTATCACTTGTACTATAATCCTTCAAACATGATTTTTTAAATTTGCCCTTCCAACTTTTTCAATTTACACTAACATTTGAACATACAGGTCATCAACAAATGTCACAAAAAAGCCTCTATATACATGCCAAATATCAATAAATCATATCAACAAATGTCACAAAAAAGCCTCTATATACATGCCAAATATCAATAAATCATATAGATAATCAACAAATGTTACAGATAAATTTTAACTAAGCATCTATTTGCATGTTAAATATCAATAAACCATTAATTACCTTAAATAAAAGTTTTTTTCCTCTTTCCATCAAAACCACCCATTTCAAAATGAAATTCAAATTTCAAACTTCTCTTTAACATACATTTTTTTCACCTCTTTCATGACTTTCTCTTTATATTTCTCTATCTATTACTTCTTTCATTCTCTCTTTACAAATATAATTATAGTTCATTTTATAAATAAATAAATCATTTCAAATGTGTATATAATTTTTTTTATTTAAGTTGTCATTATCAAAAAAATGTCTATTTTATTTGAACTAATAATTTGCCTTAATTTAAAAGACAAAATCCTTATTTCAAAATATCAAAAAAATATATATTCTTAGAATCATTTTTTTCCTTCTTTTGCATGATTATTTAATAGAATTGAGTTTATATAATTATTTTATATTTTATAACTAAATAATTTATTTCAAATTTACATAAGTAAATAAATACATTTATATTGTATCAAATAAATTTTATATTTTATGGGTCACTATCAGCATAATATATATTTTATTTTAATCAATAATTATCTTAATTTAAAAGATAAAATAATTATTTTAAAATATTAAATATTTATTTTTCTTTCATCTCACGTGTCCCTTTTTTTATATTTTAATACAATTAAGTTTATATAGTTATTATTCATTTTAAAATTAATAACTAATTTAAAATTTGGATACATATCTAAATATATTTTATATCGTATCAAATAAATTTACTTATGCGGCCCCACGAGTATCTAACTAGTTTCTCATTCAAAATTAAAAGATAAAGTTAATTTAGAATTTTTAAAATATATATCAGAATTTACAATAATCTCTCGTATACTTCAAAAGTTCGAAAATAATTATGTAGCAACTTATATGAACTAATAACTATTAACGAATGTTAGAGGTCTAACACTCACATCACACCCTCATAATTCTTGTTGTTGATGTTTTGAAGCGCTAATATATAATATATATATATATATATATATATATATATATATATATATATATATATATATATATAGATATAGAGAGAGAGAGAGAGAGAGAGGAGAGAGAGAGAGAGAGAGAGAGAGAGAGATGTGATGATGGTGAACATAGATTTATATTGGTTTGACTCCCTTTAGAATATCGTGCATAATGGTGAACATGTGACTCAAAATATAGAGGTGTGAATTGTGTGGGATTGTAAAATTGTGATTAATGACTCCCTTTAGAATATTGTGCGTGATGGTGAACATGTGACTCAAAATATAGAGGTTTGAATTGTGTGGAATTGTAAAATTGTGATTAAAATCAAAATTATTTTAAAAGTTAGAGTTTAAAAATAATTTTAAAAACAAACAAGTAAATAGGCAGAAGAAATAATAACATAGGAAAGAAAATAAATTAAATAGAAAAGGGAGAGACAAAGACACCATAGATTTATACTAGTTTGAGTTAATAATTTGACTTACTCTTGTCCCTTATAATTCTTTTTGAGAGTATCCATTATCTTGAGAGTTTTAAATAGGATATACGCATGAATCTTCCTTTACAAGGATATGAAGTTTAATGACTGACTTCCAACTAAACAACGAGCTGAGTTTAGAGTGGTCATCCTCCAAACTAAATAGAGATTTTCCACGAGCTTATTTTGAACCATGATGGAGTTTTATGTTGGCTATCATCTGAATTGAACCAGGGTTTTACATGGATTGACCTCAAATCGAGATGAGATTTTATGAATGCTAATCTCGAACCAATAGAACTTTTACACCAAGCTAAACTCGGGAACCAATATGATATTTTACACATGTTAATATCGAACTGACAAAACTTTTACACCAGCTGAGCTTAAGAACTGTTATGGAGATTTTATTTGATGATCTTCCTGAACCAAAAGAGAGCTCTTCTTCCAGGCGAAACTCCCGAACCAAGTTGAGACGTCCTAAGACCATCCAAGTGGTTTAGCTAGTTGGGAAAGTGACTTCAAGTACAAGAGGGGAGGTGAATTGTGGTATTTAAAATTCGTGATTACTTTAGTGGTTTTCTCAATTACACTTTTGTGTTATCAATTTTTTATAAATAGAGTAAATAGAAGCATAAATAAAAACAGTAAAAATAAATAACAGAAATTAAAGAGGATAAGATTTAAACAGATTGCACCAGAGAGCTATCCAGGTTCGGATGAACGTTGGCCTTGTCCTGTCCCAATAGATCTTCTTGAGATTTTCACTATAAACTTTGACTTTCTGCAAGTTATTCCCACAAACCTCAATACAATCTGATCTTGATATTTTACACGCTTATTCCCAACGAAAGACAATTTTTACCACAGACTAAGCTAACAACCCGCTTAGACATTTTAAGGCTTATATGAATAACCAAAACAAAACTTTTTTCTGGAAAAGTTCTCAAAACCACAACATAGTTTTTATGACTGGTTTATCTCACTAACCAAACTCAATTTTTCAAAAGTATCACACTCTTAAGAATTAAAACAACAACATGGCCAATACAAATTCGTGACTTGTTTGTAAAATTCGATTGCATATTTGGATTCCCTACGAAAAATCGAGTCCAGTGATATATAATTTGCATATCGTTTATTTGATTTGGTAATTTTAGTAGATCAAATTTAAGAAACTACGAATAAATAAAGAACAATGTTGAATAGATCCTGAAGCTGTAGTTTTTTAACATGTGTCCTTGTTTTTTTCCCTTTTGTCCTTTTTCTGATCAAAATTCCATGTGGCGCACGATCATTGGTTATGCATGAGCGAATAAGACAAAACACATAAGACAAACGAGTGGATCACGTGCAAGTAGGTGCAACACGCACTTATGCTACTAACCATCAGATCTAACACTAGTCCCATCCAACGACCAACATGCATTGTTTCTTCTTTCATGTTGACTCATTCATGGACCGTTGACCACTTATGTTTAGCAGACCACTTGCTGGGCTTGTGTTGTTTTTGCGCCCTTTTGGACCTTTTTTGTTTCCCAGCACCCACCTTAAATGGGCCATACCCCAATCTGAACACAAAAAATAATAATAGTGGACTTCAATGCATGGGTGTAGCGGTAAATATTTTGAGATTAATCTATTTGTTAACTTAACTCATAAAGTAAGAGTCGTCACCGCGCTTTTATTGTTTCCAAAGGAAAAGGAAAAAAGTATGAACAAAACTAATAAAAAGAGAACAAGGGTCTGGGGGTTAGGTATGCAAAGGGAAGGTATTAGCATCCTAACATCCATGGTACTTCATGGGAACCTCTTTGAAAATGTGTAAATTTTAACTTGAAAAGGGTATTGTTTGCAAAAGATTGGAGAGATGGGTGTAGCGGTAAATTCATGATTGTTAAGCTATGAATAAACTTAACGTCAATTAAACCAGAGTCACCACCGCGCTTTTATTGTTTCCAAGGGAAAAAGGAAAAGTACGAACAAAACCCAAAGATAAGAAGTTTTCAAATCAAAATTAATAAAATGTCAGATATTATAGGTAAGAGGGTTGGTTACACAGAGGGAAGGTGTTAGCACCCAAAGTGTCCTAGGTACTCCATGGGAGCCCTTTTTTGCGTGTACATGTGCTTTGGTATAAAAGATGTTGCAATAAATAGAGTGGATGAGAAAAGAATTCATTAATTATATTTTTGTGTTTGACAAGACCTTCGGACTTGTGCCTACGTACCAACATAAAATGAGGGATCAAAACCTCGTAGTTCGTGGTAACAATTTCAAAGTGAATGAGTTGATTTTAACAAAAGTTTAAGTTTAACAAAGGCGCAAAATGCCTAAAAAGGTTTGAATGAGTGTTAATTCTTTTTGTCTTTTGAAATTTTAAGTCAAGTATAGTTAAGTTCATTTACAAACTGGATTAAGAAAAGAGGCTTGAAAATGCAATGGCATAAGGCCAAAGTTTCTAATTTGCAATAAAGTCAAAGTTTAGAAATCACAAGCAAATAAGATTTTAAAAGAAGGGAGAGATTTGAAATTAAAGAAGGTGGGAGGAGATGAAGAGACTAATCCTAAGCAAAAAATTAAAAGTTAAGAGTTGAAAATATCTGACCAATGGGATGCAATCCAATAGACAAGAATGTCATATAGAAACCCAATTTCTCTTGGACTTTAGAATCAAGCAATATCAATACACACAATAGCAAGGTGAAGAATAAGGCATCAAATAAAGATAGCCACATCCAAGCTTAGCAACTTCCTGATCTTCTTCATAATCTCCCATGTATCAGATGCCATACTCCTTGAATGGCTCATAGATAGACATTAGACATAGGTTCAAAGTAATAACTTCATCAAGACCATGTAGCAGATGAACTCAAAAGGGGTCTCAATACTTGCATCAAATGAAAGTTTTCTTCACAAGCACTTGGCTTCAGAAAAGTTGGCATTGGCCAAGTCCTTTTTGCATAGAAAATGTTGTCTAATTCTAAGTCTAATGTCTCAGATCAAAACCAACAGTCCACACAAATCCTTTTTTTAGGGTTTTTATTGTTATTATGTGCATTAAGGTCAAAATACCACAAAACCAAACAAGATACACAAACAAGTATATACAATTACAATATAATCACAAAGTAAGACATAAGTGAGCAAAGTGAAAATGACATTAAAATAAACAAATTAAATGGTATGAATAATGTCAAATGAATAAAGACTTGAATTTAAAATGCATAAAAAGTAAAGAGCTTGAAATTAAATGTTAGTTAAATGTTAGTTGATTAGAAGTTAGTATGACTTTTGCTTTTCAATTGTTTAAGTCATTCTTTGGAGAACACTCTACCCTTTACTCACAAGCCTGGATCCTTGAACCAAGACATCTTCCAAAGGAAGGAAAAAAGGCCAAGTTTCCACACAATACCGTGAAAGAGGGGAGACTTACAATCTCACTTACTAGAATGCTATGCCTTTTGGGTCAAAATTTTGCGCTATGTTAAGCAATCGTAATTGGACTTATGTAGAAGTCACAACTATTTGAGGCCGGGAAATAGAAATTTTAATGTTAATGTATGTTAGAGATATGGTATTATGAACCATACTCCTAAAACATATCACACTTAAAAGAAAATGGCAAAAGGGTGAACCTAATCTCATCCATACTTATGTTAATTTTGCAATCAACTAGCCTTAGGATATGGAGATATCATAGGTCAATCAAATGGATGGGGATATAATGGGATTAAGATGAGGAGGGGAGGCGAATGAGATCAACATAAATTGGTCGACTTTTATCAAATTAAAACCATTCATTCATTTTGGGAGATAAAATGTCCATTTCTGCACCAGAAGCTCAAATTTGTCAAGAATGGCAAGTTGGTGATTGTGGGAGGTGAGAAAGCGTTGTTGGTTAGCCATATGTCATCTTTCTCATATGTGGAAGCTGAGGATGAGGTTGGAACTTCGTTCCAAGCCTTGTCTATTGCTTCTGAGAAGAGAGTTGGGGCACCTATGTCCTCTCTGAAAGATGCGCAGAGAATTGTTGAAGAAGGTCCTGTTGATCAGTAGGGGCGTGTGGTAGAGGTCCCCGACAACAAGGGAAGAACTAGTTTGGGGTTCCAGAAGGGTTCGTCAACCGTTAGATCTAAAGAGATGCAACTCAGTTTCCGTAGCGGAGGGTTCATTCATGGGAATGAGCAACACTTAGATGTTGTGCTAGAGGACAATGAAGAGGAAGACTGCACCAACTTTGTGACACATGGACAGACATGCAACAATTGGACTGCTGTTGATATTCCTGTTATTTTACATCGATCTAAGTAATTGCTTTTATATTTTAAAATCCTTCTCCTATGCCTAAGGGAGAAGTGAACATTTTTTGGGCATTTTAAATTGATCATTAATAAAATTAATTATATTCATCCATATCTTTGATGTTTGTTTTTACTTTTTTCTTTATTCTGAAAATGGTAATCACAAAAAACATAAATAAACAATATATAATTGTCCATCTGCATAATATTTGGTCACAAACTCACTTCTCTAAAATCAAAATATCAAATCATTATGCAGGTTGGTTCCTAACCCCATTGAGTACAATGATCCTTCTCCTTCTCCAAATTTTGAATTCCCTGTGTTTGAAGCCGAGGAGGAAAGTGACGTGGAAGTGAGTGATGAATTGACTTGTCTTCTTGATCAAGATGAAAAGACCATTCAGTCGTTCGAAGAGCAGATTGAGTTAGTCAACTTGGGTTCCGAAGATGATGTGAAGGAAGTCAAGATTGGGTCTCGACTGTGTCCAGATGCTAAGAAGGGGTTGATTGATCTTCTTCGAGGATATTCAGATATGTCTGCTTGGTCCTATCAAGACATGCCTGGGTTGGATTCTGATATTGTGGAGCATAGATTGCCGTTGAAGCCAGAATGCCCTCCAGTCAAGCAGAAATTGAGAAGAACACATCCTGATATGGTTGTGAAGATCAAAGAGGAAGTTCAGAAGCAGTTTGATGCCGGTTTCCTTGTGACTGCTGAGTATCTGCAATGGGTGGCCAATATTGTGCTTGTGCCAAAGAAAGATGGAAAAGTTTGCATGTGTGTTGACTATAGAGATTTGAATAAAGCTAGTCCGAAAGATGATTTCCCTCTGCCACACATTGATATGTTGGTAGACAATACTGCTAAATTCAAAGTCTTTTTGTTTATGGATGGATTTTCCAGATATAATCAGATTAAGATGGCACCCGAGGATATGGATGAGATCACATTCATTACACCCTGGGGAACATTCTGTTATAGAGTGATGCCTTTCGGTTTAAAGAATGCTGGTGCAACTTACCAGAGAGCAATGGCTACTCTTTTTCATGATATGATGCATAAAGAGATTGAAGTCTATGTCGATGACATGATTGCTAAATCGATTGACGAAGAGGAACATGTTGAGCATTTGTTGAAGTTATTCTAGCGTTTGAGGAAGTATAAACTCCGCTTGAGTCCCAATAAGTGTACTTTTGGTGTTCGTTCTGGTAAGTTATTGGGATTTATTATCAGTGAGAAGGGTATTGAGGTTGATACTGCCAAGGTCAAAGCAATACAAGAGATGCCTGCGCCCAAAACTGAGAAGCAAGTAAGAGGTTTTCTCGGCCGCTTGAATTATATTTCCATATTCATTTCCCACATGACTGCCACATGTGCGCCTATATCCAAGCTTCTTTGGAAAGATCAATCTTGTGATTGGACCGAAGATTTCCATAAAGCATTTGATAGTATCAAGGAATATCTGCTTGAACCTCCGATTTTGTCTCCACCTGTTGAAGGAAGACCGTTGATCATGTATTTGACTTTCCTAGAAGATAACATGGGTTGTGTTCTTGGTCAGCAAGATGAGACTGGAAAGAAAGAATTTGCAATTTACTACCTCAGTAAGAAGTTCACCGACTGTGAGACTCGGTATTTAATGCTTGAGAAGACTTGTTGTGCATTGGCTTGGGCTGCTAAGCGTCTGCGTCAGTATATGTTGAATCATATGACTTGGTTGATATCCAAAATGGATCCAATCAAGTATATATTTGAGAAGCCTGCTTTAACTGGGAGAATTTCCCGTTGGCAGATGTTGTTATTAGAGTATGATATCGAATACCGATCTCAGAAAGCGATCAAAGGTAGTATCTTGGCTGACCATTTGGCTCACCAACCAATTGAAGATTATCAGTCAGTGCAGTATGACTTTCCTGATGAAGAGATTTTGTACTTGAAAATGAAAGATTGTGATGAACCATTGCTAGAAGAAGGGTCGGAACCTGGTTCCCGTTGGGGCATGGTATTTGATGGAGCTATTAATCAATATGGAAATGGCATTGGGGCAATAATTATTACTCCTCAAGCCACGTATCTACCATTTACCGCTAGATTGACTTTCAAGTGTACAAACAACATGGCAGAATATGAAGCTTGCATTATGGGGCTTGAAGAGGCCATAAATCTCAGAATCAAGTATTTAGATGTCTTCGGTGATTCAGCTTTGGTTGTGAATTAGATCAAAGGAGAATGGGAGACAAATCAAGACGGTTTAGTACCGTATAGAGATCATGCGAGGAGGATTTCAACTTTCTTTACCAAAGTTGAGTTTCATCATATCCCTCGAGATGAGAACCGGATGACAGATGCTCTTGCAACATTGGCGTCAATGATTATGGTGAAGTATTGGAATGAATTTCCCAATTTATCTGTGATGCGTCTTGATAGGCCAGCTTATGTGTTTGCTGTTAAAGATATCAGAGACGAGAAACCATGGTACTACGACATTAAGTGTTTCCTCCAAAGTCAGATTTACCCGCCTGGGGCATCTTTGAAAGATAAGAAGACTTTGAGAAGATTGGCTGGTAATTTCTACTTGAATGGTGATATACTGTACAAGAGAAATTTCGACATGGTTTTGCTCAGATGCGTGGATAGACACGTAGCAGACTTGTTGATGACCGAAGTGCATGAAGGTTCCTTTGGTACTCATTCCAATGGACATGCAATGGCAAAGAAGATGTTGCGAGCAGGTTACTATTGGCTGACAATGGAATATGACTGTTGCAAGTTTGTGAAGAAATGCCATAAGTGTCAAATTTATGCTGATAAGATTCATGTTCCTCCGACACTATTGAATGTTATCTCTTCCCCATGGCCCTTCTCCATGTAAGGAATTGATATGATTGAGCCCGAAGCTTCAAATGGACATCGTTTCATTTTGGTGGCAATTGAATACTTCACAAAATGGGTTGAAGCGGCATCATATGCAAATGTAACCAAGCAAGTCGTTGTGAGATTTATCAAGAATCAGATCATATGCCGTTATGGTGTGCCAAGTAAGATCATTACTGATAATGGATTGAACTTGAATAACAATATGGTGGAAGCTCTTTGTAAAGACTTCAAGACTGCACATCATAATTCTTCTCCCTATAGACCCAAGATGAATGGGGTTGTTGAAGCTGCGAACAAGAACATCAAGAAGATTATCCAAAAGATGGTTGTCACATACAAGGATTGGCATGAAATGCTCCCATTTGCTTTACATGGGTATCGTACATCCGTCCGCACTTCAACAGGGGAAACCCCTTTCTCTCTTGTTTATGGTATGGAAGTAGTGCTCCCCGTAGAGGTTGAGATTCCTTCATTGCGTGTGCTCATGGAAGCCAAGTTAACTGAGGCTGAATGGTGTCAGACCAGGTTTGATCAGCTGAATTTGATTGAAGAGAAGAGATTGACTGCCATGTGTCATGGTCAGTTATATCAGCAGAGAATGAAGAAAGCTTTTGATAAGAATGGCAAACCTCGTGTGTTCAGAGAAGGTGACCTTGTGCTCAAGAAGATTTTGTCGTTCAAGCCAGATTCCAGAGGAAAATGGACTCCCAATTATGAAGGCCCATATGTTGTCAAAAGAGCCTTTTCAGGCAGTGCATTGATTCTTATAACTATGGATGGTGAAGAGTTCACTCGTCCTGTGAACGCATATGCAATCAAGAAATACTTCGCCTAAAAAAAGGAAAAAGAAAAGAATAGCTCGCTAAGTTAAAAACCCGAAAGGGAGGCTTAGGCAAAAATGAGCGTCTCGGTGGATTGAAAACCCGAAAGGGCGATCCAGGCAAAAATTAGAGACATAAAATAGAAAGAATTTCCCGATAAGTTGAGTACCCCGCCTTGGGGCAACGTATGCAAAAATTAGGGATTATGGCAATTAACTGCATTCTGTTGATCTTCGGTAAATTTTGAAGACTTGTTTAAGCACAAGGGTTGACATTAGTTCATCTCCAGCAGCGACCAAGAGCACAGTGGATGTATGTCAAGAGTTTGTAGAAGGATTAAGGATCATTTGTATTCAATGTAACCCTTTTCCATGTAAATTACCATTTTCAACTTTGTAAAATCTATGGAGTCTTGTCATTTACAGACTACCATTCCAATAAATAACGTCGAGCTTTTATCCAATTGTTTCTACTCTTATTTACTTCAGCCAATAGTTTTAAATTTTATTACGATCATTTTGAAATTAAAATTTTAAATTAAAATCAAGTTTTCTTTAAAAGCAAAAACTTTTCCAAAGCAAGTAAAAAGAATATCAACAACATTTCAGTAAGAAGCAAGTTCTTAAGTGTGAAGCATCTGAGGTTCCCCCAAGCAGTTAACTCTTTGGGTATCCCTAGACGTTTGCGTTGATTCAGTTTCTTAGCGGAATGTTTGATCCTCATTGGAGCTTATTTCTTTTTCCCAGCTAAGTTGGTTACAACGTGTCCTTGTTCCCAACAGAGTTTTGGCCCTCCCCAGTGGAGTTCGTTTTTTTCAGTAGGTGGATGGTCTTCAGAGATGCCTGATCTTTCCCAAATAGATCGCATTGGTGTCCCCCACCAATCGTTGTATCTTTGCTCCCAGTCAAAGTTTCCTCCTGGTTCTTGAGCAACTTTTGACTTCTTCCCCAGTAGGGTTGTCTCCCATTTTTATGGTGTTGACCTAAAATTCCCTACAAATTGGATGTTTTATCCTCGACAGATCTCCTCCGTCTTTCCCAAGCCAGGGTTGAGCCTTTGGGATGTTGATCTCTATGGTCTCCAGTAGTTTGTCTCCATGATTTGTGGATTGGCCGAGGATTGTACCGGTGGTTTAATTTCTTTGAGACACCTATGTATCCTTCGTGATCGTTTTGTCAACATAATCACCATATATACATACGTATATACATTCATATAAATTCATGTTTTGCATATCCTGCATCTTCATGTTTGAATTATTCTCTGTTATGGCGGTGCTTTATCCCCATACCAAATCTGGTGTCTGTCCTCTTTCAATTGTAGAGTGTCAGCCCCTAAGCAGAAAAGACTTTAACCTTACTCTGTTTCCCCACTGAGTTTATTTCCTTGTGGATGATTGTTATTTCAGTTTCCTCTCCAGCAAATTTTCTGGATGGAATTACTCCCCTTGAGTTATGTCCTCATTGGGTTGAGTCTTGATTGACCGTTTTCTTTCTAGCTCTTACCTAGATAGATATCTTGGTCCCCTAAGAGTATATTGCCCAGTAACTAGTAATATTCTTCTTAGTTTGCAGTTTGTTACTTCTTGCGTAATACCCGACAAAAGTACCTTTTTTCTCCTCAGCAGAATCCCTAGTGGATCTATTCCTCAAAAAGTCATCCTTGATATGTTCATCCTAACTGGTGATGGATATCTTTTCTTTCCCCGTAGAGTCTATCCTTGATATGTTCACTTTAACCAGTGACAAATATTCTCTTCTTTGGTATTCTACCCAGTAAAAAGGTAGTTGTAATTCCTATTTTGGTTTCTCATAGAGTTAATCCTTGATATGTTCATCTTAATCGATGACGGGTTTTCTTCTCCTTGTTGGTCTTCTACCCAGTAACCGGTAGTTATAAATCCTACTTTTCTTCTGTGCAGAGTCAATCCTTGATATGTCCACTTTAATCGGTGACAGATTTTCTCTTCTTTGGTTTTCTATCCAGTAACTGATAGATGTAATCCCTACTTTTATTCCCCATTTTAGAGTCTATCCTTAATATGTTCACTTTAACTGGTGACGGATTTTCTCTTTGATTGTTCTTCTACTCAGTAACCGGTAATTGTAAATCCTGCTTTGTCCCCTCGTAGAGTAAATCCTTGATATGTTCATCCTAACCGGTGACGGATTTTTCTCTTCGACAGCTTTCTATCCAGTTTTTGATAGATGTAATTCCCCCTTTTATTGTTCAGTTGGTATATCCTTGATATGTTCAAACTAACCGATTACGGGTATCCTCCTTGACATCCCCAGCAAGGCTATTCTTACCCAGTAACCGGTAATGAATATTCTCCCCTAGCTTTTCCTCAGCGGGTCATCCTTGATATGTTCATCTTAACAGATGACATATGTTCTCTCTGTCAGATTTTTATTATCTCCATACCCAGTAACAGGTAGTAGATAATAAATTTCTACTCCTCATGTGTTGAAATTTTATTTTCTCCCCAGTTGAGTTGAGTGCGTATTTCCTTAGTGAAATCATTGTTCCCCTTACACGAGTCGAATATTTCAGTGTTATCCTGACTTATTCGTATCCCCTGCAGATGCTTGTTTCCCCGACTGAGTCTTTTCCATGTTTGTATGGATTTCCTCGAGTCCCCCAGTAGTTCTAAGTCGTAGCCTGGCCTACACATAACTCCTTTTTACCCCCCTAGAGTCTCTGTCTCCCCAACGAGTTTTCCTTACGAAATGCGTTATACTCCTGTGGACTTTCGGTCTCCCTGATTTCTTCTCCTTTGTGACAGTATTTCCCCATAAAGCGTTAACTTTTGCATTCATATCATTTGCATCATGAGGTCTCTTAGGGACCAAAATTTGTTTCTATATGTTGTTATTTAAGCCCATTCTACAGAGTCAAGCCGAAGATTTTAACCTTCACCTCCTCAGTTAGAATGTCCTTAAATAGGGGCAGTTGTAAGACCCTAATTTTGACCCTAAGATCCCTCATGCAACTCCATCATAAGCATAAGCATTAGGATCATACCTTGGCATCCTCCTTACCCATTTTTTCATTGGGTTTATTTTGGGAGAGATCACCAAGCACTTTGTGATTATATCATACTTGTATTTTATCATTTTACTAACCAAAACACCAAAAATATGTCCTTGTATTTGCCTAACTCTTCTGTAGGAAGGGCATGATCTCATTGATTTATTGATCACATCTAGGGTTTGAGACCCTCATGAACAAAGAGTACAACCAAGAATTGATTCAATAATGGTTATGAATATCATATATGAGTCCCAATGTTCTCTACATGTTATATTGATCAAGTTTTCTTCAAGAGTTTGAGGGTGATTTGCCTTGGAAACCCTAGTTTGACTGGGTATCTTGAGTAACTTCTCCAATAAGCTATCTCACCAATGGATCAAATTTATCATGGGACACTTCAAAATTCATCATATTATACATATATGATCTACCATGAGCCAAAAAAGTCAATAGAATTGGAAGTTAGCAAGTTGGTTGATGGTGGTTGGCCAGATGAATTCATCTGATCAAAACTGGGTCTCCCTAGACCCTATATCCTACATTTTTAATCATATGAAAATGATCCCAAGAAAAACTTTACTCCAAATAACATTATAAACAACTTTCATGTTGAGACCTAGAGCTAGTTTTGCTTGGAAACTCATTTTCTATGTTGAAACATTATAGGTCATTTTGTCTAAACCCTAATTTGAAAGTCAACTTCCCAAGGCCATAACTTGCTCAATTTTTATCAGATGGAAGATTTAAAAGTTGCACAATAAAATTCAATGTGTCTACTTCAACTTTCATGTTTGGAGTGGGAGATAATTCAACTTCTTTGAACTTGTGATATGAGGCTACATTATAGGTCACTTTTTACCTATACCATTGATCAAGTGATTTTTCCAAACTTCAAAAATGCATAACTCTATCATTTCAAATCCAAATGACATGAAATTGGTGACCATTTTTGAGGTCTTTGAGATATATACAACTTTGATGAATACACCTTTCTCATTTGAAGCTCCCATAAAAAGTTAAGCAAGGTGGAATATTGAGACATATGGCTTGACACTTAGAAATTTTTTGATGTGTCAAATTTTTCCAAACTTCCACCTCAAATTTCTCCAAGTTCCAAGCTCCAAATAAAAAAGTGTTCAACATCAAACTTTTTCCTCTTGATATCACCTTTCCAAAGAGATCAAATTCATTCATTTTGGATGAGAAATGTATAGGCTACACATGGCTTAAACAGGCTGATATCATTTGGCATGGATCAATCTTCAAGTAACAATGCACATGTACCTTGCAATCCAATCCATCTTCAAAGCATCTGATCTTTAATTTGGACTTTCAAACCATCATTCCATGGGCCTATGCGCGCCCATGCAGCATGGCATCATCATTTTACCAAATTTGGAAAGTGGAGAGAGTGTGCAAATATAATTTGATTTCCCTATAAATTGAGGCCCTTATGCTCAGAATTAAGACACACATTGCGCCAGCTTTGAATCTCCATTGAAAACCCTTCACTCTAAGAGGATAACCCTAATAAATTCATTTGAATTTGAGCTTGAATCTCCACTGTTTTGGAATTCAATTCTTCAGGAGTCCATTGCTTCTAAACCTTTCCATTCCTCTCCTGCAAGCAAGTGAAGTGAAGCAAAACACGATTCAGATCAAGATCTAGCAAGCTCAGACCTCCATTGAAGGTAATTTGCAGAAAATTTAAACTCTTTGATTCTCTCAATTTATTGCTCAATTCTATTGATTCTTGAGTTGTCTGAAGTCCTACCAATGTAGGCAAAAAGTTTGAGTTGCTTTGAGGTCAAATCGAAGCAACACAGATCATGAACCTCATTTTTCAATTCCACATATCTCTCAATATAGTTGGAATTGGATGAATTGGAGGTGATATTCGTGCTCAGTGATGTTTTTTCTTTAAGATCATGTCCCTGTTTATTATTTTGGTGATGGTTCATGTTAACCAGTCCGGTGAAGCTCACCGGAGAAGACAACCGGAGCTCCGGCTCCAGTGATGAGGTGTCTTGAGTCTGAGCCACTTGATCCAAGTTCCACGTTCTAATCTGGAGCGTTTGTTTTGATTACCTCATTTGCCACGCAGTTGACTAAGGAACACATGGAACACGTGTTTTGGATCATCAGATCTACCACCTCAATTAATGAGGGAGATCTGATGGTCCACGTATTTTTGGATTTTTGGATTTTCTGAATTTCATTTTAATTCCATTTTCTTCAATAATTCATAATAAATTTAATATTGATCCAAAAAATATGAGACTTTCACCAAAAAATTTCAAATATTTTTGTCTTTCATATTCTGAATTAAAATTAGTTTTTGGATCATTATTAATATTTTTCATGAATTAATTGATTTTTCATTTGTTTTTAATTGTTTTAAAATATTTTTAAGTGTCCAAAAATTATGAAATTTTTTCTCCAAGGTCCTTTGACCTTGTTTGACCTATGACAAATCTCATGGCCAGTTATTTGGTGTTTTGATGAGATTTTAGGAATTGGACAAAACATATTTGAATTCAATGCATTATTTTAATATTTTTAATTGAATAAATGTCATTTTAATTGTGTTGGCCATTTGTATTGACTTAATTGAGTTTCTTATTTGTTGTTGGGCCTTGGTCAAGGTTGATTTGACTTTGTCAAGTTATTATTATTGGATTTAGGGGATTGATGGAATGTACATTCCATCTCCCAAAATGAATGAATAATATTAATTTGGTAAAAGTCCTCCTTTGACCAATTTGTGATCTCATTCATCCCCTTCCTTCTTCATCTAATTCCCTTTCTTCATTCATTCATTTCCATTTTGGCCAATGACATTTCAAAGTCCTAATGTTAGTTGATTGAAAGATTAACATGAGTATGGATGAGATTAGGTCACACCTTTTGCATATTTTTGTGTGTGGTATGTTTAATGAGCATAGTTCTTAATACTATATCTCCAACATGCATTAACACCAAAAGTTTATTGCCCGACCTCAAATAGTTGTGACTTCTACATAAGTCCAATTACGATTGCTTAACATAGCGCTAAATTTGTGACATAAAAGGCATAAGCATTCTAGTTAGTGAGATTGTAAGTCTCCCCTCTTTCATGATATTGTGTGGAAACTTGGCCTTCTTTCCTTCCCTTGGAAGATGTTTTGGTTCAAGGATCCATGCTTGTGGCAAGTGGGTTGAGTGTTCTCCAAAGAATGTCTTGAAATGAAAAGCAAAACAAAACTAACTAGTAACTTACGAACCATTAACTTTTAACTTCAAGTCTTTACTTTAATGCAATTTACTTTTAGCACTTTATATCATTTGCCATTATACATATCATTCTAATTGTTTATGTTTATGTAATTTTCACTTTGTCCATTTGGACCATATTGTGTGATATTATTTTGTTTGTGTATATTTTGTTTGCTTGTTTGGTCTTTGGCCATTAATGCACATAATAATAACAAAAAAAACCTAAAAGACTTTTGAGTGGACTGTTGGTTTGATTTTGCCCAATTGGACTTAGAATTTAGGCAACATTCCTTTGCTAATGGACTTGGACAATGCCAATTTGTGAAGAACCAAGTACTTGCAATTTGAAACTCATCTGATACATCTTTGAAGATCTCTCCAGTTTATCTACAACATTGATCATTGTTAAGTTGTTATGTTGAACCTGTGACTTGTGAAATTCATCTGCTACATAGGTTATTTTGAAGAAGATCACTGAAGTGGATGAGCTTGGATGAGGCCATCTTTATTTGATGCCTTTGATCTTCAAGATTGATATAATTGTGCATTTGTGTGTTGCTTGATTCTAAAAAGTCCAAGGGAATTCTGGGTTTCTATTGACATACTTGTCTATTGGATTGCTCCCATTTGGTCAGATCTTTTCAACTTTAAACTTTTAATTTTTGTACATAGGATAGTCTCTTCATATTCTCACCATTTCTTTAATTTCAAAATCTCCCCCTCCATTTTTTTCAAAACTTATTTGTGTGAACTATTTTTGTTCTAAACTTTGACCACTTTTGTAAAAAAGGTAGAAACTTTGGCCTTATGCCATTGCCTTTTCAAACTTATTTTTCTTAAATCAAACTTGTGAATAAACCTAACCATACTTGACTTAAACTTTCAAAAAGCCAAAAAGAACTAACTCATTCAAACCATTTTAGGCCTTTGTGCCTCTCAAACTTAAATTTTGTTAAAACCAACACACTCATTTTGAAATTTATAGCACGAACTACGAGGTTTTAATCCCTCATTTTTATGTTGGTACGTAGGCACAAGACTGAAGGTCTTGTCAAACACAAAAATATAATTAATGGATTCTTTTCTCATCCCCCCATTATGTTTGTTTGTGAACATCACTTTGTACAAAATACATATGCACACAAAAAGGGCTCCCTAGGAGTACCTAGGACACTTTGGGTGCTAACACCTTCCCTCTGTGTAACCAACCCCCTTACCTGTAATCTCTGACTTTTATTACTTTTTATTTGAAAACTTCTTACTTTTTGGGTTTTGTTCGTACTTTTTCCCTTTTCCCTTGGAAATAATAAAAGCGCGGTGGCGACTCTTGTTAATTGATCTCTAGCCTTTCAATAGCTTGGTGATCATGAATTTCCCGCTACAGAGACGTCCTAAGACCATCCACCGAACAAAACAAGAGCTTTTACTGGTTTAGCTAGTTGGGAAAGTGACTTCAAGTACAATAGGGAAGGTGAATTGTGGTATTTAAAATTCGTAATTACTTTAGTAGTTTTCTCAATTACACTTTTGTGTTATTAATTTCTTACAAATAGAGTAAATAGCAGCATAAATAAAAACAGTAAAAAAAATTAGCAGAACTAAAGAGGATAAGGTTTAAACAAATTGCACCAGAGAGTTATCCAGGTTCGGATGAATGGTGGCCTAGTCCTATCCCAATAGATCTTCTTGAGATTTTAACTATAAACTTTGACTTTTTACAAGTTATTCTCACAAACTTTAATACAAACAGATCTTGATATTTTACAGGTTTATTCACAACCAAAGACAACTTTTACCATAGACTAAGCTAACAAAATGTTTAGATATTTTCAGGCTTATATGAATAACCAAAACAGAACTTTTTTCTGGGAAAGTTCAATAAACCACAACATAGTTTTTATGACTGGTTTATCTCACTAACCAAACTCAATTTCTCAAGAGTATCACACTCTTAAGAATTAAAACAACAACATGGATAATACAAATTCGTGGGTTGTTTGTAAAATTCGATCGTATATTTGGATTCCCTACGAAAAATTGAGTCTAGTGATATATAATTTGCATATTGTTTATTTGATTTGGTAATTTTAGTAGATCAAATTCAAGAAATTTTGAACAAATAAAGAACAATGTTGAGTAGATCCTGAAGTTGTAGTTTTTTGACATGTGTCCTTGGTTTTTCCATTTTTTCCTTTTTCTAATCAATTCCACGTGGCGCACGACCATTGGTTATGTATAAGCGAATAAGACAAAACACATAAGACAAGCGAGTGGATCACATGCAAGTAGGTGTAGCGCATGCTCATGCTACCAACAATCAGATCTAACACTAGTCTAATCCAACGACTAGCAGGCGTTGTTTCTTCTTTCACGTTGACTCGTGCATTGACCGTTGACCACTGCTGTTTAGCAGACCAGGCTACTGGGCTTGTGTTGTTTTTGCACCCTCTTGGACCTTTTATGCTTCCCATTACCCCCTTAAATGGGCCATACCCCAATCTGAACACAAATAATAATAATAATAATGGACTTCAATGCATGGGCCTGCATGATATCCACACCGTGTTTCCAACCAACACACACTTTCGCAGTAGTTAAATTTTTAATTTTTGTTTTTGTTTTTTATTAATATTTTCTTGGTGAATACATTAAAAAATACACATAAAAATATTATAATCCATCTCATTAGATTTTGATTAGACTCATATTCAATTCTTTTTAATTAGGAATATATTAGAAATTAGGGCTTGGGACATGATTAAGTTTCAATTGATAATGTCTTTAGTTTCTTTCCTAATTTTGTATGCTTGGTATATGATTCTTAACTTGATCATTTCATTGATTGATTAGTTTATCAAATTCATAACTGATCAATTAATTAGACTTATTGCATGAATTTCACGGCCACAATTGCATGCTCTCCTTAGGATTCCTATTCACTAAAGTGATCACAAGTCCCTTTATCACTTGATTGAATTAGACCTTTACACTTGTACTCCTTGATCCCTCAAGTCAAATTCAAGTCTATTTATATTCAAGACCCTGAAGATAGAAGGATATCAAGACCTGGTCATTTTGAGCTTCATCCATTCAAGCACACTTTGCCTCATCCTTTTCAAAACCAAAAAATACTTTTCCTTCAAACACTTGCCAATTATGATGTGAATTGCGCATCACGAACCTTAAGTAACGGAGAAAGAATAAGATAGAGTATTCTTATCCTTATTCTGAATATCTTTGGATACAGAATGCTTGACCTAGTTGTTCAGAGTATTCATCTCCATTCATAGAGTTTAGTGCAATCCAAATTAAATAATTGTCAACTTTCACCCACTTACAACACTTCAACAATCAACATGAACAACACCATTCTCTTTGGACCAAACACAATACTTTTTAGATACCCATCTCTTAGTTAATCACCTCCTTCATGAGTTAATCACCTTCTTATGGTTAAAACCCTCATCATGCATGCTTGTCTTGTTAGTCCCATCCTTATGCAAGATCCCTCATGCACGTTTGCCTTGTTAGTCCCATGCTTAGGCAACTCTCTCATTATCATGCAGGTCTGCCTTGTTAGTCTCATGCTTAGGCAAACCCTTTTTTCCTTTTATGTTTGTCTTGTCAGATCCAGTGCTTAGACAAACCCTTTTCATGCATGTTTGTCTTATTAGTCTCATACTTAGACATACCATTTCAGCATGTTTGCATTGTTAGTCTCATGCTTAGGAAAACTTTTTCATGAAAGTTTGCCTTGTCAAACCCAGTGCTTAGGAAAACCCTCATATCTTTCTTGCCTTGTTAGTCTCATGCTTAGGCAAGACACCTTTTGTATGTTTGTCTTATGAGACTCAGGCTTAGGCAAACCCTCTCTTTGTAGATCTTGATCCTTGGATATAGGAAAAACCCTACAACTATGCATTGGCTAATCATCATATATTGGTTAATTGCCACTTCTTTGGTTTAGATACACCACTTTATGGGTTCCAACAATACACTCTTGGTCCAAACAATACTTTCATCATGCTAAACAAACTTCACCATTTCACAAATCTTTTCAAGTTCATTCACAAACTTTTCAATTCAATTCAATCATAAACTCTTTGCAAAGCAAAACAATTTTTTTTCTTTTGATAAAAGAACTGTTATAATTTGTTCCTTAGTAGTCAGACTCAAAACTTAGAGCATTCGAACTAGGATCGAACTAGCTAACATTAAAGCACTTCCAGGACATGATTATAACATTATTTCCTAAAAACAACCAACAAATACGTGGTTTTCTACCATGAACTACAAAGATCTGATTTTCTCATTGCACTATGAGAATACGTAGGCACGAGAGTTTGAATCCTTCGCGAGCACATTAATTAATAAATTATTTTTCCCTTAATTAAAACCAATCACAAGTAATCTTTAGATAATGACACCCATATGCACAAAGAACAATCAAAATGGTTCTCGTCGAGTACAATAGATGTGAGGGATGTTAATACCTCCTCACTGCATAACTGACTTTCTTACCCCTTTTCTCTTTCCCTTGAATTTTATTGATATTTTCCCTTTCTCTTAGAATAAATAAAATTCAGTGGCGACTATGTTGTATTTCGAGCGTGTAATGCGCTCGAATATTTTTTGTGACGCAACTGTTTACCTTGGAAATTGGTAAACAACCGTTGATCTTCCAAATTTCTAAATTTGGTTACTCGCAGGATCGACCAGATTGATCCTAGGACATATGCTAAGTATCTCGTAAACGTGGTAATAATAAATGATCAAAATTAGACGCCAGGTCAGAGTTTTGAAGACAATTAAGAATGAAGGGTCACTTAAACGGAAAGAAAGGTCTTGAATTGGCGTTTATGACTAGTAAAGAAAAATGAAATAAACGACAGGAATTATAAAGGATTAACAAAAATAGTAAATTAAAGTTTACAAGTACTGGAATCTTAAGACTGTAAGATAAAAGTTGAGGGTGAAGAAAGGAATGAAAGGATCTTAAATTTGCAAATGAAGAAAGTAAAAATAAAGTGTTTGAAAGGAAGAAGCAAGGAAGAATGTTTCTGGAAAGAAAGTAAAGACAAATTTAGATTGCTTTGAAATAAATAACAATGGTGTAGACAATGTACATTATGCATTTTACAATTCTTCTTCACACGAATACTTAGTAAATTTGCAGATTTTATATACAATTTGATATACACTTTTCTAACACTAAGACCCTATATTTATACTAGATCGAAGTAACCGCTCTGAAGGCCCTTCAATCGCGTCGATATACGTGGCGCCCTGCATGCGCGCATTCGCTTATCCTGCTCCACGTGTGCTCTTGCGGTTTCTGACGAAGGTAAACTTCCCTCCTTTATTTGAATTTTGAATCTTTGATCGAAAACCGTTTCTCAACAGCTTCTTAAAGAACCGCTCTGAAATCTCAGCTATAAGCCTAATCTTTATCCAATCAGTTAAGCCGATTCACCTCCAGTTGGTCGAATTACTTCTTGGTCGAAACCAGCTGTGCATATTTTCCAATTTTGGTTATTTGGGGTGGGCGTCGAAAATATGAGCTACCAAATTGCCCCCAAAAAATGTTATTTTCGACACACGAGAGAGAAAGACATTTTTTGAGACCTTACTTCGACGCCTCAATGGCTGATATTGTGCCAGGTGTCTCAATGTTGGAAAAAAACCTTTCAGCTCTTCCCCTTGTCTAGTGACATCGGCGTCATCATTACTTTTCCTACCCACGTCTTTTCAGCCCACAATAGAATCTTTTTTGCACATCATGTTTCCTACCTTCTAGGAAATCATGGCTACAACATTAATTTCCATTTTCACTACACTGTCCAAGGGATACACATGTCTCATTACCTTGTCCACCATTAATGTTGATTTGAAATGTCTCCCATACAGGCCTATAAAACCCACTTACTTGCCCATTTCAAAACTTTCTCACATTCTCTGAATCTTCAAGCATTCAAACTCTCATCCCTTCAAATATCTTCTAACTGAAACCTAGATTTTATCTTCAAACCCTAACAATGGACGCTTCACACAAAGCTCTTAAGGGAATAGGAGTCTCCATCAAAACTACTGTCAACCGGTCTAAAGCTCCGAAGAAGATCTCTGAACTTCTGCCTTTTGCCACGCTATCTGCTCCACTCGCAGTTGGCAATCATGAGTACATCCCAGAACCTCAGACAGAGGAACAACGCAGGATATACGCTTCTCAGGTACTCATTATTGTTTCTGTCTCTGATAAAACTCATGCGTTATCTGGACCTTTAGCTGAGTTAGACGTTGATACCAGCAAACTTAGAGAATTGTTTCCTTCTTACCATAAATGCAAACCCATAGGGCAGGCTAGAAACCATAGCACTGCTTCCACCGAAAACACTCAGACTGAGAACACTATAGATTTGAGGTTTATGAACAATGGTTTTAAAGCCTTTCGTTCCACCCCAACTTTTAAGGAACCCACTGATTACTCTAATTGGTTAAACAAGATAGAGAAACACAAAACCCAGGCTTGGAAAGATATAGGGATATATGACCTCATTATGCTGTTGAAATTGGATTTAGATTACAGCAACCATATGTTAATTTCTTCGTTGTACTTCTAGGACCGCACACACTATACCTTCCATCTTCCTTGTGGAATGGTCACCCCCACTCTCTTCGACATGCCCGCCATCATAGGGCTGAAGCCCACTAGATACACCTATGATCCTGATATTGATTCCATGGATACTATCTCCTTTTCGACTACAAGAGCGGCATATTCAACATACATAGCACACTACCATGACAAAGACACTGAAACTGTCTCTGACGTGGAGCACATAGATTTTTTGGCTTTGTGGCTGTCACACTCCATATTCTGCTCAAAATCACTACAAGTTGCCAAGAAATATCTTACCTTGGCCAACCAACTGCATGTAGGGCACAATGTCTTCCTAAGTGAGATGATTCTGGCGAGCCTTTACAAATCATTGAGCGACAGAGTGGCTCAACTAAAGAATCTAGGAGATAAAGGGAACCTTCTATTGTCTGGCCCCTTTTTGTTATTACAACTTTAGCTTAACGCCACCTTCGAGGCCAACCTGCCAAGCAAGGGCCTCGTCGACGAGAATGCTGAGGAAATTCGGCAAAGAAGGGTCGAGGGCCCACTATTAGCTCAACTAACTCCTAGGGACGAAAGACAAGCTCTTCAACTAACTTTCATGAGTTATATCATGATGTTCGCTAAGTGTCATACCTTTACTTTGAGTATGTCTCCATTCGCTTTCAAGAAAGTTGGCCCTAAGTGGTTTACAAGGACCTTCCCCTCTCCATCTAAAAAACAGGAGACAAAATCTTTGCTAATTTGGGAAGCCTTTTTGACACCCAGGATTCTCACTCTTCGATTTAACCCTTCGAAGGTCCAAGTTACATTGATAAATTACCAGCCCAACCTTGTTGCTCGACAATTTGGGTTGGTTCAGGTCCTCCCGAAGTACCTGTATGACATGAAGAGTAACCTCCTCCTTCATAACGCAGTTCATACTGAAACCACCGCTCTCAGACAAATAGCTAAGTATACTGGCAGAACCCAGTTGACTCTGTTCCACTTCGAGCCCAACTTCCTTTGCAGTCGAGAATTTGGGAAGTGGTGGGCTAAATATTACGTCGAGGAATTCTGCGACGTCACTTCCTTTATTCAACTGTTTGATAAATCTTTTCTTCTTGTGCAGGAAAAGACCAGGAAAGGTACTTATACGCTTATAAAATAAATTCAAGCTTTTCAAAACTACTTTGAAACTGCCTATCGACCTGATGATCTTAGTCGAACCATCCGCGAAACAGCTGTTACGCTCAAAGAGAAATTTCCAAAGAAAATAGAAACCTTAAAGATTCCCTCACACGTTCCTCACGAGAAACGCTATGAAATGGCTCTCGAACTATTTCCCCTACGGTTTCCTTCATATAGGAATCGAAGATTCCCGAATCAAATCGGACATATATGAAGGTGTGACACAGGGGGATTCCCTCAAAGTATATTCCCTTTGACATGCTATTTGCTTTTATAAAACACTGACCATTTCACCTTGTTCTTGTTTAGCTATCAAGATCCCCCCCAAGAAACACACCAGCAAAAGACCTATCGGCTCGAAGGGCGAAGGAAGCCACAAACCTGCAAAGGTACCTCTCTTTCCTTGTTCTTTTATCCGTGTTATACCTTGATGATATAATATTTCATTCTTGGTTCAGGTTGCTCGAAAACCTCTGGTGAGTCCCCTGAGAATCCAAAAATCTGTTGCTTCCCCCATCATTGTAGATTCTGACGAAGATGAGTTGTCGCCTGTTCTCGACCCCACTTCTAGGAAAAGGAAGTCACAGCCGAAAGCCATCGATGCTTCGAATCCACCACCAATCAAACTTCCCAGAAAAAGGCACGATGCACTTATTATCCAAGAACCTACTTCTGAGGAAATGGCAAGAGTAGCAGCGGCCCAAAGTGAGAGCGATAATTCTAGCCCTGGGGTCGAAGGTGATAAGGTATAACACACTTCTCCTTACTTTATTTAACTTGTTTGACACTCTTAGCCATTTGTATCTTCTGATTGTATTGATTTTAGGATAGCGTGAGCACTATCATTCTTCCCAAGAAAGCGGCTTCCTCTATGCCTGTCTCTGCGCCTGATGTTTTGAACAGCGCTAGTGAACCTACTTATCGACCATCCTCTGAAAAGGGGTCCATAAGTGAGATTAATCAACCTCCTCCTGGTGACCTTGAGGTTTTGCCACCATAAACTGCTACTCAACATTCTCATACTAGTGACTCTGGTCATGAAACCGATTCGAGCGAAGAGGATGGGGCCAAAGGTGATCCATACCCTATGGCTGAGGATGAGCTAACTGAAGATGAAGAAACCCCTGGGGCTGATCTACATATAACTGAAGGAACAAATGATCCCCAGGGAGAAGGATGGGGCGTCAAAGACATGGTTGTAGAGGAGGCGGACGAAGGAAATCTTGCCACTAACCCTGATAATGTTGAAGGCCAAACAGAAGGAAAGGCCAGTGCAGGTGAAGAACATGCTCGAACTCAAACCCCTGTCATGGCTAATAATTCGTCAGTTGGAGTTTCATCAAGTAGCATTGGTGCCCTTCCTGCAGAAAAATTGGCTACCTTGAAGCGAAGTCAGCCACTTGAATATTTCAAGGCTATGCTAAATTACAGGGAGAGATCTTCTGACCAAAGCCATAATACTTCAGTGTCTAAAGATCAACCTTCGAGCACCCCTGCCGGTGAAATCCCCTCTAAGATCAAACACAAAGTCTTTAATGGTGACTTATTTCTGTTGTTATTGGTTGATCCTTCTGCTCCTCTGACTCTAAAATCTCTTCTTAGCCAGGTTGACTTGCTAGAGGCTTCCCCCGAAGTGGAGAATGTTATTCTAGAGATAGGAACCATGATCGACCAAGCTGTGGCAGATCATAAGTTGCTACCTCAACTTACAGGGGAGATAGAGAAAAAGTATGGTTCTGAGGCTGCAGCCTGGGATGCTGCTATCGAATACACCACTAGGGCAATGCAGTTGGAACAGACCAAGCAGAAGAATAAGGAGAAGGTTGATGCTCACGATCGCAACATCTCTTCTTGGAGACAACAAATATCAGAACTTCAGGCAAAAATATCTGATGCTGAAGAGGACAAACATCAACTATTGGAGTTTGATGAAGCTTCGATGGCTCAGGATTTATCATTTGGCTCGACAACTTGAATCGGACATCAAACTCCTGCGCTCAAAAAGATCTTTGTGCGAAAAACGGTTGGATCTCCTTAAGGTCAAATATCTTCAAATTAAGGCTAACCTCCCCTTTTAGTGCTATTTTTATTTAATAATGTAACGGAATTTCTCCTTGTAATGAATATTGGTCTTCTTGCCCTATGACTTGAACATCACCATTTTGGCACTCTTACCATTTTGGTTCTACTTTATTTATGCGATTATTCGTTTCTTATTTTTACTTCTTGGATTGTCGGTTTATATTTTTTTCAAATATTTCCCGTTTACTCTTAGAATCCTTCTATCTTCACTAAGCTCTTTGATCTCATAGGCACCATTAGAAAATATCTGCAAAATTTGGAAAGGGCCTTCCCATTTTGGGGACTATTTCCCCAAGGCTCTATCTTTTCGATCCATTGGAAGGATCACATTCCAGACTAAATATCCAGGTGTAAAACTTTTAACTTTCACTTTCTTACTATAAGAGACTTATATTCTCTTCTTTTGTTGCCTTAGTAATTCTAAAGCATTTAACCTTTCCTCATCTAGATCGACCAATTCATCCAACATCAAGCTCCAATATGATTCCGTTGGGAGTTCATGTTGCATTTGAATCCTTAGGGATTGTAAGTGAATTTCTACTGGCAAAACAATATCATGGCCAAAGGTTAAGCGAAAAGGGGTCAACTTAGTAGCCTCTTTAGGGGACGTACGACATGCCCACAAAATTTGGTTCAGAGTTTTGTGCCAATTCCTAGGTTTATTCCCTACATGTTTTTTAATCAAACCAATGATCACCTTATTGGCAGCCCCAACTTATCCATTAGCCTGAGCACAATAGGGTGTTGACGTTAATAATTTAAAACCCATTTCTGTGGAGAATTCCTGCATTTTTCGACCAGTAAATATTGATCCTTGATTTGTTGTGATTGTCTCTGGAATTCCAAACCTATAGATGATATGTTTTTAGATAAATTCGATCACATCCTCTTGGTTCACATTTGGTAAGGGTATGGCTTCAATCCACTTTGTAAAATAATCGACTCCCACCAATATATATCTTTGACTCTTAGATGATAGAGGTCGAATCTCTCCAACCAAGTCTAAAGTCCAACCTCTAAATGGCCAAGGTTTGATGATATAATGTAATTCACTTGCAGGGACATGTTGTATGCTTGCATTCACTTGACATTCTTGGCATCCCTTCGCGAATTCAATACAGTCTTTCAACATGGTAGGCCAATACACCCCTTGATGGAATAAGATACATTTCATCTTATGACCGACTTGGTGTGCCCCACACCCTCCACTATGCACAGTCGAAAGGGCAAAGTATGCCTCTGACTCACTAAGGCATTTTAGCAGAACTCCTTCAGGAGATTTCTTAAACAATTCTGAACCCAAAAGAACGTAATCTAATGCTCGATACCTGGTTTTTCGATCAGTAGATGTTGTGGGATTCTGCATGTATACTACTATTGGCTTTCTCCAATCCTCATCCGTCAAACTGTCTATTGCCAATATTTTGAAATTTCCTTCATCGGCACATCCTAGCTTAGTCTTTTCTAAATCTGAAGGAATTAGTCTGGTTTCCACCACCTTTCCTCTGACTTCTATGACTTTGTGTAACTTTTCCTTCGAAATTTTGTCCCCGGATGCAATTTGGGCTAAATCATTTTCTATCATGTTTTCTATTCATAGTATATGTTGAATATAAACCATTTCGAACTTTTTTAACAATCGACTGGCGATTATGAAATACATGATCAAATTCTCCTTAACACATCTATATTCTTTCGTGGTCTGTTTTATGACTAACTCTGAATCTCTCATTATCTCCACCCGAGTTGCCCCCAATTCCAACAACATTTCAAGTCCTGGTATGAGGGCTTCATATTCAGCCTCATTATTTGAATAAATGCCTTCTACTTTGTACTAGAATTTTGTTGGAATTTTATTTGGAGAAATAATTACGATCCCGACACTTGTGCCATTTTTATGACTAGATTCGTCGAAGTATATCTTCCACGGCCTTAATTCGACATAGTTTAATGCATTGGCATCAATGGAGTGATCGATTATGAAGTCTGCTACCATTTGTCCTTTCACAGCTTTTAATGACATGTATGTTAAAGAAAACTCAGTTAATGCCAATGCCCATTTCCCAATTCGACTATGCAAAATTGGTTTGGACAACATATGTTTAATAAATCATAATGAGATGAAACATACACGACAACATGTTTGATATAATGCTTCAATTTTGTACAGGAGAAATATAAGCATAAACATAACTTTTTGATCATGTTATACCTAGTTCCTGCATCGTTTAAAACCCTACTGAGGTAGTAAATGGCTCTTTCGACACCATTATCATCCTCTTGTGCTAACATGCTCCCTAAGGTTTTATCTGGTGCAGATATGTACAATCTTATACTTTTATTTCTACAAGGTGGCGTTAAGATTGGTGGGTGGCTCAAGTACGTTTTAATCTTATCGAATGCTTCTTGCTGAGCTTGCCCCCATTCGAACACTTCCTTGTCGATTCGAAGCAAAGGCGAAAATGCTTGCGTCTTTCCACTAAGGTTTGAGATGAATCTCCTTAAGAAATTGATCTTGCCCAGCAGCGACTGCAAACCTTTCTTCGTTGATGGCGCTTTCGCTTCCATGATGGCTTTGGTTTTATTCTGGTTTATTTCGATCCCTTTTTTATGGACCACAAAACCTAGAAAATCCCCAGTCTGCACACAAAAAGCACATTTTAGAGGGTTCATTTTTAGACCCTATTTTCTCATTCTTTCGAAAGATATTTGAAGGTGGTCTATATGACTTTTCCCTGAAATAGACTTAACAACAATATCGTCTATATAGATTTGCATAAAACTTTCTATGAAATCATGGAAGATCATATTCATCACCCTTTGGTAGGTTGCCCCTGCATTTTTCAAACCGAAAGGCATCACTACCCACTCATAGGTGCCTAGGGCTCCAGGGAAACGAAATGCTGTTTTTGGGACATCTTCTTCAGCAATGAATATTTGATTATACCCAGAATACCCGTCAAGCATGCTTAGATATTCATAGCCTGTGGCAGAATCGACCAACATTTCCGCCACTGGCATTGAATATTCATCTTTTGGGGTTGCAGTATTCAAATCTCTAAAATTAATGCAAACTCTTTACCTACCATTTTTCTTTATGATCGACACAATGTTAGCTAACCATTCGACATACCTAGTTGTGCGAATGAAATTACAATGGAGAAGCCTTTCAACTTCCTCCTTGATCTTCGACAGTATTGCTGGAGCAAATCATCTTGGATTCTGCTTCACCGACTTCTTTTCAGGTTTGATTGCCAGTTTCAATTCGACCAGCTCCCTACTTAAACTAGGCATTTTGTTGGTTCTAAGTGTTGGCAGCAATTTTGGTAAAACAAAGAGTGTTCACAAGATGTTATGTGTGATGTCTTAACATAAGATATCATGTGTACCTGCTGGAGTTCAAGAACATGATCATGCAGGATTGTTTCAGGATGTCATACACGATGTCATGACATCTGATGTTTTATACCTGCTGGAACTTATAAAAGGAATTATGGAATTATGCAGGATTGTTCCAGGATGTCAGACCCGATGTCATGACATCCTGTACATGGAACATTCAGTATGAATGTCTGGTGTTATGTGATTGCGCAATTAATGGCAATCTATGTATAATTGAAGATCTGATTTGCAGGCGCATTCAATCATTGATTACAACCTGATTTACTTATTTTCCAAAGAGATCTAACCAGCTGTTATGAAAAGATTTAATTGGAAAATAGTTTTAGGGTTTTCAAGATGTCCAAGCCCAACTAAAAGCTTCTATAAAAAGGGACTTGGAAAACCTGTTTTAACACACAACCAATACTGAGCGAATTATAGAGAGAGAGAGAGAGAGTTAGGGTTTGTGTCTTGTTTAGTCGTGAGACTTGTAAGCCATTCAAGTCATCCTTGATGATTGAATTGGTCTGATTTGTGGTTGTAATTTGTCACTCTAAAGCTGTTAAGCAAGAGTGTGTGTCTACTTGATCAAAGCTGTGAAGCAATATCAAGTGTGTGTCTACTTGATCAAAGCTGTTAAGCAAGATCAAGTGTGTGTCTACTTGATTGAAACTGTGAAGTAAAATCAAGTGTGTGTTATTGAAAAGTGTTTTCTTTTCTCAAGGGATTTTTGTTTAAAATCACAGGTGTTATTGTAGGGAAGTGAGTGGGTTCTCATATCTAAGAGTGCTTAGGTAGAAATTGCACGGGTAAAGATTAGGTGAGAAAGACTGTAACTTGTTGAAGTGTACGGAGAGTCTTTGAACTGATTCTATTTTAGTGGATTTCCTTCCTGGCTTGGTAGCCCCCAGATATAGGTGAGTTGGACCGAACTGGGTTAACAATTGCTTGTTTCTCTTGCATTACTATTATCTATCTTTATCCTGTTTGCATTATTGAGATATTAGTGTCGTGACATTACCTTCGACATCTCAATTGGTATCAGAGCAGGCATTCTGCTCTGGTTCTGGGTGAGATCTAGGGACAATACTTTCTGGTACAATGGAGAGAGATGGAGGATCTGTTCACAGGCCACTAAAAAATCTCTTGATAACAAGGCTTGGAAGGCTGTGTTAAGTGGCTGGGTACATCCTATAATTACTAAAGAAGGAGAGGCCACAACTGATAAGAAACCTGAAGAACAATGGTCCAAGGAGGAGGATGACCTAGCCCTTGGAAATTCTAAAGCATTGAATGCAATATTCAATGGAGTAGACAAGAATATTTTCAGGTTGGTAAACAACTGTGAAGTGGCTAAAGATGCTTGGGACATTCTCAAGACCACTCATGAAGGCACCTCTAGAGTAAAGATGTCTAGACTACAGCTACTCACCTCCAAGTTTGAAAATTTAAGGATGAATGAAGACGAAAATATTCATGAATTTCATATGAGTATCCTTGAAATTGCTAATGCCTCAGGAGCCCTGGGAGAGAAGATGTCAGATGAAAAATTGGTTAGAAAAATATTCAGGTCACTCCCTAAGAGATTTGCTATGAAGGTGACTGCCATTGAAGAGTCTCAAGACATCTCCAACATGAGGGTTGATGAGCTAATTGGTTCCCTCCAAACATTTGAGATGGGATTCAATGATGGTTCTGAAAAGAAAACCAAAAGCATGGCCTTCATGTCAAACACAGAAGAGGAAAATAATCAGGAGGGTGATGAAGATTTGGCCAATGAAGTAGCAATGCTGGGAAGACAGTTCAACAGACTGTTGAAAAAGATGGATATAAGATCTAAGGCTAATGTCAAGAACATCTCATCTGACATCAGTAAATCCAACAATGCTGGAAGAAGAGCAATGTCATATGAGAAGCCCAAAGAAGGAAAAGAAGTTCAGTGATATGAATGTGATGGGTATGGACACATTAGGACTGAATGTGGAACCTACCTCAAGAAGCAGAAGATGATTCTTGTTGCCACTTGGTCTGATGAGAGTGAAACAGAAGAATCTGCAAATCTAGTAACTGCATTGACTAGAAGATGGGGTTCTGATGAAGACTCAAGTGATGATGAAGTGACCTTTGAAGAGTTGGCCACTACCTACAGAAAGCTTTGTCACAAAAGTGTAGAGTTGTGTAAACAAGTTGAAAGCCAGAAGAAGGAAATAACTCAACTTGAGAATGAGAAGGTAGAACACTTGGAAACCATCTCCAAATTAAAAACAGAAGCAATGGTTCTGAATGCCAAGATAGATGAAAGTCAACAAGTTGAAAGCCAGAAGATAGTACAACTGGAGAATGAGAAGGCAGACCATGTGGAAACCATCTCCAAGTTAAAAACTGAAGCTATGTTCTTGAATTCTAAACTAGAAGAGATGACCAAGTATGTAAGAATGTTAAACAATGGATCTGACTCCCTAGACAAGATTCTCCAAACTGGACAAATAACAGGAGACAAATATGGCATTGGGTATAATGAATCTAAGCCAGAGTGCAGTTACACTGGTTGCAAACCTCAAGCCAGACCAAAATGTAGCCATAGTAAAAGCAAACCTGTGATGTCACATCATATGTCACAACATCATAAGAGAAGACATCATAAAGGGAAATACCAAAGATGGAGATGCCATTACTGTGGGAAATTTGGTCACCTGAAGCCCTTCTGCTATAAGCTGTATGGTTATCCTAGCCCTGTTCATCATCAGACTCACTATCAACCCAAACCCAAACAACACAGGCCTGTCAACAAGAAGCAATGGGTTCCTAAGACTAATGTTACAAGTCTAATAGCTCATATTCCCCTTAGAGTCTTAGCCAAAGAAGAGTGGTATTTTGATAGTGGATGTTCCAGACACATGACTGGAAACATAGACCTGATAACTGATCTTCATCCTCATGCCATAAGCTATGTAACCTTTGGTGATGGAGCAAAGGGTGAAATCAAGGGGATAGGCAAGTTTGATTGTCCTGGAGTGCCTAAACTTGACAATATCCTACTGGTTAAGGGTTTGACTGCAAATCTAATAAGCATCGGTCAACTATGTGATCAAGGTCTGAATCTTAACTTCACCAAGGCTGAATGTCTGATTACTAACAAAGACAATGAAGTGATCATGAAAGGAATCAGGACCAAAGACAACTGTTATATGTGGGGCTCTCAAATTGATTATTCCTCAAAGTGTACCTATGTAAAAGAGAAATAGATGAAGATGAGTATATCTGCTAGAGGAACTCTCAAGAATGATGAAAGACAAGTCTGTGGGAAATGTCAGACAAGGATGTCACACCAGAAGCTCAGACTTAACATCACTTCCAAAGGAGAAAAGCTCATGATGGCTCAAATGATAGGAGGTTAGATCAGATAGGTGGACATGTTACTAGTCATATGCAGTCTGAAGTTGGAGAGAGTTGTGTTGGAACTGGGCCACAAGTCAAGCAGATAGAAGGGACTATGTGTCTATCTCAAAGCAAAAGTGCCAAGAACAATGTTGAGAAGATTAGGATGGAGAGTGAATGGACACCTACTCCTACACATTTGAAAGATGAAAATGGTGAATATATAGCAGTGGAAGCAGCTGTTCTCAACTGGGTTGGATGAAACTACTGATAATTGCATACAATGTCACACACGATGTCATGATATTGTATTATGACAACCTGAATGCTGCAACTATGTCCAAAAATCCTATTCAGCACAGTTGGACCAAGTACATTAATTGCTGTCATCACTCTATTAGAAAATTTATGGAAGACAAATTCATAGCTCTAAAGTATGAAATGCAATTAGTTGACAGATTTGCAAGGGATTTGGATGATAATTAGTTTGAATATGTAAGAGGGAAATTGGGGATTTGGACTCTTGTGAAATTATGGCAATTAAAATGGAGTGGAAAAGGAAATAAAAATAGTGTTTGTCCACTTAAAAGAAAGAGCCACATTAATGATGAATCATTACCTAGTATTGGAACTAGTATCTATGCCATTTCCACACGCTACCTAAACACAACTCTTTCCATCTTCATCCAACTACTCAGAAAACCTTTGCTAGGGCAAAGAAATTTTATTCAAAAGTTCAACAACATGTCTCAACATCCTTCATCATCTGGGTCAAAACCCTCTCATCATGCAAAGACTCCTTCCATGGAGTTTCTAGATGAAGACGTGCTGGACGTTACTCCTCTTTGTGTGATACCAGGTGACGCCCCAGGCCCCTCTTCCATGGATGGAAGTAAGCAAGGTAATATCCCTGATAAATCTCCTCATCCAAATGACATGCATTATGCTGATCGTGCCATTAGGAACCTAGTTACTAGGATTCTAAGTGAAGGGCATGCAGTCAAGGGTGTTTCTACCCCTCTGTCCAGAAGGGACCCCTCACCTGAGGAGGAACCCCAAGCTGAGAAAGATGATGACTCATCTAGATCAGAAAAGGAAGTGGCTGCTGAGGGATTATGTTCTCTAGGTAAAACCCTACCTAGCAAGAAACCAGCAAATGTGTCTCATGAAACTGATGAGAATGCTATTGATCTTGAGGAAGGAAGTTCTGAAGAAGAGGATGACACTTTGGTCCATCTTGTAAAACCAAGTGTAGCTAAGAAACTTAGGACTAGAAAAGGGAAGACTGTGGCGGAAATAAGGACAACAAGAAGAGAGAAAAAGGTTACTGGTGTAGGACCCTCCAAGTCTTGGAGTAAAGTTGAGGTTAGGAAGAGGAAAGGAAGAGAGAGTTCTGACTCTGAAGAGGATGTCGAAGACGATGTCCCAGACATCTCCCCTGCTAAAAGGCAGGCTGTTAAGAAGTTTCCAAGCAAAGTGGCAGCTGTGCACCTAGACAATATCTCCTTTCACTTAGAAGATGGTGCTGCCAAATGGAAGTTTGTCATTCAGAGGAGGGTAGCTGTTGAAAGAGAACTGGTAAAAGAGGTTGTTGAGGTGAAGGAAGTCATGGAGTTAATTAAGGCTGCTGGTCTTATGAAAACTGTTGTTGGTTTACCTCAACGTTATGAGGGGTTAGTGAAAGAGTTTATTGTGAATATCCCTGAGGATATTTATGAAAAGAATAGCAGGGAATTCTGCAAGGTTTCTGTAAGGGGTAGATGTGTGAGATTCTCACCAACCATTGTCAATAAGTTCCTAGGGAGAGGAACTGATGGAGGAGTGGATTTAGAGACTACAGACAATGAGGTCTGTAGGACTATTACAACTGGCCAAGTTAAGGGATGGTCTAGTAGGAATCACCTATCAGCTGGCAAGCTAACTGTCAAATATGCCATCTTGCACAAGATTGGTTCAACCAACTGGGTGCCTACTAATCATATCTCAACCATCTTCATTGGTCTTGGAAGAATCATTCATGCAATTGGAACCAGGATAAACTATGATTTTGGAAGGTTTGTCTTTGATCTAATTGTCAGACATGCCTCCACAAATGCAGTGAAGCCGCCCATTGCCTTCCCATCTATTATTTGTGGTATTATCTTGAGCCAACAACCAGTAATTCTTAATACAAGTGACATTCCAAGCAGAAGAGAGCCCCCACTATCCATTCACTACAAGCTGTTTGAGGGCAGTCATGTCAATGATGTCGTCATGACATCTTCCAAAAAGGAGTCTGCATCTCAAGGTTGCTTAATTGATCAATTAAAGGAAACCTGCAAGGAACTGGATAATGGTATAAGGGTGTCCAAGGCAAGAAAAGAGGCTTTTGAGGTTCTTATTAGTAGCCTAGAAAAGGAAGAAATGGAGAAGGCTGGTGAGACCAAAGATTCAGATGCCAATACCTCAAGTGAGAGGTCAAATGCTCAATCTAGTGGCAGCTCTGAAGGCTCTGAAGGTGAAGATGATACTTCTTCCTCTGATTAATGGTTCCCCCCTTTGTGTTGAAGACTGGTATGAAGACTGTGTGAGGTATGCTATGGTGAAGACTGTAACACCCCGAATAAAATAAGAGAATTATTTAAATTAAGTTAATAATATATTTATTAATTTAATTAAAATAAATTGAATTATTGGATTATTATTATTTTATTAATTGGAATAATAATTAGTGGAAAATATATAAGTTGGAATATGGAGAAAAAGGGTTCATTGTTGGTAAAGAGTTTTCACGTGAAACAGAGAAACGGCTGAAAGGTGAAAAGTGGAGAAAGGGCAAAGAGGAAGAGCTAGAGAGCAAAGGTTGAAGAACGGAAAAGCTTGAAGCTTAGAGATTGCCGGATTATCTCAGGTAAGGGGGGTTTATCGTCGTTTGATGGGTATTATAGATTAACATGTCATGGGTAGTGATAAGCCGTTGAATTGACCCTAATTGGGATTTAGAATGCTGAGAAAATTGTGATGAATAAGTTGTATGAAAACTGAAATTGAATCGATAATTGTATGTGTCATGATTTCCCGATAGTGTAGCTTTTTACGGAAGTTGAATCGGAGGTCCGGAAGTCCTCCAACGGCGGAAAATGCGGGAACTCTGCATTCTGCCTTGTGTTAGCGCAGGGACTGCTGTTTTGCCTGCGTTAACCGGTTAACCCAGGGCGTTAACCGGTTAACACTGTTGCGTTTTGCCAGAAAATGTATTTTTGTCCTGCGTTAACCGGTTAACCCAGGGCGTTAACCGGTTAACACTGTTAGAAATTAGAAAAATTGGTATTTTAATGTTGTGAACGTAATTGGTGATTGGCCTATTTTAGTTGATTGTGAGGAATAATTTTGTTGGGTTTATGTTATGAAATGTTGATCCAAATATGTTGATCAGTTGTGTTAAAGTTGTTGAAAATGCTGAGTTGTAGGCTTGATGAGCCAAAGTTGATTATAAGTTGATTTTTGTTGAAAACGTTGTTGTGTTGATATTATTATCATGTTGTTGACAGTTAAAGTCGTGTATGCCATGTACATTCATATGCATTAAGTCGGAGCTTTGCTCACACCACGTTGGCCTGGATTGGCAAAATTTTAAGTTGAAAGTTGAAGGCTTATGCCTTGATGCCCACTAAAACGGCAATGATTTTAAGTTGGGAGTTTTACTCCGAATGGTACCACATGCATGACGAGTCGAGTCTCATTTGAGTTGCATTTTATGTTGTTATTGAGTATGATATTGAGTTGATAACTGCCGTTGCTGTATGTGTAATCTGATTTGGGTGATGAAACGTGTTGAATTACTTAACATAACATGATAAACTATAATGTTTGTTATATCGATTGAGGAACTCACCCTTACAACTATTTTTCAGGTAATGAGCAGTGAGTTGAGTAGAAGCTAATGCTTGGAGTCTAGAGTAGTCTACGTAGTGGGTCGTGCTCTGATAGATGTAACATCGGGACGGGATGTTTTAATTGTTTATTGTCGGTTGTTGAACCATTTTTCATGTAATACGTTGTATGTTTGTGGAATGGTTGAGTTGATTTATATCCGCTGCGAATTGTGCAAAAATATTATTTTGATTAAATAATGAGCATGACAGTTATTATGTTGTTAGATGTTGTGTGACACCCTTGGTGCATAATTACTCTGATATTTGTTGTTGTTATTTTAATTACATATTTGGGGTATTTTAGAAGGGTGTTACAAAGACTGTGATGTGTGTGTTGTGTTTGAAGATTGTTCTGTTGTGGCGGATGTTATGGAAGTTGTTTCCCCCAAATGTTTTGATGCTGAAGAATTTGTTTCTTTTTGTTTAAATGTGTAATTTGTGGCAGTCCTTATTGATGCCTTTATGTAATATTTTGGGCTCTTAATGAGTTTCATGGATTTGTTCATTATCTCAGCTATCACAGCTGTGTATAATGTTAGTATGTATCTCCTAAACAATTATGTTTTAACATGTTATATGTTATGACATCTGTGATGACATTCTCTGCTAGGCTAATTGACATTTATTTTGTCTAATTGGACACCTTTGGTCAATTTTGACTAAAAAGGGGGAGAAGTGATGTTAGAGATGTGGAGCTGTGAGGAGATGTATGTGATGGTATAGCTGAACAGATGGACAACTATTATTGAAGGAGAGGTGCTTGTTGTAAAACAGAATGTTGGTCTGTTTACAGATGTCAAAGGGGATGTCTGATGTGGTGGTGCACAGGTGATGTTGAAGCAGATGTCAGAATGATATTCTGACTGTTACAGGTGCTGTGGTTACAGGTGTTGTGGTTACAGGTGCTGTTATCATTAAAGGTGATGTATGTGGTGCACAAATTTAGGGGGAGAAGGAGTATGTACCCTTGTGCATTTGTGTGTCTTACTAGTTGCCTCTATAACTAGTAATTTTGTTTGTGTTGCACAAATTTATGGGGAGTAGAAGTACCCTTGTGCATGTGTGTATTACTAGTAGCTATAGCTAGTAATTGTGTTTGCTTCTGCTGCTGTTTAAACTGTTGTTTAACTGCTGATAGTTTTCTTGTGAACAAAAAGGACAGATATATGTTTTAGCCAAAATTTGCCAAAGGGGGAGTTTGTTGGTTCTAAGTGTTGGCAGCAATTTTGGTAAAACAAAGAGTGTTCACAAGATGTTATGTGTGATGTCTTAACATAAGATATCTCGTGTACCTGCTGGAGTTCAAGAAC
Source organism: Lathyrus oleraceus (assembly GCF_024323335.1). Lineage (NCBI taxonomy): Eukaryota > Viridiplantae > Streptophyta > Magnoliopsida > Fabales > Fabaceae > Lathyrus > Lathyrus oleraceus. Next base: position 362,157,600 of record NC_066584.1, read on the forward strand.
ATGATCATGCAGGATTGTTTCAGGATGTCATACACGATGTCATGACATTTGATGTTTGGTACCTGCTGGAACTTATAAAAGGAATTATGGAATTATGCAGGATTGTCCCAGGATGTCAGACCCGATGTCATGACATCCTGTACACAGATCATTCAGTATGAATGCCTGGTGTTATGTGATTGCGCAATTAATGGCAATCTATGTATGATTGAAGATCTGATTTGCAGGCGCATTCAATCATTGATTACAACCTGATTTACTTATTTTCCAAAGAGATCTAACCAGCTGTTATGAAAAGATTTAATTCAAAAATAGTTTTAGGGTTTTCAAGATGTCCAAGCCCAGCTAAAAGCTTCTATAAAAAGGGACTTGGAAAACCTGTTTTAACACACAACCAATACTGAGCGAATTATAGAGAGAGAGTTAGGGTTTGTGTCTTGTTTAGTCGTGAGACTTGTAAGCCATTCAAGTCATCCTTGATGATTGAATTGGTCTGATTTGTGGTTGTAATTTGTCACTCTAAAGTTGTTAAGCAAGAGTGTGTGTCTACTTGATCAAAGCTGTGAAGCAATATCAAGTGTGTGTCTACTTGATCAAAGTTGTTAAGCAAGATCAAGTGTGTGTCTACTTGATTGAAACTGTGAAGTAAAATCAAGTGTGTGTTATTGAAAAGTGTTTTCTTTTCTCAAGGGATTGTTGTTTAAAATCACAGGTGTGATTGTAGGGAACTGAGTGGGTTCTCATATCTAAGAGTGCTTAGGTAGAAATTGTTGAAGGAGAATTGCCATCCAAGGCGCAGCGGAATTTAAAAATTTCTCCATTTAGTGATCCTTACGAATGGGCATGATCAGTGATAGAATCGTTACCTCTTGTGGCGATTCAAACCTTTGTTGCAGATCTCTTGTAACGATCAAAACCTTGGATACAAATCCACGGGGCGATCACGAACGTTGAAAGATGACAACGTCTCTACTCAGTCCACACGAACGGATTCCTTCAATCGCAGTGCTAGCTGTTATGAATGAAGGCCTTGAGTGAGAGAAAGAGAGATACGAAATTCCAACTCTTTAGTTGTGTTGTATTCCCATACAATGCTTCTGCACAAGAGTTCTATTTATAGAACCACTTGTGTGGGCTTCAAGCCAAAAAGCCCACTTAAGTGTATTGTGGCCCATATCTCATAATATGCCAAAATCACTTAAGTATTTGGTACATTACCATACCTTACGGTATTCCTTAATTACTCGTATTCTACTTAAGTGCACCGTACCTTACGGTGTTCCTTAATTACTCTATTTCTCATCAATCCGTCCTTTGTGTGTGACCCTGTAGGTTTTCGCGACATTGGCAATTATATTAAATCACGCATTTAACATAATAAACAGTGAGCGGTATCTAGCAACACATCACTGCTACCCAAGTCACGAAAATGTCATGTGATCTGACAAAACCTCCTGTGATAATAATTATGTGCATAATTACCCCCTTTGCCCTTATGTCTATAATGAACACAAGGTATAGACCGTGTCACCCTTGTCCAGTTCAATATTGGGCCCATAGAAATTTATCCTGTTACGTAGGATGGGCAAATTCCATCTAGGACACTCATGTCCCTCAACATGCTTTGTGGAGTACCCATCAACTATCTTTATGGTTATCCAGTTACGGACAACGTTGGATTAGCAATAAAGCACTCGACTCTACATCTAGGATCCATAGTGGTTTCAGGTCGAAGAGTGGTATACACTATTATCACCATGAGAATAACTTATGACACTTTGCATAACTTTCTATATAGTATTCTCATAGCGGGTCAATCCGGTATAAATATTACTCCTAATATTCATACCAATGTTTAAGACTTGATAACTCTTTATCCATGATCCATGAGATGTGATCATCAGTCTACAAACATAATAGTCTTAATGCTTTAATGTTATCCTACTTCACACTAAAGCTCGACTACAGATACTTTAAGAATAGTGTCCTTATGTTTAATGTGCTCTCATGATTAAGTCACACTTAATACATTAAACGGACTATCTATTCCAGGGACTATATTCATCAACCATAATAAAGAAAATGCCTTTTATTATTAATAAATAATTCGATACAAGTACCAAAAGTATTGGCCTCTAGGGCTTACACCAACAATTGCACGGGTAGAGATTAGGTGAGAAAGACTGTAACTTGTTGAAGTGTACGGAGAGTCTTTGAACTGATTCTATTTTAGTAGATTTCCTTCCTGGCTTGGTAGCCCCCAGATGTAGGTGAGTTGGATCAAACTGGGTTAACAATTGCTTGTGTCTCTTGCATTACTATTCTCTATCTTTATCCTGTTTGCATTACTCAGATATTAGTGTCGTGACATTACCTTCGACATCTCATATCTGATACCAGAATTTCACATTTCATAATAGTCCCATGCGAAACAGTCTTTAAACTCTCTCAGCAACTGGACCACTTCGATCTTAAGTTAAGGATGAATGTTGGCGCTAATGTAAGTTGGCCTTTTTATTATCCCCTCTCCCAAGTCCACTTCTTCGAGGGGATCTTGAGCCAATATCTTAATATTTGTTGCTAGCGGGTCCTTCTCTAAACCCAAAGACTCGTCGTCGTAGATCGCATCAGGCCTATGGTCTTGTTCTTTGTCTTTACCTTCGTCAGGTGGTCTTGGGTCAAAGTCTTTCCCGAGACCTATTGGTGGAGGAACTTCACTGGCTTGACAACCATATTTTTTACTTCGGCCTCTAAGTCCAATTGTTGCTTGCTTTCGGCTATGTAAGCCGAAATCCTCCTTAAAGCTGCAAACTCAGTCATAATCACTAAATTCCCTTCCCCATCATGTGGGGTCAATTCTGGATACTCCTAAATATCTGAAGTTGTCTTCGCCTACTACCTCCATGTCCCACCGGAAACCATAGTGGGGGTGTAGTGATAAGGAACAATAGGCGTTGTCATTAGGGGTAAACGCAAACTTAGCTGAATCACAAGGGGCTATAGTGGCTAAGTGCTTGTCAAATTGGCGCCTGTCGAAATGATTAATAGGGATCTTAAAGTACCCCTGATTTGCCTCTATATTTTCGACGATACCATTTGGATGCCAAATTATAATCCTCTGGTGCATCGAAGATGGGACGGCTCCAACTCCATGGATCCATTCTCTTCCCAGCAGCAGGTTGTAGTTTGCCTTCGTTTCCACAATCATGAACATTGTGGACCTAGTGACCGTTCCTACAGTCAATTCGACTTGGATAGCTCCCAGGGTAGAACCTACTTTGCCTTCATAATTAGTTAGCACCATATTATCAGGTTTGGCATCAGTATCATATTTGCCAATTTTTGCCAACGTGCGATGGGGCATCAAATTCACAATTGCTCCACAATCTACCAATATTTTATTAATTGGGATATGTTCGACCTTTCCGGTGATGAAGAGGGGTTTCAGGTGACTCTTGATGGTTTCACTGGGTCTTTCGAAAAAAGCATTCCGCTCCTCGACACAGCCATTGTTCATTACATAGTAATAGACCGATTTGTGAGCAGCCATTTCCTTCTCGGTGATGTTGTCATTATCATCGACTTCGGTGATTCGATCGAATTCTCTGGGCATCACGGATACTACTCCGACTAAAATGTCTAAAGAGTCCTCCGAACCAAATTCGAAGTTGTAAGTTAATAACTCATCTTCGGCAGCCATCTGATTTTCTCCGGCCGCCTTACCTGAAATCTTGGGATCTCTTTTGGTGAAGCTGGGGTCATCCTTTTTATTCACCATCACGTTGGTACTTGATTCGGCTTGGTCCATTTCACCAGCTTCTCTTTTGGCTTTTCGCCTTCTTTGTTCTCTTCTCCACTGAGATCTCGTCATAGGATTCTTTCCTTTATAGTTTTCGGACACATGTGCGGTCCTTTTGTCGGACCGAAATTCCTGGCGGTAAGCCAGCGACGAACCTCTTTCAACCTCGAAGTTCTGCCACTTTCCATGACCGTTTTTCCTACCCTCGGTCTGCTTGACCCACTTCCCATCTGATCCTTCGATGATTGGCTTAAAGGTCATGGGTTGGAAATTTCGCCTAGCTTGCTTGGTTTCGCTCAACTTCACCATGGGGCGCCTAGGATCAGGATATCTCCTGGGATCGGAAAACCTTTCTGGCTTACCGGCTTGATTATTGTGGATGGTGTGAAAGAATTCTTTAACTTGAATTAACTTTTAATGATAGCAAATTGTGTGATCATCATCCAAATTAGTTGTGCATTGCATTACATGATATATTTGTGTTCTTACTTTGTCCTTCATCCCACTTTACTGTTGCATAAACATACATATAAATCTACATTGAAAATTCCCTTAAAATAACTATTAAAATGCATTTTATATCAGTATGTATCAATACATGAGCCTTTGCATCGATACATGTAACCTGTGATTAATCACAAAACAATTTCTGTTCAGTATGCATCGATGCATACGAGCCATGCATCAATACATGGAAGGCCAAAAACTCTATGTATCGATACACACGATTCCTGCATCGATACAGGACTACTTGAGACTGCCTGTGCATCAATACATGAGCATTAAGCATCGATACATATCAGTGTAAAAATCACATGCATCGATACACACGACTTATGCATCGATACATGAGTAATTGATTTCACCAAATATTCACACAACTTACAGTATGTATCGATACACACTCCCATGCATCAATACACAAAGTTGTTTTAAGTCATAACAGCAACTGTTTTTGCAGAATATAAGAACAGGTTTCAAAAGCAGATGAAGAGACGAATTCATTGAGGGAAAACAATTGAACACAGATCAAAAGCAGTGTTGGAGCAATTGTTTGTGAGCACATAGAAACCTGAAAGAGACTTCATCTTCTTCATCTTCTCAATCACTTTTCTTCAAGAACATTTACACATAACAATTCTTGTTCTTTGGATTAAAGAAGCATTGAGATAACGTTCAGTGGTACGATCAAGGATCTAGCTGTGGTTTGCAGTGGAACGATCGAGGATCTAGCTGAGTCGAAGATTGAAGGGGGTTTCTAGGAAAAACCTACTGGTTTGTCCTTCAAGAACTGGTGTGTTCTTGAGGGTTTGGGAGTCACATTTGCAGAACATATTCAGCCGCAGCGTTGCGTTTGGAGATCGGGGGATTTCGCAAGCAGGTCGTGGAACCGGTGAATTGTTTGCAACTTTGTGCAGGAAAATCTTGATCGAGCTCAGATCAAGTGAAGGTTATACAAGAAGAGGTTCTTAGAGTTTAGAATTCTGTCTTTGTATCAAAACCTTGTATCAACGGATTCGGCAATAATTGATAATCAAAGTTCTCAATTTCATTTGAAATTGAGAGGGAGACGTACCCACACGCGAGGACGACGTGGGAACTTCCTTACCAAATCTCTGCGTATCTTACTCTTACCTTAATCCTCTTTACGTTTTCCAAACTGTTTTCGCAATTTCAGTTAGTGTGTGGTGATTGTTTCTTTTTCAAGACAGCAGTGGCAAGAACACTTTAATCAAACTCCATTGCTGTTTATCATCGATCACATACACACCAACTGTTTGATAAAACGGTTAGCTAGATTTTATTCATTGGAAATAGACTTTAATGATAAGCGCATTCAATTAGTTAAAATTCTGGTGTGAACTGTTTCTGTTATTCTCATTAAAATCCAGCAATTACACTTGTGTGTCCGGCTTTCTAGTAGCGGTTCAGAATAGACGGAAGTCGATTCGGGACCGATTTTTCCGCCATTTTTGAAAACTCTGATAAAACGTTAAATCCGTTAACTTTTTAAAGAGGTGATCTATTCACCCCCCCTCTCGATCACTAGCCACACCGTCTAACAAGTGGTATCAGAGCGCCGGTTCGCTGGTGCTCTGTGGCTGCCTGTAACAGTATGGATTCTGAACCAAAGGGGGCGTATAATAGAGCGCCTATTTTCAACGGTGAAAATTATGGCTACTGGAAAGACTGCATGCGAGTTCATATAAATTCTGTGGATAGGTTAGTATGGGCTGCCATTGAAAACGGTCCGTTTCAAATTACAATAACTAATGCGGCTGGCGCCATAGTACCTAAACCAGAAGATGATTGGAATGAGAAAGATGAGAAAAAGTGGTCGTGTGATTGGAGAGCTCGAAACATGTTAATTTCAGCACTTGGTGTTGATGAGTATTATCGAGTATCCCATTGCACGACAGCTAAAGAAATGTGGGACGCTTTAGAAGTTGCCCATGAGGGTACTACTGAAGTAAAACAGTCTCGCATTAACACACTCAATCAAGAGTTTGAGCTCTTTCGCATGAAACAAGGAGAATCCATCTCCGACATGCAAAAGAGATTCACCCATCTAACTAACCGATTGAATGCTCTTGGAAAACCTATTTCCAATGAAATTGCTACTAATAAAATTCTCAGGTGTCTTAGCAGGGAGTGGCAACCTAAAGTTACAGCAATCAAGGAAGCCAACGATCTTACAAGACTTACGATTACAACACTGTTTGGAAAGCTGGAAGAACATCAGCAAGCTTTGGAAAGTCTTGAAAAATATGAGAATAAAAGTAAGAAGGAAAAGGAGAAGAAAAGAGACAAAGAGGGAGAGAAGAAGCCAATAGCTCTTGTGGCCTCTAGCTCTAAGTCCTCACGAAAAGAGCAAAGTGACAATGATTCAAGTAGTGACAAAGACTCGGATGATGAGGAAATGGGACTGTTTGTAAGAAGATACAATAGATTCATTCGAAAGAATGGAGTCAAACATTCCGACAAAAATCTCATGAAATTTCGAAGACAATCTATAAATTCGAAACAAGAAGAGAACAAGAAGAGTAGAGGAAGAGGATCATGCTTTAATTGTGGTAAATCCGGACACTTTAAAACGGACTGCCCTATGAAGTATAAGGACCAAAGAAAAGATTCACCAAAAGGGTACAACAAACAAAGAAGAGCGTATATTGCATGGGAAAGTGATAGTGATTCATCAAGCACACAAAGCTCAAGTGATGGTGATGAAGCTGCAAATCTGTGCCTTATGGCTCACACTAAAAATCTGTCCTACCACAAGAAGAAAAACAATGACAAAAAGGTAAAACAAGTCTACTACAATAATTTCTCCTCTATGTCTTTTTCGGAATTAAAAATAGCTTTTGAAAAACTGCATAACGAAGCTGTAGATGCTTTTAAACGACTAGCTTCCGACAAACATATCTTCTCCTTTTTGGAAGGAAAAGTAAACAAAGCTGAAATTGATTTAGAAGCATTGAAAACTAGTATTGCAGAAAATTCAAAAACTATTGACATTGACGGATGTAGTAGAGTTAGGTATTGTGACGCTTGTTATGTTTGGCAAAAAGAGGTAAACACTCTTAAGGTCAAATTAGAGAAAGCGCTACAACCTAAAATTACTTATGCCGTTGACCCCATGTTGTTTAAGAAGTCATTGAATCCTCCATATGCAAAATACTCTTTTATTCTAAAGGATTCAATGAACAAGAAACAACAAACACATCATCATGGTTTATGTCATTATTGTTGTCATGCTGGCCATACCATTGAGAAATGCAAATTTAGGAGATTTCTAGTCCCTAAAGGTATTTATCAATGGAAGCCAAAAGGCAACCATGTTAACACTTACCCTCTTGGACCCAATGAAAATTGGGGACCAACTTCTCTCTTTTGATGTTGTAGGATGAGTGCCTTGCCTCCGTAGATAGAAGATGGTTTCTTGACAGCGGCTGCTCAAGGCACATGACCGGTGACATATCGCTTTTTATAGACTTCAAGGCGAAGAAAAAGGGATATGTTACTTATGGAGACAACAACAAAGGAGCTATACTCGGCAAAGGTAGTGTAGGTAATCCCTCCACCACTACTATTTCAAATGTCCATTTAGTTGAGGGACTTAAACACAATTTGTTAAGCATAAGTCAACTATGCGACATGGGCTATAAAGTTTCGTTTACAAAAACTTGCTGCATAATTGAACATGCTGAACAAAACATTGTGTTTAAGGGTGTAAGAGTAAACAATATCTATATGCTTGACTTGTTTGATGTACCGTTAACAAATACTAAATGTCTAGTCACCTTGAATGATGATTCTTGGCTTTGGCATAGACGTTTAGCTCATGTTAACTTCGATTTGCTAAACAAGGTTGTATCTAAGGATCTAGTAGTCGGTCTACCAAAAATAAAATTTTCAAAAGACCACCTATGTGACGCGTGCCAAATGGGAAAGCAAACAAGGGTGTCTTTTAAATCAAAAAATGTAATTTCAACTTCACGACCCCTTGAGCTTCTCCATATGGACCTCTTTGGACCTTCTAGGACAAAGAACCTAGGTGGAAATTACTATGGCTTTGTAATAGTTGATGACTACTCTAGATTCACTTGGACTATATTCCTTCATAGCAAAGATGAAACTTTTTCTGCTTTTAAAAATTTTGCAAATCTGTCCCAAAACAAAATGAATTCCAAAATAGTTACAATTCGTAGCGATCATGGTGGTGAGTTTCAAAATTATCACTTTGAGAAGTTTTGTGACAAGTATGGCATTGAGCATAACTTTTCAGCCCCTCGCACTCCACAACAAAATGGCGTTGTGGAGCGTAAAAATCGTGTTTTAGAGGAGTTGGCAAGAACAATGCTTAATGAGGGTGGATTACCAAAATACTTTTGGGCCGATGCTGTTAGCACAGCCTGTTATGTTCTAAACAGAATCTCAATTCGCCCTATTTTAAACAAAACTCCTTATGAACTTTTGAAAGGAAGAAAACCAAACTTGTCACATCTTCACGTATTTGGTTGTAAATGTTTTGTTTTGAATAACGGTAAGGAAAACATTGGGAAGTTTGATGCAAAAGCGGATGAAGGTATTTTTCTTGGTTACTCAATGTCAAGTAAAGCATATAGAGTGTATAATAAGCGTTTACTTACTGTTGAAGAGTCGGTTCATGTTTCTTTTGATGAGTCTTATCCAAAAAATGTCGGAAAAGGTATTTCTTTTGATGACGCAGGTGTATCTACAGAAGACATACTCAAGGAAGCTGTTGAGGAAACTGATCAGTCCAAAACAGCTGCCCATGAGAAGGAGGAAGATACAAGTCATGAAGAAATTGAGGAAGAAAAGACAGCTGAAGTAAATGATCTTCCAACAGCTTGGAGATCCTCAAAAGACCATCCCATCGACAACATTTTGGGAGACATTTCAAAGGGAGTAATGACCCGGTCTAAGATAAGTAACTTTTGTTCTCACTTCGCGTTTGTTTCACAAGTAGAACCTAAAAATGCCAAAGAGGCCTTGATTGATGAATTTTGGCTAATGGCCATGCAAGAAGAGCTTAATCAATTTAAAAGAAATGACGTTTGGGAACTTGTCCCTCGTCCGCGAGATCATCATATCATAGGCACTAAGTGGGTTTTTAGAAACAAGCTTGATGAAAACGGAGTGATTACTAGGAACAAGGCACGCTTAGTAGCACAAGGATATAACCAAGAGGAGGGCATAGACTATGAGGAAACTTATGCTCCAGTTGCTCGCCTCGAAGCTATACGTCTTTTGCTTGCCTATGCGTGTTCTAAGGATTTTAAGCTTTACCAAATGGACGTAAAGAGTGCCTTTCTTAATGGTGTCATAAATGAAGAAGTATATGTGTCACAACCTCCCGGTTTTGAAAATGCTGAAAATCCAGATCATGTTTACAAATTAAAAAGAGCTTTGTATGGTCTTAAACAAGCCCCTCGGGTTTGGTATGAAAGGCTTAGAAAATTCCTAATTGATCATGGATATTCAAGAGGTAAAGTGGACAATACTCTCTTTATTAAACACAAAGGGAAGCACATTCTTTTAGTTCAAGTTTATGTCGACGATATCATATTTGGTTCAACTAACATACACTTGGTCGAAGAATTTTCTAAGGTTATGCAGGGTGAATTTGAGATGAGTCTAATGGGGGAGCTGAACTACTTCCTAGGACTGCAAATAAAGCAACTTGATGAGGGTACAGCAGTATGTCAAACAAAATACTGCAGAGAACTACTCAAGCGCTTTGGAATGAATGACTCAAAATCGATTGACACCCCAATGCCTACCAACGGAAATCTAGACAAGGATGAGCATGGTAAGTGTGTAGATGTCAAAAGGTTCAGAGGTATGATCGGATCTCTCTTGTATCTTTCTGCTTCTAGGCCTGACATCATGTTTAGTGTTTGTATGTGTGCACGCTATCAATCAAATCCTAAGGAATCGCACCTTAAAGCGGTAAAGCGCATATTTAGATACCTTCACGGAACACCTAAATATGGGCTTTGGTATTCCAAAGGAAGTGATTGTAGCTTAGTAGGGTACTCCGATTCTGATTTTGCTGGCTGCAAATCAGATAGGAAAAGCACAAGTGGCACATGTCACCTGTTTTCAAACTCCTTGGTCAGTTGGCATAGCAAAAAGCAAGTTTCTGTGGCTTTGTCAACTGCAGAGGCAGAATACGTTGCAGCCGGTAGTTGTTGCGCTCAGATTTTATGGCTGAAGCAGCAACTACAAGACTTCAACATTCAACTCAAACGTATTCCTATCAAATGTGACAACACTAGTGCCATAAACCTTACTAAAAACCCTGTTTTACACTCACGCACTAAACACATAGAGATTAGACATCATTTCCTTCGTGATCATGTTGAAAAAGAAGACGTTGTCTTTGAGCACGTTGATTCCAAAAATCAGCTCGCTGATATTTTCACTAAACCATTGGCAACGGAACCTTTCTTCAACATTCGTCGCGAATTGGGAATCTTAGATCTTTCTCAATTGATGTCATAAGCATGTTATCTCTTAATTATATTATGCCTCACCATGGTTAATAAGAGCTGTTTTAGATTTCAATTATCCATCACACGAGTTCTCCAACAGAGGTAATATCAATCCTTTCTACAATTTTCTTATTGCTAAGTGATTGTGTATGTTACATCAAATGTTCTTACTCTAGTTGACACAAAATTTGATTGCATATACTCCTGTCCATATTGTGTGCACACTAATAAATTGACTTCTGAATCTCTGTTGAGCATAATCATCATGACAGTGCATAATGCATATTCATACTGCATTAAAATTCATTAAAAACTGGTTCAGCATCAGTATGCATCGACACAAACAAAGCCTGCATCGATCCATATATTCAAAAAATTCAATTTTTAAAAAAAACTGCTTCAGGATGTATCGATGCATCCATCGCATGTATCGATACACAGGGCAATTGTAAACACTTGGCATCGATGCATCCATCGCATGTATCGACACACATGACATTTTTGAATACTAGGCATCGACGCATGACTATCTGCATCGATACATACTGATGCTATCTGAATTAAATGCAATTTCTTTCTCTCTCATGCATCGACACATCAACCAATCATATCACCTCCTATCTCATTACTTCATCTCATCTGCCCTCAAAAACCCCAAAACCAGTGGCTAACCCTAATCCTCCTCATCTTCACACTCTCTCACAAACTTGGTAAAACCCTAAATCTCACATCACCATGCCTCCACGCACTATTCCAGCCAGAGCCAAAGGAAAAGGAAAGGGAAAGGAAGCAGCCGGTACTTCTCAGCAACCACCAGATGTTCCTTCAAATGCCTTAGACATTCTTCATCCTGCCATTACTGCTGAATTTGAGGAATCCTTCAAAGCCAGGTTGGTAATGAAACCTCATATCTTTGATAAAACAGATGCTGTCCATCTGCACCTAAATGAAATAGTTGAACTGCTACATGCACAAAGACTTGGATCCTTTCTATCTACAAAAGATGAGTATCATGAGGATTTCATCCGGGCCTTCTATGTTGGTTTACAAACAGGTAGAGGCTATATGTTCCGGTGTTCTATCGGAGTCAGAACATATACCTTTGAAGCCGCTGATTGGGAAACGGTATTTCAAATGCCGCTTCCGTCGATGGCTGTCAAGTCCTGGCATGACCTGCATTTTGATCCTGAATTTGACCTGAGGGAATTTACAACTTCTATCCTAAAGATTGACAGACCGTTGAGTGAGGACGAACACGTCACGTCAGGTATGATCAAACAAACTCCGCGTATTCTTCACTGGATCATTACACACATTCTGCGTCCAACCAACAGTGGCCACTCTCGGTTGGATAGGCCTAGCATACATCTTCTCTACATTCTGCAAAATAAGATTCTCTTAAATTGGGCGAACTACTTTGTAAAACGTCTATTTTATGTGCGAGACAGCTCCAAAACTGTGGCTCTAGGGTATGCCTCTCAAATAATGAAAATTCTTAAGTTTTGGAAAGTTGCAATACCTATTGTGCCTCTCCTATCTCCATCGGCAGCTCAAGAGTTTGATTCTGCCACTCTATCGCATATGGGATATAGGTGGGACAAAGACCGCAAATGCTTCTATTTCTTCGAAAGAAAATCCAAAACCAGAATTTACAACTTTGATGTGCCTTCGGAACGCATCCATGTTGCTGAAGAACAGCCTGATGAAGAAATGCAGGATGCACCTGAAACAGATGTGCCTCAAGCTGAGGCCAATACTGGGTGGGGTGAGTGGGTGCCACGAAGGTGGTCTCCCACCAACTACGTACCTGAACCTACAGCCCCTCCATTCTCCGGTGGTACTTCAGCCTCAACACCAAATGCGAACATCACTCACATGCTTCAACAGATGGAAATTGTCAACAAGGAACTCCATGAAGAAGCACGGTATTGGCATGTTCAACAATCTGAATGGCACAACGAGCATCGGGACTGGCATGATGAGCATACACGGATGTATCACAATCAACACGCTTGGCACCAAGACTTGGTTAAATGACATCAGGTTTTCTACAACGAAATGTCCGGCTTTATGGATGATTGCCGTGAAAATCCTGGGATTATGGATAGCTTTAGAAGCATTGAAGTTCAGAATCGATTTAGGCAATACTCCTTCATGGGCCAAAATCCAGACACAATGCCTCCTCCTCCGCCTCCGCCAAGCTACCGAGATACTGACAGACATGATGAGGAGTCCTGTGGTGGCAACAATCCAAATTAACCCACCATCCTTGCATCTCACTGCATTTCATTTCATATTGCTCAAGTTTCATTTTGTTGCACAACATACGGTTTAGCTTATGTAACTCTTAAACTTGTCCGTACCTTTAAAATGCTTTTCAATTTCTGTTTATCTCTATTTGTTATTGCCCTTACCTTTTGAATGATTCTTTGTGAATGATTCTTTAACTTGCAGCTTCTTTCTTTGTGATTGATAGCCTATTATCCATTTTTGCCATGCCCTGCTACACTTTCTGCCTGATAACTATGTTTCTTCCTCTTTTTGATGTTGACAAAGGGGGAGAAAATGCAGATATGCACAAACTCAGGGGGAGTATCACACATCTTGCCAAGAATTTGCCATCATCAAAAAGGGGGAGTTTGTGAAAGAATTCTTTAACTTGAATTAACTTTTAATGATAGCAAATTGTGTGATCATCATCCAAATTAGTTGTGCATTGCATTACATGATATATTTGTGTTCTTACTTTGTCCTTCATCCCACTTTACTGTTGCATAAACATACATATAAATCTACATTGAAAACTCCCTTAAAATAACTATTAAAATGCATTTTATATCAGTATGTATCAATACATGAGCCTTTGCATCGATACATGTAACCTGTGATTAATCACAAAACAATTTCTGTTCAGTATGCATCGATGCATACGAGCCATGCATCAATACATGGAAGGCCAAAAACTCTATGTATCGATACACACGATTCCTGCATCGATACAGGACTACTTGAGACTGCCTGTGCATCAATACATGAGCATTAAGCATCGATACATATCAGTGTAAAAATCACATGCATCGATACACACGACTTATGCATCGATACATGAGTAATTGATTTCACCAAATATTCACACAACTTACAGTATGTATCGATACACACTCCCATGCATCAATACACAAAGTTGTTTTAAGTCATAACAGCAACTGTTTTTGCAGAATATAAGAACAGGTTTCAAAAGCAGATGAAGAGACGAATTCATTGAGGGAAAACAATTGAACACAGATCAAAAGCAGTGTTGGAGCAATTGTTTGTGAGCACATAGAAACCTGAAAGAGACTTCATCTTCTTCATCTTCTCAATCACTTTTCTTCAAGAACATTTACACATAACAATTCTTGTTCTTTGGATTAAAGAAGCATTGAGATAACGTTCAGTGGTACGATCAAGGATCTAGCTGTGGTTTGCAGTGGAACGATCGAGGATCTAGCTGAGTCGAAGATTGAAGGGGGTTTCTAGGAAAAACCTACTGGTTTGTCCTTCAAGAACTGGTGTGTTTTTGAGGGTTTGGGAGTCACATTTGCAGAACATATTCAGCCGCAGCGTTGCGTTTGGAGATCGGGGGATTTCGCAAGCAGGTCGTGGAACCGGTGAATTGTTTGCAACTTTGTGCAGGAAAATCTTGATCGAGCTCAGATCAAGTGAAGGTTATACAAGAAGAGGTTCTTAGAGTTTAGAATTCTGTCTTTGTATCAAAACCTTGTATCAACGGATTCGGCAATAATTGATAATCAAAGTTCTCAATTTCATTTGAAATTGAGAGGGAGACGTACCCACACGCGAGGACGACGTGGGGAACTTCCTTACCAAATCTCTGCGTATCTTACTCTTACCTTAATCCTCTTTACGTTTTCCAAACTGTTTTTGCAATTTCAGTTAGTGTGTGGTGATTGTTTCTTTTTCAAGACAGCAGTGGCAAGAACACTTTAATCAAACTCCATTGCTGTTTATCATCGATCACATACACACCAACTGTTTGATAAAACGGTTAGCTAGATTTTATTCATTGGAAATAGACTTTAATGATAAGCGCATTCAATTAGTTAAAATTCTGGTGTGAACTATTTCTGTCATTCTCATTAAAATCCAGCAATTACACTTGTGTGTTCGGCTTTCTAGTAGCGGTTCAGAATAGACGGAAGTCGATTCGGGACCGATTTTTCCGCCATTTTTGAAAACTCTGATAAAACGTTAAATCCGTTAACTTTTTAAAGAGGTGATCTATTCACCCCCCCTCTCGATCACTAGCCACACCGTCTAACAGATGGCTTTACGTCCATTTTGGTGATTCACTCTCCTAACTCCTTCCATATTCTAAGTTGCCCTTATGTCGAAGACAACACTACACCTGGGGCATAGCATAACTTCCAATTTCTTTTTCTGGCACCTTCGGAGGAAGTCCGACAGCGTCTCTTCCTCCTGAGGGAAGTCAACCTTGTTGTATTCCTCTTGTCGATATTCATCATCGACTTCCATGGAGACTTATAGAGATAACTCCACCATATTAACTTCCATGTGGATATCCTCAGTAATGTCCAACCTTTGGAATTGTTTTTGAAGGCCATCAGTGGCCTTGTCCAACTGAATGAAATTAACAGCGTTTTCTTTCGTGATCATCACTAACTTTGAATTTTCAGCACCCTCGACATCTGATGCTTCAACATTTTCTTTGTCAACATCCTTTGTACCCCTTTGGGCGAAATCTCCAAGAGGTGCTTGCTCGAAGTACTAATGTACTCTAACCATGACATGCCCATTGACAAAGTCTTCAATAACTTCGGTCATACAGAAATCATCAGCAACTTCAATGAAATTCACCTCCTCTGGCTCGGTGTAATGAGCCTCATCGATCTGTAGAGGATCGGAGTCGATTTTCATATGACTCTGTGTCTTATCACTGAACATGAGTCTTACCTCCTGGATGTCATTCTTCACCAGATCCTTGAAAAGAAAACATTGAGACGTTTTATGACCCAAAAAACTATGGTATTTACAAAACCCTTGTTTCTTTCTTTGTTCTAAAGGGGGTACTTTAGCATTCGAAGGTATTATCATCTGACCATCTTTGACTAGTAAGTCAAGAATTTCATCATATTTTGTAACGTCGAAGGTATGTGTTTTCTTAGGAAACCTGTCGTTCTTTTCAGGTTCGACAGGGTTTTTCCCGTTCGAAGAGGCTAGAACTTTGCACACATATGGTGGCCCTTGTGTCAATTTAGCAAGGTCGGTCTCAATGTCGTCGAAGTATGGGACTTCATGACATGAGTCTTCGTCATCTTTCCTAAAATCGACATAGGCTACCCTTTTACCTTTGTTCGTCCTAGCCTTTTCTTCTTTTAAACGCTCCACCTGTCGAACTCTGTCAGCCAATTGGGCCATATCCCTCAGTGGCCATGGTACTGAGTGTCCAATTTCTTTCTAATCGAATAGTCAAGGCCCCCAGTGGCCAGTTCGACCAGTTCATGCTCTGGTACTTGCGTAAAACACCTGGCTTTGAGCATTCGAAATCTGTTCAGGTAGTCATCGATTGGCTCAGTGAATTTTCATCTGACACTAGCCAACTCTTTCAAACTTATCTTCGTTTGCCCCATGTAGAACTGCTCATGGAACATTCTTTCCAGTTGGTTCCATGAGTGGATCGAGTTTTGGGGAAAAGTTGTGAACCATGTGAAATCATTCTTTATAAGATAACTTGGAAAAAAATTCATCTAAAGGCTCTCGTTATTTGATATATCTCCAACTTCGATTAAATATCTCGCCACGTGTTCAACAGTAGACTCAGTAGTATCCCCAGCAAACTTGGTGAATTTGAGGATTTTGATCCTCATGGGTGCATCCGTTTGTAAGATATATTATGCTACAGGCGACGTATAATTTGGTCTTCTAAGGCCAAAATTTACCCCATTTTGAACCATAATTCTTTCGACTATAACTGCTAGGTTATTATCTGTTGCCACATCATCTTGTAGAACTTATCGTATGACATCATCAACATTCTGATTCCTATTTACCATTAACACCCTTGGTTCCCTGGGTACATGTGGTTCAATCCTAGGGGGTACTACTACTCCCCCTTTATTTTGTGGGATCTGGTTAATGGTGAGGTCTTCCTCAAACGTGGGCTATTGATTCTCTCTTACCCAATCCCTAGGCAGGGGACGCTGGTGCTGAGGTATACCAAGAAACTCAGACATTCGAGCCACTTGTGCTGTCATCTGTTGATTCGACTGAGTCGTATTTTGAATCAGAGGATTTGACACAGTGGTCAAAGTTTGAGTTAACATTTGGACCATTTCATGATTGCTTTCGTCCTTCTGTTGCCTCCATGCCGCCGCAGAATTATTGGTAAGAGTGGGTAGTTGTGCTGGGTGTCTTAGACCTAACGCTTGATTGGTTCGAGCTGCGTTTATCCCGGACCCTTGCACAGGTGAATTTATGTTAGCCGCCGGTTCCGAAAAAGTAGAACCCATATTCTGTAGATTAGCCATCACGGAAGTTGGCATTCCATACGACTGTTCTCGGCCGCCAAATGGTATTGAGAAACCAGGGGGCACCAACGACCTATTTGAGATATCCCTAATTGGTGAAGGAGTGTGAGTAGGTCCCTTAGGTCCAACATAAGTTAGAATCAGTTCATAATGGGAGATCGAATGTGTAGGCATCGAACTCACCATAGACGGAACTACTTCAGACACATGCGTTGCGCCCGTGTTTTCCCCTATCGAAGAAGAAGGGGGCACTATGTTGCTAGTTGATGGATTTTGAGAATTGAGTTTCTACCGGATTCATATTTGCCATCCTCGTCTGGGATTCTCTCTCTGTTCGTCGTTCATCGTTTATGGCTATTTTACCACTTCTTAAAAACATACAACGACTCTTTTCCCAAACAAATCTTAGTAATCACAAAATGTTACACGATATGTGACGTTAGCACTGGTCCCACTGGGCATGCCAATTTGTTTACCTTGGAAATTGGTAAACAACCGCTGATCTTCCAAATTTCTAAATTTGGTTACTCGCAGCATCGATCAGATTGATCCTAGGACATATGCTAAGTATCTCGTAAACGTGGTAGTAATAAATGATCAAAACTAGACGTCAGATCAGAGTTTTGAAGACAATTAAGAATGAAGGGTCACTTAAACGGAAAGAAAGGTCTTGAATTGACGTTTATGACTAGTAAAGTAAAGTTTGCAAGTACTGGAATCTTAAGACTGTAAGATAAAAGTTGAGGGTGAAGAAAGGAATGAAAGAATCTTAAATTTGCAAATGACGAAAGTAAAAATAAAGTGTTTGAAAGGAAGAAGCAAGGAAGAATGTTTCTGGAAAGAAAGTAAAGACAAATTTAGATTGCTTTGAAATAAATAACAATGGTGTAGACAGCGTACATTCTGTGTTTTACAATTCTTCTTCACACGAATACTTAGTAAATTTGGCGATTTTGTACACAATTTGACACACACTTTTCTAACACTAAGACCCTATATTTATACTGGATCGAAGTAACCGCTCTGAAGGCCCTTCAATCGCGTCGATACACGTGGCGCCCTACATGCGCGCATTCGCTCATCCTGCTCCACGTGTGCTCTTGCGGTTTCTAGCGAAGGTGAACTTCCCTCCTTTATTTAAATTTCGAATCTTTGATCGAAAATCGTTTCTCAACCGCTTCTTAAAGAACCGCTCAGAAATCTCAGCTATGAGCCTGATCTTTATCCAATCAGTTAAGTTGATTCACCTCCAGTTGGTCGAATTACTTCTTGGTCGAAACCAGCTGTGCATATTTTCCAATTTTGATAATTTGGGGTGGGCGTCAAAAATATGAGCTAACATCGACACACTGTTAAAACGGTGTGGTTATCATTAGTAAGAACTCAATACTGTAACCATTTTTTCAACTTACAATTTCATGATTGTATGTAGTTCAACTTGTCCAAGGACACCATCTAGAGTAAGAATGGAAGCTGGACAGCAACTTGGACCACAATGTTACTTGATATGGTGTCACATCCTGATTTTGACCCTGAATTGCCGATTCAACATATTCATCATAGCTATTGCATCTATACATAGCATAATATGCATTCCATACCGCATAGGGCCTAGAATATCAGTCGAAATAATGTTTTGGAATTACAGGCGAAACAGTTGAATTAATCACCAGATGTGCGTCAAATCAGTAGGCGAAATTTTTTAAAATCAAGCTTGCAAACACCAGTTTTATTAATCTACGTTTCGCATAATTTAATATGGTATGCTCGATTTATTTTTCGGTTAAGTTTTCGATCACCTTTTGACCCGCCTGAGCCTTTTAACCAGTCAAAATTTATTTCAAAATTAAAAGAAACGTTGTATTTTTTCAATAAGTATATTTCGTGTTGATTATTTTAGTGCATCCGATTTAATTTTTCGAGCGAATTTTCGCCCGACTTTTTATTCATTTTAGTCCGTTTATTTCCATTTTTTAGACAAATTTATCTTTGTAATTAATTAGGATTATTTGAATAGTTAGATTAAATTTATTTATTTATTCATTAAAAAAAAGAGAGAGAATTAAGAGTAAACGGAGAAAGAACCAATTGATCCTTATCCACTTCAAAAAAAAACAAGGCCACATGTCCACTATTAATTGGTCTTTATTCATAGGATTCTTCACATTTTCAAATTTGGACAGTTATCAAAAGAAATTTTTGGAGTTTGGTCTCCCACTATAAAAGCCTCAACGTCTCAGACATGAAAAGAGGAGGGACCACCAACAATTTTGGAGGATTCTCTCTTAATTGATAAGTGGGTGTTTCTCAATTTTTTTTCTGCAGGAATAGACACACACACACAACCATTTTAATACCTCTCTCTCCATTAACAAAAACGTCACATAAGAAAAAATCGGCACGAAAAAAAAGGGTGGAGGTTGTCAATACAGAAGGAGAGGATTGAGATTCTTCTGCACTTTTTTTGGATCCCTCTCACTCGCCTAACCTCTCCCTCTTTTCTCTTTTTGATCAACACACTCAGTAAATCAATTACAAAACCTTCTTCCATATAAGCTCACACTCCAATCATTCCATAAAACTCATTCTTCACCTCTTTACAAAACAAAAACTATCCATAAACCAAAACCTCCACCCTTCAAACAACCTTCATCTTCTTCCCTAAAATCTTGTTCAAGTAAATAAACGGATCTCTCTACATATCATTGTCGGATCCGTTTCAAAGATGGTTAAGGGAGCATGGATTTTTCCATGAATCGTTTGTGCTTTTTCTTGTGTCATATTTCTGTTGCGCACGTTTCATTTACAGCACCGAAAAGCTTCACAACAGCGATGAGTTTCGAATTGCTCAGCAAGTAAACCAGCGCGGTTGCACGGTTGTGTTTCGTTGTCGGTTGGTTTTCGTTCCTAGTTCTGATTATGTTTCATCTCAGTTTGATGATTTATCGTTATTATAGTGTTTGGTGATGCTGTTATATTGATTAAATATCGACTCCGCATTTCCTTTCGTTTTGATTTTGTGGCGTCGGTTTTACACATCACATTATTTTCCAAGTTGTGATTTCTTTCCCCTGTTAGAAACATAACCAGTAGTGTTGGCTTGAGTTTTTTGTGTGATAGTAGTTTGTGTTTTCATGCTATGTTGTTCATTTAAAAATTGAAATTTGATATTCATTTATAAGTTTTGGTTGTTTTAGTTTAGTTTCTTTTATTTAAGGGTAGGATGTTTGCATGAATATGATAGAATATTACTGTTAGAAAAAAGATGGAAATCATCATGCCATTCCTGCTACTGCTACTGTTATATTTGTTATTTAATTATATTCAGCGCCTGTTTATTATATTTATAGTAATGCAGGCGATGTTGGGATAACAAAATAGTTCTAGCCTAGTGGTAGAAACGTTGGTTGGTAAACCCCTGGTTGTGGGTTCCGTCCTTGGGTCTAGCATTTCTCTTTTTACTCGTTTTTTAATATACTTTCCATTTTCTGTTAGTTTTTATTATTATTACTATTTTTAACCTTTTTATGTTTTTTTTCGATACTTGTTGATTTTTTTTTACTGTTTCTCTGATTTATTTTCTTGATTAAATATCGAGCTTTAATCTATGGATTCAACAATTCTCATGTTGTTTATCCATGATTATTTTTATCGATACATTGATAGTATTTCGCCGCGTTTTGATTAATCACATATGACATTTCGATTGTTGTCAATATGTACAAACCGGCTTTGAGCACATTTTCTAGGTTTTGTTTGTCCCTCAATTTCCATCCGTCTTGCACATTTTTACGTTATGTGACTTTGATTCGCATCCTCGCATCCCGATTTTAATCCGTACACATCCCCATTTTACTCCTTTTGATTTGATTTTTGATTATCTTGTAAATATAACTTGTTGCATTGTTTATTTTCTTCACATGGCTTACTCTTGGGTCTTCTTACAATGAGACGGTTCTCTAACACCTACACTCATACATTGCTTGTTCGTGATTGGGCCCGATTTAATTGTTTCATTATTGTGAATCCCCATTCGACAAAATGTACCCCCACTCCCATGATGTGTAATAATTTTACCGTTTTATTTATTTATTGTTTGTTTGTTTAGCTAAGTACTAACACAAGAATAAAATCAATTTCTTTTCAAAAAGATCAAAAATAAAAACTCGATCCAACGTCGAGTATTTTCTCAATAAATAAATCCATCCATTTCTATCCATTCCATTTCTTTCAACCCTTCATTCAAATCTTTCTCTATCGCTCATCAAATGCTTGATCTAACGTCAAGCCATTTTCATATTAAAAACTCAAAAAATACTTAATTCCTATTTAAGACTTTTCAATAAAATTGAAATGGAACATGGTGGATACTACGCACTCCTGAGACTAGGATTCGAGATGGATATCTCGCCTATCTTAGCTCTCGCCATCATCCAATTTTGTGAATGTGGTTTCTTCAAACCCTTTCTCAATCAAATTCAAAAAACACTTAATCCTTATTAAATACTTTTGCAAATAAGATGGAAATGGAACGTGGTGGATACCACGCACTCCTGAGACTAGGATTCGAGATGGATATCTCGCCCATCCAAGTTCTTTCCATTACTCAAAACACATTCAAACCAATCAAACCCTTTTCTCGCTGTCGTGCGATCGACCCTTAAACCCTTTCTCAAACGAAAGGTATTTTGTTTCAAGACGATGCAAAGCAATGTTTCGTCCACTTGAACATGTGAGCGAGCTTGTGACGTTGCCCGTGAATGTTGATTTGTAAATCCATTCGACCGTGATGTGAACGTCCCCTTCTCCACTTGTTTTGGGTAGTCCAACAATGTTTTCGTCGATTGACACAAAGTAGCTTTCGCTAAAATCGACCAATAAACAAACATTTTTCTACCCAGAACTACGTAAGCCTTGAGTTCTCTATTGAGATACGTAGGAGCAGGATTTGTAAATCTTGTCAGACCCACTAATAAAAAACTTAGGTTTAGTCCTTCGTCGAAAATCCAAAAACATTCTTCTCTCTTCTATTCTTCCTTTCCCACCTAATAACTTGAGAAAGCCTAACATTTCAAACTAACACTAACGCGCACAACTAACCTAACGGTTCCCGTTGAGTACAACGGACGTGAGGGGTGCTAATACCTTCCCGTTGATTTTCATCTCGGGGTACATGATACAACTTCACTGTCTTGAAGAAAGTCAGGATCCTTCTGGTGTAGTCTCTATAAGGAATCAAATGCGGCTGATGAGTATTCCAGTCTCCGTTGACTTGGTTAATCACTAGAGCAGAATCTCCATAGATGTCCAGAGTTTTGATCCTTAGATCGATGGCTTCCTCTATCCCCATAATACAGGCCTCATACTCAGCTTCATTGTTGGTCACTTCAAAAGTCAATCTGGCGGAAAAAGGTATGTGTGCCCCTTTAGGATTAATGAGTACTACCCCAACACCATTTCCATTCACATTTACCGCCCCATCAAACATCAGTGTCCACTTGTCATCGGGATCCGGTCCTTCCTCGACAAGAGGCTCTTCACAATCTTTCATCTTTAAGTACATGATATCTTCATCGGGGAATTCAAACATCATCGGCTGATAGTCATCAATTGGTTGCTCGGCAAGGTAACCAGACAGAATACTACCCTTGATGGCCTTTTGCGACGTGTACTGGATATCATACTCCGTCAAAATCATCTGCCAACGAGCCACTCGTCCGGTAAGAGCCGGTTTTTCAAAGATATACTTTACTGGGTCCATCTTAAAAATCAACAAGGTAGTATGGTTCAGCATATACTGTCTTAGTCGGCGAGCAGACCATGCCAAAGCGCAACAAGTTTTCTCGAGCTGCGAATATCTTGTTTCACAGTTGGTAAACTTTTTGCTAAGGTAGTATATTGCATGCTCTTTTCGACCAAACTCGTCATGCTGTCCCAATACACACCCCATCAAATTCTCTGTTACTGAAAGGTACATTATCAGAGGCCTCCCTGGAACTGGAGGTATAAGAATTGGAGGTTTCTGCAGATATTCTTTTATCTTATCAAAAGCTTTTTGACAATCATTGTTCCACCTGATTGCTTGATCTCTTCTTAGCAATTTGAATATCGGTTTGCACGTAACTGTTAGGTGAGATACGAATCACGCAATGTAGTTCAGCCTCCCTAAAAACCCACGAACCTGCTTTTCCGTTCTTAGTTCAGGCATTTCTTGAATAGCTTTTACTTTCGCCGGATCAACCTCAATCCCTTTCTCACTGACAATGAAACCTAACAGCTTTCCAGATCTCACTCCAAACGTACACTTGTTTGGGTTCAGCCTCAGTTTGAACTTTCTCAGTCTTTCAAACAACTTTTGCAAGTTTACCAGGTGCTCCTCTTCTGTCTGAGACTTCGCAATCATATCATCCACGTACACTTCAATTTCCTTGTGCATCATGTCATGAAAGAGAGTCGTCATAGCCCTTTGGTAGGTAGCACCGACGTTCTTCAACCCAAATGGCATTACCTTATAACAGAACGTGCCCCAAGGTGTAATGAACGTCGTCTTCTCCATGTCTTCTGGCGCCATCTTGATCTGATTATAGCCAGAAAATCCATCCATGAAAGAGAAAACCGAGGATTCAGCAGTGTTATCGACCAATACATCAATGTGAGGTAATGGGAAGTCCTCTTTCGGACTGGCTCTGTTTAAATCTCGGTATTCGACACACATCCTGACTTTACCATCCTTCTTCGGCACAGGTACGATGTTGGCCACCCAAGGGGGATAATTGGTAACTGCTAGAAAACCCGCATCCAACTGTTTCTGAACTTCCTCTTTGATCTTGACAGCCATATCAGGACTAGTTCTATGAAGCTTCTGCTTTACCGAAGGACAATCTTCTCTGAGAGGTAGCCTGTGCACCACAATATCTGTATCCAAACCAGGCATATCTTGATACGACCATGCGAATACCTCCACATATTCTCGCAGCATTTCAATCAGCCCTCTCTTGACCTTTTCCTCTAAAGCAACCCCTATCTTGATCTCTTTCTTGGCGTCCTCAGTACCAAGGTTAATGACTTCCAACTCTTCCTGATGAGGTTGAATGACCCTTTCCTCCTGTTTCAATAGTCTGGCCAATTCTTTGGGGAGTTCGCAATCTTCTTCACTCTCCTCTTCGGCTTGGTAAATGGGATTATCGAAGTCATACTGAGCCATAACATAACTGTTTTTAATGGAGTCCGCAAGATCAATTCTGCACGAACGATGTTTAACGCTTTTTTAGAAAAGAGTTCAAGGAAGTCACAAAAACATAAAACATTGCCATTTTTATTGTTTTGAAAATGAAAGTAAAAACAGAAAGACAGTGAGCACAAATTTGATTGCAAAACGTCCTTTATTGATGATAATCATTGAAAATTCAAAACATGATGTGGCCCTACAATGAACCACTACGCCCCGGGCAGAGCGTAGGGTTTTTGTGCAAAATGAAAAACAAAAGAAAATTACTCTGTCTGAAGAGTAACTTGGACTATTTCTTCGGCAGTCCAGTTGTTGATCTTCTCCCCTGGAGCACACGGGCGCACCCAATTATCCATATCACAATCACTGTCGCCTTCTTCATTGCCTGTTGCAAAGACATCACCGTGATTCATCAATCCAACACTAGTGAAGGTACACGGCCCTTTCTGATTCTGGACACCCTGCTCTGATGCTTGAAAAGGCTGATAACCAATGCCAAACTTGTCTTCCTTTACGGGCACATCAATCATCTTGCCCCAGCCTTTCGCGTTACCTGAATGAATGACCTCCAGAGCTTGTTTATAGGACGCAATCGGGGTACCTGGTTTCTTCTGTTCAACAAAAGCCACCTTCTCAATATCGACAGTTTCAAAAGCTCGACATAGAGTTTCATGAATTTCGCCATCCATCTCCACATATTTGAAGGAGGATAAATGGCTCACTAGGATGTCCTCTTTGCCACACACGGTCACAACCTGACCATTCCACACATATTTAAGCTTTTGATGGAGAGTTGAAGAAACTGCTCCGGCCCCATGTATCCAGGGACGCCCCAACAGACAACTATATGCTGGTTGAATATCCATCACATAGAAGACAATATCAAACACTTCCGGGCCGATTTTTACAGGCAACGTGACTTCACCAAAAACTGACCGCTTAGATCCATCAAAAGCACGAACAACAAGATCACTTGGTGTGAGAACAACCCCTTCGACATCAAGCTTACTCACAACCTTCTTGGGCAACACATTTAAAGAAGAACCGGTATCAACAAACACATGTGACAAAACCGCACCTTTGCATTCCATCGTGATATGCAGAGCTCTATTGTGATTGCGACCCTCAGGTGTCAAGTCTAGATCTGTGAATCCCAAACCATGTCTCGTGCTAACATTTGCAATAACGCCCTCGAGCTGGTTAACAGAAATCTCTTGAGGCACATAAGCCATATTCAACATTTTCAACAGGGCGTTACGATGCGCCTCGAAACACATTAACAGAGAGAGAATAGAGATTTTTGACGGTGTCTGGTTCAACTGATCCACGACCTTGTAATCACTCTTCTTGATAATTTTCATAAATTCCTCTACGTCTTTCTCAAAAGAACCCTCGGGCACTTCCTTTCGCGCTGGTTCTTCCTCAACCACAACTTGTTTTCCTTTTGCTCTAGCAAGAGCCTCAGCATTATTATCCTTCGGAATCTGTGGTACAAACAAACGACCACTTCTCGTTAACCCTCCAGGTCCTCCCACATTACCCACAGCCGAACCAACTGTTACGGGAGTCTTATCTGACAAACCAATCGTCACTGGAGCATGATTTACTGATCTGGTCTGATTCTCTGATCTTCTATTACTGCGAAAAGCATTGTCATATTACCACGGTATTGCTCTACCATTCTCAAAAAGTCTTCCACTAGAAGCAACAATGGTGGTAGGAGCACCAACAGTCACCGGAGCAGATATGGTCACGGGCGCAGCTACGGTCACAGGAGTACCAATAGTCATAGGCGCATTAATAGTTCTTGGAGCACGTCCAGAACCTTCTGACAGTGTAAAGTAAATGGTAACAGTTGATACCTCTCCACGGTCTTTCACTACTCGACCAAACTGTAAACAACCTTCATCCATCAATTCCTGGATACCTCTTTTCAACTTCCCACAGCCGTTTTCATGATTGCCGCAATCTGAACAACTCTCGTCACATCCCAGGAATACTCCCCCTCTAAGCATATGTTCCTTCACCACAAACAACGAAGTCTGAACGTCATTAATATCGGCTACCAAGTCCAAAGCTTCCTCATCTTCCACACTGTTTACCCTGGGCCCACCATGCTGAGGCATAGGATTATTCACCACATTCGGAACAGGAGCAAAGTTAATCGCCTTGGCATCAATCAAATCCTGAACTTTATGGTGAAAAGCCTGACAATTCTCGATGTGATGCCCTGGTGCACCAGAATGAAAATCACAACGGACATTAGCATCATACCCAGCGGGAATCCTCGTTAATGGAGCCATAGTGCGAAGTTCAACAAACTTTAACCTGAGCAGCTCAGGGAGTAATTCAACATAAGTCATTGGTAACAGATCAAAATGACGATCTGACATTCTTTGTCTTGGTTGAAATTGGCGTTGCTGTTGTTGTTGTTGTGGTGGTCCTCTTTGTTGTTGTTGAGGTTGAGTTGCTGGAATAGTCACGGCAGCAACTTGACGGTACTGTTGTCCTCTGTTTCCATTTCTCCGATTGTGTACAGCATTTGTCTCACCCTCTCTCCTTCTGGGTGCCCCCGAAAATGGTTTCTTAGAACTTGAAGAACTTGAAGAACCAGGGTCTTGGATTTTTCCGGCTTTGATAATACTTTCAGTTCTTTCTCCGCAGATTACAACATCCGAAAAGCTACCAAACGGGCAACTTCCCATACGATCCATGAACACACCTTGCAGAGTTCCAATGAACATATCAGTCAATTCTCTCTCCAACATCGGAGGTTGCACTCTCGCAGCTAGTTCACGCCACCTCTGGGCATATTCCTTGAAGCTCTCACCAGTCTTTTAAAACAAACTCTGCAACTGGGTTCTGCTCGGAGCCATGTCTATATTGTGCTTATACTGCCTCAGAAAAGCTTCACCTAAATCTCTCTAGCTTCTGACAGATTCTCTTTTCAAGTCCATGTACCAATCCAAAGAGGCTCCAGACAAGCTGTCTTGGAAAAAGTACATCCACATTTTTTCATCATCAGTATATGCGGATATCTTCCGGTAGTAAGCTTGCACATGAGTTCGGGGACAAGAAGTGCCATTGTATTTGTCGAAAGATGGCGCTTTGAACTTGTACGGGATCCTGAATCCATCAACTAAACCCATGTTAGTAACATCAAAGCCCAAAGAATTCTGGCACTCCATGGCGCGAATCTTTTCAGCAAGGGCGTCAACCTTTCTATCTCTCTCTTCTGCCTTTCCCAATTCATCATCATCACTGAGGATAGTGAACATATCTTCTTGTCTGTCAACCAAATGAGGAGGATGGCGAGCTGGAGCACGTGCCGCACGAGCATTAGCAGCCTCTGCGACGATGGGTTGTCCATTGATTCTAATACCACGCAACTCATCACCAGTAGCATAGTTGTTGACAGGGATGGTGGCAACAGCGGTGTCATTGACAGGGACTCCTTCTGGCGAATTCCGACTGACAGGGGGAATCACGGTTTCTTGTCTCTGGGCCAAGGCTCGGAGTTCCTCTTGCCCTTGCACTACCCCTTGCATCATATTCATGAATTGGGCCATGTTGGCCCTCATCTCTGCTAGTTCTGCTTGAACCTGATCCATGATCTTCTGTTGATTCAGCCTTGTCGCATAACGGTGCGGACGATGCTCAGCAATCCTGCCTAAGAAGGGAACCAGAATGAGAAATCCTCCTCAAGAATACTTGTAATGATGCAAGAATGATATGTGTATGATGCGTATGCTATATTTTATCATGAATGAACCCGAAAAAGGATATGCATACGCGGGTTAACTTTTTCCTTTTTTACGCATTATTTTTTTTGAAAATAAACATGCTATGATGCAAAATGATGAGACCATGGTTGGTCGGTTGTGTATCACAAGGCATAGGGTCAGAACTTCAGCATGAATTCGGAACCGGGAACCATAAAACATGGTCGTCAACTTAGAACCCATACTTCAGAACCAACGGTCATCAACAAAAGTCACCAACAGGACACGGTCACCAACAGAATAAGTCATCATCTGAACAAGTACCCTCAAATTCAACCCGGGGATCCGAAATAAACGGAACCCGCTGATAAATACCACGGACAGACCTCCGGCGTCCCAGAAATGAATATCCATAAATCCGACTGAACCAAAGTCACCATCACAGAATCACCGACAGAACCTGTATCTGTAAGAATCAAACCCTCCCCTCACAGGTGAATTCTAATAAGGTCATCCTAAGGCGGATAATGGTCTCGACAATCGGACAAGATACTCAACAGGTTTGCCCTTTCGGGTGTGCCGTTGCAGCTCTCATAAGATCATCTAAACCAAAGATCCGGGAAAGAGCGGTCACCGAAGTCAACAGCTCAAAAGTAAGACCCTAATTTTGTCCCTAAGATCCCTCATGGCATCACAGCATTTCATTGCATAGCCTCAAGGATCTTTGAGCATCTTGGCTTCCTTTCCCCTTTGGGTAGGGATCTCTTTTAAGTGGTTTTGATCACCAGGCATACTTGCATTGTATATCATTGCTTTTATCATTCCATTTA
The DNA here is from genome assembly GCF_024323335.1 of Lathyrus oleraceus. Lineage (NCBI taxonomy): Eukaryota > Viridiplantae > Streptophyta > Magnoliopsida > Fabales > Fabaceae > Lathyrus > Lathyrus oleraceus. The sequence continues at coordinate 362,186,746 of NC_066584.1, forward strand.
CTAACAAAAAGTACAAAAATATGTCATTAATCTTTGTTACTTGCAGCTTAAGCAAACACAAGTCAAGCACTTCCTAAGCATCCTTTATGCAAGAGATGATGGTATTTTCTTGAGATGAGAACCATATGATCATTTTGATGAGCTTATATGAGTTATGGTTCCATTTTGGAGCATTTTTCCCAGGTGTTGGAGATTCAAATTCATCAAAAGCATTTTCAGGTCATCTGAAGACCCAGACAGTCCAATGCACAGTCAACTAAGGACTTTGAGGGTAGGGAGGTGATTGAGACACTTCATTCATGTTCAAACAGGTTCATTTGACATTTCAAACATCCATATTGAAGATTTTGAGGTCAAGTCAAAAATTTCCCAAAATGGAAAATGACCTATAATTTCAAGTTTCCAAAAATGACAAGTTTTCAGTCCACATTCAACTTAACTTTCCAACATCAAAGAAGCTTCAAATGAAATTTTGTGGAACATGAAAGTTGAATATATTTCTCTCCCATTTCCAAAAAGTCCAAGATCATGAGCATCTGATGAATGGTTGAGAAGATATGATCAAATGATTGCCAAGTGTGCATGGAACTTCAACAAGCCATAACTTTTGATCCAAAGCTCCAAATTGAGTGCCTCCTTTTGCACATTTCTTCTCATGACCTATAATTTCCAAATCCAACATGGCATTGCATGAAATTTATTCACATGACCATTTGTCCATGCATGAACATTTTGGAGTAAAAATCAAGAATTTAAGTTTTATTGATCATGCATGCAAAATACCAATTCCATGTTAATTATTGGCTGATTTTAAGGGATTTCAAGGCCCAACATGGTACTGTTCACGTATAGCATGTACATGCTAAGCTCACTTGCATTTTTTACACTACACCTCCTATTTCACTAATCATGTTTAGCTTAGGCTTAATTTTCGTTTCAGTATCATTAACAGACCATATAAAAGCAAAACCCTAATTTCATTGGAGGAGAAGAACACACAGATCTGAGAATTTCCAAATTTCTTCAAAATTTTCTCTCTTTGAAAATCCAAATTTCTTGACACAAACCTTCATTCTCTTTGCATATTCGTGACCCCTATGTAATACTGAGCAAGAATCATCATCTGGACTGTTCATTTGAGCTATATTTCGAGCCATACAAGCACATGAATGTGAAAATGGAGTTCTGAAATTGAGTTGGATTTGAGGGCTTTCAGTCGCTTCTTGGTGCATAAAGCTTCATAACAAGAGCTCAGGAGTTGACCTGGACACTTGCAAGGCCTTGGGTCCACTGTTTCATTGTTTTGCTCTTCAAGAGGTAAAAACTCGAGTCTCATAATTCTTCAATCCATTGCCATGTTTAGGTAGATCTCCTCACGCTGAAAATTCTGATCTAAATTTCATAAAAAATTGTGTAGAATTGCATGAGATACGTGTGTTTGAAGTTTTGAATGCATTTTATGTTTTGATTCGATTTGCTTTGATTATGATGAATTAATGTGAAATAATGCTGGATTCGTGATGTGCATTGCATGAGCTTTCCAATGATGTGCATTTTGTGTGATTCTGGAAAAAATTTCTAAGCTTGTTACTGTAGCTCTGCCGTCTTCACGAAGAAGACGGTGGAAACCACCCTACTTGCCTGCGTGCTCTGCTTCTTGTTTTTTCCTAGGGTTTTGCCCTGTCATGCGCCACATGTGCGTGCTTGTTGGCCTTTTGGTTGGCTCTCATGCGTTTGACCGAGCCACATGGCGTTTGACCTTGACATGGACGCCAACACATTAAATGATACTCTGCGTTTTGATCCCTCCCTCACTTCGATTCCCAGTGGTTGCGTTTTGGATTTATTTCATTTCAGCGCTCCTATTTTTGTGCGTACCAGGTTCGATTCCAGCCGGTGCCACATTTTCAAATTAATTCCAACATTACCTTTCCCTCCATTTTATCATATGCTTTGATTCATTTTATTTCAATTTTTATTCCAACTTGCAAAAATCACTAAAAATTGAATATGCATCCAATTAATTCCCAATTTTCTCCTACATTTTCATGTGTTTGCCTATTATTTTGTGGTGTTGATTTCTGGATTTTATCATTTCTGGATTTTGAATTGTGATTGATTCTTTGGACGTGTATGCAATTGTGACATTGCTTCATTCTTTCTATTGTGAAATGCTCAATAATGATCCAATTGCCATGAAATTTTGTATGATGATTCCCAACATGTTGCTTGATGTTTGAGGCTTAGTTGTGTATTTTTATCATTTTTCATTTCTGTTTTAGACACATAAACTTTTGGTGTGACAATGTGTGTCACACAATTTGATGTCATACTTGTGCATTTTCATTTCTAGGATAATTCAACTCTGTTGATCATAATTTTTGGCATGATGATTGTGTTTGACATATTGTGTGCACATAAAAATTTCCAGAATTGTTTGAGTCATTTCTGTTTTGATGTGGAATTTTCATTCTTGATGATCAATTGTGTGCTTTGAATTTGTCTTTGCCATAGCTTGCTCATGAGATGACTTTGCTTAATGCTTTTGACTTGGTACTTTTTAGGACATGTTCATGATTGATTAAATGAGCTTCATGTTGAATATTGGTTGCTGTTTTGACTTTTTACTTTGCCTTTGACCCTAGGCTTTTCCCTAGGGGTTTTTACTCACAATTTGAGCTTTGCATTTCAGGTTCAAGCAATAAGTCTTAATGGATGATGTGATCTCCTTGCTTGAGATACAATTTGCTTTGTTTAACTAAAGTTGATTGTGTTGTAGGTCCTTGGGTGGCTAACTCACTTGAATGAGTGCCTTTTATGACTTGCATGTTGTGTATATTGGAAACCACTGGTGTTTGTCTGTTGATTGTTTGTCTGAATGTGAATATTGACTTGTTTGATTTTCTTACAGGTACTTTAGTAGCTTTAACTCATTACTTGAGTTGCTTTGCTTTGCTTGTGGTTGGCATACCACTTAGGTAATTTCTTTTCTCCATGTAGTCTGGAAGACCTGCTATCTTTGGCAGGCACCTGTCTGAAGCCCTCCTTAAGAGGCCATGTCTTAATTGTTTAATTTTGTGCTAAAGACCTCAATGAGGCATGGTTACATGTAAAGGCCTCCTAAGTGAAGAGGCATTGGCAAATAAAAGGGATGTGCAATCCATCCCCTGCTATTCAGTTGAGTCTTTCATTTTGCTCGCACTACGTGCTGATGCAATTTGAATAAACACCCAAAATCTTGTTGTGTCAGTCATGTGGAATAGAGTTCCTCATTCTGGACTCCCACACATTCTTTGATTCAAGCTCACCCAGGCCAGGGTTAAGAGCTATGAGGTCTAATCCTCATTTCCCATTTCATCTGCTCACCCTAACTCTCAATGTTAGTGGTTAAGAGCCTCTGTTTACACTTGTACAGCTGGCTTGTTTGTCGAGGTTGATATGACCCATTGACTAAAGCCCACCCTTTGTGTGAAGCCCCTTTGTTTGTGTATAGTGTGTGATTATTTGTTCATTTGTACGTTGATGTTTGTGTGTGCCTTTGTGCATTGTCTTCATTACTTGTATATCATTTTCATGATCATTGTTCATACTTTGTGACATTTTGTTTTGTCCATTGAGGAGTCAATTGTAAGTCCAGCTATTGGCATTTGTTTCCTGTGATCTGGTAGGAGTTGGAACTAAGACCATTGATTGGCATTCCATTTCCTGGGAGTCGAGTGTAAGACCATATATTGGCAACTTGTTTCCTCTTGCTTATTGCATTTGTTTCCTTTGTGCTGTTAGGAGTTGGATTTAAGACCATTGATTGACATTCCATTTCCTTGGAGTCAAGAGTAAGACCAGCTATTGGCATCTTGTTTCCTCTTGCTTATTTCTCTTTGATACTTGCTTTATCTGCTATTCGCCTTGTGCTTGACCATTCCAAAGGAACTTACTTGGATCATTTCTATGATCTTGAGAAAGCAACCCTGTTTGTGGCTTTGTCCCTTAACTCTCACCTTTTGCATGCTTAACTTTGATCCAATTTTCATCCTTAACCCAAAAACCAGAAAACTATTGTGCAAACATTTGACTTGTTTTCAAAACTAGAAACCTAGGCCTTATGCCTTTGATTTTCAAACTTCATTTCATAACACTCATTGTGAATTGAATCTCTAATCAACTTTGACATATTTTGTGAATACTTCTAATTGGTTCATTCCACTCACTTAATTGTCTTTTGTGATTTCAATGATCACTTCTTAATCAAATTTTCATGCATTAGCCATAAATCTGAGTTATCTTAGTGGTTGATGTGAATCTCACCTTTTGTCCTTAGTGATTGAATTGTAAGACTTCCCTGCTTATTATAGGGTTAACCCCTCACTAGCACATTGAAGTTGTTCTCACATGGTGGACTTGTTGTTGATTTAGGTTGAGTTTTCTCCCTTTGATAACGAAAGACCTTAAGGCTTTTGTTAAAAATCAATTCATTCACTTTTTGAAATCTTTTAGCCGAACTACGGCGTTTTGATCCTTATCTTTCATGAAAAGGTACGTAGGCAATGAGTTTCATCCATCCAAACACAAAAATGTAAATAAACTTGTATATTCTTTTCTCATCTCTTCAATCATGTTTGCACAATAAAAATGTCATAAACAATATTTTACAATAAGTTGTGAAAAGAGGTTCCCTAGGAGTACCTAGGATGTTGTGGGTGCCTAACACCTTCCCACAACATAATTACCCCCTTACCCAGATCTCTGACCTTTTATTAGTTTTCTTTGCGTAAAACTTCTTAGGCTTTTGTTCGCTTTCTAGCCATTCCTTTGGATTAATAGAAGTGCGGTGGCGACTCTATCTTTGTATGCTTTGCTTTTGATTTAGTCAAAAAATCATAAAGCGACGCATACACCGCTACAGAAAAGTGGGGACTCTGCTGGGGATCTATCCCTAGTGGGTTTGCCTACTTTTCACACTTGTTGTATTATATTGCTTATTTGTTATATGACATATTTTTGTTGCAATTTGGGATTACTATATTATTTGTAATGATTAAATTGCTTGATATATCAATTGCTTGCTTGGTGATCTCTGTGAGATGAGTTCTATACCCGAACTCGAGTGCATATTAGGATAGGAGAATGGCATAGTCTCGTCGACTTGTGTGGAGTTATTCCTTAGCAAGTTGACTTGCGAGTCCATTCACTTGGTGGAGGTCATGTTGGATTAATAATGTCACACAAGTTATTTGTGGTTAGGCATTATTCTTTCAATGTGTGCCTTAGAAGCCAAGGACCTTAGTTTACCAAGCCCATCTTGGCCTATTTTTAGGATGTAGTGCGGAGGTTGTTCAAATGTAAGATTTGATGCGATTGTTATGCGATACTACACTCATCTGAGTCTCTCTTGAGAATATTTTTGGAATACGAGTATTAGTTCCTCCGATAATATCCGAAAGATGGGATGATGACTATGGGAACCTCTTGTAGAACATGTTCGGCAGGTTTAAACCATAGTACACTCCCTTTGGGTGGTTCTTAACCGAGACTCCATGCTCGTGACTCGCAACAAACCCGTGATTCATGGTTGAGTCGTTCGGACATCGTTAATATCAATGGAACTTGGGTGTTGATAAGGTGTAAACCATAGTCCACCAAAATGGATGATTGATATTAAGGATGATTTGAGTCGGTTCATGTATCGTTAATATCAATGGAACTTGGATGTTGATAAGGTGTAAACCATAATCCACCAAAATGGATGATTGATATTAAGGATGCTATGAGCTTTCCCATGACCTTTGTTTGGTGTGCTTTGCTTGATCCTTGAGTGTGATTGTTGCATTCATGCATTCATGCACCCATTTGCATCCATATCATCAAGTAAAGAGAAAATTTTCAAGGAACTTAAGGGGTTTATTTGCAAAATTTTCAGAAATGGAAAGACAAAAAAGGCATACAAAGAAGTACAGCTTCCGACAGCCCGATCTGAAAGAGTTAAGGAATCTGACATCTTATGTACTAGATCCCTTGGGTTTCAAAGCTCGCTTTGGGAAGCTTCTGCCTCTTCTGACTACTCAGGTTGATGGGTACTTTGGTCCAGTTCTATGATCCTCTATATCACTGCTTCTCTTTTCCGGACTTTCAGCTATTGCCTACCCTTGAGGAGTATGCTCATCTCATGGGAATACCTATTCTGGATCAGGTGCCGTTCAGTGGCTTGGAGAGTGTTCCTACTTCTCGAGAGATAGCAGACTTGTTGCACGTAGATGAATCCCTGATTGAAGCTCATATGACTACCAAAGGTGGAATTCAAGGTCTCCCTTCTGAGTTCCTCGTCGCTCAAGCTACCGCGTATGGGAAGGCCATGAGTGAGGATGCCTTTGAAGCCATATTCGTACTTCTCATCTATGGATTGGTATTGTTCCCCAACATCGAAAAATTTGTGGATGTGAATGCTATTAGGATCTTTTATGTTCTTAATCCCGTTTCGACTCTGTTGGGTGATACCTATTTCTCTTTGCATCTGAGGAATGCAAAGGGTAGTGGCACTATTGTGTGTTGTTTGCCTCTGCTGTATAAGTGGTTTATTTCTCACTTACCTCAGACGGTCACTTTCAAGGAGAACAAGGGATGTCTACGGTGGTCCACGAGACTCATGTCTCTCACTAATGATGATATCTCTTGGTATAATCGTGCATATGACAGTGTCCAGATCATTGACTCTTGTGGTGAATTCTCCAATGTGCCTCTTCTCGGTACATGTGGTGGGATTAGCTACAACCCTGTGTTAGCACGTCGTCAGCTTGGGTTCCCCCTAAAGGATAAACCTAATAACATTATGTTAGAGGGTGTGTTCTTTCAGGAGGATAAAGATCCCCAAGGCCTGAAAGCTAGGATGGTTCGCGCTTGGTGCAAGATTCACAAGAAGGGTAGGAATGAGTTGGGTCCGAAGAACTGCATAGCTTTGGAGCCGTATACTGATTGGGTAAGGAAGAGAGCATCTGAGTATCTCATGCCTTATGACTATCCAAGACACACCTATGGTTGTGGTTGGGCCTTCAACCCTCCCTAACCAAGGCGTAGAGGAGTTGAGAGACGAAGACCTTTCACGTGCCTGGATCCGTGAAAGAGAAGAGTTGCTTCAACAACTTAAGGAGAAGGACGCTCTGATTGAATTCCTCGAGCATCAAGTCATTGATGATCCTGATGATGCTTGGACTTCTGTACTTCCTCAGTCTTCCAAATTCTGGAAGAGGAAGTATGATCGACTAGCCAAAGAGAAAGCGGATATGGAGGCAGCCTACAAGAGAGAGGTGAAGAGGCTTCGTGCAGCTTATCTTCCTGCATCCCGAGCTTCTCGGGATCCATAGGATGTTTATGTTCCTTTTCTCTTGTAATATGATTGACAATGCTGTACTCCTTTTCTCAAATATATTTGATGAGATATTTTCCATATGCGATAAAATGCTTAAATATTCAAAATTTACAAATAATACCCTAAAAGTTCCTTTGAAAAACAAATCATATGCACAAGCATTGCATGCATCATGCGCATAAGAAGGTTTTGTTCCGGTCTTCTTGTCTGTGGCCTAACTCTGTTGCTCTTCATTTATTTTGAAGACACGCTGACTCATCGATACTACACCAGAGCCAATTCTGCAAGATTGATGGAGCACCTCGAGCAAGAGAACCGTGAGTTGAAGGAAGAAGTTGCCAGATTGAGCGCTTTGATGGAACGGTTCATGGCTGCCCAGAGCCAATCTTCTCCTCCACCTGCAACTCCTCCCCAGAGGACCGTTATTTCTGAGATTGCCTCTTCGACAGTGTCAGCTGCCAGTGCCCACTTCGTGCCAACAGCCATGCCGTCCGGGTTTCCGTGGGGGATGCCTCCTGGTTTTATGCCTGACATTCCTGCCCCAACATTCGCTTCTATGCCGGCATCTAGCCCGGTCCTTGCTATTCCTCCTCCTGTCGTGCATATCGTGCCTAGGGTAGACGACACCATCTATCATTTTGAGCCGTCTGAGGGACCAGATGTTCATGAGAAGATGGACGCGATGAATGACCAATTTCTTAAGATGCGCAAGGAATTGAAGACCCTTCGAGGAAAGGATTTGTTTGGCAAATCTGCTGTCGAGCTGTGTTTGGTTCCCAACGTCAAAATTCCTGTAAAATTCAAAGTACCTGACTTTGAAAAGTACAAGGGGAACACCTGCCCTCTCAGCCACCTGGTCATGTATGCCAGGAAAATGTCAACTCAGACTGAAAATGATCAGTTGCTCATCCATTACTTTCAAGACAGTCTGTCTGGTGCTGCTCTTAGATGGTATATGGGTCTTGATAGTACGAACATCCGATCCTTCAATGATCTTGGCGAGGCTTTCGTCAAGCAATATAAATATAATATGGATATGGCTCCCGATCGGGATCAATTGCGAGCCATGTCCCAGAAGGACAAGGAGACTTTCAAAGAGTATGCCCAGAGGTGGCGAGAGTTAGCAGCTCAGATTGTGCCTCCGCTGGAAGAGAAGGAAATGACCAAAATCTTTTTGAAGACTTTGAGTTCATTTTACTATGAGCGGATGATCGCTAGTGCTCCCTCTGATTTCACTGAAATGGTGAACATGGGGATGCGACTAGAGGAAGGGGTTAGAGAAGGTCGGCTAACTAGGGATGAATGCTCTTCTTCCAAATGATATGGAGCGTTTGCCAAGAAGAAAGATGGAGAGGCACATGCCGTGACCTCCCATGTGAAATCCAGAAGACCCTCTGTGAAGAGGAAGACTGTGCGGCCAGCCAGTAATCAGCACCAGGTGGCTCATGTAGCACCTGTTTTCCGTGATAATCAGCAATATCAACATCACAATCATCAACAACCACCTCAGCAATATCAGCAGCAACAACATCGCCCTCAGCAGCAGGCCTACCAGCCTCGCAACAACAGTAATCAAGCTAGCTCAAATTACGAGAGGAAAAGGGTCACCTTTGATCCTATTCCGATGTCATATGCAGAATTATATCCCTCTTTGATAGAGAGGAAGCTGATTACACCGAGAGACCCACCGGCTATACCTGCTAACCCTCAGTGGTGGTATAAGCTCGAGCTGCACTGTGTTTATCATTCGGGTGCTCCCGGTCATGACATAGAGAATTGCTATCCGCTGAAGACTAAGGTTCAAGACCTTATGAGGTGCGGAATTCTGAGCTTTGAAGACGTTGGTCCTAATGTTAAAAAGAACCCATTGCCCGAGCATGGGAAGTCAGTTAACATGGTCCAGGGTTGCCCTGGCAAGTACAAGGTCAAATATGTCTGTCATATTCGACAATCTCTAGTGGGAATGCATCGTTTGTTGTGTGACTATAGTTACTGTGAGCACGATCATGACCGGTGTCGAATTTGTTCTGTTAATAGATTGGGTTGTCGCCAAGTGCGCAAAGATCTTCAGAAGATGCTGGATGAGGGAATTATTGAGATCCTTCAAAACAGGAATGTTGATGAGGAGAAGCCAGAAGTCAACGTAATCTCTCCAGTGTTTCGGATACCTGATCCTGTTGTCATCAAATATGATGGTAGCAAGCAGAAGGTTTCTCCTTCCCTGATTATTAAGCCCGCATGTCCTGTACCTTATTCATCTGATAAAGCAATTCCCTTTTGTTACAGTGCTGTTGCTGTGGAAGATGGGAAAGAGGTGCCTTTGCCTTCCTCCTCCGTTGTAAATATTGTTGATGTAAGTGGTCTGACTCCCAGTGGTCGTGTGTTTTCTGCACTTCCCAAGCCTCAAACCAATGCTGATTTTGCTGAGCGCCCGATCGGGAATGCTGTTAACGCCTCGAATTCGGCACCTGTTGTTAAATCCTCCTCTACTTTGTTAACTCCTCCTTCTGTTGGCCCTAGTGGAAATGTGAAAGAAGACAGTGATGAGATGTTGAGGCTCATCAAGAAGAGTGAGTACAATGTTGTAGACCAGCTTCTACAAACGCCGTCCAAAATCTCCGTGCTATCTTTGCTCCTGAATTCAGAACCCCATAGGGAGGCTCTGTAGAAAGTTTTGGACCTGGCGTATGTTGATCACGACGTCACGATAGAACAGTTCGATAGCATTGTTGCAAATATCACTGCTTGTAACAATTTGAGTTTCTGTGACTCTGATCTCCCTGAGGAGGGAAGAGACCACAACATGGCTTTACACATTTCAATGAATTGCAAAGACGACGCCATGTCCAACGTGCTGGTGGACACTGGGTCATCCCTGAATGTATTGCCGAAATCCACTATCTCTAGATTGTCATATCAATGGCCTCCCATGAGGCAGAGTGGTGTTGTTGTGAAAGCTTTTGATGGGTCGCGTAAGATCGTGATTGGGGAAGTTGACCTCCCAATCAAGATTGGACCGAGTGATTTCCAAATCACCTTTCAGGTTATGGATATCCACCCATCTTATAGTTGTCTCCTTGGTAGACCATGGATTCACGAGGCTGGCGCCGTGACATCCACCCTACACCAGAAGCTGAAATTCGTTAAGAATAAGAAACTGGATGTGGTAGGGGGAGAAAGGGCTCTCCTGGTTAGCCACTTTTCTTCCTTCTTGTATATTGATGTTGAGGATGAAGTTGGAACTCATTTCCAAGCTTTATCTATTGCTGAGTCGACTGAGAAGAGGTCTCTTTCATTTGCTTCCTATAAAGATGCGAAACTGGCCATTGAATGTGGTGCAGTTGCTGGTTTAGGAAAGGTGATTGAGCTTGAAGATAACAAGTCCCGGGCTGGCATTGGCTTTTCTTCTGGGGTCTTCAACGAGCAAGGATTGTTCAAAAGTGGAGGTTTCATCCACGCCGATCAAGATGAAGAAGTTGCTGCTATCTTAGAAGAGGATGCAGGGACTCCGACAATTTTGTCATCCCTGGCGGGATCTGCCACAATTGGGTCGCTGTAGATGTTCCTACAGTCATTCATAGATCAGAGTAATGATTCACTTTGTTTAAAAACCCTTCTCCCATGCCAAAAGGAGGAGTGATGACATTGTTGGCATCATATATACAATGATGTTTCATTCAGTAAATTCATGTTAAACATTTGTTTTCCCTTTTCGTTTTTTTGCATGAAATCGGTGATCACAAAAAACCATAAAAACAAGAATAAAATCAATCTTTTCATCTGCTTAATGATTTGTTTGTTTAAACTCTAAAGCTTTTCATTATCCAAAATCATTATGCAGGTTGATTCCTAAACCCATTGAACATAATGATCCAACGCCATCTCCCAATTTTGAATTCCCTGTATTCGAGGCAGAGGAAGATGATGTTGAAGGAATTCCTGATGAGATTACCCGTCTTCTTGAGCACGAAGAGAAAATCATTCAGCCGCATCTCGAGAATCTGGAAACAGTCAACTTGGGGTCTGAAGATTGTGTTCGGGAGGTCAAGATTGGGGCACTCTTGGAAGAATCTGTCAAGAAAGGGTTGATCAAATTGCTACGAGAATATTCCGATATCTTTGCTTGGTCGTACGAAGACATGCCGGGTCTAGATACAGAGATTGTGCAACATTTTCTGCCTTTGAAGCCTGAGTGCGTGCCTGTGAAGCAGAAGCTTAGAAGAACTCATCCAGATATGGCAGTGAAGATCAAAGAGGAAGTTCAGAAGTAAATTGACGCGGGGTTTCTGGTGACTTCTACATATCCTCTATGGGTGGACAACATTGTGCCCGTGCCTAAAAAAGATGGAAAAGTCCGAATATGTGTAGACTATAGAGACTTGAATAAAGCTAGTCCGAAAGATGATTTTCCTCTACCACACATTGACATGTTGGTAGACAATACAGCTAAATTCAAGGTCTTCTCATTTATGGACGGATTTTCCGGTTATAATCAAATCAAGATGGCACCCGAGGATATGGAGAAGACAACATTCATCACACCTTGGGGAACATTCTGTTATCGAGTGATGCCCTTCGGTTTGAAGAACGCCGGAGCCACGTATCAACGAGCCATGACTACCTTGTTTCATGATATGATGCACAAGGAGATTGAAGTGTACGTCGATGATATGATTGCTAAGTCTAGAACGGAAGTTGAACATGTTGAGCACTTGTTGAAGCTTTTTCAGCGTTTGAGGAAGTTTAAGCTTCGTCTGAATCCGAACAAGTGTACATTTGGAGTCCGTTCTGGTAAGTTATTGGGCTTTATAGTCAGCGAGCGAGGTATTGAGGTTGATTCTGCCAAGGTCAAAGCAATACAAGAGATGCCTGCGCCCAAAACTGAGAAGCAAGTCCGAGGTTTTCTTGGCCGCTTGAATTACATTTCCAGATTTATATCCCACATGACTGCCACATGTGCGCCGATATTCAAGCTCCTCCGGAAAGATCAATCTCATGATTGGACCGAGGATTGCCAGAAAGCTTTCGATAGTATCAAGGAGTATTTGTCTGAACCTCCGATCTTGTCTTCGCCTGTGGAGGGAAGACCTCTGATCATGTATCTGACTGTTCTTGAAGACTCGATGGGTTATGTCCTTGGTCAGCAAGATGAATCAGGGAAGAAAGAGTATGCTATCTACTACCTGAGTAAGAAGTTCACTGATTATGAGTCTCGATACTCAATGCTTGAGAAAACATGTTGTGCTTTGGCTTGGGCCGCTAAGCGTTTACGCCAGTATATGATAAATCATACGACTTGGTTGATATCCAGAATGGATCCGATCAAGTACATTTTTGAGAAGCCTGCTTTAACAGGGAGAATTGCCCGTTGGCAGATGTTGTTGTCTGAGTATGATATCGAGTATCGAGCTCAGAAAGCTATCAAAGGTAGTATCTTGGCTGACCATTTGGCACACCAGCCGATTGAAGATCATCAGTCATTTCATTACGACTTCCCAGACGAAGAAATTCTGTATTTGAAGATGAAAGATTGCGATGAGCCTACACTTGATGAAGGTCCAGAACCTGGTTCCAGATGGACTATGGTGTTCGATGGCGTTGTAAATCAGTACGGAAATGGAATTGGGGCAGTAATCATTACCCCTCAAGGCACACATATTCCTTTTACAGCAAGGCTAACTTTCAAATGCACGAATAATATGGCTAAGTATGAGGCCTGTATTATGGGATTGGAAGAATCCATTGATCTGAGAATCAAACATCTAGATGTTTATGGTGATTCGGCCCTGGTTGTCAATCAGATCAAGGGTGAATGGGAGACGAATCAGCCAAGTCTCATTCCGTATAGAGATTATGCGAGGAGGATTTCAACGTTCTTTACCGAAGTTGACTTTCATCATATTCCTCGAGATGAGAATCGGATGGCAGATGCTCTTGCTACGCTCGCCTCCATGATTATGGTCAAGTATTGGAATGAAGTTCCCAATATCACCGGGATGCGCTTGGATAGACCAGCTCACGTGTTTGCAGTTGAAGAAGTCAAAGATGATAAGCCTTGGTATTTTGATATCAAGAATTTCCTTCAGAACCAGGTCTACCCGCCTGGGGCATCTGTAAAAGATAGGAAGACTATGAGGAGATTTACAGGCAGTTTCTATCTCAATGGCGAAGTGCTTTACAAAAGAAATTTTGACATGGTTCTGCTCAGATGCGTGGATAGACACGAAGCAGACCTGTTGATGACTGAGGTCCATGAGGGTTCATTTGGTACACATTCCAATGGACATGCCATGGCTAGGAAGATGTTGAGAGCAGACTACTATTGGCTGACAATGGAGTCTGACTGCTGCAAATACGTGAAGAAATGCTACAAGTGTCAGATTTATGCGGACAAGATTCATATTCCTCCGACACTTCTGAACGTGATTTCATCACCATGGCCTTTCTCCATGTGGGGAATTGACATGATTGGCATGATTGAACCGAAGGCGTCCAACGGGCACAGGTTTATTCTCGTAGCAATTGACTACTTCACCAAATGGGTTGAAGCTGCGTCGTATGCGAATGTGACCAGGCAGGTGGTCGTGAAGTTTGTCAAGAATCAGCTTATATGTCGTTATGGTGTGCCTGATAAGATCATTACTGATAATGGATCTAACTTGAACAACAAAATGATGAAAGAGTTGTGCGCTGAGTTCAAGATTGCACACCATAATTCCTCTCCCTACAGACCCAAGATGAATGGGGTTGTTGAAGCTGCTAACAAGAATATCAAGAAGATTATCCAGAAGATGACAGTCACGTACAAAGATTGGCACGAGATGCTGCCATTTGCTTTGCATGGATATCGTACATCTGTCCGCACTTCAACAGGGGCAACCCCTTTCTCTCTTGTTTACGGCATGGAGGTTGTACTCCCAGTAGAGGTCGAGATCCCATCAATGAGAGTCTTGATGGAGGCCAAGTTGACTGATGCTGAATGGGTTCAGAGTCGTTACGACCAATTAAATCTAATTGAAGAGAAGCGATTGACTGCCATGTGCCATGGTCAGTTATATCAGCAGAGAATGAAGAAAGCATTCGATAAGAAGGTCAAGCCTCGTGTGTTCCGAGAAGGTGACCTTGTGCTCAAGAAAGTCTTGTCTTTCGCGCCCGATTCCAGGGGCAAGTGGACTCCAAACTACGAAGGTCCATATGTTGTCAAGAGAGCCTTTTCAGGCGGTGCTTTGATGCTTACAACTATGGATGGGGAGGATTTCACTCGTCCTGTGAATTCAGATGCAGTCAAGAAATACTTCGCCTAAAAAAAACAGAATAGCTCACTAAGTTGAAAACCCGAAAGGGCGGCTTAGGCAAAAATGAGCGTCTCGGTGGAAAACCCGAAAGGGCGATCCAGGTAAAAATTAGAGACATAAAAAAATGAATTTGCATCCCGCTAGATTGAGTACCTCACCCTGGGGAAATCTAGGCAAAAATTAGGGATTTGGCAAGTAACTACATCCTGACAAGACTTTCTGTTTTACAACCGTCTTTTCGTCAGAGATTCTCGCTCAGCCGTCGTCAACTGAAGCTTCAAATACATCGGATTCAAATTGGTAGAGAAATGGTCATTATGTTCAATGTAGCCCTCTTCCAATATATATCACCAATTTCAAATTTGTACATATCTATGGAGTCTTGCCATTTGCAGACTACCATTCCATCAAATCAATTTAAGCTTTTATCCAATTATTTGCACTCTTATTTGTTTCAATTCAACAAATGTTTTGCATGTTTTAATTGATAAAATATCATTGTTTTAAACAAAAAAAATTCAAAAAAATTGTTTTTAAACAAAGTGAACATTCACGATGATGAAAGGATACTTAAGAAACTCTCAGTGCTCTCCCAAGGTAAGACTTTTGTTCATATTCCTGGCTTGGCTGTATCCTCTTTCTCCAGATTGTTGTTGGGGTTGCACCCCAAGCAGAGCTTCTGTTGAGATTTTTCCCCCGAGCAGGGTATTTGTTGGGATTTCTCCCGAACAGATTTTGCGGAGCAGAGTCTTTGTGATGACTCCTCCTCATTCAGAGTGCTTGTTGAGGTTTTCACTTCCCCTCCCTTCAGCAGAGCAGTGATTTTTTTCCTCCTCAGCAGTGGTGGTTCGTTTTGGAAGGTTCAGTATTTGGTGGTTGATCCCCAATTCTCTTCCTCGGATAAATCCCCAGTAGATTTATGGTGGTGGATTTTTATCTATGATGATTCATCCCTTGCAGAGATCTTGTTGTTTCCTGATCCCGTCAGAATTGTTTATTCTCTGGTGATTTTGGCTTTCACTCCTGTGGTGTAGTACCGGGCGTTTGATTCCTGGGCCTGTTTGTGTTAGAAATGTTTGTTTGTCAGCATTCACCAAACATAAATCACGCATATTCATGCATAATCATAACATTCAGATATTCATGTTGCATTCTTTGCCATATATCTTTGTTTGTTGTTCCCTGCTTCTGGTGATATATTTTCCCCCAAGCAGATGTGGGTGTCTGATCTCTCAATATAGAGTCTGCCCCATAAGCAGAAAGTGTTTATCCTTTCCTTCCATATTCCCCACTGAGTTATATCCTCGTGGATGATGGTTGTTTTAGTCTCCTCCCAACACATATATTGGGATGGATGTCCCCTATTGAGTTATATCCTCATTAGGATGAGTCTTGATTCAGTTTGCCTTTTTGGATCGACCCTGAATTGGCCTTTTTGTAACTGTTTCTTCTACTTCCCCGTGGTATAAATGAATAATTACTCAATATTTAGTAGTCATTCACGTTATCCCCGGTGGAACTTGTGGTTTCCTACCCAGTAAACTGGTAGGTATAATCCCTCCTTTTGTTGAATAATTGATCAGTATATCAAGAATTATTCACCTTTCCCTTAGCGGAGTTGGTGGCCTTCTACCAAGTAAACCGGTAGTTGTAAACCCTAATTTTTCTCCCTGTGCAGAGTTAATCTTGGTTGTTCATCCCTGTTGATGACGGTTACTCTTTGGTTGTTATCATTATCCAATATTCGGTCTTGATATTCCCTCTTTTTTTTGTGGATAATTGCTCCGAGCAAGCAATTCTATTCCCAGTGGGTCCTTTCACCGTTTGTCAATGATATGTTCCTCGGATCATTGATTTTTATCAATATCCCCAGCGAGTCATCTTTCATCTACCCTTTTGTTGGTAATGACTGTTTCTCCCTCTGGTTGATCACCTATTATATGCCCAGTAACCGGTATCCCTGGTGTTCCTTCCATTCGAGTATATTATCTACGTTCTGACGGTAATAGATAATATATCTCATGCGCTCTTTGGTTGAAGCCTTCTGTCCTTCTCCAATCGAGTAAGATTCGTGTTTCCCTTTGTGGAGTCGAATGTCCATCCTAGTCGTGTTTGCTTTTGAAGCCCTTCTTTCGGATGATGAGTGTTTTGGGAATATTCCCCAATTCATGTTGGTCGGTCACCTATTATATGCCCAGTAACCGGTATCCCTGGTGTTCCTTCCATTCGAGTATATTATCTACGTTATGACGGTAATAGATAATATATCTCATACACTCTTCTGGTCGTAGCCTTCTGTCCTTCCCCAGCTGAGTAAGATTCGTATTCCTTTGTTTCGGAATCGAGTATCCATCCTATAAACAAGTTCGCGTCTTGCTTCTTTTGGATGATGAGTATTTTGGGAATATTCCCCAATTCATGTTGTTCGGTCACCTATTATATGCCCAGTAACCGGTATCCCTGGTGTTCCTTCCATTCGAGTATATTATCTATGTTCTGACGGTAATAGATAATATATCTCATGCACTCTTTGGTTAAAGCCTTTTGTCCTTCTCCAATCGAGTAGGATTCGTGTTTCCCTTTGTGGAGTCGAATGTCCATCCTAGTCGTGTTTGCTTTTGAAGCCCTTCTTTCAGATGATGAGTGTTTTGGGAATATTCCCCAATTCATGTTGGTCGGTCACCTATTATATGCCCAGTAACCGGTATCCCTGGTGTTCCTTCCCTTCTGCTCCCTATTATGACCTTGGTCCCCTGTGGAGTCAGATTTTCCTGTGTTGAAATATACCTTTTTAGGTTTTCCTCAGATGTTTTGAAGTCTTGATATCTCTCACCCTTATACCGGTCTTAGATATTCATTTCTTCTTGAGCTTGTTACCCAGTAACCGGTAACACCTCGTCTCGTTATTTGCCCAGGATTGTCCTTTTTGACATCCCCAGTGAAGTCCTTTAGTGGATTGTTTTTGCCCGGATTTTTATCCGAAGTATCCTTTGTGGATAATTCTGCTGTATTGGCATATTCCCCAATACATGCATTTTCCCCGGCAGGGATATTTTGTTCATCCTTCCCCAGCTTGTTTCCGGATTTTCTATCTGAAGTATCCTTTGTGGATAATTCTGCTGTATTGGCATATTCCCCAATACAGCCTTCGAGTCAGTTTCGAGCCTTTCCAATGGATTTATTCCCTTTGGAAACTCTTTTCCCCAGTTTTAAGTCGTGACCTGCTCAGGCATTTTTTTTCAATCCTTTGTTCCCCAGTAGGGTCTTTACCCCATAGAATGAACTATTCATGGGAGTTGTCTTTTTCTCCAATTTTTTCTCTTCTTCTTTATGGACACATATCCCCACATATAGTTTTGTTTTGCATACATACATTTGCATCATGAGGTCTCTTAGGGACCAAAATTCGTCTCTTTGTTATTATTTAAGCCCATTCTACCTCGTCGAGACGAAGATTTTAACCTTCACCTCTCCGGCTAGAATGACCTTAAATAGGGGCATCTGTAAGACCCTAATTTTGTCCCTAAGATCCCTCATGGCATCACAGCATTTCATTGCATAGCCTCAAGGATCTTTGAGCATCTTGGCTTCCTTTCCCCTTTGGGTAGGGATCTCTTTTAAGTGGTTTTGATCACCAGGCATACTTGCATTGTATATCATTGCTTTTATCATTCCATTTACTAACAAAAAGTACAAAAATATGTCATTAATCTTTGTTACTTGCAGCTTAAGCAAACACAAGTCAAGCACTTCCTGAGCATCCTTTATGCAAGAGATGATGGTATTTTCTTGAGATGAGAACCATATGATCATTTTGATGAGCTTATATGAGTTATGGTTCCATTTTGGAGCATTTTTCCCAGGTGTTGGAGATTCAAATTCATCAAAAGCATTTTCAGGTCATCTGAAGACCCAGACAGTCCACTGCACAGTCAACTAAGGACTTTGAGGGTAGGGAGGTGATTGAGACACTTCATTCATGTTCAAACAAGGTTCATTTTACATTTCAAACATCCATATTGAAGATTTTGAGGTCAAGTCAAAAATTTCCCAAAATGGAAAATGACCTATAATTTCAAATTTCCAAAAATGGCAAGTTTTCAGTCCACATTCAACTTAACTTTCCAACATAAAAGAAGCTTCAAATGAAATTTTGTTGAACATGAAAGTTAAATATATTTCTCTCCCATTTCCAAAAAGTCCAAGATCATGAGCATCTGATGAATGGTTGAGAAGATATGATCAAATGATTGCCAAGTGTGCATGGAACTTCAACAAGCCATAACTTTTGATCCAAAGCTCCAAATTGAGTGCCTCCTTTTGCACATTTCTTCTCATGACCTATAATTTCCAAATCCAACATGGCATTGCATGAAATTTATTCACATGACCATTTGTCCATGCATGAACATTTTGGAGTAAAAATCAAGAATTTAAGTTTTATTGATCATGCATGCAAAATACCAATTCCATGTTAATTATTGGCTGATTTTAAGTGATTTCAAGGCCCAGCATGGTACTGTTCACGTATAGCATGTACATGCTAAGCTCACTTGCATTTTTTACACTACACCTCCTATTTCACTAATCATGTTTAGCTTAGGCTTAATTTTCGTTTCAGTATCATTAACAGACCATATAAAAGCAAAACCCTAATTTCATTGGAGGAGAAGAACACACAGATCTGAGAATTTCCAAATTTATTCAAAATTTTCTCTCTTTGAAAATCCAAATTTCTTGACACAAACCTTCATTCTCTTTGCATATTCGTGACCCCTGTGTAATACTGAGCAAGAATCATCATCTGGACTGTTCATTTGAGCTAGATTTCGAGCCATACAAGCACATGAATGTGAAAATGGAGTTCTGAAATTGAGTTGGATTTGAGGGCTTTCAGTCGCTTCTTGGTGCATAAAGCTTCATAACAAGAGCTCAGGAGTTGACCTGGACACTTGCAAGGCCTTGGGTCCACTGTTTCATTGTTCTGCTCTTCAAGAGGTAAAAACTCGAATCTCATAATTCTTCAATCCATTGCCATGTTTAGCTAGATCTCCTCACGCTGAAAATTCTGATCTAAATTTCATAAAAAATTGTGTAGAATTGCATGAGATACGTGTGTTTGAAGTTTTGAATGCATTTTATGTTTTGATTCGATTTGCTTTGATTATGATGAATTAATGTGAAATAATGATGGATTCGTGATGTGCATTGCATGAGCTTTCCAATGATGTGCATTTTGTGTGATTCTGGAAAAAATTTCTGAGCTTGTTACTGTAGCTCCGCCGTCTTCACGAAGAAGACGGTGGAAACCACCCTGCTTGGCCGCATGCTTCGCTTCTGGTTTTTTCCTAGGGTTTTGCCCTGTCATGCGTCACATGTGCGTGCTTGTTGGCCTTTTGATTGGCTCTCATGCGTTTGACCGAGACACATGGCGTTTGACCTTGACATGGACGCCAACGCATTAAATGATACTCTGCGTTTTGATCCCTCCTTCACTTCGATTCCCAGTGGTTGCGTTTTGGATTTATTTCATTTCAGTGCTCCTATTTTTGTGCGTACCAGGTTCGATTCCAGCCGGTGCCGCATTTTCAAATTAATTCCAACATTACCTTTCCCTCCATTTTATCATATGCTTTGATTCATTTTATTTCAATTTTTTTCCAACTTGCAAAAATCACTAAAAATTGAATATGCATCCAATTAATTCCCAATTTTCTCCTACATTTTCATGTGTTTGTCTATTATTTTGTGGTGTTGATTTTTGGATTTTATCATTTCTGGATTTTGAATTGTGATTGATTCTTTGGACGTGTATGCAATTGTGACATTGCTTCATTCTTTCTATTGTGAAATGCTCAATAATGATCCAATTGACATGAAATTTTATATGATGATTCCCAACATGTTGCTTGATGTTTGAGGCTTGGTTGTGTATTTTTATCATTTTTCATTTCTGTTTTAGATACATAAACTTTTGGTGTGACAATGTGTGTCACACAATTTGATGTCATACTTGTGCATTTTCATTTCTAGGTCAATTGAACTCTGTTGATCATAATTTTTGGCATGATGATTGTGTTTGACATATTGTGTGCACATAAATATTTCCAAAATTGTTTGAGTCATTTCTGTTTTGATGTGGAATTTTCATTCTTGATGATCAATTGTGTGCTTTGAATTTGTCTTTGCCATAGCTTGCTCATGAGATGACTTTGCTTAATGCTTTTGACTTGGTCCATTTTAGGACATGTTCATGATTGATTAAATGAGCTTCATGTTGAATATTGGTTGCTGTTTTGACTTTTTACTTTGCCTTTGACCCTAGGCTTTGCCCTAGGGGTTTGTACTCACAATTTGAGCTTTGCATTTCAGGTTCAAGCAATAAGTCTTAATGGATGACGTGATCTCCTTGCTTGAGATACAATTTGCTTTGTTTAACTAATGTTGATTGTGTTGTAGGTCCTTGGGTGGCTAACTCACTTGAATGAGTGCCTTTTATGACTTGCATGTTGTGTATATTGGAAACCACTGGTGTTTGTCTGTTGATTGTTTGTCTGAATGTGAATATTGACTTGTTTGATTTTCTTACAGGTACTTTAGTAGCTTTAACTCATTACTTGAGTTGCTTTGCTTTGCTTGTGGTTGGCATACCACTTAGGTAATTTCTTTTCTCTATGTAGTCTGGAAGACCTGCTATCTTTGGCAGGCACCTGTCTGAAGCCCTCCTTAAGAGGCCATGTCTTGATTGTTTAATTTTGTGCTAAAGACCTCAATGAGGCATGGTTACATGTAAAGGCCTCCTAAGTGAAGAGGCATTGGCAGATAAAAGGGATATGCAATCCATCCCCTGCTATTCAGTTGAGTCTTTCATTTTGCTCGCACTACGTGCTGGTGCAATTTGAGTAAACACCCAAAATCTTGTTGTGTCAGTCATGTGGAATAGAGTTCCTCATTCTGGACTCCCACACATTTTTTGATTCAAGCTCACTCAGGCCAGGGTTAAGAGCTATGAGGTCTAATCCTCATTTCCCATTTGATCTGCTCACCCTAACTCTCAATGTTAGTGGTTAAGAGCCTCTGTTTACACATGTACAGCTGGCTTGTTTGTCGAGGTTGATATGACCCCTTGACTAAAGCCCACCCTTTGTGTGAAGCCCCTTTGTTTGTGTATAGTGTGTGATTGTTTGTTCATCTGTGCATTGATGTTTGTGTGCGCCTTTGTGCATTGTCTTCATTACTTGTATATCATTTTCATGATCATTGTTCATACTTTGTGACATTTTGTTTTGTCCATTGAGGAGTCAATTGTAAGTCCAGCTATTGGCATTTGTTTCCTGTGATCTGGTAGGAGTTGGAACTAAGACCATTGATTGGCATTCCATTTCCTGGGAGTCGAGTGTAAGACCATATATTGGCAACTTGTTTCCTCTTGCTTATTGCATTTGTTTCCTTTGTGCTGTTAGGAGTTGCATTTAAGACCATTGATTGGCATTCCATTTCCTTGGAGTCAAGAGTAAGACCAGCTATTGGCATCTTGTTTCCTCTTGCTTATTTCTCTTTGATACTTGATTTATCTGCTATTCGCCTTGTGCTTGACCATTCCAAAGGAACTTACTTGGATCATTTCTATGATCTTGAGAAAGCAACCCTATTTGTGGCTTTGTCCCTTAACCCTCACCTTTTGCATGCTTAACTTTGATCCAATTTTCATCCTTAACCCAAAAACCAGAAAACTATTGTGCAAACATTTGACTTGTTTTCAAAACTAGAAACCTAGGCCTTATGCCTTTGATTTTCAAACTTCATTTCATAACACTCATTATGAATTGAATCTCTAATCAACTTTGACATATTTTGTGAATACTTCTAATTGGTTAATTCCACTCACTTAATTGTCTTTTGTGATTTCAATGATCACTTCTTAATCAAATTTTCATGCATTAGCCATAAATCTGAGTTATCTTAGTGGTTGATGTGAATCTCACCTTTTGTCCTTAGTGATTGAATTGTAAGACTTCCCTGCTTATTATAGGGTTAACCCCTCACTAGCACGTTGAAGTTGTTCTCACATGGTGGACTTGTTGTTGATTTAGGTTGAGTTTTCTCCCTTTGATAACGAAAGACCTTAAGGCTTTTGTTTAAAATCAATTCATTCACTTTTTGAAATCTTTTAGCCGAACTACGGCGTTTTGATCCTTATCTTTCATGAAAAGGTACGTAGGAAATGGGTTTCATCCATCCAAACACAAAAATGTAAATAAACTTGTATATTCTTTTCTCATCTCTTCAATCATGTTTGCACAATAAAAATGTCATAAACAATATTTTACAATAAGTTGTGAAAAGAGGTTCCCTAGGAGTACCTAGGATGTTGTGGGTGCCTAACACCTTCCCACAACATAATTACCCCCTTACCCAGATCTCTGACCTTTTATTTGTTTTCTTTGCGTAAAACTTCTTAGGCTTTTGTTCGCTTTCTAGCCATTCCTTTGGATAAATAGAAGTGCAGTGGCGACTCTATCTTTGTATGCTTTGCTTTTGATTTAGTCAATAAATCATAAAGCGACGAATACACCGCTACAGAGGTAACCCAACCAAAGTGGAATAACTCCACCCGGAAGGACTCTCTCAAAAGAACCTCGTCCGGTTGTGGTATGTCACGTCTCCCCATCATGTTAATACCACATGTGAGGAAACATGAGACCACGCTAATCCTAGGTGTATACTCGGGCCTGGGTTTTAGCCCCGCTCAAAACACCCACCCCAAATCAGAGGAACCAACCTGTCCAGAATCCAGCACAATGATAATATGATGCATGCAAACACATATGCAAGTATATACAATCACAGCATAATAATCATAAATGCAATAAATAAAACAGTAAAAGCAACCAAAACTACTCTAAGGAGCGCTAGGATTGACTCGCTTAGGGAAGATGGACCAGCAAGAGGTCAACTTAAGTCCCCAGCAGAGTCGCCAGTTGTCGCAACGCGAAAAACAACCGGCGGGAAAAACTACAAAGCCGCCACCGACGCTATTCATCCTCTGAAGGAAAGGGAGCGCAGGACTAACCTAAGAAAGGGAAAGGAACGGTCTTACGACCAGAGATTGCAAGGTACGGGAGTTGGTTACGCAAGGGGAAGGTATTAGCACCCCTCACGTCCGCCATACTCGACGGGATCCACGCTCAAAAGAATAAGATAAGGTTGCTAATAAACTGCTCAAAGAAAACTGCACAAACTGGAATAACAAAACAGGTGAAAGAAGATGGAGGAAGGGGACTCGGCAGAATGTCGCATCCTGGGCCTACGTAGTTTGTCAGAAACAAACATCAGAGTTGACGTAGTTCGGGGAAATGGGAAACATGCTCGCTAGGACATCGCATCCTATGCCTACGTATCTGCTCTATCCAGAGGAAGAATCAGAGCACTCGTAGCTCGGCTAACGCACGCCGAAACAAAACACCGAAACGGGACGCTGAGACGTCAAGAGAAACACGCAACAGGAAACGGAATGCCAATACATGGACTTACACCCAACTCCGGACAAAACAAACAAAAGGAAACAGAATGCCAATACATGGACTTATATCCGACTCCAAA
The DNA here is from genome assembly GCF_024323335.1 of Lathyrus oleraceus. Lineage (NCBI taxonomy): Eukaryota > Viridiplantae > Streptophyta > Magnoliopsida > Fabales > Fabaceae > Lathyrus > Lathyrus oleraceus. The sequence continues at coordinate 362,211,004 of NC_066584.1, forward strand.
CAAAAACCAACAAGGAAACAGAATGTCAATACATGGACTTATATCCGACTCCAAACAAACGAACACACAAGGAAACAGCATGAAGGGTGGACACCCACAACAAAGAAAAGAAAAACAAAAGGGTGCCCGGAGAGATCTCGCTCAATCTCCTGCCTACGTATCTCATCTGGTATGAGAATCAGGGCGACGTAGTTCCCCTTAACAGGGGAGAAACTCTCTCCTAACCAGAGACCAGGGAGACAACAACTAATAGGGAGACTAAGACTCGAGCCTAAAAGTTGTCATGCAAACGATCCCTAAGTTGAGGTCTCTAATCAGAACCTAACTCACACAGGAAGCAAGTCAGCTCAAACAGCGAGTAAACATCAACACAAGTGAACAAGCATCACTCACTATATCCAAACAAGAGGCTCAGACAAATGGTTGGGCTTTAGTCAAGAGGGGTCATATCAACCTCGACAAACAAGCCAAAACTGTAGGGGTATGCTGGAGCTCTTAACCACTAACATTGAAAGTTAGGGTGAAGCTGATCAAAATGGTAATGAGGATGAGACCTCATGCTCTTAAACCTGGCCTGGGTGAGCTCAAATCAAAGAAAGCGTGGGGATCCAGAAGGAGGGACCCTATTCCACTTGACTGACTCTATACAAAGATCTTGGGTATTTGTTCAAGATCATCAGCACGTAGTGCGAGCATAATGAACGACTCACTGAATAACAGGGGATTGATTGCTAATCCCTTCTATCTGTCAATTGCCTCTTCACTTAGGAGGACTTATCAAGTAACATGCCTCACTTGGAGATCTTTGGCACAAATGTAAATAATCACAATCAGAGCCTCTTAAGGAGGACTTCAGCCAAATGCCTGCCAAAAAGGTGGTAGGACTTCCAAACTACATGGAGTAAGAGAGGCTACCTAAGTGGTATATCAACCACACTCCAAAGCAAAGGCTAAGCAAAAGCTAGCTAACAACTAGTGTACCTGTACAAAAGCCAAACAGTTAATATTGTATTCAGAAAACCAACAGACAACCACAGTGGAACTTTCCAATATCTACACAATGCAAGTCACAAGTGCAAGCACTCAAGTGAGTTCATCACATCAATGGACCTACAACACAACAATAGTTAGTAATCAAAGCAACTTACATCTCAAATAATGAGACCAAACCAACCATTAGTGCCAAATGCTCAAACCTGAAACACAAAGCTCAATTAGTATGTGTACAAACCACTAGTTCAAAGACTAGGTTCAAAAACAAGTCAAATGACCAAAACAGAAGTCAATATTTCACATGAAGCACATTCAAACAAACAAGAAGATGTCCTCAAAAGGATCAAGACCAATTCATAAGGTAAAGGTATCAAATCATTCATGTCATGCAAAGGCAAACAATATGCACAAAGTTGGACATCCAAATTAGAAAATCCAAATCAAAACAGAAACACATCCAATGATCATGAAATTTTTTATGCAAGTTTATCATGTTATGAATGAACATCATGCAAAAAATTAAATCCAGAAGATCTCAAATGATAGGTAAACAAAAATGCACAAATTGAATACCAAAAATGTGACACAAATTGTCACAAAATATGTTCATGTGTCCAAAACAATGATGGCATATTATAAAAACCTCAAACCAAAGCCAAAAAATCATGTCACATGTTAAGATCAAGCATGCCAAATTTCAAATCAATTGGATCAACAATGAGCATTTTACAATCAAATGAATGCAACATATCAATATGGCACCATGTTCAATCACAAATTCACAATTTAAAATCCAACACCAAACAATTCTTGAAATAAATGCTAAAAAAAACTAGACATCAACACAAGAATGTGAAAAAAAAATTGGGATTAATTTGGATTATCCTACTATTTTTTATGATTTTTGAAAGTTGAATGAAATAAAAAGAAATAATATGAAATAATGTGGAAAATGGAATTTGAATGAAATTAACAACATGCATCCACCAGATTCGAACACACGCCAGGCAAGTAAAATGATATGCAACAATTAAATTCAAAAGCATGCACACGGCTAGATTCGAACACGCGCGCATCAGGTCAAACGATAATGCAAATATTAAATCCACATAATACACACGCCAAGTATCGAACTCGCGTGCGGACGGTCATGAGCGCTCAGAACCAAAACGCAGCGTTTGGTACGCAAACCCTAGGTGATGAACCAGACGGCCGGAACAGTGTTTCCGGTCGTCTTCTCCGATTGGATCCACGGCTGAGGCATCAAGAAATTTTCCAGAATCACACGAAAAGCATACCATTCGAAAGATCTCGCAATGCACAGTCCAAATCCATGATTAATTCAAACTAATTCTTCCTAACACGAGCGGATCGAGCAAAAACATAATTAACATCAAAACTTCAAGTTCACATAACATGCTCGTTTCTTAACCAAATTCAAAAATATTTATATCAGCATCATCAGTGAAGCAAGCTCTACAGGTTTATGGCAATAAAAAGGCAAAAAGAGAGAATCGAAATTTCACTTACTTGAAGTGCAGTGATCAAAAACCGTGTGTTCAAGCCTCCACAAGCTCCATATCTTCTTCCTCAACCTGGATTAGAAGCTTTATGCACGAATTGGCAATGGAAACAACCTAGATCCAGCTCAATTTGAAGCTTCCATTAACATATGTTTGCACTTCAACCTACACGAATTTGGACTGAATTGACAAAAGTGATGGTTGATTCTTGCTCAAAACCCTTCCATGATCATCAATGTGTAAAGAAAATCCAGAATTATGTGAAGAAATTTGAGTTTTGAAGAGAGAGAAAACTGGAGAGAAAAATGAAAAGTTTTGATCTAAATTTTGTTATCCTTCAAAAACAGTTAGGATTTAGTATTTATATGAGTCACTAATCATGCTGCTAATCACAATTAGGCTTGGTTAATTGAGATTAAGGAAAAATGAATCAAAGTGCAAAAAATGCAAATGAGATTATGCATGGCCATGTGCACGTGAACAGTGCCATGTTATGCTTCAAGTTCACTTAAAAACATCCAAAAATCAACATGGAATGGTTAAATTGCTTGTATAATCCACCAAATTTGAATTATCAATTTTCCCTCCAAAATGCACATGTATGGACACATGATCATATGAGCTTTTTTCATGCAAGGCAATGGTTGATTTGGAATCTCTTGGTCATGACAAGCATTTTGCAAAAAGAGTGGACCAATTTGGAGTTTTGTAGCAAAAGTTATGCCATGTTGAACTTCCATGTATACTTTGGGATCATTTGGCCATAACTTCTTAACCATCCATCATATGAACATGATCTTGGACTTTTTGAAAATGGGAGAGAAATATATACAACTTTCATGTTCATCAAAAATCCATTTGAAGCTTCTGTGATGTTGAAAAATCAAGTTGAATATGGACCAAAAACTTGCCATTTTTGGAAACTTTGAATTACAGGTCATTTTCCATTTTGGGAAACTTTTGCAATGACTTCAAAATCTTCAAGGTGGATGTTTGACATGATGAATGAACTTCTTTTGAACATGAATGAGGTGTTTAAATCATCTCCCCATCCCCAAAGTCCTCAGTTGACTTGCAGTTGACTGTATTGGTCTTCAGATGACTTGGAATGCCTTGATGAACTTGAACCTTAACCACCTGATGAAATGGCTTCAAAGCGAAACCCTAGCTCATATAAGCTCTTTATAGGATGATCATGTGGTCTTCATCTCAAGGAAAGACTTCCTCTTTTGCACAAAGGGTTCTCTTGATGCTAATTCTTCTTGATATGATGGAATGCAATATGGAATGCTAAATGACCTAAAAAAATGAATGCATGAATGGGGGGAGGGCAAATTTGAGGTGCTACAGATTGTAGGCCGGAACATGAGGGATCATAATCCATTTCCGAAGTTTGATGAAGGTATTCCTCCCAAGAGGATAACTTTAGCTTTGGATTTGAAGGTTTCTGAAGTCGTGGACAATTGGGATGTGAAGGGAGTTCTTAATGGTTTTTCTAGGAAGTTCTTGGAAGATCAAGCTAAGAAGATGGAAAAGGAGGGGAATTGGGAAACCTTCTATGTTGTGTTGGTATATGGGATAGTTCTCTTCCCAAATATTGACCATTTTATGGACCACCTGGCGGTGAGAATCTTCCTCTCTGGTAATCCTGTACCGTTCCTCCTAGCAGACCTCCACTATACTTTCCATGATCATCATGAGAAGAAGGGAGAAACCATTTTATGTTGTGCACAACTGTTGCATGCATGGTAAAAGAAATGTCATCGCTCAAGAGCCTTATACTTGTTCGGTGAAAGAGAGGGTTCAGATGGTTAAACTCCCTTTTCCATTTGGTCCTTCTATCTATCCGTTGGTTCCTGAGCCAGAACCCATATTACCTGAAGATGTGGAGAAGCTCAATGCCTGTATTAAGGAGTTGGAGTTGGAGAATGCTGACTTGAGGATTAAACTTGACCGAGTCTCGGTAGAAATTGGGAATTTGAAAGATGGTCAACAGAAGAAGGACAAAGAGCTTGAAATCTCCAACAAAAGAGCTAGGGAGTCTGAGGCAAGGAGAGAAAAGTTCAGACAAGCGCTCTACAACACTAAATATGTGTTCAAGACAAAGGAGGAGGAGTTGGATAGAGCTTTACTCCGGATTCAAAAACTCAACAAGACTCTGGGATTGACCCTTGAAATGAAAAGGGAAGCACGACTGATTTCTGAGATTCGTACTCGTGAACTGGAGAATATCATTCAGAAATACAAGGATACTCTAGAACACGAGAAGCTGAGGATTGAAGAGTCAGAAAGAGTTTGCACACGGCTGAACTATCAGTTAGAACAAGCCAATGCTAGAATCCAGGCACTTGAAGGTAGGGATCAGGATGCTTCCTATATGATGTTGCTAGGTGAGTGCAGATATTGGAGAAACCTCTATAGGGACATAGAGGTGACCAAGGTTGAAGACTTACGCATCACTCAAGACCTCCAAGGGCTTTACACTGAGTGGAAGGGAAAATTTATGAGGCTGTCCAGATTTGCGAATTCCGTCATGCAAGAGCTACCTGAGAAACTGCAAGAAGCTTATTGGTGCATGTGTCCAGAGAACACCCCGCATCAAGTCTTTAATTTCATTAAATTTTGTAAGGCGGTGTTGGAAGGGATGACTACCGACCTTGCTACGGTCCGGAAAGCCCATAAGCCATAAGCACGTTGTTTGTATTTGAACTTTGTTCTAATTAATGAAAAATTGCTTTTGGGATTCATTCTATTGTGTTTTATTGCTTTATTGCTTTAAATACTTGTGAACAAATGTTGTGGCATTTCCGAAATGAATGATTGAAACTAACCAAGAGTTTTGCAAACAAGATGCATCCATACATACATTCATACATTTTCAAAATAGAGTCTCACTCCGTCCTTTCTTCCTCAGTTTCACGCTGAATCTTCAACATCCATACAATACTCGCGCCCGAGCAAGACAAAGGATGGCTGAACAAGAGCAAGAGAGCGCCCGAGTTAGAGCTGAACTAGACGAGATCAAGGGAGGCATGTCCCAGATGCGAGAAATGTTACAAGCTTTAACCTTCAGATTTGAGGTTCTGCAAGCGACCGTGATTTCAGAGACCACGGGCCCAGCAGTGGAAGTCCAACTTCAGAGGACGTTACCCTTAACCCTTCCTCCATATGGGCTACCTTACGACTTCGTCCCTCGAGCGGAAGTAGTGTACGACATGGGGCAATCTGTCCAACAAGCCGTGCCATTACCGGTTTATACCGACGCACACCCAGTCATCCATACCGTTGCTCCACCAGCTGCCTATGCTAGGCACATTCCGCACTTTGAAGATCAACATCACATGTATCACACTGTCGACTCAACCGTTGTTGGTGACGAAGTAAGATTTGAAGATTTAAGAGAAGTAAAGGAGAACATGCAACTCCTTGAGAAGAAGTTTCGAGATTTAGAAGGAGACCACGTCTTTGGATCTTCCGCCAAAGAAATGTGCCTTATATCTGGGTTGGTGATTCCGGCCAAATTCAAAACTCCAGACTTCGACAAATACAAGGGGCATACTTATCCAAAGAGCCATCTCATCATGTATTACCTAAAAATGGCTACACATGTGGAAGACGAATTGCTGATGATCCACTGTTTTCAAGATAGCTTGAGTGGGGCTCCTTCCAAGTGGTATTTAAGTCTGGATCAGAATAGGATCAGATGTTTCTAAAACCTGTCAGACGCGTTCATAAAACACTACAAATACAACATGGACATGGCGCCTGACAAAAGATAGTTGCAAAGCATGTTCCAGCATGACAAGGAGTCCTTCAAGGAATATGCTCAGAGATGGAGGGAACTGGCTTCTCAAGTTGAACCACCTCTTGCTGAAAAGGAATTGGCCGAACTATTTATCGACGTTGTCCAACCCCAATTCTATGAGAAGATGGTTGGAAGTGATTCCTTGGGATTCTCCGAGCTTGTTGCTATAGGGGCTCGTGTCGAATATGGTTTAAGAAATGGCAAACTTGCGACTGTAGCTGGAACTTCAAATGCTAATCCAAAGAAGTTCTCTGGAGGGTTTCCCAGAAAGAAGGAAGGGGAAACAAATGATGTGACTATTGGCCAGGGAAGAGCCCCTCCAAGAAGAAGACAATAACAATATTCACAACAGCAGTATGTTCAACAATCCTTTCCCTATCAGCAGCCCATGTATCCCGTCCAGTACACCCCGCAACCGTACGTGGCTGCTGTGACGCCCGCCTTTAATTAACAACCTGCTCAGGCCTATCAAGCGCCTCCAGTTTACCGACCAGCTCCAGTTCAACAACGTGTTCATATTCCCTCGATTTATCAGCAAGCACCAGCAGCTCCTGTCTATCAACAGCCGAGAGCTCAAGCTCCAAGGCAAAATGCTCAGAACCAGAATAGGAGGCAGGAGGATAGGGAGACCTTCAATCCAATCCCAATGTCGTACACTGAGCTTTATCCCTCCCTGTTTCAAAAGGGTTTGGTGGTTCCCAGACCTATGGGACCTCCACCTGATTGTCTTCCTCCATGGTATAACCCTAATGCACACTGTCCTTTTCATGAAGGTGCCCCCGGGCATGACCTAGAGGGTTGCTATGCTTTGAAGCATAGGGTTCGTAAGCTGATTGACAGCAAGATCTTGTCTTTTAAAGATATGGGACTGAATGTGAAGAACAATCATCTTCCTCCCCATGGAGATCCCGTAGTGAACGCCATTGAAGATGCCTCTGCTGGTGTTATGGTTGAGAAGGTGGAGGATGTCAAGACTCCTTTGGCAGCGTTCCATGCCCGGTTGGTGGAAGCTGGCATGATTAATGTTAGTCATGAAAATTGTGAAAAGTGTGCCACATAACCAAAGGGGGTGTCAGGTGGTACGAGATAACATTCAAGACTTGATTAATAAATGAGTGCTTCAGATATTCAGCGTTACGAAGAATGAAGATGTGTTGGTAATTGAACCTTGCTTCAATTTACCCGAACCAGTTGAAATCCCATATTACAGTGGTGGAGTGGTTAAGGAAAATAGTCTGTCGTCGCCTATTGAGATATGTATGCCCGTGCCTTTTCCATATGAGAGCACCAAGGCTGTGGACAAGGTTGTTGAAGGACTTGCAGACGTTGAAGTGATAGAAGTTGTGAGTGAGGACGTCACCAATATTGTCGGGATGAGCAGAATCACCCGTAGTGGTGGAATCTATACACCTGAATTCAACATGACTCCTCAAGGGCCGGCCAAGGAATCTACAGTTGCAACTCCTGCTAAAGAACCCGAAGTGGTCCCATCTGAGGATGATGTTGAATTCTTGAAGTTGATCAAGAGAAGTGACTACAAAGTGGTGGATCAGCTGCATCAAACACCATCTAAGATCTCTATTTTGTCTCAGTTATTGAACTCCCAAGCCCACAAGGAGGCTTTGTTGAAGGTGCTTGCCCAAGCTCATGTAACGCAAAGCATAACAGTAGACCAGTTTGATGGGGTGGTTGCGAACATCACAGCCTGCAATACTTTGAGTTTCAGTGGAGAGGAATTACTTGAGGATGGACAAAATCACAATCGTTCTCTCCATATCTTAGTAAAATGCAAAGATGATGCTTTTGCAAGAGTCTTGGTTGATACAGGATCTTCTCTGAATGTTATGCCAAAGAGAACACTCGCTAAGTTATCTTATCAAGGACTAGCTATGAAACCTAGTGCCTTGGTAGTGAAAGCTTTTGACGGTTCCAAGAGAAACGTGATTGGAGAGGTAGAACTGCCCATATTGATTGGCCCTCATGTATTCCCGATTAATTTCCAAGTCATGGATATTAATCCAGCATATAGTTGCTTATTAAGGCGTCCCTGGATTCATGCTGCAGGGGCAATCACCTCCACTTTACATCAAAAAATGAAGTTTGTGGTGGACAATCAACTGATCATCATTTCTGGGGAAGAGGACTTTGTGGTTAGTCATCTTTCATCCTTCAGATATATTGAGGCTGATGAGGACGCTTTGGAAACTTCTTCCCAAGCTCTTGAAATAGCCAATGCCACTTTTGTGGAGATGAAGGACCCTGTTGGGAAAACTTGTTCATCTTTCGCTTCTCTGAAAAGCGCCAAGTCTAGTATTAAAGGAGGAAACCCTGAAGGTTGGGGTTAGCTTATTGATATTCGTGAGAAGCATGATCGTTTTGGTCTAGGATATGTGCCTTCCGCTGCGAGAGGAGCCCGAGTCCCTGCAAAGGACAACACCCTAAGCATCCAAGAAGTATTCCTCAGTACAAGATTCATCCATGGAGATCAGGTCAATGCAATTGAAGACAACACTGAAGACGAAGATGAGCCATGTTTGATTTACCAGTTGAGATCCCCGAAATTTTTCCTTTGTCAAAGTAATAATTGTTATTTTTTTTCCTTTCAAATCCTTAGCTTTGCCCAAGGCTAATGGATCATGTTGTAGGGCCCCTTTTCATTTTCAAATAATCATTATCAGTGAATGAAAGGCATTTTGTTAAATTCTTATCATTCATTTATTTTGCTTTCTCTTAAGAAAATGGCAATCTTTTCAAAAACAAAAAAGACAAAAAAACTTTTCATATATGCATCTTTTATTTTTACTTTTCTAAAAGAAATCAATAATTCAAACATGCAGAATAAATGATAACTCCGTTGAATCCAATGACTTTACTCTCTCTCATAACTTTGACTCCCCTATCTACCAAGCGCAAGAAGAGGGTGAGGAAGATTGTTACATCCTCGACGAATTGGCAAGGCTGCTCGAGCACGAATCCAAAGCCCTTCAGCCACATGAAGAACCGGTGGAAACGATCAACCTTGGCACGGAGGAAGAGAAGAAAGAAGTCAAGGTCGGCACCACGCTTGAAGCAAGCGTCAAAGAGAGATTGGTTAAGCTGCTACAAGAATATGTGGATGTATTTGCATGGTCATACCAGGATATGCAAGGACTGGACACCGACATTGTTGAGCACAAGCTTCCGCTTCAACCAGAATGCCCGCCAATAAAGCAGAAACTCCGAAGAACAATACCAGATATGTCTTTGAAGATTCGTGAAGAAGTCAAGCGATAATTTGATGTTGGTTTCCTCACAGTGGTGAAGTACCCATAATGGGTAACTAATATTGTACATGTGCCTAAGAAGGACGGCAAGGTGAGGATGTTTGTTGACTATAGGGATCTGAACAAAGCTAGTCCAAAGTATGATTTCCCTCTACCACACATTGATACTCTGGTAGACAACACTGCAAGTTTTGCTGTATTCTCCTTTATGGATGGGTTTTCTAGATACAATCAAATCAAGATGGCTCCAGATGACATGGAGAAGACCACTTTTATTACCCCTTGGGGCACGTTTTGCTACAAGGTAATGCCTTTCGGTCTCAAAAATGCCGGGGCAACTTACCAAAGAGTTATGGTCACTCTTTTCTATGATCCACAAGGAGATAGAGGTCTATGTTAACGACATGATTGCTAAATCTCAAAATGAAGAAGATCATATGATCCATCTGAAGAAGCTATTTGAACACCTCAGAAAGTTTAGATTACGATTAAACCCTGCAAAATGCACATTTGGTGTCCGTTCAGGGAAATTGCTTGGTTTCATCGTTAGTCAACGAGGAATTGAGGTGGACCATGACAAGGCCCGAGCTATACAAGAAATGCCTGCTCCACGCACCGAGGGAGAAGTTAGAGGTTTCCTTAGACGTTTGAATTACATCTCAAGGTTTATCTCACATATGACGGCCACGTGTGAGCCTATCTTCAAATTGCTTCGAAAAGATCAAGCTGTTGAATGGAATTCTGATTGTCAAAGTGCTTTTGAGAAGATTCGTCAATACTCGCAAGAGCCTCCTATTTTAATCCCACCTGTCCTAGGAAAGCCATTAATCATGTATCTGACTGTACTTGAAGGGTCAATGGGATGCGTGCTGGGGAAACATGACGAAACTAGTCGGAAAGAACATGTTATTTACTATCTGAGCAAAAAGTTTACCGATTGTGAAAGTAGATATTCGCTTTTGGAGAAAACTTGTTGTGCGCTAGCATGAGCCGCTCTTCGTTTGAGGCAGTACATGATTTGCCATACTACTTTGTTGATATCGAAGATGGACCTGATAAAGTAAATCTTTGAGAAATCTGCCTTGACTAGAAGACTTGCCCGTTGGTAGATGCTCTTGTCAGAGTACGACATCCAATACGTAACCCAGAAGGCAATCAAGGGAAGTGTTTTAGCAGAGTATCTTGCTCATCAACCAGTTGAAGACTATCAGCCGTTGAAGTTTGATTTCCCCGATGAGGATATAATGGTGATAAAGGACTGTGAGATCCCAGGCCCAGATGAAGGAACAGAACCAGGATCTCGATGGAAGCTCGCGTTCGATGGTTCCTCCAATTACAGTGGTCATGGTGTGGGAGCTGTTTTGATGAATCCAAATGGAGGCTTTACCCCTTTCATAGAAAGGTTGTGCTTTGATTGTACGAATAATGTCGCAGAGTATGAAGCTTGTATCCTTGGTCTTGAAGCCGCAATTGATCTCTGAATCAAGATCCTTGAGGTGTATTGAGATTCAACCTTTGTGATCTATCAGGTCAAAGGAGATTGGGAAACTCGTGATGCGAAACTGATCCCGTATCGTGCTCATGTTGTAAAGATGATAGAATACTTTGACGATATCACTCTCCATCATATCCCAAGAGTAGAAAATCAAGTGGCTAACACTTTGGCAACATTAGCATCCATGTACCAAGTCAGAGTCTGTAATGAAGCCCCACTTATTCGAATCGAGCGAAGAGATGAGCCTGCTTACTGTCAACTGATTGAAGAAGGAACTGACGATAAACCATCATTTCATGACATCAAGCGATATCTTCTAAGTCAAAAGTGTCCAGAAGATGCTACATTGTTGGATAAGAAAATGCTGAGGAGGTTGTCATCCAAATTCTTTCTGAGTAATGATGTGCTTTACAAGAGAAACCATGACATGGTTCTGCTCAGATGCGTGGATAGACATGAAGCAGACATGTTAATCAAGGAGATTCATGAAGGATCCTTTGGAACCCATGCTAATGGACATTCCATGGCCAAGAAGATTTTAAGAGCTGGCTATTATTGGTTGACCATGGAGTCTGATTGTTTCAGCTATGCAAGAAAATGTCATAAATGCCAAATTTATGCTGATAAAGTGCATGTACCGCCAACACTGCTGAATGTTTTGACATCGCCTTGGCCTTTCTCAATGTGGGGCATCGACATGATTGGTGCTATAGAACCTAAGGCTTCCAATGGTCATCGCTTCATCCTGGTTGCCATCGATTACTTTACTAAATGGGTGGAGGATGCTTCTTACACCAATGTGACGAGACATGTGGTTGCTCGTTTTATCAAGAAGGAGATTATCTGCCGCTATGGAATCCCAAGAAAGATCATCACCGACAATGGTTCAAACTTGAACAACAAGACAATGACAAAACTATGTGAGAGTTTCAAGATTGACCATCATAATTCTTCTCCATATCGTCCAAAGATGAACGGTGTTGTTAAAGCCGCCAATAAAAATATCAAGAAGATCCTGCAAAAGATGGTGAAAACTTATAAGGATTAGCACGAGATGCTACCCTTTGCTTTGCATGGATACCGAACCTCAATCCGCACTTCAATAGGGGCAACCCCATTCTCCTTAGTCTATGGGATGGAAGCAGCTCTCCCAATCGAAGTAGAGATACCTTCAATGAGAATATTGATGGAGGCCAAGATAGACGAAGCTGAATGGATCCAGAACAACTATGATCAACTTAACCTCATTGATAAGAAGCGTATGACCGCTCTGTGCCATGGATAATTGTACCAGCAACAAATCAAGAAAGTGTTTGACAAAAAGGTCCGTCCTCGAGAGTTCAAGGAAGGGGATCTCGTGCTCAAGAAGATCCTGCCAGTACACAAGGATTCACGTGGGAAGTGGACTCCCAACTATGAAGGCCCATACGTTGTAAAAAGAGCATACTCTGGAGGTGCTCTATTTCTCATAACTATGGATGGAGAAGAGCTCATTCACCCTGTGAACTCTGATGCAGTCAAAAGATACTATGCCTAACAAAACCCGGTGGACTGAAAACCCGAAAGGACGGTCCAGGCAAAAGTTAGGGATAAAAAAATGGTAGCTTGCTATGTTGAAAACCTGAAAGGGAGACTTAGGCAAAAATGAGCGTCCCGGTGGATTGAAAACCCGAAAGGGCGATCCAGGCAAAAATTAGGGACAAGAGGCATAGACTGCATTAGTTGTCACTAATCAATACAGAAGAGCTAAAGGTGGAAGATCAATCCAACTGCTCCCTTCAGAAGCGAGGTTTTGTGGAGTCATTGTTATTAGGGATAATAGTAGTCATTGTGATTCAATGTAAACCTTTCCCTATTGCCATTTTCAAATGTGTAACATTCCATGGAGCTACACCATTTGTGTGCTACCATTCTTGAATAAACACAAGTTTGCCTATCAAATTCTATCATTTGCTGTTTTTCTCTGATTTTCTTTGTTATGAAAAATGCCATTTATTTGTTAATAATGAAATTTTGAACTCGAAAAGAATTTTTCAACATATTGAGAAACACAATTTTGCTTTGACATGTGGAAATATTAAAAGGAAACCTTTCGTCTTTCCCCACAAGTCTCAAGTTGTAAGACTTCTCTTGGATGATCAACATATATCTCCAAAGAGCACAATTCACCATTCTCCGAAAGGATTACTGGGCCAGTTGTAACTGTTCATCTTAATGGATCCTCCTTTGATGCGTTTTTACTCACTCCTTTGGTGGAGTTGTTGTTGTTGAGGATTCAGTACCTCCATAAAGCCTTCTCTAAACTCCCAATCTGGATATTGTCAGCATTTTGCATATCATGATCATTCATGTATCATGCACATAAGCAAAACCCAAATCATGCATAGCCCGAAGTGCTTCATGCTCATTTGCATAATCGTAGGTCTCATTGTTGATTTTTATCCCTTGACCTCTAAGTCCAGTTGTTACTGGCGTCGTTTGTTAAGTCTGGTTGTCACCGGCGTCTTTAATCAAATCTAGTTGTAACTGGTATCTTTTAAAGTCTGGTTGTAACCATCGTTGTTTACAAGTCCAATTGTTATTGGCATTACCTCTCAAGTCCAGTTGTAATTGGCATTTTGTTATCAAAATCCAATGGTAATTGGTACCTATAGGTCTGGTTGTAACCATCATTTGTTTGCAAGTCCAATTGTTATTGGCATTATCTGCTAAGTCCAGTTGTAACGGGCGCCCAAATGATAAAATCCAGTTGTAACTGTTATCTCTTTAAAGTCTGGTTGTCACCAGCACCTTGTCTCAAATCCAATCATAATTGGTACCTCAAGCACAGTTGTAACTGGAACTTTGATAAAATCCATTTGTCAATGGTATGATAAGTCTGGTTGTAACTAGCATTTGTGTTAAGTCGAATTGTTATTGGCATTATCTGTTAAGTCCAGTTGTAACTGGCACACGGATTCTGAAATCCAGTTGTAACTGGTATCATTTTAAAGTCTGGTTGTCACCAGCATCTGTCAAATCTAGTTGTAACTGGTATCCTTTAAAGTCTGGTTGTAACCATCATTTTGTTTTAAGTCCAATTATTATTGGTATTATCTGTTAAGTCCAGTTGTAACTGGCACACAAATTTTGAAATCTAGTTGTAACTGGTATCCTTTAAAGTCTGGTTGTAACCAACATTTTGTTTTAAGTCCAATTGCTATTGGTATTATTTGTTAAGTCTGGTTGTAACTGGCGCTCAGATTTTGAAATCCAGTTGTAACTGGTATCCTTTAAAGTCTGGTTGTAACCAGCATTTTGTTTTAAGTCCAATTGTTATTGGCATTATCTGTTAAGTCCAATTGTAACTGGTGTACAAATTTTGAAGTCCAGTTGTAACTGGTGTCATTTTAAAGTCTGGTTGTCACCAACATCTGTCAAATCCATTTGTAGATGGTATCTGTAAGTCTGGTCGTCACCAGCGCCCTTGAAGTCCAGGTGTAACTGGCACTAATCCGTTGGAGGTTGGTTGTTATATATGTTTATGGTTAAGTCCAATTGTTGTTAGCACCTACAGAGAGTTTCTATCCTATTGGCCTTAGCACTTCCTAGGAAGTTATCATTTTGACTCTTTCATTGACAGTGATTTCCAGAATATTTGATCAGATGATTTTCTTGTGAGAAATCTCCGTATTTGTCAAGAATGTTCGAGTTGTCATCAGGTCATGTATGAACTTGTTGATATACTCTTTTTGAATTTTTCTATTTGTTGTCAAGTCATGTTTGAACTTGCTGTCAGAACTATTCTTGATATTCTCCAGCATTGTCAAGTCATGTATGAACCTGTTGCTAAATTTTTTTATTCCAGTATTACCAGGTCATGTCTAAACCTGTTTTGAAGAACCTTTTTCTTTGATTATTCCAGTATTATCAGGTCATGTATGAACCTGTTGTGGGAATTTTCTACAAATGTTATATATATATATATATATATATATATATATAATATATATTATATATATATATATATATATAATATATATAATATATATATATTATATATATATATATATATATATATATATTAATATATATATATATATATATATATAATATATATTATATATATATAATATATATATATATTATATATATATTATATATATATATATATATATATAATAATATATATATGAGTTGTTAGTAAGTCATGTGTGGACTTGCTGACGAAATCTCTTGTATTCTAAGTGTCGTTTATCAGCTTTCATTTTGAGTATTCCCCAGTGTGTGTCTGACTCTCCAGCAGAATTGTTATCCCCAGCGAGTTGGTTTTACCCTATTTGTCTGTTTCCCTGTGGGCCGTCAATATTTCCCACAGATTGGTCTGTCTGACATGAATTCCCCTGTTAAGGATTCATCATATCCCTAGAAGATAAAAAAAAGAGTCTTTAACCCATGCATATCACATTATAGCATTTTCATTTCAGGATCAAAATCCGGCTATTCTTGGTATTTAACTATCTCCCACCATGGTCATATGAAGGGTGTCTTACTTCATATTCTTTGGTTGAAGATACTTAAATAGGGGCAACTGTCACACCCTGATTTTGACTCTGAATCGCCGATTCAACACATTCATCATAGCTATTGCATCTATACATAGCATAATATGCATTCCATACCGCATAGTGCCTAGAATATCAGTCGAAATAATTTTTGGAATTACAGGCGAACCAGTTGAATTAATCGTCAGATGTGCGTCAAATCAGTAGACGAAAATTTTTAAAAGCAAGCTTGCAAACACCAGTTTTATTAATCTACGTTTCACATAATTTAATCTGGTATGCTTGATTTATTTTTCGGTTAAGTTTTCGATCACCTTTTGACCCGCCTGAGCCTTTTAACCGGTCAAAATTTATTTCAAAATTAAAAGAAACGCTGTATTTTTTCAATGAGTATATTTCGTGTTGATCATTTTAGTGCATCCGATTTAATTTTTCGAGCGAATTTTCGCCCGACTTTTTATTCATTTTAGTCTGTTTATTTCCATTTTTTAGACAAATTTATCTTTGTAATTAATTAGAATTATTTGAATAGTTAGATTGAATTTATTTATTTATTTTATCTAATTTCTAATCATTTATTCATTAAAAAAAAAAGAGAGAATTAAGAGTAAACGGAGAAAGAACCAATTGATCCTTATCCACTTCAAAAAAAAAAACAAGGCCACATGTCCACTATTAATTGGTGTTTGTTCATAGGATTCTTCACATTTTCAAATTTGGACATCTATCAAAAGAAATTTTTGGAGTTTGGTCTCCCACTAAAAAAGCCTCAACGTCTCAGACATGAAAAGAGGAGGGACCACCAACAATTTTGGAGGATTCTCTCTTAATTGATAAGTGGGTGTTTCTCATATTTTTTCTGCAGGAATAGACACACACAAAACCATTTTAATACCTCTCTCTCCATTAAAAAAACACGTCACATAAGAAAAAATCGGCACGAAAAAAAAGGGTGGAGGTTGTCAATACAGAAGGAGAGGATTGAGATTCTTCTGCATTTTTTTTATCCCTCTCACTCGCCTAACCTCTCCCTCTTTTCTCTTTTTGATCAACACACTCAGTAAATCAACTACAAAACCTTCTTCCATATAAGCTCACACTCCAATCATTCCATAAAACTCATTCTTCACCTCTTTACAAAACAAAAACTATCCATAAACCAAAACCTCCACCCTTCAAACAACCTTCATCTTCTTCCCTAAAATCTTGTTCAAGT
The DNA here is from genome assembly GCF_024323335.1 of Lathyrus oleraceus. Classification (NCBI taxonomy): domain Eukaryota; kingdom Viridiplantae; phylum Streptophyta; class Magnoliopsida; order Fabales; family Fabaceae; genus Lathyrus; species Lathyrus oleraceus. The sequence goes on from NC_066584.1 coordinate 362,227,843, forward strand.
AAATAAACGGGTCTCTCTACATATCATTGCCGAATCCATTTCAAAGATGGTTAAGGGAGCGTGGGTTTTTCCATGAATCGTTTGTGCTTTTTCTTGTGTCATATTTCTGTTGCGCACGTTTCTTTTACAACACCGAAAAGCTTCACAACAGCGACGAGTTTCGAATCGCTCAGCAAGTAAACCAGCGTGGTTGCACGGTTGTGTTTCGTTGTCGGTTGGTTTTCGTTCCCAGTTCTGATTATGTTTCATCTCAATTTGATGATTTATCATTATTATAGTGTTATGTGATGCTGTTACATTGATTAAATATCGACTCCGCATTTTCTTTCGTTTTGATTTTGTGGCGTCGGTTTTACGCATCACATTATTTTCCAAGTTGTGATTTCTTTCCCTTGTTAGAAACATAACCAGTAGTGTTGGCTTGAGTTTTTTGTGTGATAGTAGTTTCTGTTTTCATGCTATGTTGTTCATTTAAAAATTGAAATTTGATATTCATTTATAAGTTTTGGTTGTTTTAGTTTAGTTTCTTTTATTTAAGGGTAGGATGTTTGCATGAATATGATAGAATATTACTGTTAGAAAAAAGATGGAAATCATCATGCCATTCCTGCTACTGCTACTGTTATATTTGTTATTTAATTATATTCAGCGCCTGTTTATTATATTTATAGTAATGCAGGCGATGTTGGGATAACAAAATAGTTCTAGCCTAGTGGTAGAAACGTTGGTTGGTAAACCCCTGGTTGTGGGTTCTGTCCTTGGGTCTAGCATTTCTCTTTTTACTCGTTTTTTAATATACTTTCCATTTTCTGCTAGTTTTTATTATTATTACTATTTTTAACCTTTTTATGTTTTTTTTTTATACTTGTTGATTTTTTTTACTGTTTCTCTGATTTATTTTCTTGATTAAATATCGAGCTTTAATCTATGGATTCAACAATTCTCATGTTGTTTATCCATGATTATTTTTATCGATACATCGATAGTATTTTGCCGCATTTTGATTAATCACATATGACATTTCGATTGTTGTCAATATGTACAAACCGGCTTTGAGCAAATTTTCTAGGTTTTGTTTGTCCCTCAATTTCCATTCGTCTTGCACGTCTTTATGTTATGTGACTTTGATTCGCATCCTCGTATCCCGATTTTAATCCGTACACATCCCCATTTTACTCCTTTTGATTTAATTTTTTATTATCTTGTAAATATAACTTGTTGCATTGTTTATTTTCTTCACATGGCTTAGTCTTGGGCCTTCTTACAATGAGACGGTTCTCTAACACCTACACTCATACATTGCTTGTCCGTGATTGGGCCCGATTTAATTGTTTCATTATTGTGAATCCCCATTCGACAAAATGTACCCCCCACTCCCATGATGTGTAATAATTTTACCATTTTATTTATTTATTGTTTGTTTGTTTAGCTAAGTACTAACACAAGAATAAAATCAATTTCTTTTCAAAAAGATCAAAAATAAAAACTCGATCCAACGTCGAGTATTTTTTTAATAAACAAATCCATCCATTTCTATCCATTCCATTTCTTTCAACCCTTCATTCAAATCTTTCTCAATCGCTCATCAAATGCATATCCAACGTCAAGCCATTTTCATATTAAAAACTCAAAAAATACTTAATTCCTATTTAAGACTTTTCAATAAAATGGAAATGGAACGTGGTGGATACTACGCACTCCTGAGACTAGGATTCGAGATGGATATCTCGCCTATCTTAGCTCTCGCCATCATCCAAATTTGTGAATGTGGTTTCTTCAAACCCTTTCTCAATCAAATTCAAAAAACACTTCATTCTTATTAAATACTTTTGCAAATAAGATGGAAATGGAACGTGGTGGATACCACACACTCCTAAGACTAGGATTCGAGATGGATATCTCGCCCATCCAAGTTCTTTCCATTACTCAAAACACATTCAAACCAATCAAACCCTTTTCTCGTTGCCGTGCGATCGACCCTTAAACCCTTTCTCAAACGAAAGGTATTTGGTTTCAAGACGATGCAAAGCAATGTTTTGTCCACTTGAACATGTGAGCAAGCTTGCGACGTTGCCCGTGAATGTTGATTTGTAAATCCATTCGGCCGTGATGTGAACGTCCCCCTCTCCACTTGTTTTGGGTAGTCCAACAATGTTTTCGTCGATTGACACAAAGTAGCTTTCGTTAAAATCGACCAACAAACAAACATTTTTCTACCCAGAACTACGTAAGCCTTGAGTTCTCTATTGAGATACGTAGGAGCAGGATTTGTAAATCTTGTCAGGCCCACTAATAAAAAACTTCCTTCGTCGAAAATCCAAAAACATTCTTCTATCTTCTATTCTTCCTTTCCCACCTAATAACTTGAGAAAGCCTAACATTTCAAACTAACACTAACACGCACAACTAACCTAATGGTTCCCGTTGAGTACAACGGACGTGAGGGGTGCTAATACATTCCCCTTGCGTAATCGACTCCCGAACCCGAATTTGGTTGCGACGACCATAATCATTGTCGTTCTTTTTTGGGTTTTATTGATATTTCCCCTTTCCCTTTTATGAATAAATAAAGTTCGGTGGAGACTCTATTCAGTCCATCATTGCGAGCGTGCGATTGCTGTAAGACCCCAATTTTGTCCCTAAGATCCCTCATGGCATCATAACATTGCATTTTTGCATTGCCTCAAGGATCATAAGCATCTTGGTTCCCTTTACCTTTGGGTGGGACTCCTTGTGAGTGGTTTGAGATCACCAAACATGCTTGAATTGTATATCATTGCTTTTCTCATTTTTGTTTACTAATCAAAAGCACAAAAATATGTCACTAACATCTTTTATTTGTAGCTTGAGCAATCACAAGGTCAAAAGCCTCTAGGAGATCCTTGGTACAAAGACATGGTCAAGAAGAGATGAAAGCAAGCATGGTAATGGTTCCCAAAGCTCTCATCCATCAAATATGCCTCCCTAGCATCTCAATTCATCATTTTGATCAAAGCAAGTCAAAGGGTTTGAGGTCTTGTTCTTCAAGGAAACCCTAATCCATCTATGCACCACAATGCCTTGCTCATGAAGCAACCTCAGCCCATGGTCAAATACAATCAAGGGAAGTTCTTTAACTCTTCATTTCATGCATATTTGAACTTATATGAGTATCCTCAATCATCAATTCATCAAGGTATGAGTTGTGGACTTGAGAAGTTGATCAGTCAATTCATCTGACTATTTTGAAATACACTGAGACCTAACTTCTGATGTGTTGGTCAAGTGGAGATAATTCCAAAAGAAACAATGTTCTTAAGGACAATATGAACAACTTTCATGTTCATCAAAATTTGATTTGAAGCTTGGAAGACCATCTGCCATTCCAATACATTATATGTCATTTTTACTGAAACCCTAATATTAGGTCAACTTCCCAAGGACATAACTCATTCATTTTTTATGATTTTAAGGTGGGATCAAATGCATTGGAAATCTTACGATTTCTACTTCAAATGTTATGTTGAACAAAAGTTCAAAATCTCAAAGGAAATACATGTGATAATGCAAGACATTATAGGTCCTTTTGGGTCAAAGGCATTAAAAGTCAAAAAAGTCCAACTTCAAGTGCCCATAACTTCTTCATCAAAAATCCAAATGATGCAAAATTTAAGTCCATCTTGATTTTCTTGAATAGATCTACAATTTTGATGTTGGAGGTTTTTCCATTTGAAGCTTGCATCATCCAAACAAAGGGGCTTGAAAGTTGGCCAATTTTAGAAACCTTGCCTTGACATGTTTTGCACATCACACTTTAAACTCAAATTTCCTAAATTTCCACATTCCAAATGGATTTATGACCAACATAACAATTGTTCCTTACACCAAGACCTTTCCAACCATTACTCACATGGCTACATTTGGATTTGGCAAATATCATTTTCGAAGAGGAGAACCTTAAGTGCATTTTTTGGAAACTTGATTCAATTACCATGCATGAGCTGATTACATCAAAATTGCACGTCCATTTCATTCATTCTTGATCTCAGCTTGCCAATCCATGTGGAATTGGGCCCTCCATGCGCCTGTACAGGCCCATGCATGGAGGCCCCCTTCATTCATGCAAGTTTGAAATCACACTTTCAGCATGGCATTGGCTATAAATACATGGCATGAGAGCTTCCATTAGACGCCTAATTTCAACCTGAAATGCTGCAAAGTTCATTCCCTAACCCTCACTAAAGAAGCAAGTTTCATTTCTCTTAAAATTTTCAGATCTAGAATTCAGCTTCATCTGCTTGTATTCTTAGATCTAGTGCTTCTAGACCTTCACCATACACTTCATTGAACTTCTGTCTTGATAAAGCAAGCAAGGTTTCAAGCTCAAATCACCAGAACTCAAACTTACACTTCAACTGGTATTTTCTTTGATTCTCCGAATCCTTTGACCTATTGGCTATGATTTTGTGTTGCCTGAAGTCCTCTCAATAGAGGCATCATGTTTATGCTTTTAATTTTTGCAATCCATTGAGTTCATGATGAACACCAGATTTTTCAACTTCTGATTTCTCGAATCATAGAGATCTAGAATGAAAATGGATGGTATAGGGATGATGTACATCATCTCAGCTTTCTATTGATATATAGATCGCACGCTTTGGTTGCCTTTTGAGTTTCTGCATTTTGGCCGGAATCTGGAAGCTCACCGGAGAAGACGGTGGCTTCATCATCTCCAGTTTAAATCTGGACCGTGTGATGATGTTTCCAGATTCGATCCCAGGCGTCCATTGTTATGATTTTTAATTCTTTCTCATGTGCACGCATTGACTTGGATCCATGGTAGGCGCGCGCTTCGTGGCCTCTTGATTTGCCAGCTCAATTAATGAGCTTAGATCAGACGGTCCACGCTTTTTACAATTTCTATTTTCTGTTTTATTTTCCTTTTATTTTCTTTAGTTCCAATTATTTTTAAAAATTAATATCTCTCTCATTTTTTATCCAAAAATTATGGGACCAATTGCATTAGTTCCCAACTAAATTCTAGTTTCTATTTCTGATTTTTAATTTTTTTATTTTGTCATTTGATATTTTTTATGAATTTTCTCTTTTCTGGTTATTTTTAATTCATTTTAAATAGTTTTTGATATTCAAAAAATGCGAAAATATTTTCCTAACCTATTTGAATGATGATGGATCTATAAAAAATATTCTCATCAATTTTTGAATTGATTTGAGATTTATTTGAGATTTTAGTTCAATTAGGTTATTTTTATCCATTTTTAATTGATTAAAAATAGTTTCTGACTTTTAAAAATGCTGAAATTTTTTGTCAAACTTTGTTTGACCTTGTTGAACTTAAGATAAATCACTTGGACCTTTCAAGGTTGATTTGAAGTGATTTTGAAGTTTGATCTTTCCATTTATTTTAATTCAAGTTTATTTTAAGTATTAAAAAATGCCAAAAATAGTTTATTCATTTCTTGACTTCCAATCTTCATCTCACTTCTATTTTTGATTGTTTGATCTTGAATTTCAATTTTATTGGTCAACATATGAGGATTGGTACATGATTGTTCCATTTAATGCATTTATATTTCCTTTGCCATTTTGTCTTTTCCATTTCTCTTATTCACCTTTTTCTTCTTCTTCTTTTCTTTTTGATCAATGAGTTGAAGGTTGATAAGTTAGTATTGATTAGGGAGATTTAACCTTCCTTGATTCAAATCTAATTCATCTTGATCAATTGATCAAGTGAATGGCTTTGCATTAAGGATAGGTTGTCTTTTAAATCATGCAAAAGGCTTAAACCAATACAAGATCATTTCTCATTTTCTTTTTGGCATGGCAAGTTGTTAGGACTTGGTTCACTAATCAAGACTCCTAACTTGTGTTTGTTGCCTATATTATTATTGACCGGCCTCAGATAGTTGTGACTTCTACATAAGTCCAATTACGATTGCTTAATATAGCACTAAATTTTCCCTTATGGCATACTAACCATTAACCACTAACAACTAACTTTTACTTTGTGCAATTTACTTTTATGCAATTTACTTTTCTTGCACATATTATCCATTTGCTTTTCTCTTTGCTCACTTGAGCACATGTTTATGTTAATGCCATTTGCCTTTTGCTCACTTGAGCACATAATTGTGTATATACTACTATGCTTGTGTTTTGTTTTGATTGTTGTGAACCAAATGCAAAGAAATGGACTTAGTTTCTAGGACTTTTCCTATGCAAAAAATGGAGAATTGGACTTAGATTCTAGGACTTTCCTCATGCAAAATCGGAGTAAAAGGATCTTAATGTTGAAGATGGATTAGAAGGACCAAATCTCTAAACTCACTCTTGTCCATTCTTGTTTTACTTCATGGAACTTTTGATGTGTGTGCTTTTGTGCTAGGAGTTTCCATTTGAGCTTGATTGGAGGACCATTGCCATGTTCATCCAAGTGGAAGATACAAGATACATTGAGGATCTTTTAAGAGACTTGTTTGATTGCTATGCTTTGTGGTTGCTTATTCCAAAGGATGGGAGCTACTTGGATCATCAATATGATCTCAAGAGAGGAACTCCATTGTGGTTTTGTTCTCTTTCCCCTCACCTCTTGTATGCTTAGGATCTTAGCCCTTCTTCTTCTTCTCTCCACTCTAACCCAAGCCAAAACTCTTTGTGCAAACATTTAACCATTGTTTTTTAAACATTAGAAACCTAAGCCTTATGCTTTTGATTTTCAAACCTTATTTTCATAACACTTATTTTGAATTGAACTTTTAAGTCAACTTTGACCATTTTTGTATATACTTCTAATTGGTAAATATAACCCATTCAAATGTCTTTTGTGGTTCCAATGGCCACTTTCTTAATCAAAATCTTTCATAACCTTTAGCTATTAGGTTTGAGTTATCCTTGTGGTAGATGTAATACTCACCTATATCCTTAGTGATGGACAATAAGTCTTCCATGCTTATTATAGGGTTAACCCCTCACTAGCATGTTGAAGTTATCCTCACACGGTGGATTTGTGGTTTGGTTGAGTTTTCTCCCTTTGATAATAAAAGACCTCAAGGCTTTTGGACCAATCAATTCACCTACTCATTTTGAAATTTTTACCCCGAACTACGAGGTTTTGATCCTAATCTTTTTATAAGAGGGTACGTAGGCAATGGGTTCATCCATCCAAACATAAAATGTAAATAAACTTGTACATTCTCCTCTCATCTCTTCAATCATGTTTGCACAAATAAATTTTCACAAAACAACAACCTTGCAACAAGTATGAAAAGGGCTCCCTAGGAGTACCTAGGATGTTTTGGGTGCCTAACACCTTCCCATTGCATAACCAACCCCCTTACCCAGATCTCTGTTTCTTTTACTAGTTTTTGTTAAAACTATTAGGTTTTTGTTCGCTTTCTAACCATTCCTTTGGATAAATAGAAGTGCGGTGGCGACTCGACTTGTATGATTTACCTTGGATTTAGTCAATATCTCTAATGATAACGAATACCCCGCTACAGAAAAGTGGGGACTCTGCTGGGGACATTTGCCTAGTGGGTTTTGCCAACTTTTCATGCTTGTTGTATTGTATTGTTTTGTGACATATTTTTTTGTGCAATTTGGGATCACTGTATTGTACGTAATGATTGATTTGCTTGATATTAATTCCTTGTATGCTTGGTGATCTTTGTGAGATGAGTTCTATACCCGGACTCAAGTGCACTTAGGATAGGAGAATGGCATAGTCTTGTTGACTTATGTGGAGTTATTCCTTAGCAAGTTGACTTGCAAGTCCATTCACTTGGTGGAGGTCATGTTGGGATCAACAATGTCACACGAGTAAGTTGTGGTTAGACATTATTCCTTCCAATATAGACCTTAGAAGCCAAGGACCTTAGTCTACCAAGCCCATCTTGGCCTATTCTTAGGATGTAGTGCGAAAGTCGTTCAAGTGTAAGATTTGATACGATTGTTATGCGATACTACACTCATAAGAGTCTCTCTTGAGAATATTTTTGGAAAACGAGTAGTCGTTTCTCCGATAATATCCGAAAGATGGGATGATGACTATGGGAACCTCTTGTAGAACATGTTTGGCAGGTTTAAACCCTAGTACATTCCTTTTGGGTGGTTCTTAACCTAAACCCCATGCTCGTGACTTGCAACAAACCCTTGATTCATGGTTGATCCGTTCATATATCCTTAATATCAATGGAACTTGGGTGTTGATAAGGTGTAAACCATAATCCACTAAAATGGATGATTGATATTAAGGATAATATGATCCATCCCATGACCTTTGTTTGGTGTGCTTTGCTTGATCCTTGAGTGTGATTGTTGCATTCATGCATTCATGCACCCATTTGCATCCATATCATCAATAATGAAGAAAATTTTCAAGGAACTTAAGGGGTTTATTTGCAAAATTTTCAGACATGGAAAGACAAAGAAGGAATACAAAGAAGTACAGCTTCAGGCAATCAGATCTGGAAGAGTTAAGGAATCTGACATCCTATGTACTAGATCCCTTGGGTTTCAAAGCTCGTTTTGGGAAGCTTCTTCCTCTTCTGACTACTCAGGTGGATGAGGGATTGATGAGTGTATTGGTACAGTTTTATGATCCCTTGTACCGTTGCTTCACGTTTCCGGACTTTCAGCTTTTGCCTACCCTTGAGGAGTATGCTTACCTTGTGGGTATACCTATCCTGGATCAGTTGTCGCTCAGTGGCTTGGAGAGTATTCCTACTTCTCAAGAGATACCAGACATGTTGCACATAGATGAATCCCTGGTTGGTGCTCATATGACTACCAAAGGTGGAATTCAAGGTCTCCCTTCTGAGTTCCTCATTGCTCAAGCTACTGTTTATGGGAAGGCTATGAGTGAGGATGCCTTTGAAACCATATTTGTGCTTCTCATCTATGGATTGGTATTGTTCCCCAACATCGACAAGTTTATGGATGTGAACGCTATTAGGATCTTTTCTACTCTTAATCCCGTTCCGACTTTGTTGGGTGATACTTATTTCTCTTTGCATATGAGGAATGCAAAGGGTGGTAGCGCCATTGTGTGTTGTTTGCCTCTGTTGTATAAGTGGTTTATTTCTCACTTACCTCAGATAGTCACTTTCAAGGAGAACAAGGGATGTCTACGGTGGTCCACGAGACTTATGTCTCTCACTAATGATGATATCTTTTGGTATAACCGTGTGTATGATGGTGTGCAGATTATCGACTCTTATGGTGAATTCTCCAATGTACCTCTTCTTGGTACATGTGGTGGGATTAACTACAACCCTGTTTTGGCGCGTCGTCAGCTTGGGTTCCCCCTAAAGGATAAACCTAATAATATTTTGTTAGAGGGTGTGTTCTTTCAGGAGGGTAAAGATCCCCAAGGCTTGAAAGCTAGGATGGTCCGTGCTTGGCGCAAGATTCATAGGAAAGGAAGGAAGGAGTTGGGTCCTAAGAATTGCATCGCTTTGGAGCCTTACACTGCTTGGGTAAGGAGGAGAGCTTATGAGTATCTCATGCCTTACGAGTGTCCGATACCTACACCTATGATTATGGTTGGGCCTTCAACCCTCCCTAATCCAGGAGTAGAGGAGTTGAGAGACGAAGACCGTTCACGTGCCTGGATCCGTGAAAGAGAAGAGTTGCTTCAGCAGATTAAGGAGAAGGATGCTTTGATTGAGTTCCTCGAGCATCAAGTTATTGATGATCCTAATGATGCATGGACTTCTCTACTTCCTCAGTCTTCCCGGTTTTGGAAGAGGAAGTACGATCGACTCTCCAAAGAGAAGGCGGATGTGGAGGCAGCCTATGAGAGGGAAGTGAAGAGACTTCGCGCATCCTATCTTCCTGTGTCCCGAGCATTAGATGATTGTTTCTAGGGATCCATAGGATGATTATTTTCCTTTCCTCTTGTACATGATTGACAATGCTGTATTTCTTTTCCCTGATATTATTTTATGAGATATTTCTATATGCAATAAATGATTCCAAAAATTTGCAAGTAAAACCCTAGAGTTCCTTTGAAATATAAAAACAAATCATGTGCACAAGCATTGCATGCATCATGTGCATAAGCAGGTTTTGTTTCCGGCCTCTCGTCCTGTGGTCTAACTCTGTGCTCTTCATTTATTTTGAAGACAAGCTGACTCACCGGTACTACACTAGAGCCAACTCTGCAAGACTGATGGATCATCTAGAACAAGAGAACCGTGAACTCAAAGAGGAAGTGGCCAGACTAAGTGCTTTGATGGAATCGTTCCTGGCTGCCCAGAGCCAGTCTTCTCTGATGCCTTCAACTCCTCCCTAGAGGACAGTTATCTCAGAGATTGTCTCCTCAACTGTGCCTGCAGCCAGTGCACACTTCGTTCCGACAGTCGTGCCAGCAGGATTCCCATGGGGGATGGCTCCTAATTTCATGCCTGAGGGTCTTGCTCTAACTTTTGCTTCTATGCCGGCATCTAGCCCGGTCCTTGTCGTTCCTCCTCCTGTTGTGCATACCATGCCTAGGGTAGACGACACCATCTATCATTCTGAGCTGTCTGAGAGCCCAGATGTTTATGAGAAGATGGACGCTATGAATGATCAATTTCTTGAGCTTCGCAAGGAATTGAAGACTCTTAGAGGAAAGGATCTTTTTGGCAAGTCTGCTGCCGATCTCTGTTTAGTTCCCAACGTGAAGATTCCTGTGAAATTCAAGGTCCCTGACTTTGAAAAATACAAAGGGAATACCTGTCCTCTCAGCCACCTGGTCATGTATGCCAGGAAGATGTCTACTCAGACTGATAACGACCAGTTGCTCATCCACTACTTTCAGGACAGTCTGTCCGGTGCTGCCCTGAGATGGTACATGGGGTTAGACAGTGTGACCATCCGATCCTTCAACGACCTTGGCGAGGCCTTCGTCAAGCAATACAAATATAACATGGATATGGCTCCCGATAGGGATCAGCTGAGGGCCATATCCCAGAAGGACAAGGAAACATTCAAAGAGTATGCCCAGAGGAGGCGAGAGGTGGCAGCACAAATCGTGCCTCCACTGGAAGAGAAGGAAATGACCAAGATCTTTCTGAAGACCTTGAGTTCATTCTATTATGAGCGGATGATTGCTAGCGCTCCTTCTGATTTCACCGAGATGGTGAATATGGGGATGCGTTTAGAAGAAGGGGTTAGAGAAGGACGTCTGACCAAAGAGGAAGGCTCTTCTGCCAAGCGCTATAGGGCGTTTGCAAAGAAGAAAGATGGAGAGGCACATGCTGTGACCTCCCATGTGAAACCAAGAAGACCCTCTGTGAGGAGGAAGACTGTGCATCCCGCCAGTAACCAGCACCAGGTGGCTCATATAGCACCTGTGTTCAAAGACAATCAGCAGTATCACCAACATAGCAACAATCAGCAACCACCACAGCAATATCAGCAACAACAGCACCGACCGCAACAGCAGGCCTACCAGCCTCGAAACAGTAATCAAACCAGCACGAGTTACGAGAGGAAAATGGTCACCTTTGATCTTATTCCAATGACGTACGCAGAACTATATCCCTCTTTGATAGAGAGGAAGCTGATTACTCCGAGAGACCCATCGGCTATACCTGTTAACCCTCAGTGGTGGTATAAGCCCGAATTGCATTGTGTCTACCATTCTGGTGCTCCCGGCCACGATGTGGAGAATTGTTACCCTTTGAAGACCAAGGTTCAAGACCTTGTGAGGTGTGGCTTTTTGTGCTTCGAGGACGTAGGTCCTAATGTGAAGAAGAACCCATTGCCCGAGCATGGGAAATCTGTTAACATGGTCCAGGGCTGCCCTGGAAAATACAAGGTCAAATATGTTAGTCATATTCGACAGTCCCTGGTCGAGTTGCACCGTTTGCAGTGTGATTACAGTCACTATGAGCACGATCATGATAGATGCCGAATATGCCCTGTTAACCGATTGGGTTGTCGCCAGGTGCGTAAAGATCTTCAGGAAATGCTGAATGAAGGAGTCATTGAGATTCTTCAGAATAGGAATGTTGACGAAGACGAGCCTGAGGTCAACGTAATCTCCCCAGTATTCCGGATGCCCGAACCTGTTATCATCAAGTATGATGGTAGCAAGCAGAAGGCTTCTCCTTCTCTGATCATTAAATTTGCCGGTCCAGTACCGTACTCATCTGAAAAGGAAATTCCCTTTCGTTACAACGTTGTTGCTGTAGAAGATGGGAAAGAGGTGCCTCTGCCTTCCTCATCTGTAGTGAACATCGCTGATGTAAGTGGTTTGACCCGCAGCGGTCGTGTATTTTCAGCACCACCGAAGCCTCAAGTTAATGCTGATTTTGCTGAACGCCCGATTGGGAATGCGGTGAATCCTCCGAATCCAGCACTTGCTGTTAAACCTATACTTAAAACTCCTACTTCTGTTGGCCCTAGTGGCAATGAGAAAGAAGACTGTGATGAGATGCCGAGGTTCATCAAAAGGAATGAGTACAATGTTGTAGACCAGCTTCTACAAACGCCATCCAAGATATTCGTGTTATCATTACTTCTGAATTCAGAACCACATAGAGAGGCTCTGCAGAAAGTTTTGGATGTGGCATATGTAGATCATGATGTCACAATAGAGCAATTCGATAACATTGTTGCAAACATTACCGCTTCTAACAATTTGAGCTTTTGTGACTCTGATCTCCCTGAGGAGGGAAGAGACCACAACTTGGCATTACACATCTCTATGAATTGCAAAGACGATGCCATGTCCAATGTGCTGGTGGACACTGGGTCATCCCTGGACGTATTTCCAAAGTCCACTCTCTCAAAACTAGCATATCAAGGGCCTCCCATGAGGCAGAGTGGAGTTGTTGTGAAAGCTTTCGATGGGTCGCGTAAAACTGTGATTGGGGAAGTTGATCTCCCAATCAAAATTGGACCAAGTGATTTCCAGATTACCTTCCAGGTTATGGACATTCACCCATCGTACAACTGTCTCTTAGGCAGACCATGGATTCACGAGGCGGGCGCCGTGACATCCACCCTACACCAGAAGCTGAAATTTGTGAAGAATAAGAAACTGGTAGTGGTAGGGGGAGAAAAAGCTCTCCTGGTTAGCCACTTGTCTTCCTTCTCATACATAGACGCTGAGGATGAAGTTGGAACTCCTTTCCAAGCTTTATCTATAGCTGAACCTGTTGAGAAGAGAACTCCTTCATTTACTTCCTATAGAGATGCGAAGTTGGCCATCGAGTGTGGTGCAACTGCTGGATTAGGGAAAATGATTGAGTTGGAACACAATAAGTCCCGGGCTGGCATTGGCTTTTCTTCTGGGGTCTTCAATATGCAAGGGCTATTCAAGAGTGGAGGTTTCATCCACACCGGTCAGGATGAGGAAGTTGTTGTTGTCTTGGAAGAGGATGCAGAGGATTCTGACAATTTCATTATCCCTGGAGGGATCTGCAACAATTGGGTCACTGTGGATGTTCCTACAGTTATCCACAAGTCAACGTAATGATCACTTTGTTTAAAAACCCTTCTCCCATGCCAAAAGGAGGAGTGAGGACATTGTTGGCAACATAAATACAATGATATTTTCATTCAATAAATTCATGTTAAATGTTTGTTTTTCCAAATTATTTTCCCTTTTTGATTTTTGCATGAAATTGGTGATCACATAAAAACCTAAAAATAAAATAAAATCAATCTTTTCATCTGCATAATGATTTGCCTTGTTTAAATTCTAAAGCTTTTCATATCCAAAATCATTATGCAGGTTGATTTCTAGACCCATTGAACATAATGATCCAACACCATCTCCCAACTTTGAATTCCCTGTATTTGAGGCGGAAGAAGATGATGTTGAAAAGATTCCTGACGAGATTACCCGTCTACTTGAGCATGAAGAGAAGATCATTCAGCCGCATCTTGAGAATCTGGGATGATGTACATCATCCCAGCTTTCTATTGATATATAGATCACACGTTTTGGTTGCCTTTTGAGTTTCTGCATTTTGGTCGGAATCTGGAAGCTCACTGGAGAAGACGGTGGCTCCGGTGGCTTCATCATCTCCAGTTTAAATCTGGACCGTGTGATGATGTTTCCAGATTCGATCCCAGGCGTCCATTGTTATGATTTTTAATTCTTTCTCATGTGCACGCATTGACTTGGATCCATGGTAGGCGCACGCTTCGTGGCCTCTTGATTTGCCAGCTCAATTAATGAGCTTAGATCAGACGGTCCACGCTTTTTACAATTTCTATTTTCTGTTTTATTTTCCTTTTATTTTCTTTAATTCCAATTATTTTCAAAAATTAATATCTCTCTCATTTTTTATCCAAAAATTATGGGACCAATTGCATTAGTTCCCAAATAAATTCTAGTTTCTATTTCTGATTTTTTATTTTTTTTATTTTGTCATTTGATATTTTTTGTGAATTTTCTCTTTTCTGGTTATTTTTAATTCATTTTAAATAGTTTTTGATATTCAAAAAATGCAAAAATATTTTCCTAACCTATTTGAATGATGATGGATCTATGAAAAATATTCTCATCAATTTTTGAATTGATTTGAGATTTTAGTTCAATTAGGTTATTTTTATCCATTTTTAATTGATTAAAAATAGTTTCTGACTTTTAAAAATGCTGAAATTTTTTGTCAAACTTTGTTTGACCTTGTTGAACTTAAGATAAATCACTTGGATCTTTCAAGGTTGATTTGAAGTGATTTTGAAGTTTGATCTTTCCATTTATTTTAAGTATTAAAAATGCCAAAAATAGTTTATTCATTTCTTGACTTCCAATCTTCATCTCCTTCTGTTTTTTATTGTTTGACCTTGACTTTCAATGTTATTGGTCAAAATATGAGGATTGGTACATGATTGTTCCATTTAATGAATTTATATTTCCTTTACCACTTTGTCATTTCCATTTCTCTTATTCACCTCTTTCTTCTTCTTCTTTTCTTTTTGATCAATGAGTTGAAGGTTGATAAGTTAGTATTGATTAGGGAGATTTAACCTTCCTTGATTCAAATCTAATTCATCTTGATCAATTGATCAAGTGAATGGCTTTGCATTAAGGATAGGTTGTCTTTTAAATCATGCAAAAGGCTTAAACCAATACAAGATCATTTCTCATTTTCTTTTTGGCATGGCAAGTTGTTGGGACTTGATTCACTAATCAAGACTCCTAACTTGTGTTTGTTGCCTACATTATTATTGACCGGCCTCAGATAGTTGTGACTTCTACATAAGTCCAATTATGATTGCTTAACATAGCACTAAATTTTGCCTTATGGCATACTAACCATTAACCACTAACAACTAACTTTTACTTTGTGCAATTTACTTTTCTTGCACATATTATCCATTTGCTTTTCTCTTTGCTCACTTGAGCACATGTTTATGTTAATGTCATTTTCCTTTTGCTCACTTGAGCACATAATTGTGTATATACTATTATGCTTGTGTTTTGTTTTGATTGTTGTGAACCAAATGCAAAGAAATGGACTTAGTTTGTAGGACTTTTCCTATGCAAAAAATGGAGAATTGGACTTAGATTCTAGGACTTTCCTCATGCAAAATCGGAGTAAAAGGATCTTAATGTTGAAGATGGATTAGAAGGACCAAATCTCTAAACTCACTCTTGTCCATTCTTGTTTTACTTCATGGAACTTTTGATGTGTGTGCTTTTGTGCTAGGAGTTTCCATTTGAGCTTGATTGGAGGACCATTGCCATGTTCATCCAAGTGGAAGATACAAGATACATTGAGGATCTTTTTAAGAGACTTGTTTGATTGCTATGTTTTGTGGTTGCTTATTCCAAAGGATGGGAGCTACTTGGATCATCAATATGATCTCAAGAGAGGAACTCCATTGTGGTTTTGTTCTCTTTCCCCTCACCTCTTGTATGCTTAGGATCTTAGCCCTTCTTCTTCTTCTCTCCACTCTAACCCAAGCCAAAACTCTTTGTGCAAACATTTAACCATTGTTTTTTAAACATTAGCAACCTAAGCCGTATGCTTTTGATTTTCAAACCTTCTTTTCATAACACTTATTTTGAATTGAACTTTTAAGTCAACTTTGACCATTTTTGTATATACTTCTAATTGGTAAATATAACTCATTCAAATGTCTTTTGTGGTTCCAATGGCCACTTTCTTAATCAAAATCTTTCATAACCTTTAGCTTTTAGGTTTGAGTTATCCTTGTGGTAGATGTAATACTCACCTATATCCTTAGTGATGGACAATAAGTCTTCCATGCTTATTATAGGGTTAACCCCTCACTAGCATGTTGAAGCTATCCTCACACGGTGGATTTGTGGTTTGGTTGAGTTTTCTCCCTTTGATAACAAAAGACCTCAAGGCTTTTGGACCAATCAATTCACCTACTCATTTTGAAATTTTTACCCCGAACTACGAGGTTTTGATCCTAATCTTTTTATAAGAGGGTACGTAGGCAATGGGTTCATCCATCCAAACATAAAATGTAAATAAACTTGTACATTCTCCTCTCATCTCTTCAATCATGTTTGCACAAATAAATTTTCACAAAACAACAACCTTGCAACAAGTATGAAAAGGGCTCCCTAGGAGTACCTAGGTTGTTTTGGGTGCCTAACACCTTCCCATTGCATAACCAACCCCCTTACCCAGATCTCTATTTTTTTTTACTAGTTTTTGTTAAAACTATTAGGTTTTTGTTCGCTTTCTAACCATTCCTTTGGATAAATAGAAGTGCGGTGGCGACTCGACTTGTATGATTTACCTTGGACTTAGTCAATATCTCTAATGATAATGAATACCCCGCTACAGTTGCGTTTCGCTAGGTCGTATTCTCATCTTCCGAGGTATGACATATGGCAATGGACATATCAATGTATGTTTAGCTATGATTATGCGATGCCAAACAGTCTGGTTAAGATCATACATGACAAAATACATGATTACTCTTGGAGCATAAAGTTGCATAACATATTTTCCGCGAAGAAGAAAGAAAGCACGTAGATTCAATGGACCCCGACTAAGGATAATTTAGCTACTCTTAATACGGGTGGAGCTGTGAAGCTAGGAAAATTTGCAGGTTGTGGAGGGGTGTTGAGAACCACTGCAGATGAATGGATAATATAATTCACTAAGTCAATAGGAAATTGTTCAATCATCATTGTTGAATTATGGGGATTACTAGAATGCATTAACATGGCTTAAAGGGAAAGATTTCTTGAAGGTTGAGGTGCAAATTGACATTTCCACAACCTTTATTCAGAATAAGCAACAATTGGGTGATGAACAATCGCATTGTTCATATATTTCGAGAGGCAAATCATTGTCCATATTCACTTGCAAAAATGAATTTAAACAATAAGATATGTGTGATTTATTTTGATCATTACCCTAAAAAAATTTATACTAAATACATGGAGGATAAACCTTGTAAATCATCGTTGAGGAATGTAATAGTGTAGATTTGGGGCATTAGCCCTCTTTTCTCAAAAAAAAAAATTAATAAAATTATTTTAATTAATAAAAAATTCCTTTTTAATAAAAAAATATTTTTGATAAATGGTAGAATTGCCATCTTATAAAAAGTTATTTGATATTTTGTAAATAAAATAAAATGTAATTAAATTTTAAGAGAAATAGATTCTTAGAACTCACGTTTTTACAAGGCCAACCTTTAATGTTTATTAATCTTTTTTTATATATTATAAAGATTAAAAGATAAAAAGTCTAGGAGAGTTTTGTTAGTTGTATACTGATAATTATAAGAAAAAAATGACTTTCAATTTTGTTAATTATTATAATAAGTAAAAATTATTAATTTATTTAAAACTAATTAATATTTTTACTATTAATATATCTTTAATTTAATTTAACACTATTTAAAGTTGGTAGTTGATTTATAAAGATATTATAGTAAATTTTATTTTGATTATATATGAAATAAAAAAATGGGTGAAAGTAATTCTTTTTCTTATAATTGTGAGAGGAGAAATTATATATTTGCAAGAATAATTAGTTGCACACTGTACACGTGATTGGAATCTTCTTTTTGTAACGTGGAAAGAGAAAACGATAAGATCATAAAGCATCCAGCAGAAACAAAACACCGACAGCAAAGCGTCCACCCACCGAACAACTCTCATGACCCCACCCAACACTCCTCATCATCTCAAACGCTGTCGTTTAAACCCATTTCACAAATTAAAAACTCCCCAACCCAAACAAACCCAAACAATTGTAAATTCCATTCCCAACAAACAGGGGTACACCACACCACACCACACCGCACCGCATGACCAACCTCGCCGTCCCCCTCCTCCTCCTAACGGCGGCGCTAACCCTCTCCGCCGAACCAACCGCCTACGAAGCCCTTCGAAACTTCAATTTTCCAGAGGGAATTCTCCCACAAGGCGTAACACGCTACGAACTCGACGAATCAAGTGGCAATTTCCGCGCCGATCTGAACGGTTCGTGCCGTTTCTCCTTACAAGGTTCGTATCAATTGAGCTACAATTCAACCATCACAGGCCACATAACTGATAACAAACTTACAGATCTCAGGGGTATAAGCGTCAAAGTGCTATTCTTCTGGGTAAACATTCTTGAAGTTGTTAGAAAAGGAGATGACCTTGATTTCTCTGTTGGAGTCGCTACTGCTTCTTTTCCGTTAGATAGTTTCTTTGATTCTCCACAGTGCGGTTGCGGTTTGGATTGTGATATTTTAAGAATAAGAAAACTCAGATTGAATACGAAAAACCCTTCTCTTTCATCTGCTTAGATTACAACCATAATTTAGTTGCATAATGTATAATATCATTATGTATGTATGTAACTCTGTGTAAGGGATAGATCAGATTAGTAAATCTGGCGTTGTAAATGCCATGTTTGATTATAGATTGGTAGTGGATTATGGTTATTAATCCTGTTTTTATAAATATATATTTGAGTTTAAATTGTGCTAAATATCATGTGTATTTGAATATTTACATGTAATGGTTAATTAATAAAGTTAAAAATGTTGGTTAATTGTGTTTATGAATGATTACTAAATTGTGATGTCTTGTTATATTTATTGATGGAAGACAATTAACCATATATATCAATTAACCATATATATGAATTAACAACATTTTTGAATTTCTTATTTTATTATTTTGGGTTGAGACATTCTTGAAAATTTTAATGGCAAATTTGTGCATCGATGCCAAATGTGAGACTACTACAGACTGAAAATAGTTGTATGCTTCCGCTTTGCATATAGTGAATATTTTTTTATTAAGTGCTCCAATAATAGAGGAATATGTCGGCAGGCTAATAAAAGAGAGTTTGACCTCTGGTGAAAAAAATTCTCAAAATACCATTATTCCAAATCAATTTCTCATTCTGCCACATTTTTGTTCTCTTGTGAAGGCCTCCATCCAAGTATTTTTTTTTTGTTTTTTAATTTTTGAATTAATTTAAAATAAATAAAATAATTAATTAATATTAAAAATAAATTAAAATATTATATTTAATAAAAATTAAAATAATTTTTTTAATAAATTAAATACTTTATTATATAATATTTTTCGTAATTATTTAATATTAATTAGTTATATTACTTTTTATATAATATTTGTAATAAATATATATTATTAATTAAAAATTAATATTTATGATTAAATTAAATAATAAATTGTTTTAAAAATAAATTGTTCTAAAAATAAAATAAATAATAAATAGTGACATATTATTAAAAATTTATTTTTTAGTAATTAATTAAAATTTCGAAATTATATAGCTTTTTTTGTAATATTTTTTATAAATATTTAATATTACATAAAAAATAATTTTAAGAAAGAAAACTTTAAATTTTTTTTAACAAATTAAATTAATTGTTGCATAATATTTTTAATAAAAAAAATTAATGATATTTACAATAAATTTTTTAAAAATAAATTGATAAATAGAAGATTGCATATTATTTTTAGTAAACTTTAAAAATTAAATAAAAAATATAATTTCTGGTATGAACTTTTGATGTTTCTGTTGTGAATTTCAAGCAGTTACTAGTGTCTGACGCAATCTGCCTGATTGACTTGAAGATATGGAAGGAATTTGCCCCTTGCAACTTGTCTTGCCCCAGACTGTAGGGTATTCAAAAGAATTCTCCTTGAAAGGGAACTTTAGGAGTGATTATCCCATGACATGGTCTGAGTTTGTTTTTCCCAGTTTCTATATCTTGCTATGATCTGCCCCTGATTAGCCTTTGAGGGACTTGCCCCAGACATACTGAGTACTGAAGTGTTTTTCCTCCTTGATCAACCGATGCTTGGAGATTTGTCTTATACTGACTACTTCTTAAGTCAATATGATCAAAAGATGTCGTGACTCTGATCCCGGAGACGGTCCTGATTCGTGTCAACACCAACGATCAAGTGCCTCTTGAGTTGCCCCTTGTTGGAATTTTCTCGATGTCAAGTACTAATTGACAATTAAGAATTGTTATTCAAGAAATGGTGATTTTAATGCAACAGTTATGCAAGTTTTGAAAAACAATCATTCATTTGGAGTGTCGTGGTAGTGTATGACGAGTGGATCATGAGTCCAAACGCGATGCTGATTTAGCTAGCGTGTGAGTGAAAAGAGAATATTAGCAAATCTCTAGGAGTCAGTTTACTCAACCTTGTTATAGTATGCTTTCAAAACAAACCTTACTTCAATTAGGTCTTTTTAAGGTTGTAACGTGCTTGGGTTCATGGTTATTGAAACAAAAGGATATAAGGCTCAAAGTTTATTTTAGCCCACCCCTTCTTCATGATGATCTCCAATCCTACGTTCAGTTAATTCACACACATTCGTCTTTTGCAGGTGTAAGGATAAAGATGGCGATTCAAGGTCTCTTGGAATGGCAACCACCTTATTTCGTTTTTTGGATGTCGGTGACCATTTGATTTTGGTATGGTGGCCACTGAATCTTGTTTTGTTTTGTTAGAGACTTTCATTGTCTCTTTTGATTTTTGTTTTGATCCCTAACTTTTGCATGAACTGCTTTGTTTGAAGCTTTAATCCATCGGGATTACCCCTGTTTTTTGCCTAAGTCCCCTTTTAAGGTGTTGGACTTAGCGAGCTCTTTATTTGATTTTTTTTTTTGGAAATTGTGACTGCCAAGTCCTTGGTCATTGAAGAACAACCAACATAGATTTTAGATTGGTATGGTTTCTTCGACACTTCAAGATGTGTGCGAAGAATGTCATATGGTTGATCCTTGTATGGGATATTTCATCTTGTAATTTGAATATGTAGTCAAATCAACTGAACACTACCCCGCCCCAGGTTAAGCGTAAGGGTTTTTTAGATCTGAAAGAAACTCCTACTTCTAGGCTCGAAGTGGTTGACTAGGGATTAACTCCTTATCTCTCCAGTGTTTGGGGATTTGAAACAATGCCTGTACATCATCAGCATGATTTTATCCGAAAGCATGCAATCAACAATTATGAGTATTTTGTTTTCGTCATCCTCCTTCCAACATTTACTAATAAGTGTGATAAAGGAGGTGAAGTGGAAAAGTATGTGTTTGTGCTTTTGCAAATGTGATAGATAAGTGAATATGAAAGATTGATTCAAAGCATGCATAATCATCCCATTAACAAAACCAAATACAAATAACAATGTTTAAAGCATACAGTACTTAAACAATCAAGAACAAATCACAAAAGTGAGAAATGGTAAGAATGGCATAATGATCGCCTTCATTCAAAGAAACAGGCCTTCATTTCTTGATTCTCTGGCGGAATTGCTCTGCTTGTTCAGGCCGGTGAGAAGCTTTATCTCCGAGCTTCACTTGACTCTGCATGCACCGGCATGGGGTTTGTTGCAACGTTTGGCCTCACTGGCGTGAATGTAAGTGCTTTACTGTCAATCAAATCTTGAACCTTGTGCTTGAAAGCCTTACAATTCTCTATTGTGTGCCCTGGGGCACCCATGTGATACTCGCAGTGAGCATTAGCGTCGTATCCTGGAGGATATGGTGGAGTTGCAGGTGTTATCTCCTTTAGAACAACCGATCCATCCTTTAGCAGGTAGGGAAGGATCTTGCTATATGATACTGGCAAAGGATCGAAGTGTCTTTCTGGCCTCCTTGCCCTCTACTGATTAGGTTGACGTTGTTGTGGATCACGTTGTTGTTGGTTCTGATGCGGCTGCTGGTAAGCCAGCTGTTGATATGGTTGTTGATAGGGTGGCTGATATGGCGTCAGGATGACCGCGACAGTTTGGTGATAAGGCATAGGAACATTCGGATGTGCCCTATATCCTCCTCCTCCCATTATGGCATTAGTTTGACCTTCTGGCTTCTTCGGGAGATTAGGATAAGGTTTCTTCATCCCACCTGAAGCATTGGCAGCGCAAGGTAGTTTCCCTTCTTGATCTGGCTTTCAATTCGTTCTCCCACAGAGACAACCTCAGAAAAAGTTGGGAAACTGGATCCCACCATCTTTTCCATGTATTGATTATGGAGAGTTCCCATAAACATGTCAATTAGTTATTTGTCAAGGAGAGGAGGTTGGACGCGAGCTGCAAGCTCTCTCCACCGCTGGGCGTATTCCTTGAATGACTCATTATTGCGTTGAGTCATATCTTGCAGCTGGGTGCGGTTGGGTGCTAGATCAGTATTGTACTGATAATGCCTTAGGAATGCTTCAGCAAGGTCTCTCCATGACTGGACCTGACCTCTCTCTAGTTGCATGTACCACTCCAAGGATGCCCCATTGAGACTATCTTGGAAGTAATGAATCAGGAGTTAATCATTACTGATGTGGGCAGCCATTTTGCGACAGTAGGCTCTGAGGTGAGTTCTCGGGCAACTGATCCCTTTGTATTTGTCAAAGTCCGGGACTTTGAATTTTTGTGGAATCACGAGTCCTGGCACCAGGCACATGTCAACAGCGTCCAAACCGGGAGTAGTGTGAACCTCCAAGGACTTAAACTTTTCCTCCAAAGCATGGAGTCTATCAACAGTTGGGTCTGGGATACCTCCAACAGCAAGTTTGGCGGGTTGTGGCATGAAGAAGGCGTCATATGGATCCTCATCACCCATCATGGATCCATGTCGAGAAGATGTAGCAGAGTGCTCATGGGAGTTCATGCTGACCATGGGAACAGGAATAGGGATCAGTCCTCCTCTAGGCTGATTAGGGTTACCATCAAGGTCAATCACTCCAGGGATACTAAGCGATGGTGATCCAAACTGGGCAGCAACTTTCCTGGCTTCGGCGTTAGTCTCAGCATCCTTCTCCTTCTGGGCCAAGAGTAACATGGTCTCGAGCAGGCGATCCATCTTTTCCTGCATAGAGTCAATGTCTGTCCTCATCGAGACTTCGTTGGCTTCAAGTTGTTCAAGTGTCATCTTGTAGTTGCGGCGTGTCTCGTACCAGTGTTGAGTAGTCAGCGTTACTGGACAAAGGGTAGAATATGGTGTAAGTTTTTGTTTCTGGGAGATGATATGCAATGCATGTTGATGATATTCAAATGCATGAAATTTTGCCATGATTTTTTCGTAAAGGAATAGAGACTCAAAATTATCCACATGTCGAGTACATCAGGATAAAAGGAAGAAGCCCGGGTTTCTCTGATTACTAGAAATTCCCAAAGGTAGGTTCTAAAGTTATGTTTTCAAGGAAGGAACTTAGACTCACAGATCATGTTCAAAACTTCCTCGCAATGGTGGGCTAGCCACATCGTGATGGGAATATTGCACTGATCTAATCTAAGTGGGATTCTCGTATTGTTCAAACAGGGTGTAGACCCTTCGGTTCAATACTACGTAATCGCCCGTCATGAACACACAACTTGGGTTTAAGGCGAGGTTCCCAGAGTCACGGATCGTATTTAAAACCTCCCCCACAATGATGGGCTAGCCATATTATGATGGAAACTCCAAACAGATCTACTCTAGGTGGAGTCTTCGTATTGTCCCAATGAGGTGTACACCCCTCGGTTCAATACTACACAACTCCGGGTTCTAAGTTCTTCTCGAAGCTCGGGTATGGAGCTTATCTCACAGCATACACCAAGTCCCATATCAAAGTACCAAGGCAAATTACATACAACGCAAGCAATCAGAATAGAATATAGAGAAATAAATATGGAAAGAAAGAATATCTTCCAATAGTCATAGCAAAATCAGACTAAGTTAGGCTAGACTCTCTCTTGCTTGGAGCAGGGTCCCCAGCAGAGTCGCCAGTCTGTCGCACCTCGAAAAATGCTAATGCGATCCCCCGCGATGGAACCCGGAAAAATGTTAGTTCGAAACAGAGTCTCCACCGAACTTTATTTATCCCAATTAAGGAATAGGAAAATATCAAGAAAACCTTTAGAAATAAGAATAATGGTCGTCGCAACCATATTCGGGTTCGGGAGTCGATTACGCAAGGGGAAGGTATTAGCACCCCTTACGTCTGTTGTACTTAACGAGAACCTTTTAGTTTGATTTGCTATTTGACTGTTAATTGACTGTTTATTTGCTTGCTTCGAGTGATTAGAATTGATGATAAATATGGATGAAGACCTCAGGAGGGGGGAAATGAGAGGTTTTTGATTAGTATGCTCACGAAGATACAGCAATCTCCTGCCTACGTATCCTTATGGTGCAATAAGGAAATCAGAGCATTCGTAGTTCGGGCTACTACGAATATTTGGGTGTGTTTTGTTTTGATGAACGACTGTGTAGATCGGCGTTCTAACGGCTAAACACTGGCTTGTCTACTCTCGGTGGAGGCTCTAACACTGGTTTGTTGTGCGCATTAGAAAGGATTTACATTGTTCTTTTTGAAAGGGTTTTGGTCACGCGGGGGTGACAAGTTGAATTGATGTGTTTGGGTTTGATTTGGTTTCGATCGCTCAGGGGCGAGAAGTTAGATTTGATTTGTTTGATATGTTTTTTGAAGAGAGATGAAAGATTGAGCAATGTGGTATACACCAATCGTCCAATTCTTTCAAGGAATAACAAGGCGAATGCCTTCCACTCCTTTTTCATTCGGATTATTTTGAAAGTTGGTTTGTGGATGTTGAATACGCACGGTAGTGAGGCGTACGCCTCCTACTTTCCTAATCAAGGAATAATGAGGCGTGCGCCCCCTATTCCCTTATCTAAGTTTATTTAGCGTGTTTTAGTCGGAAGTCGATAATTTGAGCAATGTGGCGTATGCCAATTATTCAAATAATTGAGAGATGGTGAGGCGAACGCCTCCTATCTGTTATCATCCGTGGTTTAAATTGTAAAAGATATATCTTTAGATGTCGTATTTGATTTGTGAAAATAGTTTGTATTTGAATTGGTAGGTTTTGATCGATAATTTGAGCAATGTGGCGTACGCCAATTATTCAAATAATCAAGGAATGGTGAGGCGTATGCCTCCCATTCTCTATTGAAGTTTAAGTTGTTTATTTTATAAAATTGGATTTGATATAAGAGGTGATTTGAGTTTATTCGATTGTGGTTTTGAATTGATGACGAAGATTCGAGCAATGTGGCGTATGCCAATTATTCGAATAATCGGAAGATAGTGAGGCGAACGCCTCCTATCCTTTTTTCATCTGAAATATGGAATTAAAAGGATTTGGAATTTGTAGAAACAATTTGAAATATTATGATTTGAAGTGTTATGGTTTGAATAATTTGAATTTGGAAATTATATTTGATTTTGAAAAGTGATTTGAATGTGAATGATTAAGGTTTAATCGGGTGACAAGAACTCGTGCAATATGGCGTACGCCAATCATTCGAGTAATTGAGAGATAGTGAAGCGAACGCCTCCTATATCCTTTTCAACCCAAAATTTATGTTAAAAGAGGAAATTCTTTTGAAATTGAATTGGTTTGGAAAAATGTTTTGAATTTGTGTTTATGAATGAAATGATGGTGAATCGATCATCTACTCGATTAATCAATAATCAAATATGTCTCATTGTAAGAAAGCCCAAGAGTAAGCTATGTGAGGTTGATGGCGATGCATAAAAGCGATCGACTTACAAAGATGTTTGAAAATGGACTCGACATTAAATCGAGAATTATGATTTGTGCTTTTTTGAAATTGGTTTGAAAGTGGTTTTGAATCAAATGAGCTTGGTTTGGAAACGAATTGAAAGTGATTATGAATTGATAAGATTGAAATGAATTTTATTTTGTAAGAGGTTGACATCGTGATAAAATAATCCGGTCAATATTTAATTAATGAAGTATTTGATTGGAATTGAAACAAACTACCTAATTGACCAAAAAGAATTCCAAATCAAAATCATATGTTAACTAAAATTCCCAAGGTAATCGATCATCACAACCAAGTGATTTAAACAAAATCTGAATTAGTCAATCACTAAAACAAGTTTGATTTAGGAGTGACTTAAACCAAATAGATACCATGTGCTTAAAATATTAAAAATCCCGTGTACTTGCAAGTCTAAAAAAATCATAATGGAATTGACATCACTTAGAAACCACCCAAGGTTATACATAACATATTAACTGAACATTAACACAATGCCATATGCTTAGAACAGATTTATTAATAATCGTGTATTTGAGAAAATGGTTATAACATTGTGAATCATTACTTATATCAGATTATGCTAAGATGATTAATAGGAATGAACTACATCATAATATGTACATATATGAGGAAAAATAGAACAACCCCCTACACCAAGCCCAAACGAAAACATGATTGATGGCTGACAAACATGACATACATCTCAACACTTCAAAATAAATCAACCTGAAAACTCTTATCGGATAATAATTACATCCCGATAAATAGATTATACACAAACGATTCTCATAACAAAGGCGACAATCACTTGGTTCGATTCACATGTGTATGAAACACGACAAACCAACAACCAAAATATTTGTATTTATCCAAAGATTAATGCGAAATATCCTGCGTTCTCAAAAACTGATCTTCACAGTACTCATAACAACAAAGATTAATGTCATTGTTTCTCCACACAACCCATTCTACAATATGCATAACATAACAGTA